>NC_083363.1:56216163-56912163 GCF_030254825.1 Meriones unguiculatus | reverse complement strand
CTACCACAAACCCCCCGCCACCGGAACTGAGACCTCTGAGATAGTGAGAAAACAAACCTCCCTTTCTTTCTTCTGTGTGCATGTCTGTCTGTGTGCGAATGCATGTGATGTGTGTGTCTGCACACACACATGTGTTTAAGGGACCAGAGGACAACCTAGAGTGCCATTGCCTAAACATTGTCCATCTTGGTTTTTTGTTTTCTTTTTTTTTTCTTTCTTTCTTTCTTTTTTGAGACAGGGTTTCTCTGTGTAGCCTTGTCTGTCCTGGATTTGCCTTGCAGACCAGGCTGGCCTCGAACTCACAGAGATCTGCCTGCCTCTGCCTCCCCAAGTTCTGGGATAACAGGCATGTGCCACCATGCCTGGTTCCATCTTGTTTTTGTGACAGGGTCTCTCACCAGCCAACAGTCTAGGCTGCCTGGTCAGCGAGCTCCCAGGCACCCATCTGTCTCCACTTCTACACAGATGGAGTACAAACACGCCACCAAGACTACTTTATTTTTTAAAATGTGAGTTGGGGGATTGAACCCAGGTCCGCAAGCACTCTACTGACTGAGATATCTCCCCAGCTCCAATCCTTTCATCTTGTTATAGTGATTTAAATCAGGCATTTATGACAGTAACGGGAAGCTAACTAACACCTAGGATCATAGTGATCCACTTCTATGACTCAGGGGCCAAGCGTCATTGAAGGACGGAGTCAGGGCACGGCAGGCACCCAGGCCATGCCAAGGATGCCTGACCTGTGGCCAACTTACCTGACCATGGTCCAGGTGCACTAACCCCGTGCACATCTGTCTTCTCAGCCACATCTGTTTCTCCAGCCTCCTTCTCTGGGCCTTTTCCATCCACAGGTCATCCAAGCTGAAGTGAGAGTGCGGAGGGGCCCTCCTGAGCTCTCTGGGAACTTGCTCTGTGGAGATGGAGGGCAGGGGCCGTGTCACTACCTCCGTGGCCGATACCAGCCTCTGAGTAGACTCTGGGTGAGAAGTTTTCTGATCATGGGAGAAACTGAGCTTCTTGTCTAGCGGGTTCTCCTGGGCGACGTAGCTCTAGAGAGCAGAAGAGACATAGTCAGAGGCTGAAGCAAGGGTAAACCAACAGGGGATGCTTCTCTTCCCCGAGTCTCAAATACAATGCTTTATTTTGACTTACTTTCAATTACAATGAGATACTTCATTCACAGTCATTTTGAAAAGTACTAAGACAAGACATAAAATAAATCTTGTTTCTGGTATGACAGCCACAATAAGACCATTTCAAACAAGAAAGGCTTCTGATTTGATCAAGGACTGATTCTTGTTAAAGTGCCTTGGGGCTTGGAGTGCCCATTGAAATACTTGTGTGTGTGCTGATACACATGCACGCAAGTGTGGGGAGGTCAGAAGTCAATTCCGGGCATCATCCCTTAGAATCAGTCACCTCATTTTCTGAGCTAGGGTCTGTCAGTGGAACCTGGGCCTTGCTGATTAAGCTGGGCTAACTGGCCGGCAAGCCTACTTGCCCCATGTTGAGTTTACAAGTGCATGCCACCATGACTAGAGTTTTGATGTGGGTTCTGGGGACAGAATTCAAAGCCTCGTGCCATGTCTGCACCCCGGCTTTTGCTTAAGCAGAGAGAGTTCTGAAGCAGAGCACACTGCAGACACAGCTCTCACCTCTCCAACCACTCTCACGGGACAGCACTGAGGCATCACAGCCACTGCAAAATAAATCCTGTCAACAGCAGCAGAACGGCTGGGATTTGTGTTCACATCTGCACTGTCTCCTCTTTGAAATCGACCCATGAACCAACCCTGAGATTGTGAACTGTAAAAACCTGTCTTTGATTTGGTATGGTTCAGCCCTAACACACACCTTTAATGCAAGAACTTTCTATGTACAAGATTTAATAAAGTTAACCCTAGGTCAAGAGGAGGAGCAAGTAACCAGCTGACAGGGATTAACAGAAAGGAGGGACTTTGGGTGGAGCGGTATTTAAAACAGTGTGGAGAAGGAGCTTTGGGCTTTAGCTCTTTAGCTCTTGGGCTTTTTAACTTTAGGCTTTCTCCTCTTGGGCTTTCAGGTGAGCTAGGAGGCCTTTTCCTCCTGGGCCATCAGCTGAACTATCAAGCTTCTGGCTTTTTCCTTCTGGGACACGAGCTGAGTGGAAAGGTCAGCTGGTCACTTTCTCTGCCTCTCTGAGCTAGCAAGTTTTCACCCCAGCATCTGGCCCCTGAGTCTTCACTGGTAAAAATCAAACTGTTGGAACTTTGTTTATAAAACAACACTGTTATTCCCATATTCATAAAACCTCACCCATTAAAAAATAGCTCAATCAAACACTCTAACTGTAGTCAGATTACCTTCCACAGGGGTCTATGCTTCTTCCAGAAGCCATAGCTTGCCAAATGAAAAGCCAAGTATCAGATGAGGGATACCTCTTTCCAGTTGTGGAAGGTATCCCAGAGAACCCCAAACAATACAGGCTATCAACAAGGCTCTTTGTTGCCCCCTGGAACTTGATGTTAAGACCCTATTGCTGAAGATACCACACGTATTGATCACAGCACACATGGAGAAATCATGTTGGTTCTGGCTACCTTCTTGCTGGCTACCTCTCACAGTACTGGACAGTGCTATGCAGGCTGCTGGGGAGGAAGGAGGAGTCATCAACCCAGCAGTGAAACGCTGTGAGCTAACCCACTGACCATCGTGGCAAATTACACCCATGGACCCAACAGAGGCACATATGATACAGGGGTGACCAACTGGTTTCTGATTGGATTTGAGATCCATAGCATCGGAGGAAACACGTGCCAAGAACCTACAGCTGGGAGCTCTCTGGTCCCTTACTATTATTATTCTACTAAATGGACACAGACTCAAACTGTCCTCTAAAATCGGATCTCTCCACCCATGGTGTGGCTCCCACCCTTTATCACATGTTCCTTTGTGCAGTGGATGGCAGTTAATGCAGAAACTCACAACTAGTCAGAGTGCAGAGAATAAGCGTCAGCAGAAGGTTCAGTTATAAGCGGGACATCCATATCACCCTCCAAGGGTCTTGGACCATCACCGAAGAGGGAGTAGAAATATGTAAGAGCCAGAGGTTGGGGAGGACAAGAGCCAAACCACATCTCCTGAACAAGACATGGCCACTGCACTCGTGAGCTCACAGCAGCTGTGGTTGCCTGTACACTCTGGTACAGAGCCAGAAGGGGCTTACGAGCCCCACCCCCAGCTGAGGACCTATTGACAGCAAACGCCTTCTAAAGGGTTCTGACAGGCTGGTCACACTCCAGTGGATGGACCCACACCCAGGAGTATATGAGAAGCACAATTGTATTATTTAGATTCAAGAAGAAGAGGAGGAGGAGGAGGAGGAGGAGGAGGAGGAGGAGGAGGAGGAGGAGGAGGAGGAGGAGGAGGAGGAGGAGGAAGTAAAGTTGGGAGGGAGGGATGTGGATCTGGGAGGAGGTAGGGGAAGAAAAGGAGCTGGGTAAATATCATGAAAATACAAATACATTGTATTGAATTCTCAATTAATAAAATATACCTTAAATTGCATAGAAATTAAAGAAAAAACCTTCAACCATGGCCCAGAGAGATACTTAACCACACTTGCTCTTGCACTTACCCATACTTGCCTCTTGCAGAGGCAAAGTTTGGTTGCCAGCACCCGCACTACGTGGCTCCCACAGCTGCCTTTAACTTCAGTCTCTTCTGGACTCACACATGCACTCCCCCCACCTCCCCCCCCCACATATACACATAATTAAGAAAATTTAAAAACCCTCCAATTAAATTCCTCAGCTCCAGTTACTGCCTGGTGTTGGGAGCACTGGATTTGATGATGTCATCTCATGTGTTGCTATTTATTCTTTTATGTGGAAGCCTCATGAGGGGACACACTGTCCTGCCCAGGACTGCTGAAGAGCTGGCTGCCTTCAGGAGTTTCTTCAGTTGGGTTCAGTTAGATGTTTCAAGTTCCCAATCTGATGTTACGTTTCTGCTCTTATTTGTGGGAAAAAAAAATCTCTCGAAATACAGTCCTTCTCCGGAGATAGTTAATTGTGTTTGTGAAGCAAAAATTATTATACAAATGGAGCTCTCATTGCATATGAAGGAATTATTTCAGACAATTAGATTACGAGCCAGGGATACTGGAGGGATTTAAATGAAATCGTTTCTATATTTCACCTCAGTTGGCCAAGGCCTGTACTAGGAGACCAGTAGATGGTAAAGTGTATGTATACAACTCAGTACCTGGAGCTGTCACTTAAAACCAAATATACTGCACAGTCATAAAATTAAACTCTTAACAAACATTCAGGCAGCCCACAGGCCTTCAGAAGAGACCAGAGAGCTGGTACACAGACAGAATAAAATAGACATAAGCTATAGTCCATGAACGATTATTTTAACCTGTGTGTGGTGTATGCATGTGACATACATACACATGTGGTGTGTGTACCTCCTCCAACAAGGCCACACCTCCTAATCCTTCTCAAACAATTCCACTCTCTAGGAACTAAGCATTCAAATATATGGGCCTATGGAGGCCATTCTCATTCAAACCATCATAGATACACATGTAAAAATCCTTTAAATACTAGCTAATGTAATTTAACAGTGTAGTGAGGATTATACGACACAACTAAATGGAATGTATTTAAGTACTCAAAGGGAAGGTCAGTATTTGGAAACTCAGTCAGTATTGTACACGTTTTAATAGGTCAAAGAAAAAGCACATGAATATTTCAATTGATTGAGGAAAAGTAACAAAATACAATACCTACTCAGGTTTGAAAAGAAAACCGAACTAGGAATAGAGAGTGGTCCCTAATTATGATGAAGAGTATCTGCAAAATCCTAGAGCAAACATGGCTAGTGCTGAAAAATTGGCCACTTCTCTTCTATGACTAGGGACAAGCCCTCTTTTTTGCCAACACTGTGCTTAACACAGCACTGACCCTTCTAGCCACTGAAATAATGCAAGAAAAAGAATTTAAAAAAAAAATCCATCCCTTCTGTAGATTACATGAGATGCAATTTGAACACACAGATCTGTTATATTTCTATGTATCAGCAATTAATATTCATAACCCAGAATTTAAAGTATAATGCCTTTTATTTTTACTTCAAATGATGAAATGCTTATGGGTAACTCGAACTATACTTTTCCATATCTGAAAACTATAAGACACCGAATTGGCAAAGCAGGTCTGAATAAATGGAGATGCTGCTTTATCAGTTAGAACATTCACCACAGTAAAGACTCCAATTACATCCTAATCCACACAACTGCTTAATTCTACTCCCATCGAAGTCTGAGCAAAACCATTTGCAGATAAAGTTAAGGTTTTTCTAAACTCTACATGGAAATGCGAAGGAACTAGAATTAGATGATTTTGAGAAAAAGAAAATGTGAGTAATCAGTTTGCTAGATTTTAAGACATTATTCAGGGACAGCCACTGAGATGCTGTGGAGTTGAGAACATGATGGACACAGATCAACGCAAAAGTACAAAGACCCGGACGTGGAGCCCATAACTGCTATTCACGGGCTGTAGCTAATGCTGCAAGCAACTCAGTGCTGGGGCACTGCCTACTTAGAGGCAGAGAAATGAACATTCTCCTAAATCTCACATCTTAACAAAATTTTCTCAAAGTACAGAAATCAGTATGGAGGTCCCTCAAGAAACTAAAAAGAGGCCCTACCCTACCTTTTGACCCCAAAGACTCCAAGTCAACCTATCACAGAGACCCTTGCACAGCACTGTTCACAAAAGCTAAGTTCGTGTCCATCAATAGAGGAGTGAAAACATGGTCTGCATGCACAGTGGAATTAAGCCAAAGCCAGACATATTTTCTCTCATCTGTGGAGCCCTGGTTTTATATAGGTTTACATAATCACATATGACCAGATGGCATGAAAGTGTCTAGGGGACAGAGGGGACTAAACTGGAGGGAGAGAATCGATAGAGGGTTAGCAGGGCATGAATGGTGCAATGTCCTTGAAGAACATTCCATACTTGCATTGTTGGTACACGGTCAAAGGAGGGACACATGGCAACAGTGCTCCAGGGGACTGTAAAGTCCCCCGTCTCTGCCTTCCAAGGCTGGGATTTCAGGTGGGCCACTGTGCCAGTTTGGCATGCCCATGGATTCTGGGGACCCAAACCCTAGTCTTTATGCTTGTACTTTAACTGGTCAGCCATCTCCCTGGCAATCTCTCAAAATCTAAACCCACACTTGTCCTGTGACCTGACCATCATACCACTCGGCTTTCGACCCGAAATGAAAACGAGTGTCCACCACAGTGCATAAATGATTACTTGTGATTATAGTCCAAACCCAAAAGCAGCCCAAATGACTTTTAGCAGATGCATGGTTAAAGATAGAATATTACTTAGCAATAAAAAGGGATTATCGATAGATGCAACAACCTAGGCAGATTTCAAGAGTCTTAGGCTGACTATTTATCTCAAAAAAATAAGGTTTTTGAAATCTAATCAGACACTGGTGCTTGAAAGTAGTTCAGCCAGAGCCAGGAGGATGTGAGCAGGAAGGAATTTAGCCCAAGGGCAAGGAATGTGTGTGTCTTGCTCATGACAGTCATTACAGGCCCTTACATTTGATAGCCATTACATTACGGCTCTGTCCATGCATGAGACAGAAGCTGTGTAGATCCAGGGTGAGCATCCCTGATAGGAAACCAAACATCCAGAAAGAGACAAGACCTCAAGTGGAAAATTCCATATCTGACCTTAGGTGGTCATAGCACTAAAGACACTGAATTAATGAATGGCTGTGTGGTCAGCCATCATACCAGTGAGTTCTAGGCTTAAGATTCATTTTATTAGTTCTGTCACTCTCCTTGTGGAACTTCTGTCCCCTCCAGGTCTTTCTATCTCTCCCTTCTTTCATAAGATTCCCTGTACTCTGCCCAAAGTTTGGCTGAGTCTCAGCATCTGCTTTGATACCTTGCTGGACAGAGTCTTTCAAAGGCCCTCTGTAATAGGCTCCTGTCCTGTTCCCTGTTTTCTCCCTCTTCTGATGTCCATCCAGTTCAGTCACCTCCCCCTTATGGGGGAGCAGCCTTACCAGGCCACAGAGGAGGACAATACAGCCAGTCCTGATGAGACCTGATAGACTAGGATCAGAGGGAAGGGGAGGAGGACCTCCCCTATCAGTGGACTTGGAGAGGGAGGGAGGATGGGATTGGGAGGGAATGAGCGAGGGGGCTACAGTTGGGATACAAAGTGAATAAACTGTAATTTATAAAAAAAATTTTTTTAAAGATTTTGTGTGTGTGTGTGTGTGTGTCTGTGTGTGCGTGCATATGTGTGTGTGCACATGTCCATGCAGATGCCCTGGAGGGCAGCAGAGGGTTTTGGATCCCCTAGAGCTGGAGATAGAGGTGGTTGTGAACCTTCCCAGGTGGCTGCTGGGGACTGAACATCAGTCCTATGCAAGAGCAGCAAACGCTTTAACCTCTGAGACATGGCAGCAGCCCAGCCTTGAACTTACACTTGGGGGCCATCCTCAAGCTGTCTCTTTTATGCATTTGGCAATATTCTAAAACTACAAAGGCAGCTGAAACTTGACATAGTTTTTGTATTCCCGCTGCTGAGTTTTGAGTCTTATTTGTGTAGTGATAGCATTGCTCTGTCCTTGGATATGCAAGTTTCGAATGAGGGGCTTAAACCCCTCCTTGAAGGGTGGTGACCGAGTCACCTTGCACTCACAGATGGGCTTTTGGCATTCTGAGAATCCCTGACCAACACCCCCAGATCCCGTGCTCTTTCTTGTGTTTTCTTCTAAAGCTTTATAACGTATTTCGTATTTGAGATCAGTGAAGTAAGTCTCCCTAATGCTGTCTTTTAGTACTTAAATATTTTTTTTCAAGTTTACCTAAAATCGGCTACAAGGGATGTTGAAGGGTGTGGCTCAGCGGGTCAAGTGCCTGTCCAGCACGCATGAAGCCCTGGGCTCAACGCTCAGCACCCCATAGAACGGCGCATGGTGGCTCATGCCTCCACTCTTGCGAGGTGAGGGCAGGAGGATCAGGAGCTCAAGGCCATCCTTGGCTACACAGCAAGTCCAAGGCCAGCCTGAGCTCTGTGAGACCCCGTGTCTGAACAACAACAAGGAGAGATAGTTCAGTGTCTTGTGGCACTCGAAGCCGTGCCTGACCACCTGAATTCAATCCCTGAAGACTGTGAAAGGAGAGAGCTGATTGTCCTTTGATCTGAAGCACAGCCCCCACCCCCGCACAGACACAGACACCAAATGAATGAATAAACACAAACAAATAAATAAATGTTATAAGCATGACAATACTAACTCAAGGGCACATGCCTCCACTTGTCTTTCTTTCCTTCTTTTCTTCTTCTTTTTTTTTTTTTTTTTTTTTTTGAGACAGGATTTACTTGTGTAGCCTTGGCTGTTTTGGACTTGCTTTGTAGACCAGGCTAGCCTCACACTCACAGAGATCCGCCTGCCTCTGCCTCCCAAGCACTGGGATTAAAGGCCTACGCCACCACTGTTCTTCCCTCCACTTGTCTTAGGTAGCAACAACTCACTTACCTCACTCCCAGGCAGGTCCCTCAGGAAAGATACCATTCCCAGGCCATGGTGACACTGGCACATGCTCCTGTCTTCCTTCTGGTCATTCTGGTTTAGTGTTTGCAGAGAGAGTAAGAGGCTCGCCCTGGCCTTCGAGGCCTTGGGCCTTTCAGAGGCCTCTGAACTTCTGTTGGCGTCCCTGTAGCTTCTAAGAGAAACCATGGAGACTGTGCTAGTCCTGCCTGCAAGGCAGAGATCCAACCTCTGTGCCCCAGGCATGGGACTCCTGGGCTTGGGGCTTGTGGGTCTGCAGGGCATGCCTTGGTTTTCATAGGTCAAGTGGCAGGCAGAGCCACAAGGGAGGGTACAACTGATGTCAATCTGCTGGGCTCCAGGGCTGGTAGTGGAGGCCAGCCAGGATGGCTCTGGAAAGATCCCAGAATGGAGGTACCTGCTGCCCTCCTGGGGAGCAGTGCGTTTTATGGTCGGTTCACTTTTCCTCCTGTGTTCCGGAGAAGCCCGACAGCTAGAGGACAGTGTGGCAGGAGACTGTGGGGGTGTCCAGGACTCCCCACACACAGGGCTGTTGGTGACAGCTGTCCACTCCTCACAGTGGCTGCTGGCTGCTGGAGGGGAAGAGCAGAGAAGTTCTGCAAAGTCTGGTCCTGGAACCCCACTCACTAAAGAGGGCCGCTTGGAGCCTTCCACATCTTTGCTTCTCAAAAACGTGCGCCAGGAGCTCTGGCCTAGCCTGCGCTTCCCTTTCTCGCCTCTGACAGAGCCAGCATTTGTTTTCTCTGTAACTCTGGCCTCAAAAAAATTGGTAAAGGTCTTGTGGGCTAAGGCTAGCCGTGCCCTGATCTTGCTCTCTGTTGTTTTCAGTCTCTTGACGTTGCAGCTTTCTGAGGAAGGCCCTTCGCCATCAAGATCCCCAGATGTCCCCACTTGAATCTCTTGGTGTGCATCACCAGAATGGGTCTCCAGAGACACGCTCTGGTGGTCGTGGTGCAGAGGCAGCTCCACCTGGCAGGGACTGGGGGGCATGCCTCCCTGGGAGCTGGGGTGACCTGGGTTCAAGCCCTCTAAGGTTAAGGCCTGGCTGCACGGTCTGTTCCCTCCAGGCATCTCCTTGGACCAGGGCCTGTCAGTTCTTACAGGGGTCACCTGGAGAAAGGAAGGGCACTGGCCGGCCTCCTGCACACCCTGCTGAAGCCGGTCGCCCAGTCCCTGGAACGGCAGCAGCGTAGTGATGTGGGATGAAGCCAAGACTCCTGAAACGGGAACCTCTGCCTCACCGACCCACGCGTGGGAGACTTCTGCGTCCTCGGCACCCTCCGTGCCGGAATCTCCTTGTTCACATTCTGGGCTGCGCGACTCCCGGTTCCCCCCGGGCTGCAGGCCCAAGCCTCTGTGTACACTCTCAGACCCTAGGCCTGAGCTTTCCCCAAGCAGCAACTCCTCCAGTGTTTGGTCTGAGCTCAGTGTGTCATCCGAAGCAGTCCTGGAGACCTGCCCCCTCATGAGCCCCATGCCTTGGGCCAGCAGCTGAGGAGCCCCATCACCCGGTCCTGCTGCAAGGCATCCCGGCAGCTCACACTCACTGCAACAAGCTGGCATTTCCGAGGCCCTGGCAGACTCAAAAGCCGTGGAGCCTGCTCCCTTCTCCTCCCGGAGGTCACCCGACTGTGATTCCAGACGACAGCGGGCCTTCTTTGTAGAGGTCTGCTTATGCTCCTGCCTTACTGCTACCATGATGAGTTTGCAGCTCTGCTTAGAGGCCCCATCAGCTCTGAGAGCCTGTGGCTGGCCAGCAGTGAAAGGCTCCCCACCCTGCCCAGTTCCCGGGGCACACTCACTCCTGGGGCCATGGTAAGATAGTTGGACCGCTGGGAAATCCAAAAGACCTTGCAAGGCCTGGCCCCTGCACTGGAGGTCTAGAACCACTCCCTTTGCTGCTGCTTCTGAAGGGTCAGTGACATTTGACTTCCGAGCGGTCTTTAGGGCGCAGGCGCCATCACTCACTTCCGGGAAACCTACCAGCCTTTCGTTGCACACAGGCATCTCACCATGGCTGCAGCGACGTGGGAAGGCAGAGGCCCTGTCAGGCGGCTTCCTCTCCTCACTGAGAGCACGCTTTGTTAGGTAGGTCTTGGTGTGGTTCCCTGGCTTGGCAGCAATGTTTAGCAGGCACTTCTCTTTACCGATAGCATCTCCAGGGTGGACACCTTTGGGCTCCTCAAGTCTGCTCTCTGGGCTGTGCCCTGGCTTGCATTCAGCGGGCCCAGGCACTTCCTCTTGGCTGCCAAGCTTCAGCAATTCTGAAGTAAGGTGGGAAGGGTCTGGGCATGACCTAGAAGCCGGTTCTACCTGGTTTTCCAGTGGGAGACCTACCCAGGGTGTGTCCTGAGGTGTCCCTTTAAAGCTACAATCACTCAGCCCTCGCTCACCCTGAAAAGGAAGGTCCCTGCCTTGAGAAGTGGAAAGTAAATAAGACAGCTGGGTGGGCCCAGAGGAAAAAGTGGTATGAGTTATTGCGTGATGGGGTTCTGTTTCTGTCCCTTCCCTCAAGGAGGGCCCAAATGTACCTGTCTGCTTCAAAGGCTCCTTAGGACATCGTAAAGGAAATGCTGCAATGGAATGGGCCCTGACCAGCATCTTCACGCGCTGGCAGAGGAACCTTTGTGGTGTCTTGCCATCGGCACCAATATTTTCTGGGACACTATGATGACATTTGGTGCCTATGAGGCAAGGTGTGCCCAATCGTGGTTGGCAGGCTATATCCAAGCAGGGATGAACCCAGAGCAGGTCAGGGCTCACTGCGGGCTTTGAGGCAGATCCCTTCTTTGTCCTGATCCACAGAGGGAAGTCGTTTTCCTGAGGTCCTTTGTGAGGTACCTCTGCTGACACAGCCCGGCGGTGGGCGTGTGGCCAGGTCTGACCTAGTCCACAGTGTTGGAGAAAGCTGGGCCAGACCACAGGGAGCTCCAGAGGGTCCCCAGACCCGGCCTTTTGCAGCTGGGGACTGCTGTTGCTGGAGGCGCTCTGCGGGAAGCACAGAGCCGCTGCTGGCACAGACTCCTGGGCCAAGCTAGTCACGCAGTCGCAGAGGCTTGTTTCAGCAGCGGCTGCAGCGGAGGACCCGCGCAGTTTACTCTGGTGAGAATCTTCCTCCAAGCTCGAGCGTAAACCCAGCCCTTCCTCTGTACGGAGCCCTTCACCACAGGCCAAAGGCTGCCCTTGAGGAGGTGGGATTGCTGAATCATCAGGGCATCCCCAGCCTGCTTCTGCTTCTGAGGAGGGGCCACTTGGAGAGAGGCAAACTCCACCAGTGAGGTCACCCGGGAAGGACTCGGCATCGGAAGCGCTTTCAAAGGGGTCTGTTCTCGTGTCTGATCGACTTTCGCTCTTATGAGACAGGGTCTCAAAATACTCCGGGTCTGTTTCCTGGGGCCGTTCCTGCTCCTCTGGTTCCGCAGGATGTGGGTGGAACTGGGCATCTTCACTCTCTCCTTCCCCTGGAGGGAGCACGACCGGCTCTGGAGTCTAGAAGGGCAAGAAGAGAAGAGTCAGAGAGAAGTACCCAGGACCTCTGCGCACACGTTTCCACCATTACGCACGCCTTTATCGGAAGGAAACATCCTTCATCGCTTCCCGTCTAGCCCCAGGAAGGAAGGAAAGTGTCAAGAGCTGGACGGCATGAACGCGGAAAGCAAGCGTGGCCGGCTGAGGAGATGGCTCGGTGAGCGGCCATGCAAGCCTGACAGCCCCAGTTTGGATCTCTGATATCAAAGTTGGGTGCAGCAGTTCAAACGTGTCATCCCTGTGTCTCAGAGGGCAAGATGGGAGGCAGAGACAGGAGACTAGCCAGAAGCTCGAAGACTGGCTAGCCTGGTGTAGGCAGCGGTAAATAAGTCTTGTCTCAAACAAGGTGGAAATCAAGGACGGACACCTAACTTCCACATGCACACTGTGGTGAAAACATACCCACCCCACCCCCACAAACATGACCACACAAATACACAAACATGAACAATCACCGCAACACACACATACACAAACATACAAATAAAACATGAGCATACACCACACACACAACATACACATATTCCCCTCATATACACATATGCATATACACATATGAACATACAAATACATAAGCAAAAATATACCACACACACGCATTCACAGTCATGCATGTGACCGTATGCACGCACCGTATGCACACATACACATAAATATGAAACGGAAAAGGAAACAAGCAATGAAGCCAAGCCTGAACTTGGGGAGAAAATGTCATGCAAGTTAAAACAAAGCCCTCAAAGGGCAGAACAGCCTTGTAAGCAAGCATAGTTTAGTTTAAGAAAGCATGAGCATGAGTCACAGAAAGAAGCAGCCTTTTGTGTAAGGCATTCAGCAAGAAGGAACAGATTAATACATGTCTATCCTCAGCTCTGTTTGTTCTTGGGCAGCCCAATGGCTTGCAGTAAATGCTCTTACCTTTAAAACTGTCTCTTGAGTTTGAATAGCCAGAGAAGAAAAAAGGAAAACAAAAGAAGTCTTGAAAATTTTCTGAGACTACAGACATGGAATGTTGTGTGTGTTCAAGGCAGCTTTGAGAACATGAAGGAAGAGAACTGAGCAGAAACTGCAGATTTTTCTTTTCTTCTTCTTCTCTCTCTCTCTCACACAGGCGTGTGCACGTGTGTGTGTGTGTGTGTGTGTGTGTGTGTGTGTGTGTGTTTTACATCTGGGATCCACCTGTGAGTGCCATTGCTTGGCTTTCTGTTTGAGACAGGGTCTGTCTCTGGCCTGGAACATCACCAGGTAAGGTAGACCAGCTGGCCAGTTAACTTCCGTGGGTCTGCCTGCCTCTGCCCACCACACTTGGTTTGTTGTGGTTCTGAGAATCAAACTCAGGTCCCCATGTTTACAAAGTAAGTGTCTTGCCAGCAATCATATTCCCAGTACTCTAGTTACGCTTTGTTTTTTATTTTTGTTTTTGTTTATTGTTTCTTTGTTTTGTTTCTTTGCGACAGGGTTTCTCTGTGTTGCCTTGGCTATCCTAGACTGTTTGTAGTCCAGGCTGGCCTCGAACTCACAAAGATCCACCTGCCTCAGCCTCCCCAAGTGCTGGGGTTACAGGCATGTGCACCACCACGCCTGGCCTGTTTGTCTATTTTTAAGACAAGGTCTCATTATATACCATGGCTGTCTTGGAACTCCCTCTGTAGATCAGTCTGGCTTCACACACAGAGATCCACACCCAGCTTATACTTTTCTTAATCCACTTTCTAAGCCATGAATTCCCATTCATCTATTTGAAGGGCACAAATCTGAATTATGAAGATGGCATCCATCCACAAAGATCTGTTTCTCTTTCTCCTTAAAAGTCCCTGCCCCTACCTAGCCAACGTTCTTCCTGTCATAGTCCTTCCCCGGGTCAGAGCCCTAATTCTGTTAGCCTTGATTTCTCTTCCCTGGGGTTTGACATGGACAGATTCTGCAGGACGTCTTTTGGGGTCTGGCTTCTTTCCCCCAGGTATGAAACCTATCCAACGTGCAGCCTGCAAGGTGGCATGGGGCCCATGATAGAGGAATGTAGCCTAACGAAACCGCACACTTACTTAAAACATGAGATTTGTTTGTGTGTGTGTGTTTATATGTAACTGGACTACATTGTTCTCAAGCATAAATTCTCTAGATGGCATGTGGCGATTCTCAAATTACATGTGCCTGCTAGCACTACTCAGTGTATGCAGTAGGTTACACTGTAACTCAGCAATGCAGTAGTTACAGTGTAACTGTGACATTGTACTCAGCATTCAGCCACCAAAGTTTCCCTCATCACCCCAGGCCATGGGCATAGTCATTTCTTCCTGAATCTAGTCAAGACTCCTCAGACTTTGTACCTTTCACAAGTATGGTTTCTCCAGGGCGTGTGTGTGTGTGTGTGTGTGTGTGTGTGTGTGTGTGTGTTGTATACATGTGGGCATGATACAACTGTGGAGTTCTGAGGACAGCCTTGGGCGCATCTATCTTTTGCTTGACCCAGGGTCTTTCGCTGGCCTGGAACTTTGCCAAGTACTGGGCTCTAGTAGTCTGCCCATCCCCACTGCCCACGTAGTCACTACTGCCAGGCTTACTAGAGAACACTGTGTCAGGCTTTTTATGTGGGGACCTGAGCTCAGGCCTGCACACCTCCAAGCAGGTGCTGTACCAACTGAGCCATCTCCCCTGCTCCCCAGGAGTTGATGTAAGAGATTTCTTAAAGTAAAATAGTTTGTAATTCTCCATAATTTGGAGAAGGAAAATAACGACAAAACTGGCGGTGTGCAATGTTCCTAACTAAGGTAGAAAATCAGGAAATAGACAATAAAGGACCTTTAGATGTGTGGCAAAGCCGGAAGGAGCTGGGGGCAGGAAAAGGGACGCTAAGAGTGATACTGTTTGGGGGACAGGAAATGGCTTAGTGGGGAGGGTGCTGAGAAAACATGAGAATCAACATCACCCCCAAGGGAGAGGCTGCAGTCAGGGCGGCCATCATGCAGGGCGAACCTTGTGCTTGCTTCCCAGGTGGTTGGGGGAGGGGGAAGACCTGGCTGAGTCGCAGGGAAAAGCCTCCATGGAGAAAACTGTCTAAGGTTACAAAAAAATATCCATATTAAATCACCAATGTAGTTCATACATGTGCTTGGGACTCGAACTCACAACTTCATGCTTGAGCAGCAAGCACTCTTACCCAAAGAGACATCCCCCGCCCCCACAGTCCAGTAGCTTTAACATGAAGTATTTTAATGAACTCAGCAATTCTATTTTTTTTGGGGGGGAGGGGGCGTTAAACACAGGGCTTCTCTGTGTAGCCTTGGCTCACTTTGTAGACCAGGCTGGCCTAGAACTCACAGTGATCTACCTGCCTCTGCCTCCCTGAGTGCTGGGATTACAGGCATATGCACACAGGTAGGATTTCCTATTTGAACCCAGGTTTATTAGAAGAATATTTAATCGTCTTTTTTTGTTTCTGATTTTTATCTAGTTATGGCTTGGTCTGAGGTGTTGCCTGTATATTCTCAGACTGGTTGAAACTGGTTCTGCCACACGGCACAAGACCCAATTTCATAAAGGCTCGCAGGTGTTTGAGAGCAGTATGGCTCATGTCAGAGTTCACGGCAGCACTTACTAAACGCTCATTAGGGGAAGCCTGTTGACTGTGTTTAAATCCCTGGCGACCTTACTAGCTCCCCTTCAGCTATGAAGAATGCTGAGTGAGGATTTGTCTGTTTCCTCTTTCAGCCCCGTCATTATCATTGTGCACACTTCAGCCTTCCCTTAGTGAGTCAGGGACCAGTTCAGCATTGGCAAATCTTTCCGGGGCTTTATTCTCTGTTAGGTCTTTATTGTCCTAATAGTGGTGTTTCCTTCAAAGGCTGCATTCCCATGCAGAGGTTTGCTTTCTGTCTACTTCCCTTAAATGTGCATTCAGAATCACATACAATAGGTTTCCCAAATCCAACCTTTCGGTCCCGTCTGCCCAGAGTTTAGCTAGGAGTTTAGCTGTGATGACTGACACGTCAGGATCCCAGTCTCCACCCCTGATCCTGCTCCCTGAACTCCATTTGTTTTATGTCCTAGGAACGTGGGCCAGACCCTCAACCATGATGGGGTAAAACGCTCGAGGGATGCTGTCCTCTATCTCCGGTCTGGACGCTTTGCCGTAGGGAGGAGTGTTTGGGATCCCTCATGTTCTCGATGGTTCCAGAATCACATGTTCATGCTCTGCAGACTGTCTCTAGCCCCCACCCCCCCTCACCCACCCAGTACTGGGTCAGCCTGCTGGAGGAAATGACCTTCATATTGCCAAGTCAGAGACTTCGGGTTCCTTCTGACACCTCCCCTCCATCTCTCCCTCTCTCTTTGTGTGTCTCTGTGTGTCTTGTATTTGGTGTGTTTATGGATGCATGTGCCGCTCTTCCAGAGGAACTGGGTTTGGTCCAAGTACCCACTTTGCGGGGATCTCATGCATATTTCTGGTCTCCATGGGCACCAGGCACACATGTGGTACACAGATATGCAAGCAAAACACTCATGCACATAACATTATTTTTTTTTGTAAGAAAAGATAAATCATTTCAGATAGATGCTTTACAAATAGTTCCTTCCAGTCCATGGCTTGTCTTTTAATTTTATTAATCATTTCTTTTTTGAAGAGTAAAGATTTTTATTAAATGGAACCAATCCACTGAACTTTTTTCCTGATTTGTGTGTGTGTGTCTCACATGTATGTATGTGTATGTGTGGCCTCATATATATGTGTGTGCATATGCACGTGTATGCAGGCACTAGACACCTCAGGTTGTTGTCTGGCATTTTTCTCCATCACTGCCTGCCTTATACTGAGTCGGGCTCTCTCAGCTGAACCCAGAGCTCACTGATTCTGCCCTATATTGAGGCAGGGTCTCTGAGCTGAACCCAGAGCTCACTGATTCTGCCCTATATTGAGGCAGGGTCTCTCAGCTGAACCCAGGCTCACTGATTCTGCTATTCCAGCTAGGCAGCTTGCTCTAGAACTCTGCTATGAAAGATGGCTGTCATGCCTGCCCAGCATTTGCTTGGGTTCTGGGGATCCATCTTCCCACTTGTGGGAGGAGCTTTCCCCACATTTCTGTGTTGGTCAAGTTAATAAAGTGCCAACCTGAGATCACTAAGATTTTCCCTGGCATCCTTTCTAAACTATATTAGGAAAAATAACATCCCTCCTTTCAGAAGATAGTCTCACTTTAGTTCCTGAAACCTGTGATCTCACCTTTCATAGCAAAGAGGCCTTTGCAGGAGTGGCTGAAGGACCCAGGGGAGGAAGCAAACCTATAGTGTCTCCGTGGGTCCCGAGGAGGGAAAAACAGGCAGGAGTCCAGGCAGGTGTGACAGTGGGAACAGAGGACTGGGTGTTCAGGGAAGGGCCTTGAGCCAAAGAGTGGGGGTGGAAGCCTTCCTAGGAGCAGATGTTTCACCCCAGAGCAACCAGAAGGGAACAGCCCTGCCTACACAGCACCCAGAGAGACGCTGGCTGGACTTCCTGACCTCCAGAACGGAACGATAATGGACTGTTGATGTCTTCAGCAACTGTGTTTGGAGAAAGTCATTGTTATCACAATAGGACATTGCCAGGAGCTGCTCATCCGCCTCTGGTAGAAAGAGCACTGATGATTCTGCATCCTTCTCTCTGCCTCTCTTCCCACACCCCCGACAGCAGCAACAGACCTTGGGGGTCACATGCAAGCGAAACAAACCGGCAAGGAATGTAGTCCAGCTTCTGAGAACCAGGAGGCATCCAACATACCAACCTGGATTGTTTAAGAGAAGAAGGTGACGGGGGGGGGGGGTCAGCTCACTGTACTTACAACACAAGCAGGAAGACCCGAGCTCACTCCTCAGAACGCCTGAGAAAACGCTGGGCATGATGGCAACTATCTGTAATCCCAGTCTTGGGAAGGAAGAGCCAGTATCTCTGGGCTCCCTGGCCAGCTTGCCTAGCCTTCTCGGCAAGTTCCTGGCCAACTGAACTCATTCCAAAACACAAGATTAGTGTCTCCCAAAGAACACCCAAGGTTGACCCCTGATCTCCAATGACACAAACATGCCCCATGCAGCAGCAAGGCAGGCAGGGCTGGACCAACACCTTCACATGTATGTTGTAGCGTGTGTGCACCCACACATGCCACACACACACACACACACACACACACACACACACACACACACCAGTAGCCAAAAGAAGAATCCAATGCTGCTCAAGAGCCACTCACTCTGACTCGTTTGTTCATTCGGAGCTTTAGGGATGGTCTGGAGTCATTCGAATCAGCAATGAGGTGGATCACAGCAGCCCTCAGTCACCACACCGTAAGCCATGAGTCAGTAGTCTAGGCTACTGGTCTAGGCGCGGCCAAAATGTTAAAATGCTTAAGCCAGGACTTCTCCACATGTGTCTTCTCTGGTGTCCTCAATGTCCGTGCTCTTAAGGGATATTTTCACTGTATAAAGAACTGGCCACTGGCAGCGCAAATTCTGTCAATTCTGCAAATTTTCGGTTGGCATAGTTTGCTTTCCCTTTCAGCAATTAAAGAGCACACATTTCTGCTCTTGAGGAAGCTTTGTTAGGATCAAGAAGGTGCTTAGAAGGGGTGGAGGAGAATCTGATCAAGGTATATATGTGTGTGTGTGTGTATGTATAGGTAATATATGTATATTCACATACATATGTGTATGTATATATGTATACATACATGTATACATGTGTATATATACATATATATAATTTAAGATCATCTTCCTTGGACTGCTGTCAGGATTTTTCTGGTCTTTAATTTGTAAAGCTCAGTCATAGTCTAGTACGGTATTACTCTGTCTTGGCATGGAATTCTTCTTGTTTCTCCTATTTGGGGTTTGACTACTCAAATCTATTGGTGTACAACTTGTCAAATTTAAGACATTTTTCAAGCATTATTGTTTGGATATTGTTGAGCTCTCCAATCTCGGTCTTCTCCTCTGAGACTGATGATACGTGATTTCTCCTGTTGTGGTTTCTGCAGCATCTAAAACTCTAAGGCTGTTACAAGCTCGCCTGTCTCTTTAGTTCACACCAGATAAAGTCTATGGATCTGCCTTCAAAATCATGTATTCTATCCCACGTCTTCCCCACACTACCTCAGAAGCCATCAGCAAGGATTTTGTTCTAACATATTTAAAGGTTTTCATTCGTTTTTATTAGAAAAAGAGAATTTCACCACTGCCACCATTTTTGCTAGGGATGGAGAGTGGGTACAGCCTTTTGGACATATGTACTCTCTGCACACACGGATTTATCATCTCTCTCTCTTTTTAAAGACACAGTTAGTACACTTCATTCTTCTTGCTTTCATTCTCGAGACAATTCCATAGCCACACAGCCTCTGCTGCCTTAACCTTTGGGTGGCCACTAGGGTTTTCCCCTGATGGGTACAGTATCAGTGTTCATGCCAACTTTTTTTTTAACCTTTAACTTCTTTGCAATCTTTCATTATCACAAATAATAACGTATGGAGAATATATTTTCTGTAGGGAGAATTCCTGGGTCAAATGATATGTATAAACTTTTTGAACTGCAAAATAATTAAAATATACAAAAAGCACACGGAAGTAATACTGTCGTGCACGCAACATTACCCATCTCAATAAACCACATCTCATTTAGTAAGAAGAAAGGAAGAGAAAGTAATAACGAAAAAACAAAAAAGAAAATTTCTGGTTTTTTTTTCTATTGCTTATATTTTCAGTGTTTTGTTAGTTTCAATAAAATCCAAGTACACGTGGAAGCATTTCCCAGTGGCTCTTTTCTGGTGGCTCTGGAATTGAACTCAGGGTCTTGCACACGCTAAGCATTCTACCCCCACTGAGCCAGGCTTCCTGCTCTCATGACTCTTTGAAGAAGTCTAGCATTTGACTCATCTTGGTGGGTCCGAGTATTCCAGGGCATTCTGGGTAATCTGTGATGAGATAGTAGACCCTGTTTAATCTGGTTGTTGTTGTTGTTATTTTAGCAGGCGTTTCCCAGTAGAGGTACTGCCAGGGCCCACCAGTTTCTATGTTCAATTCTGGTAGGTCCTAAGGACACCCTAGGAAAAATGCAGCTGAGGCTCATTCTGCCACCTTGCCCAGAAGGAAAGATTGCTGAAGAAAGTGATGGTGGTGCAGCCCCCATCTGGGCCTTGGTGATCACAGACAAGAGACAAGGAGAGGGCCAGCCAGTCCTTCTCCATTCCTTCTACTACTGACTTCCTGATAGTGAAGGAAGGAAGAGGGAGGATGCAGTGAATCACGGTGGGCCTGAAAGCCCAGTACTGTCTCATCTCATTAAGCCTGAGAGCAAGCTCAGTTCCTGCTGACACTCCCTTGTGCAAAGAAAACAGAGCCCACAGAGCCTCCACCCAACTGAGTGAGCAGGGGGAGGTCCCTGACACTCCCACAGGGGAATGTGCAGGGGCATTGCCTGCTTCTTCAGGGCAGGTGGAGTGTCAGGCAGGCCCTTGGTTCTGCTGAGACTGGAAGTGGAGAGCATTGTTGCATTTGCTGTTTGGCAGCAGCTAGGAGGCAATGGGCTTTCCTGAGCCTTTGTGGGCTGTTTTTCGTGGACTGATTTTGTGGGTTGCTCTTGTGGACTTTGGTTAGAACTTCTCTAGCATGTAGGATCCCAGGAGGAAACGAGAAGATTAATGACTCAAATCCTGAGTTCCCCGAGGGGCTGCCACCTTCTTCTTCCCTGTTGGGGTGCTTCCTGCCTGTGTGTTGTGTTATACCTACAGTTTGTTGCCATAGAGCAGATGTTAGAGGAACAAGAGTTGCTCCGTCTTTAGTGAAATCACAAGTCTTTTTAAGATGTCTCTAAGAGCCTCCTCTGTCATGAACTCAGTTGACTGCTCTCTGATCACTCACCCCTGATGATGCAGCCTTGACAGGACACACAGAAAGGGGATCCAAGCAGTCCTGATGAGACTTAACAAGCGATGGGCAGATGGCAATAGTGGAGAACTCCCCCCTTTCAGTGGACTAGGGGAAGGAAGGGTGGGACTGGGAGAGTTGAGGGAGGAAGCCTCAATCTGGATATATAATGAATACATTGTGAAGAAAAAAAATATATATATATATATATATGTCTCTTAGGAACATTTTAAATGGAAATATGTGATGGCTACTGACTAGTTTGATGTCAACTGGACACAGGCTAGAGTCATGTGGGAAGAGGGAACTTCATCTGAGAAAACAACTCCATCAGACTGCCCTGTGGGAAAGCCTGGACTGCATTTTCTTGATTAATTACTGATGTGAGAGGGTCAGCTCATTATGGGTGGTGCCATCCCGGGGGTGGTGGTCCTAGGCCTTATAAGAAAATGGGCTGAGAAGCCAAGAGGAGCAAGCCAGTAAGCAGCACCTCTCCATGGCCTCTGCATCAGCTCCTGCCCTGACTTCCCTCAATGAAGAACTATGACACTTTCCTCTGCAAGTTACTTTGGGCCATTTATTTACAGCAACAGAAACCTAAAATGAAAAGTTTATAAAGTTTACATTTTTCTTATGAAGACCTTGGATATACTTTATATATATATACTTTTTATATCTGGCATACAGAAAACACTTTTAAAAAATCCTTAATGTATGTATGCATACAAGAGACAAATATTACATTTTTAATTCATACTTATACATATATTACTTATACATATATTACTTATACATATATACATATATTTTTCAAAATAACCTAGACTCAGAGATGCTTGTTTGAACACTAGATAAATACATCCGCAGATACTAAGAATAGCAACGATGACTTCCTATGCTATTGCAATTCTTAACAACTGTAATGCCTGAAGAATTCTAAAACCACTTCTGTGCCACATGAAGCCAGTTCCTCTCTCCTACTCCGCAAGATCTGTTCATCTGTTCCAGGCAAGGAATGGTTCTTTGCCTTCAAGTCCAATGAAGGGGGGTCAAAACGAAATACTAACAGGCCATTTCAGCAGCGTGCTGGTTAGGTCTATTTCAGCATGGCTGATCCTTAAAAGCGTCTAGGAGATGGTGAGCAGGCCTCTAAGGACGCCGGTGAGGGTATTTTGAGGGAGGATTAAATGAAGCAATAGACTTGACAAGATCTAGAGTAGCCTACAAGACTGGCCTCTGGGCATGCTGCGCAGAGTTTCCAGATTAAATTAACACTGAAGTGAGATGACGAGCCTTCGGTGTGAGTGAGGAGATGCCACAGGCTGGAGACTTGCACTGTATAAAATGGAGAAATGAGCTGTGCAGCAGAAGTCATTTCCTTCTGCCTCCCAACTGTAGAGGCAATGGGATTAGCTGTTCCCTGCCGCCCCGGCTGTCCCTGCCGCCCTGGCTGTCCCCTGCCACCCCGCTGTCCCTGCTGCCATGCCTTCCCATCTGTGATAGACTGTACCCTGACTGTGAGCCAACATAAACTCTTCCTTAAGTTGCTGTTGTCAGGATGTTGCCCCAACAGTGAGAAAAATAACCAGTGCTGCGCATACTACCAGAGTTCTGCCCTGCACTTCTACTGACTAGAATCAGAACTGCTAGTGAGCAGGAATAACAAAGTCCAGCTAGAAAAGCGTAAATACACCAGCTCCAGCAGCGTCATGGGGCACTGCATTCCTTCCCAGGGGCCCCTATTCCTTAGTCCTGAGAAGGGTGCAGCTCTAGCCTGCAGTATCTCTTTTGCCTGTCACCTTCCTGTCCTGCCTGTCGAAGCCTAGTGTCTCACTTTCTAGTTCAGTTGCTGGGATAAAATAGCCCAACAAAAGCAACTTAGGGCAGAAAGCATTTACCTGGCTCGCAAGTCCAGGTCACAGTCCATCACTGCAGGGAAATCAGAGCAGCAAGGATTGAACCACCTGGTCCCATCCACATTCGAAAGCAGAAATAAGTTTGTGCACTCATACTTATGCTGAGACCACTCAGATCACCTTCTTTCCTACAGCACAGAACTCAAACCCAGGGAATAGCACAGCCCACTCTAAGTTGGGTCTTCCCTTCTCAATGAAGGGAAACCAAAACAACCCCTCACAGATATGTCCACAGGCCAAAACCTACTCCCTCATTGAGACTCCTCTCCCAGATGACTCTATAGTATGTCAAGTTGAAAATTAAAATCAGTCACCCACCCAGCAAGGGTCAGATCCAAAGCTGTAGCCTCAAGGTGTATAGCAGTCTGAGGCCACACGTGTGTTCCTATCCCTGGAGGCCTATCACACCTCATGGTCCTGGGGGATCAGACTCACAGTTGAAGGGACAAAACACAGGCTTACATAGCTACAGGGGATGAGAAGCTAGAAACTGACCCCAGAAATAAGAGCTGTCAGGAATTATGAGTACAAGAAAAAGCCTCAAAGTGCAACACACAGCTTTAAAAAACAAAGTTAGTGGAACAGAGGAGAGGCTAAATGAAACTTAGCAGTTCTAGGAGACAGAGGAAAGTGAGAGAAATGATGGAAGAGAGGGTGAGAGACGAGGCAATGGGAGAAGGCTGAAAATTCAGGTCAGGCTGCAGCTCCAAAGGAGAGGGAGAGAAAGTGGTAGGGTGCACTCTGTCCAAAGTTTGCTGTGAGTCTCTGCAGCTGCTTCCATCTCCTGCTGGGTGGGAAATGACTCTGAGATTACATCTTATACCTGTTGGAATGGCTAAGATCAAAAACTCAAGTGACAACACATGCTGGGGAGAATGTGGAGGAAGGGGAACCAGCCTCCATTGCTGGTGGGAATGTAAACTTGTACAACCACTTGGGAAATCAGTCTGGTGCTTTCTCAGAAAATTGGGAATAGTGCTACCTCAAGAACCAGCTACACCACACCTGGGCATATGCCCAAAAGATGCTCCATAATACAACAAGGACATTTGCTCACCATGTTGGTAGCAGCTCTATTCATAATAGCCAGAATCTGGAAACAACTTAGATGTCCCTCAACTGAGGAATGGATACAGAAATTGTGGTACATTTACATAATGGAATACTACTCAGCTATTAAAAACAAGGAAATCATGAAATTTGCAGGCAAATGGATGGAACTAGAAAAGATCATCCTGAGTGAGGTAACCCAGAAGCAGAAAGACACACATGGTTTATGCTCATTTATAAGCGAATATTAACCACATAATAGAGGATATCAGGGCCCATAGCAATAATATTAAAGACGTCAGTTCCTCTGAGTTGATCTGGACATCAGCAGGATACAGGTCAGAATTACAGCAGACTTTGTAGAAATTTTGAGGAGACTCTAAAGTTTATATGGAAATACAAATGTCTTAGACTAGTTAAGACAATCTTGAAAAGGAAGCACAAATTTAGGGTACCACACCACCAGGCTTAGGGTTTTCAAGGAGAACTACAGTACCCGAAGCAACGAGATACGGTATGAGGACATTAAATAGAGCGGTGGAAGCAGATGACGACCCAAAGGTAAGCCATGTAGATTTACAAACTGTCGGTGCCAAAGGAATTTATCAGGGGAAAGCAGTCTTTCAATCGATGGTGGCAGAAACACTGCACACCTTTATACTTTCAGTAAGTTTATCAAAGTGACTTAACCACTAAACGAACAAAGCCAATATTGAAATCTTTGGAGCATTTGGGAGGCTGAGGTAGGGGGCTGATCTGGGTTACATATCAAAACTCTACTTCACAACTCCAATCTCTCTGTGTAAGCATGATTGCCTGGCATGTGCCAGGCCCTGAGTTCAATTCCTAGAACCACAAAATAAATAATAATAATAATACCATTTTCTGCCAAGGAAACATCTAGCAGTTTTTACCAGCTAATCAGGAGATAAATAATCAAAGCCTTATTTAATCACTGAACTTGAACCTCATGGATTCCTCAAGGGTGCCTAGCCAATGAGGTTCATGAATCCATTTGTCTCTGCATCTTGTCTGCCTATCATCCCTCATCCACTATGCGCCCAACACATGCAACCACATGTAGCCTTTAAAGCATGCTGAGGATCTGAACTCTTCATGCCTGCATGGCAGGTACTTAATGAACTGATCCATCTCCCCTATGTGTGTCTATGCTCAAACAGTTCAGCTTAATCATAAAAATGATTGCATTCCCACACACTAGCCAACCGGAGCCCTCCAAACAGCATCCTTTAAGGAAGTTCTTATTTGCCATGTAAGAAAGAAAAGGCAAAAGGAAATCAAGAGAATTATCTAATCCTCGTGGATGGAGCAAGATATGGCAAGGCCACTGGCTAGGATCAAGGGGAAGCCGTCACAGAAGCAGCAGATAGCTACCAGATCTCAGCTAACCTGTGCCCAGTAGGGTTCCTTGCCTTTTCCTCCCAGCTTGAGAAAACCAGAGGACAGACTGCTTGCACTGGTTCCTCAAGACTGGTCTGCAGGAAACGAGAGAGAAGGGAATGAAACAGAAATGGAAATACAGTTATGTGAGCCTCTAGCGTGCAGATCTCAGAGACACCGGGCGATTTGCTGCCACCAAACAGTAATGCACTCACTCATTCGTAAAAGGAGGCGAGCAGAATGAAATGGTGCTTCTGGGAGAGAGGTACCAGGAAGGCCAGGACAGAGGAGGACATCCTCAGCAGCCCCTATGAAGCTGGAGTGTGTATTCCAAGGCAGCTTCCTCCAGACTTCCACCCCTCCGAGAAAGCACGGAGAACAGTAAGTCCATTGCCAGCAGAGGGCACCAGGGATCTCGCAACAGCAGTCATTTATTGCCAAAAAAAGCATTGCTGAGGGCTACCCTGGGGGACCCTGGCTTCAGGAAAGCTCACCCACTAAACCAGTGTCACACCAACAGAGGCCCTACCCTCACCTTAGCCGCACCTCAGCTGGCGTTTGTTGTTCAGTCACACAGAGTTCGCTTTTTCTGACCACGAGAGGTAGACTGAAATACGGAAGAGTGCCTGAAAGTATATCCATGTCCCAGTTGGTTCTACCATTTGAAAGCAAGTAAAGAGCGGCCAGTGTGAGTCATTCTCTTGGTTCGTAAAATGGGAGCCATGACAATGGCTGTACTTGTTGCAGCCACAGCAACTCAGTGAGAAACCCACATTTTACGGACACGACGATGAGGCTCAGGGATCTTTCACCTTATTCTCTGCATAACGTGTGCACAATAGGGAATGCAGGGGCAGAGGAGACCATCAGATACCCTGCTCCTCATGCTCCATCTCCTGTCAGGCAGGGCCTCACAGAACCTTGACGCAGCTGGTTTCCAGTGAGGCCAGCTGGCTGGCAACCCCCAGTGACCCTTTCATTCTTTGCACCCCGCCACTAACACTGAAGTTACAGACAGGCAAGGTAACACCCAGCTTTTACATGATTCTGGGGATCCAAACTCAGGACCTCACACTTGCTCAGGAAAGCTCTCTCCCACTAAACCATCTCCCCTGCCCCATTTTATCTTTTGAAAAACACAATCTTTTTCTAAGCTTGAAACTTGATGGTTTGTCTAGACTGGTTGGCCAGCAAGCCACAGTTATCCTCCAGTCTGCTCTTCTTCAGCCCAGGTATGTGCCACCATGCCTAACTTCTAAGTCTGCCTTTATTTATTTATTTATTTATTTATTTATTTATTTTCTGTGTGTTGGGGATCCTCACGCTGGTTTGGCAAGTACTTTAATGAGTGAGCCGTGGAGGGGTTTTAACCAGCAGAAAACAGGCTATTTCTCCTTACTTACAAGGTGAACTGACTGAAACAGGCACCCATTTCCCCCCCAGAAGGCAGAACCCACCGCCTGCCCCGTGTAGCCTTCCCTGAAGATGCAAAAGCAGTGGTACATCTTTGCAGTTGGCTGCTTGCGTCAAGACCGCTGCTGCTGGGACTAACAGAGTGATCTGAAATCACAGCTGGGCGGCTCCCCTGCCTGGGCTGTTGTCTGAAGCTCTGAGGAAGGTAAGAAGAACGAGCCTCACAGCCAGACAACCGTGTTAGTCCCAGCAAGGCCTTCTTGTCTGTTCACATGTTAGCTGCCACCCAGCCCCCAGTGATTTTCCTCAGGAACTTAGTTGTTTCCTGCAGCTTCCCTACTCGACAGCCTCCATCCTTCTTCCCTTAGCCTTCCACGTTGCCAGACAGACCGCCCAAGCCTCTAACCTGGCAGTTCTCCTGCATTTCCTCATCCAATTGATACCTGTGAATCTCTTTGATGAGATAAACTGACTCAGGACTGTCCTATTAGGATCATTACTATGACAAAACACCATGACGAAAAGCAAGCGGGGGAGGAAAGGGTTTATTTGGCTTACATTTCCACATCATAGTCCATCACCGAAGGAAGTTAGGGCAAGAGCTCAAACAGGGCAGGAACTTAAAGGCAGGAGCTGGTGCAGAGGCCATGGAGGGTGCTGCTTACTGGCTTGCTTCCCATGGCTTGCTCTGCCTGCTTTCTTACAGAACCCAGGACCACCAGCCCAGGGGTGGACACACCCACAATGGGCTGGGTCCTCCCCCATCAATCACTAATTAAGAAAATGTGCTGCAGCCAGATCTTATAGTGACATTTTCTCATCCAGGTCCCCTCCTTTCAGATGACCTTAGCTGTGTCGAGCTGTGTCAAACTAGCCAGTACAACGACCGTCCAGGGTGACCATGTCTGAGACTCAGGGTTATGTTTCATGGGAATAGAGACTTCATGCTGAGGTTTCCAAAATGGAAGGTGAGCCTGGATATCTACAAAATCCCTAGGAGACAGAGATGAAAGACCCGTGGAGATTAGGGAAGGAGTGAGAGTGGGAAGACACGATAGGGTGTGTGGAGCAGAGAATGAAGATGCATTTGAAGATGAAGGCAGCAGTACAATGAAGCTCATCGTAGAAATTGGACAGGGCAGGAAATGGCTTCTCCTTCAGAGATGCTTGGACTTTAACTTAAGAACTGACTTCAGATTTCTGTCTGTCAGAGTTCTGAAAGCATAGATTTATGCTGCATGGCATTGCTAAATTTGTAATGATGTGTTCTAGCAACCACCAGGAGGGTAATATATTCTACATAAAATCTGTAGCAAAATTAATGCACAATAGAATGTCATGTCATCCTACCCCATAGCACCTCTATTCTCTGTCACATACAATGCCCTAAATGTATAAAGCCCTTTGCTTCTGTTCTCCAGAGATGTGGGATTTGGCTGTCATCTAAAATGCCCTTTCTTCTTCAAAAAATAGCAAGGTTCGAATTCTTTTGGAAACCTGTTTTGTTTCCTCTTACCTGCCACCACTGCTAATGTCTAATGCCCAGGGTACAGGACTGTTGTATAGCAATTTTCAATGAGTTAAAACATTTCATCCTGGGGAGAAGATCATGAATACTCAGGAAGTTTGGGGCTGGAGATAGGGCTCAGTGGTAGAGTGAACTTCCTAGTTTTCCAAAGGACTAGAGTTTGGGTCCTAGCTTGAACCCTGGGTGACTCAAAAGCATTTATAGTTTCAGAAGATTAGTGCCCTTTTCTGACATGCACACACACACACACACACACACACAGAGAGAGAGAGAGAGAGAGAGAGAGAGAGAGATAAAACTTTATAAAACTTTAAAAAGACTCAGGAGTTTCTAAAGGAAGTTAAGATTAAAGATGTAGACAACTCACAAGAGTCAGGAAGTCCCTGAAACTGACCAGGCGTGCAAGGCCCCTTTCTCCTCAAGGTTATGTAAGTAATAAGAGAAAAGACTCTATAAACTGGCCAATTGTCTGAAAATCATGCTGAAAACTCCAAGGTTGCAGCCTTCATGACTCACCTTCCATCCTGGGGTACTCTTTCAGTGATGCAGCTACCTCTGAGTCATCCCCCTCCTGTAAGTAACCCTTCATTTCATACTCCTGAAAGTCACCCCAATAAATTCACTGGGTCATCAAGTTGGTATCATTAACTTGGTGTGTCATTAGTGCCCTATCTAGAATGAGTAGACTTTTGTTTACATCTCCCCAGAAATAATGTCACACAACAGTGACCACCTGATGTCTCCACTTACTCTGATTTTGTCTTTATCATAGTGAAGTGAGAAGTACCTAGGAGATTAGTGATGCACATACACTGTGTGTGTGTATTTGTGTGTGTGTATGCACACATGTAGTTATTTTTGAAAAAAAATTATGAGAATAAACTAAAATTCAAGAAGTTGGGCACACCTATGTGGGATTACTCTTGGTTGGATAAGTTGAGGTGGGTAGGTCCACTCTAAGTTTGAATCATTTGAGGTCAGGAGACACACATTCAGTCTGGTCTACACCTTCTGATGGCAGCCTACATGAAAGGACATGGAAGAAGGAAGTTTTGCTTTTTGCCTGCTTGCCCTCACTCTAATGGGCAAGTTCACCCTGCTGCTGAGGCATCCCTTTGTTGGTGTTAGAACCTACTTCTTCAGGATGGCAATGAATACTGAAGACCAGCCGAGACATCCAGCCTTGTCTATTGAACAACTGTTGGATCTTTGGCCTTTCTACCAGGTTCCAGCCATTGTTGGACTAGACCACAGACAGTAAGCCATACTAATAAATCCCTTTTTAATATATATACATTCGTTCTATCAGTTCTGTCCCTCTAGAGACACCCGGTTAATATATGTGGATCTGTAAGAATCTACATTCCATCTCCAGCACAGAAAGTTCTGTCTCCAGGTTGAGATGGAGGAAGCACACTCCACCCTGCTTCTACAGAATGCACCTCCGAAGCTGAGGACTCTTCAAAGTAAGTAACTAGAGGAGGCAGAGGAGTGAATCACACTCAGAAAGAATGGGTGGTTTTCTCTCCTGTGATCCCTTCTGTCTCAACAGAGGTCACAACTGAAGTTAGAAAATATTTTGAAATGAATGGATATGAGAATAAAACACATGAAAAAGAGCCAAGCTGGGAGATGGCTCAGTTGGTAAAGTCTCTTGCTGCCAAGACTGACAAACTGAGTTTGGTCCCAGAGAGCCACATGGCAGGAGAGAATCAATTCCCAAAAGTTACCTTAGGACCTCAATATTCATTCTGTGGCATGTGTATGCCAACACATAATACACACATGCAGTAAAATAAATATTTTTTAAAAAACAAGAAGCCATAACCACTGATATCATAGATATAAAAAAGATAGTAAAGGGACATCATGAAAATGTCTGTGCCCATGAATTTGATTACTTAGATAAGATGGCTGAATTCCTACTTAATAGACACAAAGATAACATGTCTGTACCAATCCACACAGAAGTAAAATGGACATTATGAAACAGTACCACGCCCAGCTGGTTTCACCAAAGAAGTCTAACAAATGTTTAAGGAACAAATGATACCAGTCCTTTATAATCTGCTAAAGAGGACAAAGGTAAAGGAAACACCATTTAACATCCTATGAGGTTGGCATTACAAAGTCAGAAAGATGTGATCACAACAGAAAGCCACGGACATTACCTTCCATCTGCACGGATGTAAAAGTGCTCAATAAAGCAGCAGCAAATGGAACCCACTAATGTGTGATAGGAATTACACACCATAAGCCAGTGGGATCTACCCGGGTATATAAACCTGGTTCAAAATCTAAAACACAGCTAATGCAACCCATCACATCAGCAGGCTGGAGAGGGAAGACTAGATGATACAGAGAAAAGGGACATTTGACAAAATTTAATTTCACTTCAGAGTGAAAACTCTTAACAATCAGAACACAGGAATTTCCCCCAAACTTCATGAAAAACAAACAAACTTAAAAAACAACAAAACATTTGCAGACAACCCACAGAAAACATCACACTTGGTGAGAAATTAGAAGCTCTACTCCTAAGAGTAAAGAAAGAAAATAAAAGCACACAAAGATGGGAAATCGTGAACTAAAACTTGGCTCATAATTATCATGATTGTTTGCATAGACAATTCCAAGAAAACTGGAAAACGTTTGTAATAAGTGACCCTGGCAGCAGCTTTTGCCTCAGGTTAAAGGGTTAGGTCAAAACAAGATCCAGATGACAACAAGATCTCCAGGATCATAGTTTTAACAGGGCTCCTTAGCCGAGTTCTGCCAGATGTTGTAAACATCGATTTAATATTTGTCTATGTATCTGCTGCTCTGTCTATTATTCAAAAGGCAAACCCAGGTTGTGGTAAATAACTCTATGTACTACATAAAGTTATAATAGAGATTTCTTGTGTTTTATATTAAGGTTTACCTGTAAACCTACAAAGCTTCACAGTTTAACAGTGTTTGCACAGGTAATAGTAATGTACTACATTATCCTATGTACGTATTTTGGATTCAAGCTTTCCTTCATTAAGGTGGCATTGAACAGCATTGTCCTCTAAGCCAAACAACTGCCATCTTCGTAAGACCAGCTGTGGCTACTTATAAAAGGTCATCACAGCGGGGTTTATGGGCTGTTGATAGGAGAGGTAAGAAGGGTCATGGGAGCCTCGCTTGGTTTAGTTATCCTTCCAGCCAGCTGCATGCAATACTGTCCTAATTGCATGTAGCCTCACAGTGTGGGGGAGGGGCCCAAGTACACAGGCTGTACAAGGCTAGGGAGTCCACCTACACAGCTATGAGGAAGCCATCAACCACGCTGGGCGAAGACTTTCCAGTGTAACAGCTTTGGGGCACCCACACCTCTGTCAGCAGCTCCTCACCTGTGCCCTGTGAGTAAGCCCAATCACTCACTGGGTCCTCAGGGTGAACTTTGGTGAAATCAGGCTTTGTTTTATCATTGAGACTTCATGCTTACTCACCCACCCACCTCCAAGATAAAAATCTCACCACAGATTGGTAAAGTTATGTATTAATGCTCCCATGTCTCATAGAAATTAAAGAAACAAAACCAGTAAAAGAATATGTAAGAATGGAAATCTATCTATCTATCTATCTATCTATCTATCTATCTATCTATCTGTTAATTTTTGAGTCAAGGTCTCACTCTGTAGCCATGGATATGGCTGTCATGAAACATACTATGTAGACCAGTCTGGTCTTGGACTCATAGAGATCCTCCTGGTTCTACCTCCCAAATGCTGGGATTAAAGATGTGCACTACCAGACCTGGTTAAGAATGAAAATATTTTTAGTGAAAAGGGAGAAAATTAACATGGCTGGTTTCCTTTCAGGATGAAAAAGAAAGCTGAATCATTTAAGCAAGCTGCAAAGGCCTGAGCAAGTCACAACAAAGAATGAGACTTCATGTATTTGAAGTTGACATTTCTAAGGTCAAAGTTCAGTTCATCGATATCAAACTTCTGCTTAAGTAAATGGAGTTATTTACTTCTTTCTTATTATTTACTTCTGTTATTTACTTCTGTTCTTCCTAACAATTACAAGGAACTGGATTAAAGAACTGAAATGTAGATCTAACCAAAGTTTCTTTAAAATTGTTCAGGATTTTTGCTGAAACTTATCTAACAATTATACATCAATTAAAAGTACCAGAGTCTGATTTTTCTGCATGTTTCATAACTGTGCACAATTATACTGACATGGTCAGAGGGGCTAAAAAACAGGACAATGGTTTGCCCCTTGCCCACTGTGGTGATATGAGTGAAAATGGCCCCCACAGGCCCACAGAGCGTGGCGTTGTTAGGAGGTGTGGCCCTGTCAGGGAAGTTGTGGCCTAACTGGAGAAAGTATGTCACTGGGGGTGGCTTTGAGGTTTCAGATGCTCCAGCCAGGCCCAGTGTCACTCTCTCTTCTGCTGATCTGGATGTAGAATGCTCAGCTATCTCTCCAGCACCATGTCTGCTTAATGCATGCTGCCATGCTTCCTGCCATGACAGTGGACTAAAGTTCTGAACTGTAAGATAGCCCCAATTAAATACTTTCCTTCATAAGAGTTGCTGTGATCATGATGCCTCTCACAGAAATGGAAATCCTAACCATGACACCCACCAAAGTCAACCGGGTCCCGGGAGACTCTAGAGCATCTTCTGGAATGTCCTGCAACTCTGGCGAGCCTCTTGCCCTCCTGTTGAAGTGGTATGAAGACGCCACGCAGAGAACTCTACAGGTTGCCCAGTCTATGAAGAAGAGTGTTAACACAGAGGGAAATCTTACTTCCAAGTGAAGCCGTGTTCAAGCAAGGCCTTTGACCTGTCCGTACACAGATGGAACGTTTGGTAAAATAAACTCTAGAGGAGCCGTGGTCCCCTGAGGACCATATCCTCAACTGACTTCGACAGCACAAAAAGAAAATGATCATTTGGGCCACTTACGTGGTCTTAAACATGCAATAGGAGATTATGACCAAAGTCTAAAATGATTTAGATATGTTTCTTTAAACATTCCAAGGGATTTGTACTTGCCGGATTGACTTAAATCCACATAATGTGCTGTTTAGACAACTATTTCTCACTAATGATTTTCTTTTTGATAAGAAAATGAGTTATGAACTAATAACTCATCCCTTCCTCCTCCCTCATGTCTCTTCCCAGGCATCAGTCAAAGACTTTAGTTTCTCTCTACACCAGGCTGTTATGAAAATAGAACGACTGGAGAACTTTTGAAGTCTGTGGTGGTTAAAATAAGAATGGCCCCCACAGGCTCATCTCATTGAATGCTTAGCCAGTGGGGAGTGGCACTATTTGAGAAGGATTGGGAGGTGTGGACTTGTTGGAATAGGCGTGGCCTTGTTGGTGAAAGTGTGTTACTGGAGATGGCCCCAGTCCCTGTCTCAGCGTACAGACCAGGATGTAACTCTCAGCTACTGCTCCGGCACTACACCAGCCTGCCACCGTGTTCCCTGCCGTGATGACAATGGACCAGGCCTATGAAGTGGCAAGCAAGCCCCCAATGAAATGTTTTCCTTTGTAAGAATTGCCATAGTCATGGTGTCTCTGCACAGCAACAGAACAGTGACTGACACAGGGTCTTTCAGAGAAACCCAGTGGAGGGGTACCCCGACTGCCGCATCTGACACCCCCATCCAGCTGAAAAAAAGACAGATTGGTCATCACCCCGATTCAACAATGGCAGTTAGGGTGATGTCTTCAGGAGGGGATGATGAAACAGGAGTTTAAATTGGCTAGACAGTCTAAAGCAGGGGTTCTCAACCTTCCTAATGCTGCAACCCTTCAATACAGCCCCCACCCCATGTTTTGGGGAACCTCTCAACCATAAAATCACTTTTGTTGTTACTTTATAACTGTAATTTTGCTACTGTTGTGAATCAGGAAATAGAGGTTTGCCAAAAGGGTCACTACCCACAGATTAAAAACCATCTGCTCTTTTGGTGAAAAGACCCCAAAGAAAAGCAGCCAGCTTGTGTCTTGACTGAAAGCCAGAAACATCAGGAGGAATCTTGGCAGGCTCATCCTTGCCAGAGGTTAGTGTCGTAAAAGATGTTTCCTGGGCTCTGACTGTCGCTCTGGCTTCTAAGCGACTCTAAGGTTACCCTTAATGCGGGGGTGTAGTATGGTAAGAAGAGCATGACTGAAGGCCTGTGAGGAGGAAACTGCCCAATAGAACAGGAACTCTGGCCCGGTAGACACCTCACGCTGCAGCTGGGCCAGGTGGACTGTCTGGTCAGCGTCACCTCCCTACCCTCCAGGAAGGCAGGATCACCTTAAGCCATGATAAAGAGAGAGCTAGATTAATTCACTCTTTACGTAAGGGGCTTGCCCACTGTCACCTAGAATCTTGTCCCTTACTGTTACTAGAGACTTCGGGAAGGCGGCATACGCTAGCTGAGTTTGAGGGGATGTGAGGAATGTGAGTGGAGCCATTTTGTGTAACTTGAAAACCACTGAGTGTGACATGCGATAAGGTAACGCTTATGAGATAAGGAGAGCCACACACAAGGCAGCTCCCATGCGGGCCAAGCCTGGGCAGGCGCTGACATGTTAGTGAGCCAACCTCAAGACAGCGACACGTTAAAGAATAACGAACCCTACACTCCAAGCCCATAAAGCTGATGCCCACAGGAACAATACAAAAAACAAACAAACAAACAAAAAAAAAAAACCTGGAACGTTGGAAGTGGGCCAGGTTGGCACTGCTGTGCCTAAGGCATGGCATGCCAACCCCTGGGCTGCTCCCCATAAGCAATGGGGCTTTGACCTGGTCACACTGTGACTCTCGCTCCTGCCGCTGTGGGGCTTGTCGAGTTTCCGGCATCCTTGCTGAGTTCACACATGCCTGCCTGTTAGCACAGGCCACTGGCTGAAGCCCAAGGTCCTTCTGGGACGTCCAGCTGTGCCACCGTCCTGGCCTGGCACCCGCAGACGTGGGCGCTCTCACAGGAGGGTAGAGGATTCCCCGGCTGAGCCTGCACACTTCCCTGCCCACCTTTCTGGTTCCATGAGTCTACCGTGGCTAGACCCGGCATAGTCAAAAGGCAGATCTCTTCTGGGCATCCTAATTGCTGAGCACCTCACGGCCCACTGGCTCCGCTAGTCATGGGTGGGTGGGGAATGAAAATGTATAATAAAGAGGGGAATCGCTTGAGGGATTTGTTCCCCTTTGTGTGTTTCTTTGTGAGACACTGAGAATATTTTTTCTATCGGTACAAAGGGGGAAGGAGCAAGAATTGAGTTGGTGTGAGCCCACCATATCAGAGGCAGCCATGAATACTCAAGGTCTCAGGAGGTTTCTCTGGAGAGAGCGAGCCCGACAGGTGAGCAATGCCTGAATAAGCCCTACATGGAGGAACGGGGCACACTGAGCCACCTCTCATTCACCTTGTGTTTTGAAACGGGGTGTCACACCTTCAGCTGGAGCTGGCTGACTCAGCCAGGTGGGCCAGCCAGTGACCCTCACAGAGAGCGGCCTGTCTCTGCCGCCCCTGGAACTGTGGGCGTAAGCATTCTCCATCATTCCTGGCAGGCTGGTTGTCTGTTTTGTGGGTTCTGCGAGTTCAACTCAGGTTCTCACGCTCACGTGGCAAGGACTTAACAGACTGAGCCCTCTCCCCTGCCCTCACCACTCTTCTAGTTACTCTTATAAAGGGTTATAATTTATTGAACTGTGACTTACATATTGAACAATTTGCCCGTTTTCCAGGAATCAACTTTTAAATAAGTTGGCAGGCTTGCACAGGCATCACCTTAGTCTAAGCTAGAACACTCCCACTCTGCCCCAAAGAAACTGCAACTTATCAGCAGTGGTGCCTACAGCCTCTCTGAACTAACTCCTCAGCCCAGCAACTGCTAGTCTGCCTTTGTCTGTCTGCTCTGGAACGTTTCTGTAAGAGGAATTACACATGTCAGTACTGGCTCCTGTCAGTAACACTCAGTTATTTTCAGTCTCGTCAGTGTTGATACAAGTGTCAACTCATTCTGCTGCTAAACGGGATTCCATTGTGTGGAGGTACTGCAGTCTGTTTATCCTCCCAACTGCTCCGAGATACTTGGGGACCTGGGAGATGGCTGGGTGGTAAGAGCACTTGCTGTGTACACATGAAGACCTGAGTTCAGATCTGCACTACTGGTTTCAAAAGCCTGGCACGGCTGCAGAGAGCCCTGCAGCAGTGCCGTGGTAGGCAGAAACAGGAGGGTCTGTGGACCTCTCCTGGCTGATAAGCCTAGCCCAGGTTCAGTGAGAAAGCGTGGGAGTAAAACAGAGAATGGGAAGACAAGGATGCCTGACCTGAGCACACATGCCCATCCAGGACACACATGGAGCTCTTCCTAGTTTGGGATTCGCCTTGCTGAAGAAGCTTGGAGGGTCCAGGAACAAGTCCCAGGGGACATATGATTTCATTTCTCTGGGCTAAATGCACAGGAGCAGGTCTGCCGGCCCGAGGGGCAACTTTGTATCTAGCTAAACAAGTGTTTCCAAAGTGCAGGAACCATCTCACCAAACCCACCAGGGACGTGAAGGCCCCCAACTTCATCGCACTGTAATTCCTGCTGGCATTTCCCAGGACGAAGCTGTCTGCTTGCTGGTCACCTGTGGTGTCACCGCAGAAGCGCCTACCTGTCTCAGCCTGTGTCATCTATATTCCGGGTACGGATCCCTGTCGGATGTGTCATTTGGAAGGATGCTTCCCCCACTTAATGGACTGTCCCTCAAACCTTTCATAGTCTCTTGTGTGCTGGGCACTTTTTAGATTCCAGTCAATTCCACATCAGCTCTTTCGCCGTGCCATTTCTGTCTTTGTGTCATAACCAAAAGCCATTGTGTAACCAAGCAACAGGCATTTAATGTTCGATTCTCAGGCTTTGTGCTTTGTTGCGTTGTATTTTAGCTATTTGCTCCCACTGACACTAAAGGTGTCAACCTTAGACAAAGTTTATTAGGATTAAAGAAATTGTATTGGCTCCCTGGAGCACTCTAGAAAGTGCTGACATCAATCTTGGAGCACTGCAAGCAGTGCTGCAGCTGGCCAATGGAGCAGCCTGGGCAGTGATGATGTCAGCCTGTGGAGGACCCTGGGCAGTGATGATGTCAGCCTGTGGAGGACCCTGGGCAGTGATGATGTCAGCCTGTGGAGGACCCTGGGCAGTGATGATGTCAGCCTGTGGAGGACCCTGGGCAGTGATGATGTCAGCCTGTGGAGGACCCTGGGCAGTGATGATGTCAGCCTGTGGAGGACCCTGGGCAGTGATGATGTCAGCCTGTGGAGGACCCTGGGCAGTGATGATGTCAGCCTGTGGAGGACCCTGGGCAGTGATGATGTCAGCCTGTGGAGGACCCTGGGCAGTGATGATGTCAGCCTGTGGAGGACCCTGGGCAGTAATGATGTCATCCAGGGGAGCATCCTGGACAGTGATGATGTCAGTCTGAGGAGCACTCTAGGCAGTGCTGATGTCAGCCTGGGGAGCACCCTGGGCAGTGATGATGTCAGTCTGGGGAGCACTCTAGGCAGTGTTGATGTCAGTCTGGGAAGCACCCGTGGGCAGTGATGATGTCAGCCTGTGGAGGACCCTGGGCAGTGATGATGTCAGCCTGGGGAGCACTCTAGGCAGTACTGATGTCAGCCTGGGGAGCACCCTGGGCAGTGATGATGTCAGCCTGGGGAGCACACTAGGCAGTGCTGATGTCAGTCTGGGGAGCACCCGTGGGCAGTGATGATGTCAGTCTGGGGAGCACCCTGGGCAGTGCAGTGGAGCACTAACATCTTAACAATATCAAATGTTCTAATCTATGAACAAAATGACTTTCTGTTTATTCTTGTCTTGGTAAGTTTCCTTCAGCAAGGTTTAATAGTTTTCAGTGTCTAAGTCTTTGGAAACTACCCCAGCCTATGTGGCACAGCCTTGGCATGCGGAAAGGGCTCTTGCAGACTTTCCATAACAGTGAACCCAAAGGAAGGGTGCATGTATGTACCCTGTCCTCTCACCCGGTCCCAGCACGTGACAGCCGAGGACAAGAGCAGAGGTGCCTGCTCCTGGAAGCTTCCCGCCCAAACACCCAGGCCACATGCAGTTCATCCAGGTGAAAACTAGAGGACAGACCTGGTGAGCTGACACCCAAGTCTCTTCCAGTCCCTGTGATACTCAGGTTCGAGGCCAGCCTTGGGATGTGGCACAAGATTGACAGCTGGGAAAAAAGGTCACGAAGCTGGTATGACACCTGTGAAGCAGGCAGCCCATTCCAGAGAGAAAGGCTGAGGCCAGGCTAAGCAGAGCAACGCATCCAGTGGGGTACCTCACGGCAGCAGGAGAGACTGGCACTCCTCATTCAGCCCTGCATGGTGCTCTGCCTGCAACACTGAATTTTCAGTCCTGCGTGGTAACATTGCACCACAAACTGTTGCGAGGGATTCCCTCTAGCACATCTCAAGGTGGGCCTCGGGATAGGAGCAGGGCACCCCAAGGGGCTGTGGTGATGCTGTGCCAATCTGTCTCAGCGGGGAATGCCTGGGCAGGGCTAAGCGAGGACCTCTGGAACTAAAGAAGGGAATCCCTGATGCCTCAGCGTGGCTGTGGTGACCCACACTCATGGCCCTGTCCTGGAAGTGTGAGGCTACTGATGCAAGATAACCCTTCCCTGGGGCCCAATCAGCTTCTCGGGTTGTCCTTGGCAGGCGCAGGACCTCCAGGTCAGCAGCCTGCTTTAAGCCTAGGAGGCCTTTTGGCATTGCCCTAGCTGAGAATTTCTCCTCTCCAGGCTATACTTGTTTGTATACGTCTCCTGAGTTCTCAGCTCCGAGAAGCTATGGCCTTAAAAGTCAGTGCCCACTAGCAGTGCCTCAAGTCTCGACATAATCTGTACCTGACACGTACAACCCAGCACAGCCCAAACCACAGGAAACTTCAGGGCTCAGCTCAGCTCCCAGATGCTGCTTCCACTGCCCAGTTCCTACTCTATACCTTTCACCCACGCTCTCCGCTGCCCCCAGCATATCCTTGCGGACACTCTGCCCTTTAGCACATTCCCCCTTCATCCTGGGCCATGCTCTTCTCTCTCCCACAGGCCTCATGTTGAATCACCCTGTCTCACCCATGCAAACTTCTCAGGGCATCTGAAGGAAGCTCAGTGCCTCAGTGTGAGGCTTTGCAACACTCTGGTCCTGCTGGCTTCCCTGTGGCAAGGATTTGTGCCTCTTCTCCCGGCTCCCCAAAAAATGGCCATTAATTATCTGCACCTCTGGTGGCAAAGGTAATCTCTACCTGTGCTCTTCGGAGGGGGCAGCCTGCCCAGCCCTTCTAGGGGCCAAGCCCTGCCCAGGCCATGCTCTATGCAGGGCATAATCCTTGGGAAACTCTGGAAGAATACAAACTGTAAAACTGGAAGAAATTGTTATAAAAATGGCATTGGTGATTAGATCCATGTGGATGAAGTGCTTGGATCATGCCCTGTACCCCTCAGATACTCTAAAATGGAGAGGTATGATGGCCTATCCAAGCATGTCCAAGCTGTAGCCTGAAGGCCACATGTGACCCAGCACATGTGAGAATGACAATGTCATATTTCAGCATCAAAGGCTGGACACCCCTGGATATCGAAGTGGAAGCTTAAAACAGTTGAGAGTCTTGTCTAAGCATTGGGATTTGGACAGGGGCTTCCTGCCTCCAAATCTAAGCATAGACACATGAACTCCAGAGACCCAGAGACCCAGAAGGCTCGTACGGAACCACACAGAGACCCTGAGCAAATCTCTTGGCTGTTGTTCCCAGTGGTGGGGACAAAACCCCGAGTTTGGTGCAAGCTAGGTAAGTGCTCTACCGCTGAGCCACAAGCCCAGTGTTCCCTGCTGGTAATGACGTGGATCTCTGAGACAGTCAGTCATCTGCCCAGGCTTGCAGAAGAGCGATGGTGGAAGCAGTCAAAAGGCTGCAGTCCCCTGGTCACATTACCCAGCTTATTTGTGTGACACCCAAGAGGTCTCAATCTCCTGTCTGTTGTTTTGTACCCATCCAGGAGAACCCCAGCTAGCCCCACTTCACTCCTTTAGCTCAGAGGCAGCAGGCCACAGCTCACCCCAGGACTGACAGCATCCCTGCAGTACCCCCATAGGGTAGAGGTGACCTGTCTGGGCAAACCAGAAGAAGCCACCCTGCCCTTCCTCCTGCGCTACAGGAAGTGCCAGCTGAGAGCACAGTCTCACCCACGGCACTTCCGAGGTGTTTACCTCCCCTGGCCTGAAAAGACTGGGAACAACGATGCTGTGCAATTAGCTGACCAAACCAGAGCTGGCAGGGAGCTCCGACCTAACAGCAGCTGGCAGCTATACAATGCCAATTACCAGCTGCAGAGGCGGGCCCTGCTTCTCAGGTCACAGCCCTCCCAGCCCCCAGGCCACCAGAGGAGGAAGAAGTCATCCCATTCCCTGGCTAAGAACATCCTTCCTTCTCTAGGTACAGCACAAGGTCAGACAGCACTCTGGCACACATCTGTGCCCAGCATCTCCCAAACTCCACATAGTTCATATCCGCCTTCCCTGCCCACCATCCCATAGGTGCCTGTGCAGGATGTATCCCTCAGCTGAGTGCCACGGGAAATCTTACGTACAGGTATACTGGAGGCTGGGCCTGAAGAGCACCCACTTGCTTCTGTGAGAGAGGGGGACCGAAGCCCCTCTCTCTGGCTATCTCTAACTATCCATGCTCCATACAGGCACAGAGGCGTGGGACTTCCAGCGCCCCCACTAAGAAACTACACCATTGGAAGGGAGCTGACTCCCATTCCCACTTCTGTGGGAATCTGTTCTCCTCCTGGTCTCAGGCCCTGCTGACAGAGTGGGTCCCTGTTTCGAGAGTTTTAAAAAAAAAGGTGCCCCCTTGTGCTGGGGGATGGATATGTCCCTGGTGAGGGCTGCCTGCCACATTCCGTATCCAGCAATACTGCCCCCACACACACACACAGCCGCGTTTGGTGGTATCACACAGCGAGAGCCTTGTATGCTTGCCACAGAGATACAGTGGGTCAAGTTGATGGCGTCTCAAGGAAACTTCCTCTAAACTGAAGTTCCCTCAGAGCTGAAACAAGAGGGAGGCTCATCAGACTCAAAAGGTGACCAGATCCACCAGGCCCCACCCGAGGTTACAAGAGCCGTAAACAACGGCTCCGGATAGGGACACTCCCCAGCTGGTCAAGCTGCCGCCTAGCTGTGCAGGTAGCTGCGGGGAGGCAGCTTTAGTGAGGTGTTGCCCACTCTGAAGTGGGCTTTTCAGTGACGGCTTCAGTCATTCAGCGTCATCTCACTGGTGCTCCTGTAAACAACCCCGGTAAACTTACCGGTTCACTGAGCTAGACCACGGTGGCATCATTTGGGCTGCCACCTCACTGGCTTCCTATCTGGGTGAACAGATGATCCTTGGCTCTCCCGTTTTAAGACTGGACTGGGAGAATTCGGGGCAGCCCAGGCCACCCCTTGCTGCAGCTCTTCTGCTCTCACAGAGGCCCACAGCCCCCTCTGAGTCCTCAGCTGACCAACTTCTAGTCTCCCGTCTGGGGAATGTGGGCTTATAGCAAAGTGGGTATGGGTGGCTCCATATTCTGCTTCCTACCCCCTTCTCTGGGTTCTTGCGGGGGAATTAGAGAGGTGGCTTCAAGCTCGTGCTGTGGAATCTCCCCGTACTCAAAAAGGTTTAAAAAGAGGACCCCCCCTCCTCTGTCAAGAGGGCCCTGATGTCCTCTCCTCAGCTCACTCCTGAAAGTTGTCCTCTTAGCTCCACATACATGCCATGGTCTGAACGCACCCACCCACACGCGTACATACACATCAATAAAGGTAACTAGAGCAAAAACAAAAACCAACAGGGTGTCTGAAGCTGGGAAGATGAGGGCCAAAATTTGGGCCCCCCGGTACTGACACAAAAAGCCAAGCACAGTAGGGTGTGCCTGTAACCCTAGCACTGCCGAGGGCACTGTGGAGACAGGAGGACCCCACCCAATTCTGTCAAATCAGTGAGCTCCAGGTTCAAGCAACGACCATGCCCCCCAAAATGAAATGGAAGTTACTAGATGTCCACTTCTGGCCTACACACACACAAAAAAAAATGTAAAACAAAATATAAACTAGGTCTTCTAGACAAGTCTCGGTGACTGGCATTGGCACACAGTAAGTGGTCAATAAGCATTTGTTGGGTAAACTCCACTGCCCTTACTCAAGTCCCTGACATGATTCTGCAGACTCAAAGCTCATTCACTAAAGGGGGTTGAGCTGTAGTTTGGAATGGGGCCTCCCACTGAAGACCCATGTTCAAACGATGGTCCTTAGATTGGTGCACAAGGGAGGTGACAAAGCCATTAAGAGAAGTGGCTTAGGGAAAGGTTTTAGGTCAGAGCCACTCCCTCCCCTCCCTTTCCCTCCCTTTCCCTCCCTTTCCCTCTGTCTCTCTCCCACCTTTGATCCACTAAACCTGTCTTCTCCAAGCAGTGCTGCCTCACCACCAGCCCAAAGCAACCTTCTGTCTTTATAAGCTGATCATCTCACGTGTCTGTGTACATACAGACTGGTTCACACCTGAATTCGAATCATGGCCGCCATGTAAATCTTCCAAGTGTCTATACAGAGAACTACATGGACCTTTTAGGAAGTACTAAACATCGGTTTTGAACGAATTCCTGGTGGCTCAGGGATATTTAACTATCAGGAGTAAGGGCTCAACAGATGTCTCAGAGGCATTCCAAGTCACAAAATAGAGCCATATCCCCAGTCCGCCTCATAGCAACCGTTGAAGTCCAGAGCCTGTCCTATGGTGACTTCCTGTCCTGAGTGTTCCGTTGACAAAGACATACTCAGCAGATGACAGAAGCTCCACCCTGTCCCCTGACTCATGACGCACACACTTCTGTAGCAAGAAAGGCAACTAAAAGCCTCGGGAGCACTCTCCACTCCAAGGCAGTGACTCACTGCCAACGCTTCATCCCTGGTGGCCAAAGCTCACCACCATGGAGAAGAGCAATCTGCTTCCTCCCCTAGCCTGCTTGTTAGGTCCCTGCAACAGCGGCGGGGCCATGAAGAAGCCAGCAGGTGGCCAGTGAGATGGCTGATGACCTGAGTTCAATCCCCGGGTCCCACGCAAAGGTGGAAGAGGAGCGCTGATGCCACAAAGGTGCCCTTTGACCTCCCGACATGCACTGTGGCGTATGCATGCCCCATCGTCGAATACACACATAATAATGATAACAATAAAAGAATCCAGGGGGCCGAGCTAGGCTGACCTAAGGGGAGTCTCTTATCACCCTGTGGTCTCCAGACTGGAACACACCTGCTGGTATCCTGCTTGCATGTACCTGTGTATGCTCACCTGTACACAGACATGCCTGGAAGACACAATCGTATCCTTTGTGTACGCATGCATAGGAGCATGCCGGTGTGCATGTGTGTGAATAAGCATGCCAGTATGCACATACTGTGTGTGTACATGTTCACAGGGCCATGCTAGTGTGGACACCACACAGCAGTCACCAACTGTCCATTTATGGCCTACATACAAGTACACACACACATACATATGTGCATGTGTGTGAGTAAGTACGCCAGTGTGCATGCATAAGTGTATATACAACAGTGTCAGTGTGTGTGTGTGTGTGTATACTGTGTGTTTAGGTGTACAGGGAGCATACCAGTATGTATGTACGTGTGTGTGTAAGCTTGCATACATACATGAGCATGCCAGTATGTATGGCCTGTGTGTACACATGTCCACATAAACATGCTGAGTGTGGGCCCTCTGGCTGGCCCAAACTGAACGAACCTACGCCTGACCTGCTCATAGCAGGTACGAGTGCCACAGAGTCTGAAGAAAGGCCCAGCAGAAGCCTCGCCTACCTAGCTGTGGGTCCCTGAGGCACCGTTCCTCCCAGGACTCCATGGAGAGTAGCTGTGCCTCTGTTAACAGCACTGGAGACCCTGAGGTTGACCGTCAGGTCCCTGCCACCAGCTAGCTCTCACAGAAGCCCACTGGAGCCGGGGGCATGTGGTCACCTCCCACGTGACCAGCGTCTGTGGACGTAAAGTGTGACCTGCGTTCACATGCCTCTCTGTAAACTGTACCTGCACAGAAGTGGGTGTGGTGGCCTCCGGCTCTTCCCAGAGGAGAGCCTGCAAGGCACAGCAGACCCGCCCTCACTACACAGGGAGTGTGCTAAGAGGGTCTGGGGACAGGACCGTGAGTAAGGCTGTGAGGACATCCTGTCCCCCATTCTCAGGCCTGCTTAGAAAACAGGCAAGCTGTCCCAGAATCGCCCCCAGCTTCCCCATAGACTAGGCTCTGCGTGTTCCGTGAGCTGAGGCAAGCCAGGACTGGGGATTCTGTTGAGTTGACTTGTCCCCTAAGCCACCTGCTGCCTAGTATTACCTACAGTCCTACGTGGGGAAGAACCAAGGTCCCCGGCTCACACAAACACCTCCCTCCTCTTGTGTAAGATCCTCACCTGAAAGGAGCAAAATGTCTCTCTCACACTTTTCTAAACAGGAAAACAAATCCCAAAGCGGTGAAGTCATTATTCAAAGATCGAAGAGCTTGGCTTCTGTGACAAGAGTCCGGACGGCAAAAATGAAAGCCAAGACAACAGCCTGCCATGCTTTCCCTTCCCCACCTCAGTGTGGGACCCTAGAAAGCCCTCCCCCCTTCCCCCTTTACCCTCTCCGTCCTCATGTTGTAACCGCCTCAGTGGTTACAGGTAAGCTGGCTGCCCTTCCAGATGGCTGGGGTGAGGCAGGGTTCCGTCCAGCACGTCTGGGTCTGGGTCACCTGCCGCCCCCCTCAGCGCTCTCCGGGACAGGGGACGCTGCCTCACCCACAGCCCCTCCCGCCATCACCTGTCAGCCTGACCGGGCCTTCCTCCTGCGCGGCCTCCAGCTGATGCTTCCGGATTCTTGAAGCCCTGGTCCTGAAGTCAGCGCCCATTCCCACCTCCCACACAGCTCGCCCGGAGAGGTGGAGCTTGGCCACCTGCGGCCAGCTACCCCTCTGCAGGTACGCTGCAGCCGGATGCCCACCCCAAGGTCCCCGTGTGGGGAAGAGGTCGGAGCACCCCAGCATAGTGGGGTGTCCCCGATCCCACACCCAGTCCGGGACTCGGGTCCTCTACTAAGTCCCCCTGCGCTGCATCTTAGGCACTTGGCCGCGACGGTGCTCCAACCCGGGTCCCTCTGGTATATTCAGTCCGGGTAATAACAACAGCAACCACTTCCTGGGGAGTTCCAGCTACCCAGTCACGCAGCCAAGGCTGCGCGAACGCCCAGGGCGCCCGGGCGCTCGCCAGTCTCTCCGGCGAAGTCCGCCTCCCCTGCGCCTCTCCTCCCCTGAGCGCCCTCCCCCACCCCCTACCCTTGCCACCCCCGCGGTCTCCACCGCCACACTCCGGCAGGCCACCGCCTCCGGATCCAGCACGTCGAGGAGCTGGGACCGAGGCGCGCATCGTCCGTGGGTACCCGGCGGCCACCCACAGACAGCCCGGGGCGCAGCGCCGTGCGCCGCTGTCCCCTCAGCACCCCCCATCCCCACCCCGGCAAATCGCTGCCAGCCAGCCCGGCTCCGGGTCCCCGGGACGACGCCCCTCACCTTGAAGAAGCTGCGAAGGAAGTGCACCACACCCAGCATGGTGCTGCCCCGGCGCAGCCGCCACCCAGCCGCGGCTCCGGCTCGGACGGCGCCGCGAGCCCCGCTCCGGACCCCACCCCGCGCTCCGCCCCGCGCTCTGCCCCGGACCGCCGAGCAGCCCCGCCTCCGCAGCCCGGCCACTCCGGGCACGTGCGAGGCCGCAGAGACTTGTCCAAACACGGGTCGTGCCCGCCCCAGCCCTGGGCGAGAACGGAGCACACACGGGCGAGCACACAGACACACACACACACACACACACACACACACACACACACACACACACTCCCGGGCGGTCCTAGAGTGGCAGGCAGGGTTCCCGAGCCCTCTAGGGATCTGAGCGTAATCTAAGTAGCAAAAGGGCAAGTGAATCCACAGCCCGCGCGCATCTCTGCTCCCGGTCTGTCTGGCACGCAGTGCTGTGACTAGCGCCTGGCCCAGGTCCTGTTGGAAGTGGCCGCCTCCCTTGGTCCCTGAACGCTGAGTCAAGCTCTGAGAACTTTCGGAGATGTTAGCGCAGGGGTTGAGAATCCGGAGTGGAGGAAACGGAGGCTGCGCAGCCGGCAGTGTGCACGCAGCTTGTACTGGGCAGTTGTGGGCTCGAATCCCTCTGCCCACTTCTTGCTTCCCTTCCCTACCTTTTCACGTGTGCTCTGACAGACAAATGGGAGTGGAGGAGAGGTGAAGGGTGTCCTGGATGATGGCGTGGTGAGACAGAAGCACAAGGACGCGAGGGTCTCTAGGGTCACGTTTTTGTTTTTTGTTTGTTTGTTTGTTTGTTTGTTTTTGTTTTTCTGATGGGCTGTAAACATTTTATTTATTTTTGTGTGCCCACACCACAGGAGGATGTCCCGGGTCTTCCCTATTGCTCCCTGCCTTTCCCCCTGGAGATTGTCTCTCGCTGAATCTGGAGCTACTTTTTCTGCTAGGATGGCTGGCTGGCTATCCCTCCTATCTCTGCCAGCCTCCCCTGACTCACTCAAGAAGTTATGGGGCAGATGTGGCCATGCCCGGCTTTTTATGTGGAAGCTGGGATTCAAACTCAAATCCTCCTGCTTGTATATCAAGTGCTCTCAACAACCCAGTCATTCTCCCTGGCCCCTAGTTTTGATTCCTTAACGTTAAAGGATTAAAGGTTAAATGCATTAAGGAGAAGCCAACCTGAGTTACATTCATCTTTATGTAAATGCACTCAAACCTTCACACACACACACACACACACACACACCACTGCATTTGATGGGATCAGGCATTCCATAGAAGCTGAGCATCTGTCCACACTGGCCCTAGGCACCCCTGCCCAAGCCTGCATCCCTCACTGAATCCCAGGCCCACTGATCGTTAAAACACATCACCATGGTGAGGGGTAGAGGGTAGCCTGTTCCTCCTATGTTCAAACAGCCTCTGCCTCTCCACTTCTTGGGCCCCTAGAGCAGCCCTAAGCAGAGGGATAATCAGTGGGGTCAGTCACCTCAGAAAAAAGCACCTGCCTCAATCTGTCACCCTCTGGGGTGTCCACCTTGCTTAGAAGTGTGTCCCTGAGTCACGTGAGAGTGGGAGAAAAGCGTCAGTGTTCAGAACTGGACTCTTGGCCAGGCAGGCTCTGTGTGTATGCAGCCTTGGACACTGACCGTGAACTGTGTTCTTCAGATGGGAGAGGAACACTGCCTAGGGAGAAAGGGAGTTGCAAGTTCCCATGGGGGCTCTGTTTCTATTCACCCCCAGATAGAGGCAACAAGGGACCGAAGAAAGGATTCCACACCATCCCACCTCGGTGAGCCACTGAGTTTATTGGAGAATTTAGAGGCCTTGGGAGGGGGGTTACTTTCAGAAGTTTGGGTGATCCGGGCAGCTGCATCCCTGAAAAGCCTATCCCTGCACGGCTGAGTATCCGTGAATGCTGCATTGCATGGGTGGAGCACCCCGAGGAGCTGGTGTGGAAGGAAGCCGCCTCTCCCCCGGGAGTCGCTGGCAGTTGAGTGTAACCTCTGGGAGGAGGCTCTTTTGAGTTGCACGGGGGTCATCAGCCTCCAGATCCTTTCTAGGACAGAGGGCTTCAACCTGAAAGAAATGGCAGCCGAGCTCGGCTAAGCCTCCCAGATGCTGACCATGAATTCTAGCTTCTTGGAAGGCTGAGTGCTAAGCTTTCCCAGAAGAGGGCGGGATCCACTGCAGGCAAACACCTTGTTCAGCTGTTGTCTGACTAGTGCCTGGCCCTGGACCACACAACCCCCAGAGGAGGGCATACCACGGCTCCACCTCCAATGCCACAGTTGGCCTGGGGCACAGCCTAATAATTTACATAATAACAAGCTGCTACTGACATCCTCCTGCATATTAATGAGTTGGGAGTGACACCCTCCACCCTCACATCACTGAAACCACACATGGAAACCTGGTCCTGGGAGCAGGATCAGGGCCAGCCATGATGGCTGAAGGGCAGGCAGACCCGGTTTCAATCACCATGTCCCTTGCTGGCTAAGTGAAGTGGGAAGACCTCATCCTGAATGCAGGCAGCAGCAGCCCGTGGGCTGGAGTCCTGGGCAGACTAAAAAGGCCAAAGCAAGCTGAACATGAACATTCATCTCTCTCTGCTTTCTGACAGTGACACGTAAGGCCACGTGACCAGGAGCCTAACGTTCCCCCTGCCATGCCTTCCTCACCAGGAAGGATCGTATCCCCTCAAACTGTAAGACGCTTATCTTCCTTTACATCACCTCTTATCAGGTATTTCATCACAGAAATGGGAACAGTAACTGATAATATACCTGCCCTCAGAGGATCAAAAAGGAAGTAGAAAATAGACTAAGTGTATGTGTTAGCAACCCTCACGTCAACACAAGCTAGGGTTATCTGAAAGGAGGAAGCCTCAGTTAAGAAAAACAACTCCATAAGATTCAGCTGGAAGGCATTTTCTTAATCAGTGATTGATGAGGGAGGACCAGCCCATTATGGCTGGAGCCAGTCCTGGGCTGGTGGTGCTAGGAAAGCAGGCTGAGCAATCCATGGAGAGCAAGCCAGTGAGCAGCATCTCTCCATGGCCTCTGCATCAGCTCCCGCCTCCTGGTTTCTGTCCTGTTTCATTTCCTGTCCTCATTTTCTTTGATGACGAACAACAATATGGAAGTGTAAGCTAAACAAACCCTTTCCTCCCCAACTTGCTTTTTGGTCACAGTATTTTGTCACAGCAATAGAAACCCTCACTAAGACAGTGTGTTGAAGTAAAAAGTGTGGATTAAGGGAACAGGAGAACTGATTTACATTGCCAGAGAAGATCTTTCTGAGCCCTGGATGCTAAGAAGCCACGGGAGTTCCAGAAAAAGAGGATGACAGAGGCAGAGCTCGAGGAGGGCAAGTGCAAGGCCCTATGTCCACAGCAAGTTGGGGACAGGCAGGAAGAAACCCTACTAGATGCACCTCAAGGAGCACAGATGAAAGATGAAGATGGGAAGACGGGGTGGAGTAGGGGAAAGGCAGAGACAGAGAAACCTGGAGGTGGAGAGGAAGGACTTATCATAGGGGTAGATGCTGGTTGCCTGAGCGCGCAGGAATTGAAGTTTTGAGACACTTTAGTGGGTCCCAGAAGACAGAGGCAGGGAAAAGTGAGGATGAGGTGCAACAGGAAGTGCTCCAACAGGAAGTGCTCCAACAGGAAGTGCTGGCAAGTTGGGTTTCTTCCCAGTAGGCTTTGGGAAGAAAAAGAGCGGATTTGGGGCCTCATCAAGCACAATGATGTTAAGACATTAAGTGAAAAGATACAGGCTTAGATTTCCACCAAACCTACTTTATTTAGGGTCCTTGAGCACCTTTACCTCCCTTCCAACCTCCTCTCCCCTGTAACCTAAGGTAGGAGATTAGTAGGGAAAAGGACTGTAGTCCTCTTTTATCTACTTCCTGCTGATTAGGGTCGATGGATCTTTAGGGGGTTACCAGACTCCGTCTTCAGGATACCAGCAGTCCAGTCCAAAGGCCAATACCAAGCAACAACATGAAGTCAGCAAAAGCCTCAAAACTCAGTTTGATTGCCCGGAGAAGCTCACTGGAACATTTCTCTGCGAAGTCAAGTGTTAGAAGCATGAAGATCAGTGTTGTGATGTTGATCCAAAGAGCAATGCCTCACTGTGCCTGGGCCTCTATGTATGTCCTCTCCTCAGAGTCCACCCACAGATGTTCTCAGCTGTCCAAAGTCACACCCCTCACACATGAGAGCTCACAGCAAAACATCATGTGCCCTCTCACAAGCCAACCTGGGCAAAATACATGACAAAACTGAGTCCAGAAATTTCCACTTCAGGAAGAGCCCTGGGGAAGGCAGCCTTTGCATTGAAGTCAGGGATTCACTTATGGTCCTCAATCTGCATCTAACCCTAGGGGACCTGCGTGCCAGAAAGCAGAGTCAGCAGCGCTCGGGAACTGAGGGGTTGAAGGAGAAGAGGATGGAGGCTTAGTCTCAGGCCCCTGGAGTGTTGTCCTGGCTGACACAGAGCACGCAAGTGGGCTTGTCCTCCACATGATGGTGCTGACTGCTGCAGACACTGCTCTGGCCTCACTGCCTTCTCCCCCTGAAATGTCCTCGTCCTTTCACGCCAGCAACCAACCGTGTGCCTTGTTGTAGGCATGCAACACCAACTGAAATGTCCAAGTTCTCGTGTGGAAGAGAGAGCTGGACCACCAGACGTTTAGAGTGTTTACTAAGAGATAGAAAGTCGTTCCCAAGAATGGAAATAGGCCAGATAGCCGGGTTGGGCCAATGCTCAAATGCTCTGACCCACCATCACAGTGCCTGCCTTTTCCTGTATTTGGAGATCCTGGGCTTTTTCCGTGTCATCTGTTTTTGCTGCATGTAGCCTGGGGTATGTGTGTGTCCTAGTCGTCCTCTACCGTGGATTCTTTTATATCTTATTTCATATCTTAACCTTGATGATCTTTCCATACACCATCCTTTCCTGCCACTTGATGGCTTGCTCCCCTGCTCCCCTTGACCCTGACCACCCACCCTCTCAGACACGGCCGGATCTGCTCATAGGCAGGGGCCACTCTTCTTTGCTGTTGAAGACCCTGACCTGGGAGCAAGGGAATGTCCCAGGGAACCTTAGACTTCTGCAGCCACCATAGTGGTCCTACTTGCAGCAGCCCCCAGAAAATTCCCAGAGTGTTAAAATCATGGAAGGGGGAACTATAGAAGGGAGAGCCTGAGCAGACTGTGGGTGAGCCAGAGCTGATGGGAAGTTTTCCTGGGTGGGGCTGGCAAGCTCGGGATGTCATGACCCCTGCAGTTTTCTGTCCAAAACGGAGGGATGGGTCTGCTGGGTCTCTTTTAACTACAGGGCAACCCAGAATGACTTCCTCTGGCCTTGCAAGGATACATTCTGCCTCCACACTTCCACACTGCCAGTCTCTTAGAAGAGGTATCACCTGATGTGCTGGGAATTGAACTTGGGTCCTTTGCAAGAGCAGAACAGATTCTTAACCGCTGAACCATCTCTCCATCCAGCCACCTGCTGAACGTTTGTGTCGCAGCTAGACACTCTCCTTTTGCAGTGAGAACTACAGCTGACCTTTAGCCTGGATAAAAAAACGTAGCCGAGTGTGGGCTGTGTTTGAGCTGGGGGAGCTAGGGCCGGAAGGGCTCTGAGTCAAGCCCTAGCTAGACTCCTTTAAGGGTGGGCATGAGCTGGCCACACTGAATACTGTCTGGAGCCTGGCTTCTGAGGTCCCTTGGCACTGGCTGTGTGGGTGGAGGCAAGATTCTGACCTTTTTGTGGCTCCACTGCACCTGTCACCTGGCCTGCTATGACCCAGCCAGGAGAAGATATGGGAGTGCCATGAGGGGGTTGGGGGCTAACAACTCTGCTGAATGAATCCCCGCCCCCCAAGATCTGGCCTGACAGTGGACATAGCCGAAAGAACCAATAGGCAGTTGGCTTGACACCCAAACTGTCGTCAGTAGCACCTTCTTGGGCTTTTACAGTGACGTGGCTTTGTGGAAGCCGTAGTGTATCGTAGTGTGTCACACTGTATACCTTTTCGTTTTGGTTTGGTTTTCCAAGACAGGGTTTCTCTGTGCAGCCTTGGCTGTCCTAGACTCACTTTATAGACCAGGCTGGCCTCGAACTCACAGAGCCCGCCTGCCTTTGCTTCTCTGGGTGCCGGCATCACCGGCGTGAGCCACCACACCAGGCTGTGTTGTGGTTGTGTTCATTTGATGTTCACCAACCAAAGGAGGTGGGCTCTAGTAGCAAAGCAGATGGAGGCCTGGCTGTGCTGGGAGTTTTCTCCCTCTGCTGGCTCCTCTCTGCCAGGCCGAGCCCAGCAATCATAGAAGGAAGTTGTTAAGACCTACACCTACATCAGTTGTAAAGATTCCTACTGATTATCAACCTAACAGGACCTAAAATCGTGGAGGAGACATCAGTCAAGGTGAATCTTCTCCTATCAACAAACTTAGTCTAGGTAATCCCTCAGATAGAAGTCTGTCTCGTCCACACTGGTGCTGGCAGGGATGCTGCAGGCAAACACAAGAGCATGTCAGACTTCAGCTCACAGGAGGGAAGGCAGAGCAGGGACGGGGGTCACTGGGCCGGGCTCCAGGCAGCCTGGGAGCCAGAGGGGCTGGGCTGATGCAAAGGAGACCGCCCAAGCCGGAAGGCGCCAGTCTCCGGGGTGACACTGGTCTCAAAGGGAGAGGACAGAATGGGCTTTTGTGTGTAGTAGATGGGGTTGGGAGGGAGTTCTCCCAGGAGAGAGACAGCAGCAGAAGGAATGAAAGGGGCCATGAAACATGGCGGGGATGCCCATTTTGTAAGCTTGCTAGGCAACAAATAGCTCTGATTTTAGGCAGCCTAGACAAGGAGGCTGCATGCTCTGAGTAAGAACCTGACTGGAAGTGGGAGGTGGAGGTGGGGTGGGGGTCTGGAACCTGAGGAAGTGTACCCAGTTCAGTGTGGAGAAGGTCTTGCCGGGTCTGTCTGATGGAGCACGGCTGGAGTGTGTTGGCAAGCCAAGCAACCTGGTTCCCACGGCAGAGTCTTGTCCTTTCTCCCCAGCAGGTATCAGATGGAAGAAGGAATCAGGCCTCAGGTGCTGTTTCCTGAGCCTCAGTTACACCACTGCGGTGGCAACCCCACACTGAGTACTCTTACTCCCATTAAGTGTAGACCTGGCCATGGGGCACGTGGCAGCTGCTCAGCCCTGTGCCTGTGTCCTGGCCACAAGCCTGTGTCCGTGCTTCAGGGCTGGCTCCAGAGGAGGACAAGGACAGCGTGATGGGTTGAAAGCATGACTGAGGTCCTCTGTTACATGCTAGCCCCAACATGAGACCTGCAATGTGAAAGGGGGGACAGAGGGGGTTGTGGGGATCTGGGGACCCGTGAAAAATCTCCATGACGTCACACAGTCAAGCCCACATTAGGCTGATGATGTGTCGAGTCATCTTTGTGGAATGGGGAGTCCCCAGCCTTGCCTCCCATCTGAGACAGTTTACAGATTTCTAGGGCAGTGCAGGGGCTGAGCAGTTCTCCACAATCAGCAGGCCCTGTCTTGGAAGGGGGCCTCAGCAGGAGATGCGATGCAAGCCCTAGCAAGATCCCACCATGTCGGCTGCTGTGTTCACCACACCCCCAACATGAGGTGACCCCAGTCACCCTCTGGGAACAATCCTGGGGCTCACACAGCCAGCAAGATGGACGTTAGGCCCCTGAGCCTGGGAGCCAGGCCAAGGCTGCTCTTAGCAACAGGGTGTTCAGGGAAAATTGTGCTCACGGTTCGGGGCATGTGTGGCTGTTTGCCATGGAGACTGTGCGCCTATGTGAGGGGCCTTTACAAAACGACATTGTGTGTGTGTGTGTGTGTGTGTGTGTGTGTGTGTGCGCGCACTTGCGTGTTCATGAATCACTTCTGCTCACTCACAAGATAGCAGCGCTTATGTGGAACAAAAAGCTGAATGAAAACCAGTCACAAATCAGCTGCCACTGACAGCAGGAAAGCAAAAAAGGACCTCAGAGTTCCTGCACACTGTGCGTTTGTATTCGTGACAGTCAATGTTTCTAGCAGTTTTCAAGGGAGCAGGAAACAAGGGAGCAGATGTCTGTGCATCAAGAATCTCTTGTTTTGCAATGAAGAAATGACCAGGTGGGTGTGCTGTGCCTGCCTAGGATATCTTGGCCTCGTGCGTGTGTGCAGGTCCATGTATGGCTGGCTGCAGGGCCCGCAAAGACAGGATATTACATGCGGACTGCTGGCAGCCATTTTTTCTGGGGCCCAGGTGAGTATTGCCTGGTGTAAGCAAGGCACAGATTGGGAGCACAAGTCAGTGGGTGACTTAAGCTACAGATGAGGGGAAAAGGCTCAGAGGTCACGCTCTTCAGCCTATGAATGACAGGGTCAGGGCTTGAGCGAGAGAGAGTATCCAGCTGGGTCCTGAATCTACTGGACTTGAGGGTGAGTCCTTGGGGGTGAAACTTAGTCAGAAGGGCCTTGTCAAGCTTGGGAGGGCTCCACTAAGACTGAACAGCTAGAGAAAACGTCCAGAGCTCCTCAGCCCCTTTGGCCCCAGCTTTTAAAAGTCAGCCTTGTAGAGGTCAAGAGAACAGAAGGACATGGAAAGACCCAAACAGTGTTTGTGTGCAACATTAATCCTCATGGCCAAGACCAGCCTGACAATGAACTCCTCTTCTGTGACCAATGCCTCAGAAAAATGTCCCCCGCAGAGGCTGAACCATGAAATAAGTGTATGTGTGAGTCCACGAAAAATAGGACCTCTGGCCTTGATTGTTCCGAGGACCCAACTTAGCCATTCTCCTTAAGACCTGTATCCTAATGGTTGGTGGCAAGGAATACTGTTTGCTCTAGGCCAGAAGAGCCAGAATAAGGCAGAGCCATGACTTGAAGCACAGCTAGAACGACCCCCAAGGGCCGTCCTTGGGGCCAGGGATGGAGAAGAGGGAGACCTCGCCTGACACTGGGAGTGGCCAGGCAGACGCTCAACACTAGCTCAGGGAAGGAGGACAGAACAAAGGAGAATGCTGCACAGCTCGATCCACAGATCCTACCCAGAAGAGAGGTCACAGCAACAGGCCCGCAGGAGAGATTTTCAGCCCCTGCGCAGGCAGACGGCACAGACAGCCTAGACCACGGTCGCCTAAGTGGGAGACTCCTCTTGTCCTGTGACACTGGGCCCCAGCTCCTATCTGGGTAGGAAGGAAGGCCTATCTACCCAAGAATGGAAGTCAACCTACCAAAGGCCTCCTCCAAGCTGCCTGCTTGCCAACTCCCACTAGGCCGTCAGCAGCTGGTCCGGTACAACAGTCTTACCCTGAGGGCAGCCACAGTCCACGTGCTTCTGGGTACAAGGATTCTAGGCGACCTCACTTCAACAGCCTCCCTTCGCTTTCGTCCCCCACCCCCTCCCCTTTCCACTTCTCCCTCTCTTTCCTTCCCGGATCTCCCTGCTCCTAATCCTAGACACTGAATTCCTTCCTCAGTCCTTTCCCAAACCCAGTGAATGACGCAGGTCTTCCTGTTGAGATCAGCGGTGTGGTCGACACAGTTGGAGCTACTTCTCTGTCGAGCCCTATGTGTTGAGCCCTTATTCATCATGACAGGACGAGCGCAGCCAGGGTGATTACACACACAGCTCCTCTGGTATGCATGGCGCTAACCTGGCCTCTTAGTATGGTTCATGAATATGGAGGCCGGGTGGTGGCTCAGAGGGTGAAGTGCCTACCACAGAAGCACGAGGATCTGAGTTCGGATCCTCCACATCCAGGCAAAAAGCCGGGCACAGCAGGGCACACCTGTAACTCCAGCTCTGAGGGGATAGAGGCAAGAGGGTCTTTAGTGCTTACTGGCTGGCCAGTGTAACTGGACTGGTGGGCATCAGGTAGAGTGAGAGACCCTGTCCCCAAAAATAAAGCAGGGAAAAATACAAGGCAAAGAATGCAAATAAGGACATTTTACATCAATGTCTGGCCACACACACCCAGCACATGAGCACACACTCACATGTCACATGGTGCACACACAGAGACAAACAGTAGACACGCCCATGTGCACACACCCATGCACGCACACCGTACAATCCAGCCAGTCCCAGTCACTGCCCTGTTTTTCAGCTCTCCGGCATCACTCATCTTGTAAGTGCAGGTCTGTGGCCTTTGCCCCCTGCAGCCCTCCACTGCTGGGGAGCAGCACTGGCTTTCCGTCCAATGCCCCGTCAGGGAGGTATCGCTACCGTCTCTACTTCACAGCTAAGGCAACTGCATCACAGACAAGTTAAACAAGTGGCTCCTTATCACACTGTAAACATGGGTGGCGCATGCAGCCTTCCTCTAGCTCAAACTCAGGTCTAGATGTACAGTACCCTCTGCCTGAGGAGAGGAGTGCTCCCTCTGCCCGAGGAGAGGATGGGAATGCTAGGTCTGAGGAGAGGAGTGCTCCCTCTGCCTGAGGAGAGGAAGGACGTGCTCCTGAGTGAACGTTTGTTCTGGGAATGCAGCCCAAGGAGCCACTGCACAGTAGCTGGGGAAGGAGACCCCCCTGAGGCCCTGCAGATAGAGGCCGGCTCCTCAGGTAACAATCACATGACTTTACTTTCTGCACTCACAAGTGGACTAAACTGGAGAACTAGGCAAGTGGTGAGGGTCAGTCTGCACCCCCAAATCCCCACTCAGCATGGAACGAGGGAACAAAGAGAGGGTAAGGCTGAAATGAGTGAGCTGTCTACTGAAAGTCTGTAAACACGTTGGGTGGGAGGATGGCTTAGCAGGCAAGAGCACTTGCAGTGCAAATGTAAAGGCGCGAGCTCGAATGTCTGACACCCGTGAATAAGGCTGTGGAAGATCCGCACTTTCCTGTAACCTTAGGGCAGTAGGGGTGGAAACAGGAGAATCGATGGCCACCAGCCCAGCTACAGGTGTGGAGAGGGTCAGAGAGAGATAGAGAGACACAGAGAGAGACAGAGACACAGAGACAGACGGATTTTTAAAGGAAACCTCAAATGTGAAACTGGCTAGTTTAAAGCAGTTGATGAGGTCACTAGTCCTCACAAATATGATCTCAACAGGAAAACCTGCGTCATTCACCGAGTTTGGGAAAGGACTGTATCTGTGAGGACTAGTGATCTTTTCTTCTAGGGACAGCTGGTGTCCCCTCTCACAGTAGCAGCTTTTCTCCCCAGGGAGCTATCACCCTTCTTTGGGCTGTGTGCTCTCCTCTTTGGATACACCCTGGGCTCTCAGACAGAGGAAGACAAAGACACTGACGACTTGGCTACCTTGTAGGGCTCTGGTGGGGTTTCATTGCAACCAGTGGATAACTGGCACTTCAAGACAGTGACCTGCAGCAGCAGGGGCTTGGCCCTTGGCACAACTACGTGGTTAGAGCAGCCTGGGCTATAGGGCTCATTCCAAGCAGCTCTGCCATGACTCAGTGAGTGACAGAAGTCAGCCTTGCTGCAGGGCAGTGATGGGCATGGTCACATGATGGGTGTCGGGAAGTGCCAAGGTTGTGAAGCCCTGTGCTTATCGCCTCTCGGGTTCTCGAGCTAGTCCGTTCCGGCCTGGATCGGCAATAGTGCAGAATGTTTGTGTCACCCCTGAGGTCTGATACTCGTAAAGCCCAGGGTTGGTAAGGTCACGTGTCCCTGGCAGCTAGAGACGCCATGATAAAGGCAGTGCAGCCTGGAACTTCCCTTAGAGATGCCTTCTTATGTACCATGGGATTATCACTCACACCACAGAGGTCTGAGTTCCAGCAGTTCCTGAGGATGAAATAGAATGATAAAAGGCTTAAGACCTGTCTGGGAAATCTAGGGTGATACCATCTTAAAACAAGCTATAAAAATGGCTTGGAAAGGTAGCTCAGAGATCTAGAATGCATGCTCTGGGTCCACGCAGCAACAGGAATACGGAACAATGGGAAAGTCACCGATTAGCTAACATCAGGTTCCTGCAGGTTATCTGCCTGTGTGTGTCTATTAGACTAGCGAGGAACTTATTATCATGTCGTCACTGCTTGCTTGGAAAATCTGGCTGCTGGTTCTTAATTTGCAATTCCTCGCAAGATCATATAAACAGCTTCCTTCCAGCTTGAGGCCCTGCACCTTTACCAACTTGGCAGGGCTTAGAATTGCCTGGGAGATGTTAAGCCTCTGGGAGTGTGTGTGTGAAGGGTGTTTGCAGAGAGACAGAGCCAAGGTGAAAAGGTCTGCCTGAATCTCCACTCAGTCTCTAAATGGATGTGCATGGCACTTCCCATTCCTGTTCCCATTTTCCTGTAACAGAAGAAGAAAACGAGAGAGCCGGTGAGCTGCAGGGAGATCCCTGGGCGACCAGGCTCGTGACTCTTTTAGAACATTTACCCAGCGCCTGCGTCTTCCTTCTTCCGGCACATGCACTGTCCATTAGATGGAGCCCAGTGCTTCTCACCAACTGAGTTCTTTCATATGCCAATCTTAACGTAGCTTTTGAAGATCTCTCCTCTCCTGCCACTAGAGGAGGGAGCCAGGGCATGTGTCCTGAGATGGCAAAGTGGTGGGCTAGCTCAGATCACATAAAGACCTGTTCAAATTGCTGGGCTGTTACATGTCTACACACATACAGTCTTACTGACTCTTCTTGACATACAAATCATATCCTCCCAACTAGCCTCTTTAAGTCTAGTTTAGTGTTGATGGTTGTGGTGGTTTGGATAAGATGACCCCCACAGGCTCATATATTTGAACACTTGGTCACCAGGAAATAGAACTATTTGAAAGGATTAGAAGGATTAGGAAGTGTGGACCTGTTGGAGGAAGTATTTCTTTGGGAGTGGGCTTTGAGGTTTCAAAAGCCCATTGCAGGCCGAGTCTCTCTCTCTCTGTGTCTTTCTCTGTCTCTCTCTATGCCTACAGATCAGCTCTCAGGTGCCTATCTGCACACCACCATGCTCCCTGCCAAGATGATAACGGACCAAACCTCTGAAACCTCTGTAAGCAAGTCCCCAGTAAAACGCTTTCTCTTATAATAGTTGCGTTGGTCATGGTGTCTCCTGATGGCTACAGAACAGTGACTAAGACAACCGTGTAGCCCATTGGCAGGGAACAGTGTTGGGGTCACTCGGTACCAGCTGAAACAGCAGTGCTCAGGCCTTGCCTGGGTCTCCGTGGTTCCATTTTACTATAGTAGCTGGCTGCATTTTGAGTTTAAACATGGAGACAGGGTGACTACACCTCAGGGGACACATAAATAATGCCACCTGTTCACCCATGAAGTACAGACCAATCAACGAAGTGTTCCTAGAAACGAAAAGAGAGACTCCCTATAAACTTACCACAATAGGCTAGACCCTGTACTACTGAGGTTTTCATCACCTGCATACAAACTGGAGTCACTTGGGAAGAGCAAACCTCAGTTGAGAAAATCATTCCTCAGACTGGTCTGTGGGGTATTGTCCTAATTGATGGTTAATGTGAGTGAGTGTCCAGCCCACTGTGGGCAGTGCCAGAACTGAGCAGGTGATCCCGGATCCATAAGAGCGCAAGCTGAGCAGGCCTGGGGAGCAAGCCGGCCAGCACTGTTTCTTCACGGTCTCTGCTTCAATTCCTGCTTCTGGGCTCCTGACGTAAGGTCCTGCGCCAAATTCCCATCGTTGTTTCTGGCCATGACGTTCCTCACAGCAGCAGGAAGCTAACTAGGGTAGAACCGCTTAAGCACGGGGACATATCCAAGCCCCCTCAGTGAAAGCAGGCCTGAGAACCTACTGCGCGCAGCAGGCTGAGGGTGTGAGCAGTGCCCTCAGCTAGACCCAAGCACTGCAATGGGGATGTTCAACACTGCAAAACCCATCTGTCATCTAACATTCTGTGTGCGATCAAAGTCTGACAGGCAGAACTCCTGACTGTCCCAAACTGCAGATACAGCCCGCTTGAATTGCTGCCTGCTCACCCACTGTTCACCTGTCTGGAAAAGGTTCTGCACGCTTCCTTTGCTGCTGGACTAGACTCTGAGCCTCGGATTGACTCTCTAGCTAGGCTACGTGTGTGTGCCTCCTGCCTCCAATAAGGCTTTTTAAGACTCAAGCTCCGAGGAGACTCCTTTAATATTTTTGTAGCCTTTCTACAACCTACCTGTGTACATACATAGAAATGTAATTACAACATGAGGTGTAATGTGTGATCTAAGAGTTAATATTAGCAATTAAGATTAGAGTGAAGAACCCATGTTTACCTTGGCCACCTATCAAGGGAAATTGTAACTACTTGGCAATTTGCAGCTAATGAAATGGACGTAGTTTGTAAATAATTTTTGTAATTAAATAAATCCATTGCACAATGACACAAATGCATTTATGTCTCTCAGAAAGGATGCTTCTGACACTGAGTGCAGAGACAGAGAGGCACCATGTGAGTGTCAGAGCAGCAGGGACTGTCTGAAAAAGCCCTTGGGAGGCCCCCCTTCTCCTCAGGGTCTCTGCTACTCTATCGGTTAATTCTCCCATTCCTGTGATAAAATGCCCTAATTAAAGCAACTTAAAGGAGAAAAGGCTGACTCTGGCTCAGAGGTCAACAGGTTCAGTGTGTCTCCAATAAGGGAAGAAATGACTACAGGTGAGGAAGGCCTAGAGAAGGAAGCCAGCTGGTCCTATTGCCTCCACAGCCAGGAAGCAGAGCGAGCAGGAAATGGGCAGGGACTATAAAACCAGGAGGCCTGCTTCCAATGACCCAGTCCTCCAGTGAGGTGTCATACCTGCCCCCCAAGACTCCCCAACCTTTCTCTGCGGCATCCCCAGCTGGAGACCAAATGGGGACCAAATGAGCCTGTAGGGATATTTCACATTCAAACCAAACCGACCAGCAGATGGCCCTCACTGGCTCTCCTCCTCTCAGTCCCCTTTCTAGGCCCCAGCCTAGCCCACCCCACCCCCTCCCGTCCCCTCCAAAGCAGGGGTTTTGTACTAGAGTTCTTTAGAGAAACAAAACTGAAAGAACAAATGTGGATTAAAAAGAGACTAATTGGATTGGCTTCCATGATACGGTCTGGGTAGTTCAATGATGTCTGCCTCACACAGGAGAGGCCAAGAACCCAGCAGCTGCTCAACCCAGAAGGTAAAATGGCCTCTAGTCCCAAAATGGCGCTGACAGCCTAAAAGATTTTTGGAGAGCCACTAGTCTTCAGTCCCAATCGGACGCCCAGAGAAGCTGGTGTTATTTTTTCTCAACATGATGCAAACTGGAGTCATCTGTGAAGGGGGAAATCTCAGTTAAGAAATTGCCCCCATCAGATTGGCTTGTGTGCGCGTGTGGGTAACTGTGTGTGTGAGTGTGTGGGTGCGCACGTGGGCTCTGTTTTGTCCTCTGTGTTGGAGGGGAGAGGGCAGGAAGCTGTTCACACCAGCTGAGGAGGCCCCACTGTGCGGCCTCAGGCTCGGGTGTGGCAGCTCACGGGCACCCTCTCAGCACTCACCCTCTCTGGCTTGGGTGTAGGCCTGCTCCACCAGTGCAGACCGCAAAGCCTCTGCGCGGCAGCTGGAGGAGGGTGTGTGTGGACCAGGCCACGCCCTGGCTGACTGTCAAGTCTGTGACGCCTCCCTCAGGTCCTGCCTAGACCTGCTCTTGGCCGAGGGGAGAGCCTGGGACTCCACTCACCTTCCAGATTCAAACAGGCTCCTGGAAGCGCTGTCTGTCCTACAGTGGGACAGCCACCAAGAGGTCTGGGCAGGAGGGCTATCATCGGAACCACCTCTATACACTCCCAAGAGTAATGCCTCCCTATCAGAGACCTTTACACACGGATTCTTGAAAGACAGGAGGTCCTCCAGACACTAAAGGAGCACGGGACACTGTATATCCCTTCACCGTGTGTCCTCAGGCAAGTCACTTAAACCCCCCGTAATCTCTAAAACCAGCCGAAAGAGCATCCCACAGTTAAGTGTTGAGGGAATCAAAGGAGGACCCTAGGCGTGGGACATGGTGTCTACGGCAGGTGGCTGCCTTTCAGTTGATACTGACAGACAGCCTGACAGGATGTAGAATCGCCCAGGAGATAACCTTCTAAGCATGTCCATGGGGAAGCTCCTGACTGGGGCTGCAGGGCTGCATGGGTCTGGGTCCTGACAGAATAGAAAGGAGGAAAGGCACCGAACACTGGCATTTACCTCTCTGCTTCCTGACTGTGGCTGCAGCGTGACCAGGGGCCTCTCGTGACTTCCCTGTCAGGGTGCACCATACTCTCAACTCATGAGCCAGAATACCCCAGTAAAGGGAAGAGTAAATGGCACGCCTTCTCATTGGCTTGTGGAGCTCTGGGGAAAAGTGAAGCCAGTCTTCAGCTGAAAACAGACAGAGGCGATTCTGCATAGGGGCTCCAATTTCTCCACACTCTCACCAATACTAGTTTCCCTCTCTCTCCCTCTCTCTCTCTCTCTCTCTAGCTCCGTGTGTGTGTGTGTACACACATGTACACGAGCCCTAACTGCAGCCATTCTCCTGAGTGTGAGGAAGTACCCTGTTTCAAAATTTTCAGATTCTAGGTGATGGATGGCATTGGCCGTCTTTACCCGCGCATATTTGTATATTTGTGTGCCTCTTGGGAGACATGTCAGGGTTTTGTTTTGTTTGTTTGTTTTTATTTCTTTGCTTGTTTTTGGATGGCCTGTTTGCTTTTGCTGTGGAGTTGTGAGAGTTCAGGGAGTGTGTGCTCTGATAGTACAGCACACACCCAGCAGACACCTGTCTTGGGAATGTTCTTGCCCGTTTTGTGGGTTGCTTTTCACCCTACTGGGTGGCTACATTGAGGCACTGATGTCTTCATTTTGGTAAAATCCAGCCTATCCAACATTTCTTTTGCTCTTTGTGCTTTTGAGATGATAGCGAAGAAATGACCATTAAACCAAATATCATGTGATTTCCACTGTATTTCTTCCATGTGTTACATTTCATAAATATAAATACTTACATTTAGGAAATGAATTCATCTTTCTATGTCCATTCTCCCATTTCCCTCTGTCCTTAGTACACTCTCCCACCTGTGTCCCCTGGACTTGTGCATGTAAATGAGGCCTCACCAGGAGCTCTTGGGAGTGTGGCCCACCACCTCATTGGTCATAATTTGCACCCCACCTTTACAGACCTGCTGGACTTGAGCCCTATGGTTCTAGAAACAAAGAGGGAATCAATGATGTGTTTGCCACTTTCTTCGTTGCTGTGACAAAATATGCCAGCTAAAGAGAATTAAGGGAAAGTTTCTCTGGGCTCACAGAGAGTGCAGTCTACTGTGGCAGGGAAATCTTGGTAGCATGAATGTAAGGCAGCCAGTCAGACTGTATCCACAGCCAAAAAGGAGAAAGCAGTGGACCTTCTGACTCTGTCAGCTTTCTCCTTGTGATCATTCATGGAGTTGCATGGCTTACAGCTAACTGGATCTTTCTACCTCTGTAATCACAATCTAGAGACTCTGTCACAGGGGTGCCCAGAGGCTAGCCTCATCTAAATAATCTCTCACAGGTTTGCTCCTGGGTGTGTCTCCTAGATGATTCTAAGTCCTGCCAAGTTGACAAGCAATGTTAAGCACTACACTGAGTATAGGTCTTGAGGAAAATCAATGTCTTCTCCTCTGGGGAAGTTAGATAAGGCTAGCCCCCTGAGGGAAGGCTGCACCTATTTCTTGAGGTAGATGACTCCGTCAGATGGCATGAAAAGACACCGTGCCTCTGGGGAGGTAACAGTTGGTGCCCATGCCTGCTCAGACCTCCTTTCAGGGGCTGTTTCACGGAAGGACAAGGAGAGCTTCTAGAAGCCATGTCTGAACCTTGAAGGTGAGTAGAAACCCAGGCTTTCTCTCTCTTTCTCTCTCTGTCTCTCTCTCTCTCTGCAAAGTACAGCTGTAGGCAGGATTTAAGGGGAGGAGCCACATCCAGAGACACCCACGTCCACTTGCCCAGCTCCCAGCCCATGGAGGCTTTTCTGTCTGCAGCGAAGGCAGGGACACACCAAACCAACTAAGGGGAAGTGGTGAGAGGGTGCCTGGGACCTGCTATAGCCAACCCTGATGTCACACAGTAGGGCTACCTTGGAGCTCATCAATGGAGCTAAGCTAGTGAGTTCCCAGAATACACCTTTCTCTGCCCCAGTGCTGGGACTATAGACATCTGCTATCACGCCTGGATTTTATGTGGGTGCTGGGGACCCAAATTCCGGTCCTCCTGGTTGCCTGGCAGGCACTTTACCAAATGAGCCACCGCCCATGCCCCACTTAATCTACTTTGTCTGTTTCAACAGAACTAATTCTCCCTGTCTTCATTACTAAGTAATGGAGATTTATCTCGAATTTTTATTCTAAGGGTTTTTGTGGACTTTGGCTTTAATGTATGTCATTAATCTAGAGTTGTATTTTTGTACATGGTGTGAGGTGGAGGATTCAAATTTATTAGTTTCAGGATGGAGATTAAGCGGTCTCCATGTGAATTGTTGAAGAAATTGAATATATATATTCCTCTTACTGAACGCAATTTGACCACAGTTATGACAGTTTTATTCAGGACTCTCAGTTTATTTCACTGGTCTATAGCTTCTGAGAACTGATTTTTTTTTTCATAATTGTACTAGGGATTTGCTGGATCTAAAGACCACATTGGGTCATATGGTTCCTAGACACTAAGTCTTCCAATCCATGAGAGTGGATTATTTCCATTTGTTAAATATTCTCAAGCTTTCACAGCAGCATTTTATAATTTATCATGTATATGTCTTTTACCTCCTTAAAAGCCAGAGGGGCACTGTTCTGGCACTTGTTGCACTGTTACCTTAACTTTCTTACACATGAGTATGGTGATTAAAAACTAGAAACAAACCAAACATAAAAGAAAGTACAAGGGCACTCTCTTAGCTTTAAAGGTCAACCTAACATAGCCTAAAACTGTTTGAAGGTCTGACTCAGTCAAAATGGCCCGTGGGCATGTGTATGAGGTGTGTTCTCGGCTGAGGACTGATGTATGTGTCCAGCTCACAGGGAGCAGCACAACCCTGGACAGAGGGCCAAGGCTGTGTTAGAAGGCTGTGAAGCAGAGTTAGGAAGTAAGCCAGTAAGCCACATTCTCCCATGCTTTCTGCTTCAGTTCCATTTTGAGCTTCTGCCCTGACTTGGAAATATAAGCCAAATAAGTTCTTTCCTTCCATGAGTTGCTTTTGGTCAGAATATTTATCCCAGCAACAGAGAGAAAACTACCACAGAACTTCCTACCAGCAGTGGGTTTGTTGCAGTAACAGACCTAACTGTGGTCTTATTTATTTATTTATTTATTTTTATTTTGGGGGAGATTGTGAACCTTGAGTGGGGAAAAGATGTTGAGTGCTCAGAGCTTGCTTGGATGTTCTAGTGTCTAGAAGATAAGAGTGGTGAGAGAAAAGCAGAGAATGTAGGCTTGGCTCGTGACATTAAAGAGGAAAGCAAACACTCTATCCTGACCATTCATGTGAAATGTTTGAATCTGAAATCTCTGTTTGTGTCAGGTGTGGTGGTGCACACCTTTAATTCCAGTCCTCAAGAGGCACAGGCAGATGGATGTCTGTGAGTTTAAGGCTAACCTGGTCTGCACAAGTTCCAAGCCAGCCAGGGATACACATGAGACACTGCTACAAAATATAGTTAGGTAGACAGGTAGGTAGATAGATAGATAGATAGATAGATAGATAGATAGATAGATAGATAGATAAGAATTTTTAATGTATGGTTGCTGGCTAGTTGGAACTTAAAAACCAGCTGTGACTGTTAAGAGAACAGCATCATTGAGGCAAAATATCCGGGAAGTGCTTCCTCAGGGTCAGCACGCAGACGCTGTGGCCCAGAAGGGGCGCGGGCTGCACTTCAAGCTAGAAGCCTAGCTTGGCAATGGATAAGTCCCCCATGAGGGTTTGAAGGGGTCATAAGAACAGCTGACGTTCAGCACCATGTGTCAGGGTTGGAGCCCATGAAGAGAGGCAAGATAAACTACTGATGAAGGCAAAGCCTCAGTTTCAGTGGAGATTCCAAGATACTGGAGACACCAGGACCCTAGGAGGCCAAGGGCAGCAGCATGTGTGCGGTGGAACCTATCTGAGGCTACGGGACAAGCTGTGTGTGCCCTGATAGCAGAGCCAAAGGAGTAGGAATTCCCTAACCTTTTGGAGCCCAGGAGATCATGACTAAGTCTCAGAGGGTTCCAACTATTTTCATTGCTGGACTTAACGGTTTTGCTTAAATATGGTTGTAACTGTGCCCTGGTTCTCTCCTCTCGGAAAAGGAAATATTTAATTGGTTTTGAGTCTACGAGAACCCCAAAGTTAAGACACTTGACATTGGGGCTAGAGCGACGGCTCGGTAATTAAGAACACTGGTTTCTCTCCTGGAGGATCAGGGTTCGGTTCCCAGCACCACCTGACAGCTTGCAGTCTCGTACAAGTCCACTTTGGACAGGTCTTATGCATCTTCCAGTCTCTGTCTTCAGGCACCACACATGAACACAGGGCCCAGACGTACGTAATAGCAAAACAGCCATGCTCAACACTTTAAGTAAATTAAGATACTTGGGATATTTTAAAGAGACTTTGAAATTTTAAAGTGTTTGGATGTTTAAAAAAAGATTATGGGAAGTTGAAGTGTAACCATGTTTTATGTTGTGATATACAATCGTGGGGATAAAGAACAAGGGGAGGATTACGCTTTAACATGGATGTGCTTGTGTGTCAGACGGGACAAGGGATCAATTGTTCTGGTTAGTTTTGTAATCTCAGCACTCGGGAGGTGGAGGGCAGGAAGATCAGGAGCTGCAGGTCGTCCTGAAGTACACAGCGAGTTCCAGGCCAGCCCAATCCACATAAGGCCTGTCGTGTGAGATTATCCGTAGGAAGAGGTGGACAAATGCTTACTCACCCGAAATAGAAAATAACAAAGCAATGATACCACTAATGTCCAACTTGGGGATGCAATGAGTTTATTGGGGTCCCTCCTCCTACTCCTCCCCGGTCCCTCCCCTCTTCCCCCCCCCCCACCACAGGGGTGACAGCTCATGAAAGCTGGAAGCCTGGAGTTCACTGTACAGCTTGCAGATACACCTAAGGTCAGGGAGGCTCCTCGGCTGTCCCTCCTGCTTAGAGAACCTGGGGAGGGAGAGGACTTCCTGAATATTTCGAGTTGTTCGTGAGCCAGCCTTGTTTTAGAATTTCCTAGGTCTTGATGAACTTCCCCAACGATAGAATGCTTCAGTTCGAAGGTAATTGCTACAGGCCAGACTCTGTGATCAGTAAATAAATCAGTAAGAAATGAAAATTTAAAATGGCTCTATTTGGAACGCTAACTGCGGTGGCTTGCATGTGAATGGTTCCTGTAGGGTCATGTATTTGAACACTTGGTCCCTAGTTAGCAGAACTGTTTGGAAAGGAGGGGTGATCTTGTTGGAGCAGCTGTGTCACTGGGAGTGAGCTCTGAGGTTTCAACCTCAGTCTTGCTCTCTCTGCCTGCCCATCTGCCCGTAGGTCAGGAGTGAAGCTCTCAGCCCCATGCCTCCCCCCTACCATGCTCTGACATGATAAGCCTGGACCAACCATCAGAAACTGTAAGGAGCCCCAATTAAAAGCTTTCATTTATTTACAGCAGTTGCCTTGGTCATGGTTTCTCTTCACAGCGATCAAGCAGTAACTAAGATACAAACTAGAAATGAATTTAAAAAATAAAATAAAATAAAAAGGAAGTGGAATTTAAATGTAAAGATGGCAGCGTGCCTCACTGTCAAAGCCCAAGGCCAGGCCGAGGACATTTGCTATTTCCAGGCCCATGCAGGTAAGGTCAGCTGCAGACAACGGACAGAGTGAAAGAGAAGAGTCCACACTGGCCCCCACAAAAAGTGTGGTGAGGATAAGAGAGGAGACGTCTCAGGGAGGCTCCAGAGATGGCTAAGGGTGAGAGAGAGTGCGAGTCTGGTGCCTTTCCTTGAAGTGAGGGTGACCCACTCAAGTGATTTCCCATTCTGCCTTTTCAAGGTGTGCTGCCTCAGCTCATGGGTGTCCCTGTTCAAAGTAGGGAGTGGGCTGTGCTTAACAGGCCCAGAAGGAAGAGAGTGGTCAGTACAAGGTTCCCCCTTCCCGTGATGCCATGGAGCGAGGCAGGGGCGGTGGGAGGTGGCGGCATGCTTGTTCCTGTCTCTGCCCTAATATGGCTGCAGAGAAAGCTCTGAACGCTTCCAGAATAAGGGCACTGAATCTGGTGGCACCGGTGGTTTGGGCTCTGACAAGCCCTTTTGGAGGACACTGGTTCACCGTGAGAGTGATCTCGTCAGTATCAGTTGTCCCTTCCATATTCTCTGTGAGGTCATTGTGTCTGTCTGTTGAACAGTTGAGGCTTCTTGTATACACACACACACACACACACACACACTCCACACATACACATTCTTTTTTTCCCCCCTTTTCTTCTTTAGACAGGATCTCTCATAGCCCAGGCTAGCCTCAAGCTTACTGTGTAGCTGAGGATGACTCCATGGCTTTGCGGTCCTGATCCCGCAGTCGTCACCTCCTGAGTTCTTGGCTGACAGGCCTGCGGCTTCCCGAGTACTGCGCAAGCATTCTGCCAGCTGTTCTAAGCAAGGTGGGGCTTTTTAAAAAACAAAACTTCAGACTCTGACAAGCACTTAACAGTGTGGTTAGCTGGCCTGTGTCGCTGAGCTTGACCTGCACCGACACCCTGACTGGAGGATTCCTCGGCTGCACACGCTCCCACAATGAATCAGTTCCTGCGCCTGCATTCTGGAATCGCTAGTCTAGGCTGCAATAGTTCACTCTCCCAGATGGTGTCGCAAGCTTTCCTTCTCCATCCCACAAAAGAGGAGACCATGTAAGTCCATATTCTCTGTGGTGAACTCATCCCAGTTAGGGCCAAAGGGAATTGGACCTGGAGATGAATCAGTGACCACATAGAGCTGCGGCCCGGCTTCCTCCCGCTGCGCACTGTCATGATCGCCGTCATTTCCACCGGACTACAGCTCCCTCGTGTGGCCGTCTGCAAAATAGCATACGCTTGGTGCCTTTTCCCCGAGCAGAATGCAGGGGCTCGGAGAGGCCTGTGTTTACTCTCATAGTCAGCGCTTACTGTTTACTAAGCCCAAGGGAATGGGCTACTTTAGCCAACAAATAAAGTTGTGTTGCGTAGCGTCTGCAGCACATTCAGACCCCAGCGCATTCAGTGCACTGTACTGTTGACCTACCAGGGGCCCGGACAGTGGGCGGTGCCGTGGGTACAGAGGCCAGGCCTCCCAGCCGCTGGGAAAATATGTTCCAGCCCTCAGTGACAGAACAGGCAAGGAGGGAGGCCCTTTCTCTGGCAATTCAGGTGCCCGTTTGCTCAATGCATCTTGGGAGTCTGAGGTATTTTAAATGGAGGAAGGCACGGTCTCCCTGGCCAGGTGTTAAAATGCATAGGGTAAGATGAGCAGAGCCTGGGAAGTGCCAGTCACGGGGTTCAGGGAATTCTGAGATGCTGCCAAGGCAGGCTGAGGATGCTCGAAGGGCCCCAGAGTCCGCGGTTCTGATCGTTAGCCGTGAGAACTAGCGTGACACCCCTGCGCACTGGCTTTTGTGCTAGGTGACCACAGAGGGTTTCGAAAGGAACGGCCTTGCTTTCCACGGAAGGCAGAGCGGCAGCTCGCAGGCATTGAAGCATGGACGTCTCAGGATGGTGAGCGCGGTGCCCATCTGCAGAGAGGGATGAGTGTCGGACTTGGTGAAGTCTGGGGGTCTCTGCTGCCCAGTCCTCAGCCTCCCCCCTAATCCGTGGAGTTGGGACAGGTGGCCCCCTAGCCTCCAGCTGTGGCGCTGACAAGCCTTGTGCCAGGTCGGGATGTTCTGGTCCTAGAAAAATGGGCTTTCTGTGCTGCCTGTGTGTCACTGAAAGTCTTAGACGGGAGGTTTTTCTAAGAAGCTAGATTTGAGGGGACGGAAAGATGGCTCACCAAGATGATGATGATAATAGTAATAATAGTAATAGTAATCATCATTATCATCATCATCAAGTTGCTCTCCATGAATAAGAGTCACAGTAACTTAGATACAGAAGGTCAGACTTTCTCAGGGTGGGAGTTAGCCACCCTACATGAGTCTACAGTCATGGGATCAAAGTAGCCAGAAGAAAGGCTAGAATTAGAAAATAGTTCCTCCAAATACTCCAAATCTTCCCGAGTGGATATTCCATCAAGTACGAAGAGCTGTCAACGCAGGAGGAAGTACACCGTCGATCTGGCTTCTGGTGAGAGCATGGCTCTCCATCCACAGCGACCCGTGGTTCTTCAGAATCCTGCTTCGTCAGTTGCCACGTTTCCTTCTTCAGGCTGTGCTGCGCGCGTCACTGTTTTAGCTCCAGGTGTTTTATATGTCAAACCCAGAGGGCAGAGAAAGGAAAAAACCAGACCTGGATCATAACGGGTAGGAATATTGATTATTGATACAGTCAGAGGTTTCTTTCTTAATCATGTCACCAGCCTCTTCTTCCTCTGGAAGACTGTTCTGCAGACTCATCTTGACCTTTATCACATCCCAGGGATGAGCATTCTCAGTGCTGTGGGACGCAAAATAACATCTGACTTCCGCATGCACAAATGATGCTTGACTAGTGGGGGATTATCAACTGATGTTCCAATGGCAGGAGGAAGCACACTTATATTGAAGACTATCTGGATGACTGGTTTGTTAGAACTTTGTCAATGTGGTGTGTTGTAAGTCAGGAGCCAAATTATCTTGAGCTATCTATCATCCATTTATTTATTTATTTATTTAAGTTTTAAATTTTCATTTTATTTATATATTTATTTATTGCAATTTATTCACTTTGTATCCCCGCTGCAGCCCCCTCCCACGTCTCCTCCAAGTCTCACCCACCCTCCTTCTTCTCCCCCTACGCCCTTTCCCTAGTCCCCTGATAGGGGAGGACCTCCTCCCCTTCCATCTGACCCTAGCTTATCAGGTCTCATCAAGGCTGGTTGCATCATCTTCCTCTGTGGCCTAGGCAAGGTTGCACCCCCCAGGGAGAGGTGATCAAAGAGCCAGCCACTCAGTTCATGTCACAGACAGCCCCTGTAACCCTCACTAGGGAACCCACTTGGAAACTGAGCAGCCAATAGGCTTCCTTTGACCAGGGTGGTCTAAGTCCTCTTCATGTATAGTCCTTAGTTGGGATATCAGTCTCTACAGGGTCCCCCTGGGCCCTGGTATTTTTTTCTCTGTTGGTCTCCTCATGCAGTTCCTGTCCCCTCCAGCTCTTTCTGTCTCCCTCTTCTTCCATAAGGATTCTGGCACTCTGTCCAAAGTTTGGCTATGTGTCTCAGTATCTCCTTCAATACCATAGTGGGTAGAGTCTTTCAGAGGTCCTCTGTGGAAAGCTCCGGTCCTGTTCCTTGTCTTCTCCTATTTCTAATGTCTATCCTGTTTGCCCTTCTGAATGATGATTAAGCATCTTCACTAGGGTCCTCCTTGCTGTTTAGCTTCTTTAGGAGTATAGATTTTAGTGTGTTTATCCTATCGTATATGGATAATATCCACATATAAGTGAGTATATACCATGTGTGTCTTTCTGCTTCTGGGTTACCTCACTCAGGATGATCCTTCCTAGTTCCCACCATTTGCCTGCAAATTTCATGATTTCCTTGTTTTTAATTGCTGAGTAGTATTCCATTGTGTAACTGTACCACACTTTCTGTATCTATTCCTCAGTTGAGGGACATTTGGGTTGTTTCCAAATTCTGGATATTACAAATAAGGCTGCTACAAACATGGTTGAGCAAATGTCCTTGTTGTGTACTTGAGCATCTTTTGGAAAATATGCCTAGGAGTGGTATAGCTCAGTCTCGAGGTAGCACTATTCCTAATTGTCTGAGAAAATGCCAGATTGATTTCCAAAGTGGTTGTACAAATTTACATTCCTAGCAGCAATGGAGGAGGGTTCCCCTTTCTCTACAACCTCTCCAGCATGTGTTGTCACTTTTTTTTTTATCTTAGCCATTCTGATGGGTATAAGGTGATTTGTTCTGATTTGCATTTCCCTGTTGACTAAGGATGTTGAGCATTTCTTTAAGTGTTTCTCTGCCATTCAATATTCTTCTGTTGAGAATCCTCTGTTTATCTCTGAACCCCATTTTTTTAATTGGATTACTTGGTTTGTTGCTGTTTAACTTCTTGAGTTCTTTCTATATTCTGGATATTAGCTCTCTGTCAGATGTAGGGTTGGTGAGGATCTTTTCCCAGTCTGTAGACTGTCGTTTTGTTCTGATGACAGTGTCCTTTGCTTTACAGAAGCTTTTCAGTTTCATGAGGTCCCATTTATTTAAGTTTTTTGAGACAGGGTTTCTCTGTGTGCCTTTGGCTGTCCCAGACTCACACTGTAGACCAGGCAGGCCTTGAACTCACAGCGATCCACCAGCTTTTGCCTCGCCCCAAGTGCTAGGATCACAGGTGTGTGCCACCATGCCTGGCTTATCTATCATCCCTTTAATAGCTATCCATTAACCATCTCTGTGTCTGACTTACTATTATTGTGACTGTGAAGCAAAACTTTTAAGTGTGTCTCTTTAGCAGACTTCTGCCAACTCAGAGCTAAGATGCCATTGGGTAGCATCTGAGCCTAATAACAGAGACTTCCTGCTTGATTGGAACCCACCTGCCTGACATTCCCAACGTATTTGGAAAACAGCTTGTTCGTGACCTTTTTGTTTTGTAACTGAAAAGTTCATTAAAGCATGTCTGTGTTAGAACATGTTATTTGGGATGACCTGTCATGTGTAATTGTTCTCCAAGGCAAGCAATTGCCGTCTTGGGGAGTTTAGCTGTGCTCCCTTGCAAAAGATCATCCCACTTGGGTTGGCTGATAGTCTATACCCTGCTCCTCCCGCTTACAGAGGCTCCGAGTCAAATGCGGGATTCTTACCTGAGGATCCAGCAATGTGGCCTGGGGGAGAGCGAAAGGCCGTCTCGGAGTAGAGACAGGAGAGAAAGATAGAGGCAGGTAGATGGGGAGACAGAGAGAGGAAATGGGAGAGAGAGAGAAAGACAGAGACAGATACAGAGAGGGAACAAGAGATGAGGGAGACATTGAGACATTGGGAGAGGGGGGAGGGGAAGAAGTGATGGTGAGAAGGGGGAGAGGGAGGGAAGGAGAGAGATCCGAGGAGTGCTTTTATGAGCTGCAACTGTCTGTGGCGGATAATGAAGTGAAGCCGCCTCTAGGTCCCTGAAGGCAGGCTGCTGGGAATGCCTGACTGCTAACAGATGGCTTGGGACCTTCTCTGAAATCCCTAAGAGACCTGCTTCGTGGGCCTAAATTTCCCACTGTGCATGTCACCAGTAAGTCTTTAATAAAGCTCGATACCCCTGCCATCCTGCCACCCATGGTATTAGGAACGCTCCTAAAATCTCTTACCCAAAAGGACAACTTGGACTTCCACCCTCAGACCCTACACTGAGAACTGGAAGGGCTCTAGCCAGCCCGAGCAGGGAAAACACGACTCTGGCACGCCTTGCCCTTCTCCCCCATGCCCTCTGCCTTGATACAAACCGTTAGATTATATTCCTAAAGCTAGACACCAAGGTCTGTGCCCTCCCTTATTTGCCCCCCTCCTCCTCCTGAGGCTGACAACCAAGGTCCAGCTAGCAAAGTATTGAAGCCCAGCACTCAAAAGCCCCCTTTGGCTCACCTAATTAACATGCCCAATTAAAATTAAATGCCTCATCCTAACACAGGGTTTCCCCTTGTACCTTTATAAATTGCTGTTTGCCTATGGGCCACATTTATCTCCTCTGTCCAGAGGCAAGTCCTTTGTCCTGCTCTGGGACCAATACCCCTTCCCCATCTTTCTCCCTTGTTCCTTTCTCCTTCCCCCTCATCCTCTATCTCCTGTCTATGTCTCCTATTCCCTGCCCTTTGTCCCTCTGCGGCCAATAAATCTCTTTCATGCTGAGAACATGGTCCTGGGGTGTCTTGAGCCAACATCAAGACCTTCCGGAGTGTCGGCTCCTCCTCTGGAGTCTCTGAGTCTCCCCTACTAAGCTACTTTCCTCTGTGCCTAGCATTATGTTTGGAGCCAAAGAAGAGAATGTTTTCCACGCCCCATGCCCAATTCAGGCAAGACCTATCTAGAACTCCTTTGCTGTGTTGCTAGCTCTGGCATAGCAGCTGGGCCAGGCAAGGCTGTGGCATGGGCTTTTCTTCCTGAAGGAGGCCCTTGTACGGGGGGGGGGGCCTCAGAATTAGCCACAAACCACACCCAAACACCTGTTTTCTCGGAGAGATCCTTGATTAATCAGGGAAGAAAAGCTAAAGTGGTTGCTTTTTGACTCAGGCAGAAAAAAACAGAAAAAAAAAGCAGCCAACGACCCTGCAGGCATATCTTTTAAGAGGAGAAAAAAAGGGGAGGGCTGTGTTAGGATGGTCTAGGATACTGGGATACAGTGGTATATTTTAATTGGGAATGTTAATTAGGTCAATCAAAGAGAATTTTGGTTGCTGGGCTTCAATACTTTGCTAGCTGGACCTCAGCAGTCAGACTCAGGAGGAGGAAGTTTCATGCAAATGTTCATAGCAGCATGATTCATAGCAGTCAAAGGTGGAAGCCACCCAAATATACACCAACTTTTGAATGAGTGGCGTATGGTATGCCCATATAATGAAATATTATTCAACCACACGAAGGAACAAAACACTGACACGTGTAACATACATGACTCTTGAAAACATGGAGCTTCCTGAAGGAAACTGAAAATGCTTTGTAAAGGTGGATATGGTGCCCAGAGTCATGTTTTCCCTGCTCGGGCTGGCTAGAGCCCTTCCAGTTCTCAGTGTAGGGTCTGAGGGTGGAAGTCCAAGTTGTCCTTTTGGGTAAGAGATTTTAGGAGCGTTCCTAATACCATGGGTGGCAGGATGGCAGGGGTATCGAGCTTTATTAAAGACTTACTGGTGACATACACAAAAGACCATTTGCTGTGAAAACCCCACTTATACGAAATGTCCAGAATAGACAAATTTATGGAGACACAAACTAGAGTGTTGGCTGCCAAGAGCTGGAGGAAAGGAATGCTTTGTAAAGGTGGATATGGTGCCCAGCTTTAAACATTACACAGTGTATACACAGATCAACATCACCTGGTAACTCAGAAACATGTGCAGTATTATATGCTATAAGAAAAAAAGCTTAGGGCCTGGATTGATGGCTAGCAGTTAAGAGCACTTGCTGCTCCTGTAGATGACCTAAGTTTGGTTTCTGGCCCCCACATCCCCACATCCAGCACCTGAAATGAGCTGGAGGCCCTCTCCTAGCCTCCATGGACACCTGAATGGCGACAGACGCCCTAACTGGAGCAGAGTCAAAAGCATACAACTGTTCACTCCAAAAGGATCCATTTATCGATGTGTAAATTCTACCTCGATGAGGTATGAGAAGTAAAACCAGTTCAAGGCGGCAGCCTCGGGGCTGTGGGGCAGGGCAGGTTTTCCATGAGGCCCCGCCCACAGAGTGCTCCCGGAGTCAAAGCTCCTTCAGGTTGGCTGGGAGGTCAGCAGTCACGCCAGGTCAGGCCAGGTGACACCAGGGTTCTGAACTTCCTCAGTGGTAAGGCTTGCCTGCTGCAGCCCCATTCGTGACCTATGAGGAGTTCAAGTGGCAGTAATTACCCATTCATTGCTTTCTCAAGAAGAACTCTTGGTCTGATTAGCGGCCTTGGTAGATAGGTGCCCACCATCTCTGTTTCCTGTAGCTTCAGCCTCTGTGATCACACGCTGTGTTTCCTGCATGAGCAAACCAGGGCCCGCAGAGTGGGTCCATCCTTCAGTGCAGCAATAGCCGTGGGCTCATGAGAAAATCTTTCTTTTTCCTTGGTTACTCCAGCACAGGAAGCCAAGATCTTCATCTGACGTGGGTGCCAAGCAGCACCTGAACCACCCCCTTGGTTGCTTGGCTGAAGAAATGCTCAGGGAGTTGGGGCATTTCTCTGACCTGGGTCCCCAAACCTGAGATGGAGATCAGCACAGCTCCCTTGCAGTGGTGTCACTAAGAGAGGGCCAGTGCCTACCCTGCGCTAGACATGGGGAAGATGACCAATACAAGAGGAGGCGGTGGTTATTCTTAAAGCAGGTCCAGGGAGTAGAGGAAGCCTTGAGTGAGTGGAATCCTGAGTGAGTGCATATTTTGACGTGGGCCAAGTCCTCGGACCCATCGGTCAACTGGCAAAGCTGTTGTCCCCAAGGCTTAGACTCAAAGAAAATTGCAAAGCTTTTCTCGGTGTTTATAAAGGATTGATCAGTGTGGGCAAAGGCAAGGGACTGAAGCTTCCTCCTCCCAGATGTTTGCAGCCTGAGACTGTGGCCCACAGACACCGCCTACCAAGACTAGCTAGCCCCTCCCCTGAGCTGTACCTATCAACAGCAGCACCTTAATTCCACCTGGTTCCAGCTTCCTGGGCTCTGTGTTTCTGTCCTTTCATTTCTTCATTGTCCCTAGCTAGGATTCCGGGACCCAAGCCACACAGGTCATGAAAACCGAGGTTTTCTTAAGACAGTATTTTAAATCCTTGTCATCCTCTGTTCTAAAGTTTCATCTTCTCTGCTCCCAGAGCAAATTCAGTGTGTGGTGAAGGCCAGAAAATTGGGCCTGCTCTGTGGCTTGAGGAATAGCTAGGTTCAGCAAACTGTGTGTTTCTGTGTTTCTCGCTTTGATGTGCCCATCCAGAATCTACAGGGCTTCTCTTTGCTACCTCTGTACCAGCCCTTTCCATTTTGTGATGGTTTCCATGGCAACAAATGTTGCTAGTTACCCTTTATTAATCAGATGTGCCATGTTGAGGTAGGTCAAGGTATCTGCAGAGAAGGGCAGGTAACTGTGACATGAATTACTTCCTACATCATGATTATTCAGCTTTCATTATCCATCGAGCTGATGACGCAGGAGTCAGAGAGGTCTGCTCAGAGAAGCTTTCGGCATCCACAAAACAGATAAGTCACGCCCCACTTTAAGAAAGGGAGGGGGACAAATGTGTGAGCAAAATGCCATCAATTATCTCTGAGGATTTGGCCAGGTTTCTCTACTTAGGTTTCTCTTGAGTGTATTAAAAGCATTCAGCTTTTTTCTCTGTTACTAGTCATATAACATCTGTCCATCCACCAATCTACCTACACATCCATTGGTCTCTTCATCCATTGATTCATCCAGTCACCCACCTATCCATCCATCCATCCATCCATCCATCCATCCATCCATCCACCCACCTCAGTTAAGACATCCAACATCCATTTGCTGTGTACTGTTTCAGCTTGGTCCTGTTTGTCAGTAGCTGAGGGCCGCCTTACTGTGTAGATATGTGCATATGACAACACATAACAATCATAGGAGCAGGGTGTGACAAGCTACCAGCAGCAATAAACAAAATGCTATTGCCACTGCAGCTGGAGTCAGGTTTGAAGCAGAGAACCCAAAAGGTTTAGGACAAGACATGGAGTGTAAATGGGAAAGAACAGGCCCATGGGATGGGTAGTGGAAAGATTGCTGTGTTGTTGTGTAAGAGAGAAAAAGTTAAGCTACAAGCCACAGGCAGAATGAGCCTCAGCTGGAGGCAATCTCTGGACATTTCTCTGTGCCCGGCAAAGTACTGGCAGCTTGTCCATCTATAACTTCACCATCCTCCTTGGTATACAGGGTTTCGATTTAACCTATGTGTTAGGATCAGCAGGATTGTTTCTGTGAAGTGCCAGAGAGTAACTGTTTTAGATTTTCTAGGACATACGGCCTCTTTTGCAAGACTCCCCTGTTACAGCAACAAGAACGCATTCATACATGCTGTCAGTGAATCTCCGCATCTGTGCGTCAACCAAATTTTATCAACTAGACCTCAAAAGTCAAATGTTACAACTTCACATATGACATGAAATAATGTTTTATTTTTTTCAACCAGTTAAAAATATGAAAGCCATGTGAGGCTTGTGAATCACACCAAAAGGAAACTGAGCTATTAAATCAAATGCTCCTCAGCTCATCTGGCTTCCTCTGTTGTCAATTCCTGGAGGTCAGACAATGTCTCCTAAGTAGCTCCTCAGTATCCTGAGGCAGCTGGCCCAGACCTGAGCATTCAGAGCAACTGAGGCTGGCTAGAACTTGTCTGAATGGCCGCAGACCAATGAACAACAGGCCTGAAACACATTTTGTTGGAGGCAAAAAGACTTGTGAGAGCCTTCACCAGGGTCTAAGGCATAGCACGTGAGTCTTGAAGCAGAGGCGCTGAGAAGGGAGGGGGCAGAGAAAGAAAGAGAGAAAGGGGGGGGGGGGCTAAGAACACTGATAGGGAAGAGAGCTCGTCCAGATGCAATGGTTCAGATTACAGGAGCTAGAATGCCTTGTGAGACCGTTCCCAGAGTCCTTAGGGGCAGAACCTGTGCTTTGGACACCCTAATAAGCCAATTAAATAAAGAACTAATAGTGGAAAGCAGGAAAGGAAAGGAAAGGAAAGGAAAGGAAAGGAAAGGAAAGGAAAGGAAAGGAAAGGAAAGGAAAGGAAAGGAAAGGAAAGGAAGGAAAGGAAAGGAAAGGCAACACACTGAATACAGGTTTAAGTAGAACTCAAAGGGCGTAGGCAGTCCTGGTCAAAGTGTGGTCAGCCATCACTGACCCATTGTTGTCTGGGCTTCCATAGTTCCGTCAGGGCCACCTATCTGTGGAGCCGTCGGAACTGTGAAATCTCTTTCCCAGAAGACAAGTCACTCCACCGGCTGTCACTAGGCTTGAGCCTGCTCCTTCTGCCATCATGAAATTCCTGGTCAGGGGATTCCAATTTCTTGGTGTTCATCGTTTCAACTGTCTAACAGCCAAAGGGAGGGCACAAGCGTCCCTTTACAATGTCCCTATTCCTGCCAGGGTGGTTATAAAACAGGCCATGGGAGTGATATCCGGAGCAGGCTTTAAATGAAGGCACTGATTTCAGGCTGAGACACTTTGAACATGAAGGAGCCTGTAGGTTAGCCTTGAAAGCCATCCTGAAAAGTTGGGGTTGGCCTTAAGTTCTCAATCCAGGGGTGCAACACAGTGAAGCAGAAGTTTAAAGAGAGTTACTATTGACAAGGGTCAGACTTTCAGGTGATAAGCTTGTCCTGGTGGGTGTGGCTATGATCCAGATCACGTGGTGCAGCCCACAGGAAGCCTGGGACCTCCTTTGGTATGGGTGTGGCCAGAGGTCATTGTCAGGTGTCTGATTCATCTGAGCTTCAGGGATCCTCCTGTCTCTTCCTCTCTAGTGTTGGGATGACAAGAATACTTCCAGGCCTGACTTTTTCACATGAGTGTTGAACTTAGGTCCTTATGTCTGCATAGCAATCACTTGGCTGACCAACCCAATAGCCCTAGGCCCTGAGTTCCTTTTAGAGGAAAAAAAGAAGTGACCGTTAGTAACTCAGGTGAGTTATACTCTACTCACTCATTTGTGATGACCACAAACTCATTTGGATCTAGCCAGGAGATGACAGCCATGTGGAACGTGGCCTCTGGTTCCACGTCGAATCCCTTGGAGGCTGGGAGAGAGAGAGAGGCTGGGCTTGTTCCTGGGAGATTCCACATTTCTTTACCTTTCCCACGATTCCAAGATTGGCTTGGTTTTCTTGTATTCCTCTAGGGTCGACAGCCATGTGCCTGAGCCTAACAGCGTCTTTTGGCTGGACTTGCCTGCAGTGTGTCAGCTTTTCATAGATCTTTGACCACGTCCCCCCTTCCCTGGCTGCTCACTGCAGGCTCTGTTTCAGGACCCTGTTTGCTGAAACCTCTCCCAGCCTGCTGTGCTAGTGAACTATCCCAGCTGACAGTCGGTGGTGAGATGATTGGATGAATGACGTTCTACGGAGCACAAGGGAGCTGGTGGTCATGGCAATTGTTATTGAATTTACATTGCCTTCCCCTTGGCCTAGAGCTCACGTCCTTCAGTCCCAACATAGGAAAATGCATCTGTAGGAGTATAGCACCAGCTCGCTCCAAATTAGCACCCAAGCTTGTCTTTGCACGTTGGATTCACTCACCCTCAGCCTATGATTAGCCTCCCAACCATCACCTCAGCATTCTGGTTATAACATCTTCCTTCTGCCTAGAAATGGTGTAAATACTCCTGGGCCCTCGGGAAAATAGTTTTTCTTCCTGCCTCCTCCTTAAACTGATAGCAATTTTGCGTTTTTAGATTCTCTTTCTGAAAATGAGATCCTCCTCCTCTCTCTCTTTATTCTTCACATGTAAGCAGAGCAGATGCCTCTGTTTCCTAACTTCTGTAAAGATGATCTGAGTAAGGAAGTACATGGGAGCACACGCACAGAGGAAGGGCCTGTGGGGGCAGCCACAAGAGGCCCATCTGCACGCAAAGAGACCTTGGACGTCCGCCTCTCAGAACAGAGGACCAACGAGTTCTTGTTTAAGCTGCCTGCTCTGTGCTATTTTATTGCTGGCGCCTTCGGTAATACAATTCCCCTAATCTGTCCAAGAAGCACACGGAAACCATGAAATGAATGTTTCCTCTGGAAAGCGTGGATAAGCAAGCACACACATGCACCACAAATGCCCTTAGTAAAGAAGGGCTCCCTTGGCACTGAGCAGGTGGGTGACACAGGAGCAGGTGTAACGGGTTCAGTAGAGACCCTGCTTTTCAGCAGTCATCCATCCCATTCACACTCACCCCATCGCACCTGCCTTTGCTGCCGTGTGACATCACTATGACACTGGACGACATTACAGTATGGCTCACGGTCCATGATAAGAAGTGAGTGTATGCATATATGTGTGCACCTGCAGGTAGGGCTGTAAAGGTGTGTAGGGGTGTGTGTAGGTGTATATGTGTGTGTGAGCATGCGCGCGCCCCACACACACACACACACACACACACACACACACACACGAGCACGTGTGTGGTTCTGAGAACAACCACAGGTGTCATTCTTGGGAATACTCTATTTTCTTTGAGGCGGAGTCTTTCGTTGGCCCAGAGATCATTAATTAAGCTGGGTGGCTGGTGAACGAGCCATCGAGATCTGCCTATCTTACTCTTCTGCAGTGGGATTACAATCGCATACCACACCTGGAACTTTCACAAGGGTTCTGGGAACTGAACCTGGGACCTTGCATTATAAGTCAAGAGCTTTACAGACCGAGCATCCTTTCATCCCCTCATTTTATTTATTTTATTTTATTTTATTTTATTTTATTTTATTTTATTTTATTTTATTTCTCCCGCCTTCCTGAGCTGGAGAAGCGGAAGCCTCTGACTTCTTCTGTTCCTGGGCTCTCCAAGCATTCACTGCATGTCTCCAAAGGACTCTTGAGGGCAAATGTACCTACTTCCACCATCCCTTGGCAGAGGCTGGTTGTCCCCATGTCTGGAGGAAGGGGTCTTAGAGCTCCGGAGGGGACTTTACTTGTCTGCATCCTTTCTTCTGGGCCCCAGAGCTCATGTCTCTGGGAACTGTTCACAGAGCGGTTTCTAAGACATTCCTTAAGGATCTGTGATGTGTGGTCCTTGGTGTGAAAGGACCCCTAGTCCATAAAAGGAAGAGCATGGCAGATAGCTAAGGTAAGTCACCAATGTGCCAGGAGAGGACCCAGCAACCAACGCATGCCAAGGTCCCACAGCAAACTGGATGACTAACACGTAGACAGACGATCCCTGGCTTTTACATGGATGATGGCTTTTCTATGGATTCAGGCCATCACATTTTGTGAGGCAGGCACTCTACCCACTGAGCCACCTCACCAGCCCCAGGTTCCTGTTAAGCCTCAAAACTGTTTCTAAATGTGAGGTCCAGAGTCACCAAGAAAAGAAAGCAGAAAAGAACACACAACTTCTCCACACTACGGTCTTTCCAAAAACGTCATTTACTGAGCACTTTCTCTATCAGGTACAGTGCAAAGCCCCGGGGCTGTGATGGGGCCAGGGCGGCCTTGAGTTAGGGCTGTACCGAGCTCTCAGCCTCCTTCCAGAAGACATGGAGCTGGCACCAAGGGTGCTCAGGCATCCGGCCTGAAAGAAGAAAGGCTGTGAGAGTGTCAGCTGAGCGAAACCAGGGGAGTGTTCCAGGACCCGCCTCAGAGCAAAGCTTTTGCAGTAGGGTATGGAGGGGATCTGAACCCCACTATCTGCACACAGATAGTGTGTGTGTCCGTCCACAGAAAGGTCATACAAGATGAGCCCAGTCCCCAGGTCTAAAAACGAGCATAAGATTTACCTCAGACTGCTGCAGGGGTCACGCAGAATGTTCTGTTTGTCACTTACTCCAAGGCAGGCTGTGATGTCATCACAATGTCACAACGGAGTCTGGGGCCTAGGAGGATGGGACGTGGCTTCCCAGGTGAAAGGTCATGTGCTTCTTGCGTCCGGGCACATGGCCATAACGTCGGTGCCAGCTTTTAACCAACACATCCATCACCCTCATCTCACACACGGCAGGCAGCCTCAGAGATGCCAGTGGCCACAAGAGACTTTCTAGCCTGAAGTGAAGCATTGGGCATTCAGGCACTGTCCTACAGATGGGCCCGTAGTGCTTGCCTGGAATTCCTGCACCTCTCCGCGGAAGCTCTGCCTCTCCCAAAGCCTGATCCTGGTGACAAATTTTACAGCAACCTGTCACACCCTCACCCTCTGATTGCTGCCATGTTATTTTGGCTGAGGTAGAGTCAAATCCTTGATGGTGAGGATGGGCCCTCCGCCCATTCCCTCACACTGGGTCAGAAGAGATGCTCACCCTTCCCCGGGACAGCAGCCACCAGGTCCTGTCATGACTCTGAATGCTTGGGTGCCACACACGTGTTACTGTTGGGTTAGGGGTGATAGTGGGTTCTCTTGGGGAAGAGACAACAATGCTGACAGTGGGAAAGGGGGCAGAAGCCATGGCCTTTGCAGCTCCAAGGCAGATTGGCACAGGTGGGAAGAAGAGTGGGTACTCTCCAGCCCAAGGCCTCAGAGAACGAGTCAAGAGAAGTGATTTCTTGCACAGAACAACCTATGACAGAACCTGGCGGTGTGGACTCGGCAGGGTCTGGTTATCCTCTGCAAGGCCATGTACATTCACCATGCTGGCTGCCTCCAGACTCTTGCTGAGAGAGAGCCAGTCAGTCCTTGTCATTCCCAAAGAGAGGCACTGTGACACCACAGTGTGCTGTGGCTTGGATGAGGCCAGTGGGTCCTTGTGGCCCTCATCCTTTTCGTGTACCTCAAACAGAAGGCTCGGCCACCACAGTCTTTATGTACAACGTGAACTGCCTTCTCACCCACCAGTCTGTCCTGTGGCATGAGGGGCAGCTAAGCATGGACAGAGTCCAGCAGTTTTTACTCCTGGGCTCAGGCAGGGATTCCTTCATCTCATCCCCCAACTCCACCCCACCCCACCTCCCTACCCACCCCAGGTGCCTGAGCCCTGCCTTCCCTATTTATTCTCACAGCAGGAAAAACAAAGATGAAGATTCTGGCCTTGGTTCTCCTGGATGAGGTTGTGCAGATGGAGCTCCTGAAGAATAAGAGCCTGTCCTGTGGATTAGGCTGGGCCACTGCTGGCTTGTAAGCCCCTACTTCTGATTACCCACAAGAAGTCCTTGTCAGGCCAGGAGGGCACTGGCGATGTTTTGTGGCACATGTGAAAGAGCAATTTACCACTGTTTGCTGCCCAAGGAAAGGCCCAGGATTTCTGGGTGATAGCCACACAGAGGCTTTAATGGGCATCAGGAGCACAGAGTAGCTCAGGACCCCACTGAACCCCTGTGTGGTACCTGCTCTAGAGACCTGGGGCTAAGCTGCTGAGGCTGGCTGTCCACAGAAGCACAGGCCTGGCTGCCTAGCTTGGAGGGTTCCAACTTGAGCTGGCTCAGGTCCAGGAAAAGGTCGTGACATCTCTGGTCTTGTGGGCTGATGGGGGAAGAGAGGCCACAGACAGCTGCCCCACTGGGGTTGCTGCTAGTCGGCTTCTTTTGCACAGCGTTGGGACCCCAGGCCTGAGGCTTCCAAAAGAGCCCGCTGCCCCTACTATCCCTTCCGGGAGAACGGCTGTCTGGGTAGAGCTGCAGCGTCGCCACGCGGGCCACACAGCCTACAAGCATGCGCCCTGGGTCAAGAGCGCTTCCCGCATGCCCTGGTTTTAAGGGGCCTTGGGAACGCCCCAGGTCCCCAGGAGTACTCAGTTCCTTCTGAGAGCTGGGCCAGGCGCCAGGGTTCACAGTTTTGCTTTTCCTGGAAATGCCCGTTGTCGCGGCAGCTGCGGTGGAGGACCAGCCCTCAGAGAGACCTTGTGCCCCTTCTTCCAGCGGGCCATCCTTAGCTGTGGTATTAGCAACCCTTGCAGACTCCCCTTGGGCCTCACGCTCTCTAACAAGAACGTCTTTGGTTCCTGGGTGTGCCCGGGGCTCCTGCCTGCTGGATGGCAAGCATGCCACGGCCTGATCTTCCCTGCCTTCCAGGGTCACCGCTGGTCCCCTGAGGACCCTGTGGGGGTCAGGTGGGGCAGCGGGCTCCCTAAGGACAAGGGCAGGGGTAGGAGCGGGTGTAGAGGCGGGGGCAGGGGCGGAGGCGGGGGCAGGTGGGGTCCTGCGCAGCCAGTTGACAATGCCCATGGTGATGGCAAGTTCTGTGTCGCACAGTTTCAGCAGACACTCCTTGCCCTTCCAGGTACTCTGCAGGAAGCCCTGGCTGAGCAAGTCAGGGCCCGGGGCTGGCGCCAGGTTCTCCTCGGCTCCCACGTGGAAGCTGCACATGGACAGCGGGGTGCCCAGGGCAGGCCCCGAGAGACTCTCAGACACGCACAGGTCGTCATCCAGGACTGGGCCAACGGGGGCCTCGCTGGGGTCATAGAAGAGCTCGTAGAGCGCGTCCCCGCTGTAGCTGTCCCTGGGGAAGGCGGCTGCAGGCGTGCCCGGGCTCGCAGCTTCCTTTTTCTCTTCCTCAAGGCCGGGTGAGAAGGAGTCGTAGTAGCCTTCGTCGCTCGTGGACACAGATTCCGGCTGTTCGCTTTTGGGGGTACCCGTGTCTACGGAGCTGGCTTTGGAGCCGCTGGGGGGACCCCTGCAAGGGAAAAGGGGTAGCTCCGCTAACCCGGATGTGTCTAGCCTGGGCCGGTCTGCGTCTGTCCCCTGGGGGCTCGTCAACCACGGGCCTAGCAGGGCACGCTGCTGCTGCTTCACGGAGCGATTCACGCTGTCCCAGAACTTAGTGAAGTCCGATGCCTCGTTCTGGGCAGGCGACGCGAGTTGTTCCACACTCCCTTGGGAGGGGCCACGGGGAGTCTTGCTGTCCAGAGCCTGGGGTGAACGGGCTGGGCTCTCTGGGCCTTCTTTCAGCTCCACAGATGGCACCGAGCTCCCGTCTGCAAAGATCTCCCCACAACCTGTAAGCGAATCGAAGCTCTTGAGGGAGGCCACATCCTCACACAGGGCGCTGCAGAGGTCAAAGGGTGAGTCAGGAAGGAGCTCGCTGTCAGACAGGTCCTGGCAGAGGCTGTCCAGCCCCAGCCCCTCCCCCGTGGAGAGGAAGGGTTTGCCTTGTGCTGCAGCCCCCAGCGGGACCCCGGGGGACGATGGGTTCTTAGCCTTGGCTGACAGTGAGGCCAGGTTTTCAGTCTTGCTTCGGCGGATGTGAAACAGGTTTCGGAAGCACTTCTTGGACCTTTTCAGGGAAATCCTTTTCCTTGGGAGGCTCTTAGCCACAGCTGGCACGAAGGGCATCTGGGGCACGAAGTGGCGGTAGTCAATCATACGCTGACCCCCAGGGGTCTCTGGGAAGCTTGTGCTGCCCACCATCTGCCCTGAAGGGGCTGCTGCCTTCGCGGCCCCCGGAACGTTGTCATGGGTCTTGCTCTTCCTCACCAGTTTGAAGGTGGTTCCACCAAGGGGCCCCGGATCCCCTTCAGGATCAGACAGTATCTCCTTGTTGGGGCAGCGGCCATACCCTTGGGCACAGGGACTAGTTTGGGAGCTCTTCTCGCCATAGGATCTCTGCTGCCCTCCCAGTGAGAGTGACCAGGGGCCTGGGTCCTCCTTGGCTGGTGCAGGGACTGGTGAGTCTATGAGTTTCTCGTGGGAAATCTGCACGCTGGATTTGATGAAGGTCTTTCCCCTCCTCAGCTCCATGTTGCCAGTGTTCTAGCCACTGTGGAGGAAAGCAGAGGGCACTCGGTTGTCTACCATGGCTACTGCCTGCCGTCAGCTCGGCTGGATTTAGAATCCTCACGGAAATGCTTCTTTTGGTGTGTCTTAGACTAGGTAAACTGAGCTGGGAAGGCACACGCTGACTCAGAAGACCGTACCATGGGCAGAGGCCCCGGACTGAACGAAAATGGAGAGACAGCGCGCTGAGGAGTGGCGTCAACTCCTGATGCTTACTGATTCTGGATACCGTGTGGCCACCGCAGCCTCCTGCTCCTGCCACCAGGCCTTCCCCACCACCACAGATTTTTATATATCCCTCCAAACTGTGAGCCAAAACAGACCCACCCTTTAGTTGCTTCTGGCAACAAGGAAGGTAACTAGGGTGACATCTAAAATTGTAATGCCTGTGGGCTCTGAAAGGCCTGCCCACCCTGCTTTCAGGTCTGGGTGGGCTCCGGTGGTTAGTCCCATTGGATTCTCCATGGAGAGGGAAAGGGCAATGGGAGAGGAGACACAAGGCTGCCATTCGCCTCTGCTCTTACAGACAGCCGAGGCCCGGATCCGTTAGGTCCCATGCCTAAAAGCACATGCTAAGAACAAGACTGAGAGGTGCCTCAGGCCTGGAAATGGCTGCATCCCTGCATTTTCAAGTTGTCATGTGCTCTCCAAGCTCTGCCCAACTCGGATTCCCATTCCCAGACCCAGTAACTCAATACCTTTTCTATTTGTTCCGAAGCTGTTTCTTCCCAACTGAAGCACTGTCTCCTGGGCAGTGAGAGGCTCCTTCAGCCACAGGAGGTAAACAAAACCCACAATATCCTGAAATTTACAAGATTCACAGGGCCTCTCTCTCTCTTGCTCTGGCTTTTGCTCTCTCTTGATCTCTCACTCTTGCTCTCTCTGGCTCTCACTCCCTTGCTCGCTCGCTCGCTCTCCAGGCTATATAAGCAGTAACAGCAATGAGCAGCAAGTTGTGCAAACAGCCACCGCCATTCCTGAAAACACCCCCTTACCTCCCTACCCTGTTAAGTTACTCCCAATGTACTCACTGGTTCACTAAATCAGGCTATAGTGGAATCATTTATTGAGTCTGTCTTCAGTGCTCTAACTGTGGTAAACAGAGAGATGTTTGCTCAGGCCTCCCCAAGAAAAGTCACAGGACAACCACACTTACCTTGTCCTCGGGAGGAACACAGCGGCCTTCTGCCTGTAAGGAGTGGAGGACTCAATTAAGTAGGCTGCCTCCCAGGCCTGAGGCAGTGGACCACCCGTGGGGGGACCAGGCACTGGCTGGAGGAGGCAAGACTCAGTCTGCCTCAGGCGGCTCTAAGCAGGAGGCAGACAAGAATCTCACAGGGTTTGCCAAGCATGAGCCGGGAGAGGAGAGAACCTCATGGAAGCAAGGCATAGCGCATGCCACAGGATATCACGGCCCAGAAAAGCAGGCAGCCGTCACTGACAGATACTGCCTGGAGTCCGTCTAGAGATGGTTTCTGGTAACCAGGCTGAGTTCTTTGGGGGAGATGCTGCAGTCGACACGGGGAGTCAGAGGAGTGTCTGGTGGCGAAAGTGCTAGTGACATGTTTGTTCTGTCATAGCTGAGCTTTGCCTGGGCTGAATCCTAGGTTCCTTGGGTCTTCACGTGAGTGTGTGGAAGCAGGGACATTAAGGAGGCGGGGTGCAACTGGCCTCGTTGAGGAGAGAGGAATGGCAAGAGGCTGTTCACAGAGCATAGGGCTGGAGTAAGGGGGTGCTGTTCGGGAAGTGGAGCTATAGGGTCTTCCAAAGGAAGAAGCACCAGGATTGAGCAGCCACAAAGAAAGAGAGCAGGAAGGGAACCCTGACACTGGAGGCCGGATGGGCATGCACTGTGGCTTAAGGGAGAAGAATCTAACTCAGAACACGCTGCCCTTGGGTAAATGTGCAGAACCAGAGGACCCCGGCAAGAAATGGCAGAGCCAGCGCATGACTGGAGAACCTTCTAGGCTCTTCCCCTACCCCATCTCTCTCTGCCTGTGGCCTGAGGGTCAGCCTCTGTCAGTCTGGCTAGAAATACAGAGGCTTTGTCCCTTCACTCTCTGGACTGCCCTTTGGTCATCTCTTGCATTTGTTCACCCCAGCCCCAGCCTGTGAGGAGAGGGTGCTGCAGCAGGTTCAAGGCCAGAAGATATTCAGCCCTGAAAACTTGCCGCCCCAAAGATGCCTCCCTGGTTGCCTCCAGCTGGCATCATGAAAGCCTTCAGCTGGCAGTCAGGGCTAGCCAGAATCCCTGAAGTGCCCCTGAATGCAACCTTGGAGTAGGCAGAGGGCCTGCCTCGGCTCTGCTGGCAAAGCCAGCCTCACAGAAACTCACAGGCAAACTGGCTGGTCTCCTGGCACCTGCTTGTACCTGTGGGTAGCACTTCCTGCTTGCCAAGTGACATCTGAGACTCTTGGCTGGGGTACAAGACAGGAAGTCTGCATGCTCAGGAGAGCCACAGAGCCTGGGCTTGGCTCCTCTAGTCACAGAACACCAGCTCCTGGGCACAGTGCCTCGTGTGCCATGGTGGCTCTTCAGCCTACTGGGAAATGGCATGGCACAGTGCCTCGGGCGTCACGGTAGCTGCTCAGCTTGTTGGGACATGGCAAGTACCCAAGCCTTTCTCACGGCGGACCTGCAGATCTCTGCTCAAACCATTCCACCCCATACATTCCTTTGCAGGCCTGTTGGACTCAGATGCATGGGACAGAGGGCTTCTTGTGCAGGCTCCAGTGTCAGGGGACTCAGGTGGAGCATTGGTAACAGCCAGCCAACCAAGCAGAAAGCTTGGTATAAGCTTATAAACTATATATACTTATAAATTATATATACTATATATATAAACTATATATATATACTTGGCGTATAAGCTTATAAACTATAATCTACTGGAATCATCACTTTATGGAGTATAAATTTAGGGCTGGTTAAGAGCACTTGTTGCTCTTTCAGAGGACCAGAGTATGGTTCCCAGCACCCACACTACAGAGTTCACACTCACCTATAACTCCCAGCTATGGTGGGAGGGGAGGGTATGACCCTTTCTTCTGGCCTCTTCTGGTCCCAACGCTCACAGTCACATACTCATCCATGCACATAATTTAAATTTTTTAAATCTTTTTTAAAATTCAGCTACAGAAAAGCCAATAAATCGACCGACCCATCAAGTCTGGGACTTGAACTCATGAACCAAGGGCTCAAGATCTCTACCTCCCTTCATTCAATCCCTCGTCACTTAGCAGCCCAGGCTTGCCTTGATATTGTCATACTTCTGCCTCTAAAGTACTAGGATTATGGGTTGTACACTGCCACATCCCACTAAAACTATCGTTTGAGAGAAACCCAAAAATAGATTAATAAATGTGTTCTCATGAGGAATTTTGGAAAATACAGCGAAGGTGAAGACTGCAGGCCACAAGTGTAACTCATCCAAATTTAGAAAACTTAAGATTGAAAGCAGTGTGATTTTAATGGAGACAGTCTTTGCGAGTTACCTAGTTTACTTGTGCTTTTCAGTGTTTGGGTGGCATATTTTAGTTACTGAATCCAGAAATAGTTTCTTCAGGCCACAGTAAAGATTATTTCACTGTACGCAAAATTTTTCTCCTGTAAGAATGAAACTATTTGGACAGAGATTCCCTTTCAGGAAAACTACCCATTTCCAGTCCTCAGAGTGGTCAACTGAGTTAAAATCAGTTCATTCCATTCTGGACTTAGAGCGAGACCCTTCCTGTATGACAATACAAAGAACTGGACTCCATTATAGTGGCCCGGCCAAGACTGCTGAGCTTTTTGCCACTCTGCATACGGTGAGGACAAGTAGCAAACACTTCCTCCCAACACACCGGAGATGTCAATACCGGCCAGAGACCTGTCACTTCAGTTCGTTTTCACGTTAAAATGTTTAATCCGGCCTGTCTCTTTGGAAATGTATCCTGGTACTGTCTCTTTGGAAATGTGAGCCCACTGCCTGATGGGAGGCCGGCTGACAGCCACCTTCTAAGGTAACAACAGCTTTCAGAAGCAGAGAGGAGATTTACTGAAACCAGCACTGCCTGGGGGCAGAGGCTAAATGTATGTAGGTTAAAGAGAAAATGCAGGCTCTGTTTTACAGCCCCGTGGCTAACAGCCTGTCAGTGGAGACTCATGGCAAGTCCTTCCCCAACATATGCTTCAGCTCCATCTCTCTTTCCAAGGGAAGCAGGTGGCTCCTCGCTTGTGATCTGCAGAGCTGGCCACCGTGGATGTTTTATTCTAGTGCTTAGTATTGCTCTAGAACAAGATTTAAAGGTTTCCAAAGGCTAGCACTTCAGCTGTAGCAGACAACTGTATACACTATTGCAGAGATGTGTCTGTGTGTGTCTGTGTGTGCGTGTGTACATGCATCAAGGTACCCTGATTGATGCATGTGAGGAGCTCAGAGGATAACTTGCAACAGTCTGATTCCTCCTTCTACTGTGTGGGCCCCAGGATTCCAACTCAGGCCACCAGGCTTGGTGATGAGCGCTCTCAGCGCACTGAGCCGTCTCAGGAGCTCCCACCGCAGGTTGACTGACCGAGTTTTCTCCCCAGTCTCCAAGGAAAGTCTTTTAAGGCTAAGATCTTCAGCTCTAGCTGTCAGTTAAGCACGGTGTTGCTTATTTAAAATGAAGTATTTCAGATGTCTGGGACACCTTGACCATATATTTCATTTGACGAAATTTCATGTTTTTCGGTTCCCTAAAATGGATGCTGGTCTGGAAATTTAAATTCTACAAATGCACTTTGTCCTAATGGTTTTCTAAGATGGGCCCCAAGGAAGCTAAGGCTAAGCCTCTCACCTGGAAGATGAACCTTCACAGTCCATTAGACCAGAACCCACACATCCTGTTTGATTTAATCAGCTCTGTGTCAGGGCTGTGATGTTTACATGAAAATCTAGACAACATTCAGTCGAACGATACCGGGAGCATATTCTAGACAGTGGACACACCCTGCAAAAGGCCCCAGGGACAAGGGAAAGACACATGTAAATGTCTAAAAGTGGACACAGCGATCAGGGCCGCAGCTACGGGAACAGGCCAGGAGACTAGTCACTCAGAGACCATATGTGACCTGAGGTCCCAAGAAGGAGCTGTGAGAAGCTACAGGTGAAAATGGAAAACTGGGACAGGAGAAGAGGCCAGGAGGAGGGTGGGTCAGAAACCACACCAGAGGCCAGCAGAAAGGCGATCACAGAGGTGTTCATGGCTGCTTCTGATGCTCAGCACAGCCGGACGAGAACTGACTGCAAAATGAGGATTTCACGAAAAGACCCCTCTAGCCTTTTTTCCACATAATGACTAATTTTAGATCAACTGTCTAGGATTTTTCTTTTCCCCTTGAAACGTAATCCTGTTCCTTTCTTTCCCTTTTTAAGTCTGAAAATGATCTCATAGGGCAAAATTAAAACAAATCCCTAAGTGACTACATGACCAGGAGTTTTGGCATTTGAAATACCTTTCCCCTGTCTTCTCCCAGCCCCCACCCTCACCCCGTATCCTGGCAGTGAACTACATAGGGTTTAAAGAGGAGCAGGCCTAGATGAGGTACCTTGCCCAGAGACTTCACCGGGGTTGGAATGGGGTAGCAGCGGCTAGGGGGCGGTGGTTTGTCTCTGTGGCGGTATGCCTTGTTGCTGGTACGCTAAAGGCCCAACTGAGGTGGAAAAGCTCTCCAGTTCTGGGGTGGGGGCGGGGTGGGTAATAAAGCAGAAATAGAATCTGCGGTGAGATCCACCCACTTCCACACTGGAGAGACAATGGGCCCTCTGGGTAGAGGTCCGGGTTCCTTCGAGGGAGCCGCTGCCAAGTGGACACTATTATCTTACTCTTTCTTCCCCAGACCCCTCGCCCGCAGTGACAGGGTTTCTCCCGTTCCCTAACCCAAACCTAACCCAGGCACCGCGCTCAGCCCCCAGGCCCCAGGCATCTTCTCTGGGCGCCGCGGAGTGGAGGGAGTGCCGATCTTGGGCCCCTTCCCTCTGCTGCCCATCGCAGAAGGCGCGCTCAAATATTCCCTGGTCCCCCGCCCCCCCCCCGCCCCCGCCCCCAGCTCCCGATGAGGACCAGCGAGGCAGGAACCGACGCAGCCTCACGGGGCCTCAGCCACTTACCGCTGGGGCTGGGGAGTGTCGCAGGGCGCGGCAGCGCCCGAGCCAGGCAGCGAGTGCGCGCCCGAGCCTCGCGTCAGCACCACGGCCAGCTCCAGGCTCCGCGCCGCCGCTGGGGGCGGGCCTCCGGGCACCCGCGCGCACTGCCAGTCCCGGCTCGGCTCCGGGAGGGCGGGGACCGGAGGATGCCGGCGACCAGCGGAGAAGTGCGAGGGGACTCAGCCGCCACTGCGCCGCCGCCACCCAGAATCGCTCAGCTTGCTGGCTTTGTTCTTCTTTCTAGCTCTCTCCCTCTGCCCACCTAGCTGCTCCCATAATGCTGTGGGTTTTGCATTCCTAAAGCCCTGTGGTCCCCAGTCCGGGGGGTGGGGTGGGGGACGACAGAATAGACTCGGAGACTACAGGTGTGGGTGCCCCGCCCCCCTGCACCCCGGAGGTCCAGGGCCCTCTGACTCCGGCTTTCTCCAAAAGACGATGTCACAGGCAGCCTGTTTAGCAGTCCTACTCAGGATTTAGGATGCTAGGGCTTGGAAAAAAAGACAAGCCAGTGCGGAAGAGGCAAAGTGGGGGTATTCCAGAATCTTCCTTCTGTCCCCTTCTTGGACCTGATTACATTATGTACGACCGTAAAAGAAGCGTCGCCCTTCCATGCTCTGTGAGGTCTGCTGGTGCTGTCCGCTGCCGCAGTTCTGAAGACGAAGCAGAAGCCATAGGAGAAGTCCCTTCCTCAGAACCTAGGACAGGGGTCCGCAGGCTGGGTCCTGCGTCCAGGGACGAGTTGGCGAGCAGGGATAAAGAAACTCCGCTGTGGTTTAAGTGGTCTTGTGGCCCGCCCCAGTGGAGCAAAGGGTGGGGAGCGCAATTGCTTCTGTTTGTGGAAGGCTGATCTCAACAGGGGGCTAGCCGCCCCAGGGGTGAGTGAGCGCGAGCCGAAAGAACAATGCAGAGGGGCCAATTAGGGATTAAGCTGAGGACCAGGGAATTTGGCGGGGCCCCGTGACTGACAAGGGCCACGCCTTTCCTTGAGCCAGAAGGCTCCCTTTCTGTCCTACATCCGAAACCCCCCCCAGCACTCAAGGTGTTTCCAACCCTTTGGTCTGGAGCACTTTAATGTGCAATCACAATCCATAATTAATCAAGAGAGTCGAGAAGGACTCCCTGATGAGCTCTGCCAGACAGAACGACCCTCCCCTTCTAGATGAGCTGCACAGCTGAATCTTCTTTCTACCCAGTGACTGACTTAGCCACACTGTGCGTGTGTGCGCGCATGCCTTCTTGTGGATGTGTGCACATGCTCAGGAGTTGCGTATGTCCATGGAGGTCAAAGGTTGAGTGGCTTCCCCAACGACTCTACATTTTTATTGTTTTGGGACGGGAGGATCTCTCACTGAACCCTGGACAGGAGCTCACACATTTAGTTGGTCTGGTTGGTCTCATTGACCAGGGATCATCCTCTTGCCCAACACCCCCTACACACACACACACACACACACACACACACACACACACGGGGTTAGAGACTGTGACACTTATAGCACCTGGATTTTATGTGGGTGCTGGAGATTCAAAGTCAGAACCTCATGTCTGTGTGGCAGGCACTTTAATGGCTGAGGGGGTCTCCCAAACCTTCTGCTACATTTGCACTGTGTCTGTAACTATGTTGTCTCTTTTCCCTTCTGGCACTAGTTCTCTGGTTATGTGACTGTCCTGAGGGTCAGTTTAATGGCCATACTCCTTTCATATTTCCCACACTATGAGACCAAAGAAGTCAGAAGTCTATGGAGCTGGTGAAGTCAACTGCAGAAGTGGAGTTTCACAGTCCAGGTCTACAGCCCTGAGGAGACCCCACCCCTAAGGGGTCCTGCGGAAGAAAAAATGGATCTCCATACAGCTGAGAAAGGCTGGCGGGGTTGGAGAGAGAGCTCAAATTGGAGATCTTCATCCGATCCCTCCTCTTGGAGCTTGGGAACCCCATGGAAGAGGGGGAGGAGAAAGAGTAGGGAGCAGAGGACACCAGGAGAATGTGGCCCACGAACAGCAACTAGTCAGGGCTCACAGGGGCTCACAGAAACTGAAGCAGCCATCACAGAGCCTGCATGGGTGTGCACAGGTCCTCTGCACATACATGTGGTAGTTAGCTTGGTGTTTTTGGGGGACTCCTAACGGTGGGAGTGGAGGGGTCTCAGACTCTTTCACCTGCTCTTAGGACCCTTTTCCTCCTCTTGGGTCCCCTTGCCCAAAGGTTTCTGGGTAGTTTTTTGTATCTTGCTATGTCATGTTCAGTTGACATCCCTGAGAGGCCTGCTCTTCTCTGAAGGGAAACTGGGGGAGGAGTGGACCTGGTGGGGAAGGGGAGATGGGAGGGAGCAGGACTCGGAGGAGTGGGGGGAGGGGAAACTGTGCTTGGAATGTATTGAAAACAAACCAGAAATCATAATAAAATAAAATATAGTATCTACTTATACCCAAAACACACAAATGCCCATATATGCGCATTTGTCTCTGTCTATGTATTGTGTGTAATTTTATGTAAAATTATATGAGTCCTTAGGGCTTTTTCAAACTTCCTTAGAGTTTGCCTCTCCTCTCTCCCGAAGCAGCACTAGCACTTCCCATCAGAAAGCTCCGAGTTTATTGGTCTGGTCACTTTTTGCAAACTTACCATCTTTTTGCACATGTGCATTTGTTTGTGTCATGTGCATGTATAAGTATGTGTGTTTGCACACGTGTGAAAGTCCCGGACTGCCTTCAGGTGTCTTCCACCCTCATTCTCTGCCATGTGGATTGGGGGTCTCTTGCTAAACCTGGAGCTGTTTTGTCTAGTTTTGCTACCCAGCTTGCTCTGGGCGCCACCACCTCAGCCCCCACGCTGGAATTACAGGTAACCACCCAGCACCAAACAGATCCTTGGTACATTTTAGACTTTTGTGTTCAAATATTCCAATTTAGTCAGTTGCAGCATTCAAGGTACAGAAATTGATTTTAATGAAGCTCAAGCTTTTTCTTTTGCTGTGGTGCCAGAGAAAGGATTGCAATCCACTTGTGAACACTCCCTACTGCTTCCCTGTCAGAGTTTTATGGTGTTTCCTCTTACTTTTAGGTCATTTATGCATTTTGGGTTGATTTCTCTGTTGTGTAAGCCAAACAGATTGTGTCATTCTGGTGCACGAGGAAATCTGGTTTTTCTACCACCGTGTGTCGAAAGCACTGTCCTCTCCCTATTGACTGGACATGCCCTTCTGATAAAAAAAAAAATCATTTGACTATATATAGAAGGGTTCATTTCTGACCTGTTTGTTCTATTTTGTTTGTCTGTGTATCTGTCATTTTGCAGATACTACATTGTTTCTTACTGCAGCTTTGCCCCAGCCTAATTTGATAAGTATATAAATATTTTTATTTTAAAACTTGGCTTAGCTTTATTTTTTTATCAGCTTTATTGGTTTTTGTATTTTTATCATCGTGATTAATAATCATAGCATTAGTGATACTGGAAATAAAGCTCAGTGATACTTACCTAGGAAATCGGGCTTTATTAGGGTTAGTTACCCTGATAACTAGGTGTCTTAACAGTTAGTAAAATAGTATAACCTTTAAGATGCACAGAACCTGGAACTGCCATCCTCTTTTGTCCTAATTAGGTGTCTACTTGCTGTGATAAATTCAATGACCCTTCTTTCAATTTATAGGTTTAGTCCATCATGAAGGGAAATCAGGACAGGAACCCAAGGCAGGAACCTGGATTCAGAAATTGCTTACTGTCTTGTTTTTGTGGCTTGATCAGCTTGCTTTTTTATATACTCAAGGACCACCCAAATGCACACAAGTACATATCTATGTAAGCATAGAAATAAATAACAGACACCTCTTCCACATCAAAAAAAGAAAAAGAAAGAAAGAAAGAAAAAGAAAGAAGGAAGGAAGGAAATTGTAATGAGTTTTCATTAGCCTCCTGCCAGCCCCCTCCTAACTCCTTCAATGCTATTCTAGAACCTGACTAGGGCAAATTATCAAAGAAAGCGTTTATTTTGAGGCTCACAGTTCCAGAGGGTTTGCTTCAGTCCAGTGTTTCCTCACTATGCTCCCTTCACTCCCTTTTGCAATGGTAATGTATATTCTGTGCCATTGAATGTTGAAAGTATAGAATCTGCTTTACTTTTTATTTTTTTTATTTTCAAGGGGTTTACAGTTACGAGACTGCCTTGAGTTTCAGAAGAGGGCGTTGGGCTTTGAAGCAGGGTTGAGACTGTGGAAGACTGGGCACTTTTCAAGTAGGACTAACTGCATTTTGCATTGTGATATGGCTACAAACCTATGGCTGCCAGGGAGTAGAATGTGGTGTTTTGAATGAGAATGCCCCCTGCAGGCTCCTATGTTTTAACTCTTGATCTCCAGTTAGTGGAACTGTTTGAAAAGGACTAAGGGGCATTGGAGTAGTGGGAGCGAAAGTGGCCTTGTTGGAGGAGGTGTGCCACTGAGGGTCGTCTTTGATGTTTCAAAATCCCACACCAGGCCCAGTCTCTCTTTCTCTCTCTCTCTCTCTCTCTCTCTCTCTCTCTCTCTCTCTCTTCCTTCCTCCTTCCCTCCTTCTCCTCTCCCCTTCCTCTCCCTCTTCCTTCCCCTCTTTCTTATCTATCTGCTTCACACCATGAGGATCATGAACTACCCTCTAGTATGGTAATCAAGATCAAATCAAGCGTCTTCCTTTATTACAGTTGTTGGGGTCATGGCATCTCTTCTCTGCAGTGGAATTAAGACCCTCCTGGATCTGAGGTTTGTGGCCTCCAAATTGTGCCGGGCTTTGTCTCTGCAGACGCTGCCTGTCCCTCCTTTACTGTATTACCTCTTCTGAGGTCTCTGTTCATGCTCCTCATTCTCACCTTGGAGACTCTCCCTCCCTCTCAAAATGTTTTGTTTAGTTTTGTTTTTTATTTTTAAGAAAAATATTTAGTGTGGGGATGCTGGTGCGGTAGTTCCATGGTTAAGAGCACTTGTTGCTATTCCAAGGACCCAGTTTCGATTCCCAACACCCACCTGAGGACTAATATCTGTTTGTAACTACAGCTTAAAGGCATCCACTGCCCTCTTCTGGCCTCTGCAGGCACTGCATGCATGTGGTACACAGATTGACAAGCAGGCAAACACCCATACACTTAGAATAGAAACAAATAAATTGTTAAAAAAAATCTTTTGAACTGAATTATATATAATCATTTATTTACTTATTGGTTTTGTGATATTTTCTGTTTTGCTGAAATTTGAACATAGTTGTTATTGTATAATTCACTTCAGGAAGCTTTGCCTGTCTATAGAGCCATCAACTTCAAATTTGTCATTCTTTTTGTAGTACTGGAGCTAGAAATTAGGACCTGGGGTATGCTAGGGAGGCGAGTGTTGTACCAGTGGGCAGCAGTCCTTGCCTTGTGTCTTTTTGATTGTTCATGTTTCTAAGACTCAAACAAAACAAGACCACTAATGTTAAGCACCTTTTGCTCTTTGTCGGCCTTGACGTCTCGATGGTCCTCTTCTCCTGTCTACTTTTCCTCTGGCTCTTCATCATGCCACCATACTTCATGCCCCCCCCCCATGTGTCTCCAGCCTCAGGGACTGGATCAATGGCCTCGCCCACATAGACAAGTGTCCCATCGCTGGGCTACATCCTCAGGCTTGATTTCCTGTCGTAGAGATAGTAACGTCTGATTATTGCGTATTTGATTCATTCACACCCATGTTAAAACAAAGTGATGCAGCATAGTGGAGAACGTGGAGTTTGTTCTTGCCTCTCCAGGTTGCAAACAGAACCCCTGTTCCAGCTGAGGGGGATGCACTGTTGCCAAGGTGACACAGGGCCAGGAACCAGCACCAGAAGGCCAGTATGGAGGGAGCAACCTCACTCAGGTCCAGCAATCATTAACCAGGAGGGAACCCATTCTGAATACAGTGAGATACAGCTACCAAGATCCACCTGCCGTTTTCCTTGCTTCCCCAGCATCATTGCCAGGCAGGGTTTCATCTGGAAGCGTTCTCTGACCAGTCTGAACTGGCTTGGGTGCATTTTCTACAGAGTGGAAATTTCTCTGCTGCTAGTCCACTTTTGCTTAAGTTTTGTGCAGATATGGCCTTGAGACTGACTGTTGAAGACCTGTGCCTTTTGTGTTTGCCAGACAGCCTGTGGAGGCTTGTGTGTGTCTACCTGCAGCTCGTGTACTGGGCTGCCTGAGTGGTTGGGGAGGATGATACTTACTGGACACATACAGAGTCCTTCTTGCTCTGGTTCCCAGACGGCAGCAGTACAGGAGCTGCTCATTGTAGCGTCAGGACCAGGCTCAGGGGCAGAGACTGGCCAGTGACAGCAGCTACTGGCTTAGTCTGTTCCAGCAGTACCCACTCCATGGGCACTCCATGGCTGCTCCCTGGGGCGCCTTTCAGCCAGGGCTCTCAGGTCAACAAGGATGACCTAGAGAAGAGCTCTTGGTCTCTTGCCATAAATGCAGTGTCACTCAGGCTTGTTACCTGAGTACAGGAATGAGGCAAGGAAGGAACGCCTCTGGGTCCTTATTGCTGCATATCTGGATGCATGCACACGCAGCAGGGGTGAAGATAGGAGACAATATATCAGCTCCTGTGTCAAGTATCACCTCCTCCTGAGGAATTGAAGATGAGGAAATGAAGGTACACTTTTGGCTAATTGAGTTTCTCCAGGCCACTGAGCAAATAAGTGGCCTAGTGTGGATGTATCTCCCTCCAAATCCCGTGTTGATTTTCATTGTGTTGTCTTCCTGCTTCTGCAGCTAGAAGGTTTTGGAACCATTAATAATAACATTGTTATTACTAATACTATTATATTAGCACATTACTATAATATATTAATAATAAATATTAATGTGTTATCATAATATATTAATGACTATTGATAAGTTATAAAATATTAACATTTACTATAATGTACTAATAATAAACATTAGGTAATAACAATCTACCTTACCTACCACTACCTCATGGAACACATCTTCAGCATTGTTATGACCCTGTGTTATCATTATCACTGACATCCTCATCCTCTGCCTCATCAACGTCATCTCCCTCCTCACCACAGCAGCAGCATGACTGTTACCAATATCAGCTCTGTTGTTGCCATTAATACCATCACCACAGACGCATTGCCAGTTTGCTGCTGAAGCTTCAAGACAGCAACACTAAAGCACACCATCTACAGCCCCACAGGGTGCTGACGCCCACTCACAGGGCTTGAGGCAGTCTTTGGGGGGCGGGGCTATGTTACTCTCACATACCACACCTGTGGTCACTCCTGGCCTCAAAGAGTTGTGATGCATGATCCAGGGAGGGTGTCACTGACATCCTTTCTCCAGTTCAGAAGTTCCTTCCACCAAAATGACAAAAAAGCAGAACAGCTAAACGTCCATTCTTTCACTGTTCCAGCCCAAACTTGGGTGAAACATCTACAAATAAGAGTTGTGAAAAATGGACTCAGGAGAAGCACGCACCCTGCTTATGTTCCTTCGGGGCACTGTATCTTCAGGGTGGAAAAAAAAAGTAAAAATTAAAAACTACAACCTGACGGCTTCACCTGAAGAATTACGCCAGGCACAGTGCCTCCGGAGCACTGGCACACAGCTCAGGCCTCAGCTCTTAAATGCTCCAAATTTGCCTGCTTTATTGATGAACTTCTCCTTCCATGCCATGCTGGCCAACCTTTTTCAGTCTCTTTTCACAAGAGGACATCACCGGGTCCGAAAGACCAATGGCACCCTCAGTGGCAGATCTCCTGTGTCCTGAAGAAAGGCGGGGTGCCTGGGACAAGGACGCTGGTCTATTCCCATCACCTCCTTCACATCTTCGCTGCAGTAGGAAAGCGCTCACGCCTAGTTTCAAAGCAGCTTTATAGACATGAATATATTTCCCATCTATTCAAACCTTCAGATCAGCAGTCTCTGGGCTATCAAAGTCTTCCCTTGGGAACTCTGTGGCTGTTAAAAAGTCTTCATGCTCTGCAGATGGAAGGCACCCGGTGACAGCAGAGGCAGCAGGACGGGCTAAAGCATCTTCAGCTGCAGGAAGAGCGGGTGAAGGGGGAAGGGTCAGGGATCCATCAGCTCTGGCCACACACTGTACCCATGTGCTCCCCGGGTTCTGGCAGCAGGTGTGTGGGCGGAGTGACGGGCTGACAATCCTTTCTTTTCTACCAAGATACGTGCTGGGCTTAGCGGGTTATTTTTATTGCTAGTTCCCAGCTGCCTGTGTGTATTAGCTCCCCAGGCATAGAGCAAGCTAGAATTAGAGTTAGGATATATGCACAGCTAGAAGGAATTTGGTCCACACACATTTGGGTGCAGAATTGCCATTATCACTGGGGTCAGCCAGTTGCCATAGTTTCTCAAGCCCATCTGCCCATGTCCACTGCAGCCATGTACCTCACCGTTGTCCAGAATAGCCATGAATGACATATGACCATAGGCAACATCAACCACCCTCTTGGTATGTAGCTGCGAGAGCCATCCACCAATGAGAGGCACAAGCTAATTGAGCTGCCTGCTTGATCGGGAGATCAGCAGAGACAGGGATGGCAGCAGCGCCTTAATGGTGGTACCATTCCCCAGCTAGCTCTGCCCATTAGGACCACTTCCCTTTCGGTGCTTGGAGAAACGGGGGCCCCTTCCATAACCAAGCCTTTCGATCTTGTTTTTACATAGGGCACCAGTGTGCGCCGGTTAGCTCCAGTTCTGAGACAGTTATTCCAGTTCAGTCCAAAGACAGAGACCTCATCATGGTCAATGACATAGCTCACCTCGTTGGCTGAGTTGCCGCAGACACACACTTTTCTAATCGATAGTTTCCCGGGGCAAGAGCAGAGTGGAGACTGGCCTCCCTCCTGCGATCACCTTGACCTGCCTTGTGTGGTGCTGCTACACTAAATGAAATTTCCACTTTTTTTCTCATTGTGTTTTTTTTTGTTGTTGTTGTTGTTTTTTAATTAAAGTTGCTGGAATTTTTTGTTGAAATGTTCATGAAAGGCTCATGTATTAAGGGTATGGGTCCCAAGCCTGTGGCATTGTCAGCAGGTGGTACAACCTTTAGGAGGGTGTCTACTGGGGAGGAGGCTAGGTTACTGATGATGGAAAGAGATGGGGCCACGTCCTCTTCCTCTCTCTCTTTGCTTCCTAGCTACCACAGAGTACACCTGTCAGCACCTCAGGGAGCAGGCCAGCAACACTGCTTCCCACCAAGGTGTGGCCGGTTCACGCTGCTGCGGGCAGCAGTCTGAGAAGTTTCAGAGGCCTCTACTCAGTTAAAGCCAAGTCCTTGGCTTTCTTGCAGAATAGAGTCTCAAAGTAAGCCATTCTGAAGCAGAAATGGAGTTCACTGAAGGGAACTTTAACATAGGTTTGAGTTTGGAAGGTTAGCAGAGAGACATACCTGAGGACACAGGTCTGGGGGGCTCAAGGGAGGACACACTTCATTGCCTTTGCAGTAGGATATGAATGGCTTTTGAAGCTATTATCTGAGAGTTGAAGACTTTCAATGAGATGAAAGGGTGCCTCCTGGGGTGAATGGACAGGATGACAGTTGATAAGGTAAAAAGCCCAGATCAGGGATGGAAGAAGCTAGGATATCTTCACTGTAAACATAAATGACTAGTTCTGTTTTCAAGGTTTCCAGAAAAAAATTCAGGAAAGGAGAAAAGGCCCCACCCTAAGATATGGATGTTCAGGCTGCAAGCCTGGCTTCTTCCTAGCTTAATGTTTTTAATTTGAAAATGTTTTAAAAATATTGTCCACGTCATCAGCATTCACAGACAATGTTAATTGTGATAATGTTCTTGATTTTCTACTGGCCAGGGGCTACCCCCAGACTCTAAAGCAATGGACTCCTTTCCCTCCCTCTGTCTCTCTCCATAAACTTCCCCTTTTACACCCTGCCTCATATCCACATGGTGCACTCTGCCCCAATAGGCCCCAAGCAACAGGGCCAAGTGACCATGGATTGAAATTCCTGAAACTATGTGTCAAAACAAACCTTTGCCTTGTAAAACACTTCATCACAGCCATAGAGAGCTGAGAGACATGTGAAATACTTTCTCTGCACACAGCCCGGTACCTCTGTTCTCGTTCCTCCCTGCCTACCTTTTAGGTTCTCCGAGATCCAGCTGTCTCAGTCCCTTTCTATTTCCCTCCATGGTGGATGACCCTTGTTGCCTTAGGGCATTGCTCTTTCTTTAACACATCTGCTCAGTTATATCTTCGCCCAAATACTTCTTCTTGAAAGACCCCCGAAGGTTGTCTTTCGTCAGGGAGACCCCGTACCCAAAGATCAACGAGTCCAGTTGTTCGGATGCAACCAGCAAGAGGCTTTATTGAGTACACGGGTACCCGGGGCGACAAAGTCTCTTGGAAGACTTGCGCGCCTCTCGGCAAGTGACGAGTTTTTATAGGGTGACGGGTTTTTATAGGGCTCGGGAGCAGGAAGCGCGGTTACAGAAGCGAGAAGCATAGTTACAGGGGTCTGATTGGGTGGTTTGAACAAAGCCGTAGTTAAGTCACGTACCCAGAACAGGGAAGGCGGGAAGGCAGATTGTGAGCCGAGTCACGTACCCGGAACTGGGAAGGCGGGAAAGAATGCAGCGAGGTAGCTCTCCCCTCAGGGAACTTACTGCTATACCGCGCCTACTCTACATAGTGTTAACAATCGCTGCTTATCTTTTGGTCTCTCACTTCTGAAGTGTCCCTTGACCCTCAGACCCCAGTTCCCTTCTTCAGAGTGACGAACTACCCTTCATCCCTTTCATCACATTAACCCACAACTTATCTTAACCTCCCGTTACAGGATTTACTCCTAGCTTTACTATCAGGACCTGTTTGGTGAAGGCAGACTTCACTCTCAGCCTGCTCTGCCTGCAGTACATCCAAGAGCCTGGCATAGAGAGGTCAGGGTCAGACTAAAGCTTGACGTGGCTTGTTCTCAAGGCCAGGGAATTTAAACAAAAGCAAAAGATGAGGAGCGTGGCCTGAGAGACGGCTCAATAGTTGAGAGCCCTGGGTTCAAAAACCCACGTTCAATTCCCAGCCCCCACAGGACAGCTCACAATGGTCTGTAACTCCAGTTCTAGGGGACCCAAGATAACCTCTGGACCTTCGTAGGTCCCAGGAAATCACATGGTGCGCTTACAGAGATTCAGGCAGCACACTCATACACATAAAATAATCAACAAATCTAGAAGGAAAAAAGATCAGAAGAAAATTCTAATGAAAGGCTGCTTTTGAGCAGAGTTTGAAGAAGGCCTGACACTAGGGCTGGAGGGATGTCTCAAGGCTGAGAGTGTTTGTTTTCCCAGACAAACCAAGTTCAGGCCCCAGCACCCATGTTGGTAGTTGCTTGTAACTTCAGCTCCAAAGGACTTTCTTTGGACTTTCACACACTTTCTTCTGGTCTCTATGGTCACTAGTACTCTCATGCACATAATCACATACGTACACATGGTTTAAAACATAATTTTTTTTTTTATTTAAAAAGAAAGGCCCAATACTTCCCATGAGTCACGCTGGCTCTGGCAGGCAAGAGGGAGGTGAGCAGCCTAACTGGAGTGCAGTCAGACCAAGCTCAGTACCTGCGAGCATGGACCAGGCACCTAAAGGGCTGGTGAGCTGCAGGAAGAAGAAGTTGCATCCATCTCTTGGTCCAGATTCAGGGAGAAGGGCTGCTCTTCCACAGCCACATGCCGAAGTCTTTGGCAGTGTGAGAGATGTTCTGCCGGGCCGGGCCTGAACTGGTCTGGAGACTTGGTGGACCTTTGAGGCTTTTGGGCAACTTTAGAATCAGCCGATTTCCTGTGTGCGTTGAAGAGTGTTGCAATGTTGACTTCCCCTCCTGTATAAAATTTAATATTTACTGCTAAAGGCAGGTTAGTTCCGGCAGCTCACAAATCCCTTCATTACGTTCTCTTCCTCATCTCCTGCTCACACATATCTCTAGATCCTTCCAGCACTGAACTCCTTTTCAAGAGGTCACCTAGGATTTCATGTGGATTCCTAAGCAACTCTGGACATTCTAGCTTCAAACCCCACCAACATGGCATATATGGCTAGTGAGAGGACAATGAAGCAGGACCCATTTTTGAGAGACCCTACATCTCCCTTTCTTGCTGGTTTTCTTTCTTTATCTTAACCCTCATGGTTAAAAATAAATTAAAATTAAAAGTCTAAACCAATATCTCTTTTTATGAACTCCAGCTTGGCTTTATGCTGGCTTACAGTGAAATTCTTTTTTGCAGCAAAATCAAGAATCCAAACTCTAAAGATTAAATGAATACCTCAGGCTGTGAGCGGTCATTAGAGCAGTGTCTCTATCCCTACTGCCACTAGAAAAGGAGAATCAGGTGTGAGAAGGAGGTACAAAAAGTTATACATATGAGCACGTAAGAAATCTGAAGGAAAAGCAAGTCGCTTTCAGATAAGAAATGATCTTAGACTATAAGTAAGTGTTGTCACACAAGTTAAAAAATTCCAAAATAGAAGTTAAAAACTTCATCATAAGGTTTATGAAAGATATAACTTATAGGTAATACGTATAAGATTAAGTTTCCCATAATTAAAAATTACTTAGCACTCCTTAGGTCCAAGTGAAATACATTGATAAAAGAGAAACACATAGTGTTCTGCTTACAATTACAACCATAGCAACAGTGGACACTCGTACAAGACCTGCACAAATTCCAACGCAGAGGAGGGAGGACCTTCTGAGACCTAATTCTAGCTGAGGATCTGCTGTGGGGAAGGGCATCACCTTTCTTTAGTTAGCCACTGCTAACTTCCTCATGGAGCCACACATCCACGTCCATATGATAAATAAATAAACAAGTAAGGGGGGAGGATATGAAGTTGGGAGAGAAATATAATGGGGGTTCCTGAAGGGAACTGAGGGTGTGTGCGTGCATGTGTGTGTGTGTGTGTGTGTGTGTGTGTGTGTGTGAAGGATGAATATAACCAAGATCGTTGTGTAGACTACGCTTATGAACATTTCAAAGACTCAATAAAAAGGTGGAGTTTTTTGTTTGTTTGTTTGTTTGTTTGTTTGTTTGTTATTTTAATTGTAGAGCTTTGGGATGGTTCAGTAGTTAAGAGTGGTTGCTGCTCTTCCAGGGAACTTGCATTTGGTTCCCAGAGACCCACACTAGGCAGATGAAAACTGCCTGTAACTCTAGCTTCAGGAAGTCCATAATGCCCTCTTCTGGGTCTGTGGATTTGAGGCTGATGAGTTGATACCATGCCGCTCCGGGTGATGAGACTTTGTGTTTTGAGTTCATATTCTAACAGAACGAAACTGAGAAACTCTAGGATGCAGTGAATGCTTTTGCCGGTACCCCCCCCTTCTCCCCCTACCTTCCCCACCCCGCCCCCATGGAATAATTGTTTCTGTGAACGCCTGAGAGGGTACTGAAGACAACCAGCTCCAGTACCGACTGCCTCCCATGGACCTAGGTTTTCAGCACACTTGCTCGGCTCCCGCGAGGTCGGGGTGGGAGAAGAGATGTTCCCTAGAGGCAGTTTGCCAGAGTCAGCGGTTGTCTGCACGTGCTTTCAGTCCTGTCTGGGACCCAGACACAGGCCGGCCAGATGCGATGTGGGGCGCTAGGGCCCAGAAATCGGGCTCAGACCGGTCCGGGGCCTGGCTTCTGGCTTCTCTGCTCTGGCTGAGCTTCCTGCCTGAGCAGACTCGGGCCGCCAGCATCTCTAGCGCTGCAAATATCACAGCCGTCCAGACTGCGCTATCCCCGTCGCAGGGTAAGGAAACAGGAGGCAGGTTTTCAGTGGGTGTGTCCCCTCCCCTCCCCTCGGAACACGGGCAGCTGGGAGGGCCTGCAGGCCTTTGCATCGAAAGGGAGGGCCTTAAAGACTGCTGCCCTCTCCTCTGCCCGCTTTTGTCCATTGACCTCATTTTCTCAGTTCGGGGTCAGGGTTGTAGGGCTGTACTACGGTGTCCTTGGATTGGGGTGGGAGGACATACCTTAGCCCCGAAAAATAATGGCCCCTGTCAGCCTTAGCGTCTGCCTCTTCAGAGCTGTGCTCGCTAAATTAATGAGGTCCTAAGAGCTCCTGGCAGCACCCTCCTCCCTGCCCCCACCTCTGTTCTGTGATCCTTGCTGAGAGGAAGCTTAATCCAACCCTCCCCGTCATTCAGGATGCTCTTTGTCTCATGAGCCTTGCCACGCCCCTCCCGAGCTTGGAGGAGAGGTCGCTGTGTCCCCTGGGTCCTGCTGATGCTAACACTTGGGGCACCAAGCACATGCATCCTGAATGCAGGTGCCTCGCGGCTGGGATTGTCTCCACAGTATGTGGCAAGAGCAAATTCCAAGGGAAGATCTTTGGTGGTCAGAAGGCAGGTTCTGAGCGGTGGCCATGGCAGGCCAGCCTGCGCTTGTATGGCAGGCACATCTGTGGAGCAGTTCTCATCGACAAAAACTGGGTAGCTGGTGCTGCCCACTGCTTTCAAAGGTGCGTGTTCCCTCCCTGGGGGCCCTTCTGCTGGGAAGGGGTTCAGGAGAGGGTCACTAGGACGGGGGGGGGGGGGAAGTGAAGGAGGCATGGCCGCCATTCCCCTTTAGGCTGTGTTCTGGGATAGCCTGCTGCCAGCAGGAGGCCTCCTGCGCCATTGCCCTGCCCTTGAGTGGTGTCTTTCACGAGGATTGCCATCCTTGCTCATCAGCTGACACCATCTCCTGCCGGTCTGGGTCTCATATTTTGTCTCTCCCCCTTCCCAGAGACTCTACTAACTACTGTGGTTGCCACAGTGACACACGCGTTAGCTTTAAACTGCTAACAGAAACACTCTCCTTCGTCGTGCCCATACATCAGTGCTGGAAAATGGGTTTTGTTCTGAAGGGGTCACCTCCAGTCTTGTCTCTTCTCTTTCACAAATGTCACGGATCAAAACCCTTTTCCATTTGAGCTCACGTCATAACCGTCGGCTGTTTACCTCTAGACAGGCCCTGCGGGTGGCAACGGGCCTGGCGTCTCCTGGAACTACTGCTCCCTTGTCCTAACCTAGCCAGATGATCCCATGCTTAGTGAAAGAGACAATCCCAGACTCATGGAAGTTCATTTGGATTCAGGCCACAGCTACATTGGAGCATAGTCTTCCCCAGGGGCATCCGGGTACCGTGTGTGTGTGTGTGTGTGTGTGTGTGTGTGTGTGTGTACCAGTACAGTCAACCAGATGCATCCTGTGCTCACTGTGTCCCCAAAGGGAGCAAGGAGGACAAATTACTGCATATTTTACATTTACATATTCAGCAGCATGTGTGCCAGGCCTGAGGTGGAGGACCTGTGAGACCCACCTATCGGGAAAGTGAGGCAGAGGCCACTTCCCATGGTAACAGACCATCTAGGCATGTCAAGGAGATGCCATGAGTCATACAGCTGGAAGGGCCCTGGGGGAAGGGAATTCAGGCATGTGGACTGGGCGTGTAAGAAAGCCACGTTAATGGACACACACACGGGCTAGAATATAACTAGTGTTCCAGAAACAGCAAGTTTTTACTCACTCTTCCATTTCCTCTGTAAATACATCTTGAAGGCCCATGGTTATGGTTAGGTAGGAAAACAATCTTGGGAAAAGACAGTGTGTGAGGTTTGGGGTAGGGCTCATGCCAGGCAGGAGGTGGGGGTCTTTGAGGAGGCCATATAGTTGTAAAGCAGAGCTGACAAGGTCTGAGTGTGTCTTTTCTCCTCCGAGATGAAGGGGTGCAGTCTGATGGTCCAGCCCAATCATGATTGACAGCCCCTTGAATTCTGGGATATCAGGAGCCTTTCGTCTCCTCAGCCTGTGTGTGGTCATCCTGTCCCTCAAGAGAAAAACAAAACAAAACACCCAAAGGAGACTCTTGCAAGGGAGAAGAGACTGGGTGTGGCTGCAGGGTGGGTGGGCAGCACTCAGCCAGCATTTACAGGAGGTCCTCCTTCCCTGCGCTAGGTCTCACAACCCAAATGACTACCAGATCCTGCTGGGCTACACCAAGCTGAGCAGTCCCACCCAGTACAGCCGGCAGCTGTCGGTGAACAAGCTGATCGTTCACAAAGACTATGACAAGTTGCACCGCCAGGGAAGTGACATTGTCTTGATGCAGCTGCATTCGCCTGTGGAGTACAGCTCCCACATCTTCCCAGCCTGTGTCCCGAAGAAAGACACACAAATCCCCGAAAATAAGGCCTGCTGGGCAACTGGCTGGGGACATCTCAGGGAGGATGGTGAGTACAGAGACACATGCTTGAAGAGGGAGATGGGGGAGAGGCCTTCCCAGTGCCTGCGAACCCCGCCTTCTGCTTCAGAAGCAAACCTCCCCTTCAGATGGGGCGTGCAGGCTCTTTGACTCAGAGCCCTTCAAGATTCGAGGTCCTGAGTGTGGTTGACCCCCGTGCACTGCAAGGCTCTCCCCAAACAGTGGTTGCTCTATCCTGGCCAGGGATGACACTGGGCATCCTTCAAGAGATAAAAGCAACCGGCTCTCCCTGGCAAGGGGCAGGTTGGGCTGTTTAACTGGGGATCAGTCACCTCTCTGAACCTCACCGCCCATCCCCTAAGGCAAGGAAGCCTCTTCCACCAGCTTTTACAACTGGCCCCGTATCCACGTGGTTCTGAATCCATGGACCCAGTCACCGGGGGACCAAAAGCCTCAGTGTTGGGGACTGACATTCTCCTTGTCCTTATTCTCTAAGCAATACAGAACTGTGACTGTCTCTGTCCCATTTGCCTCACGTCAGACATTGTGTCGTCTAGACACAATTTTAAGTGTACGGGAAGGTGAGCACAGGTTCTCTGTACACGCTTTGCAGAGAAAACTCAGTGTCTGTGAGTCAGTCACAGGGCCACAGGAAAAGCCTGCTGACAGCAAGGGACAACTGTATCTGTCTAGACTGAGAGCACAGGACACCTGGGCAAGGACTTTACACAGGGCTGAGTGCTTTTGATTTAAGACACTATAATGGCACGTTAAATAAAGTAGATGTAAATTTGGCATGAAACTTAGGGCCAAAGTCTGGCAAAGGAATGCTGAGGAGGGAGTTTCTCTGAGGTCAGAGCTAGGGTCCCCCTCCCTGCTCCTAGCTTCTAAGTGACAGTCACACATGCTGCTCAACAGAAGAATGGTCCAGCAGCATTAGAATGGATGGACTTTCGGTCTCTTGACAGCCTATGTGAGGGCAGGTAGGGTCTCCTGGTCAGGTCAGGGGATGAGAGTGGAGACACAGAGGCAAAGTGTGGGCCAGGGCAGCTCTCCAAAAGAGACAGGACATCAGCCATCTTCTGTTAGGCCTCTCCTGACCACAGTCGCTGGGCTTCCCCTCTGCCACATCTCACATCTGCTCCCTCTCCGGCAGTGAGCCATCCTTTGCCTGATGACCTCCATGAAGTGCAGCTAATCCTCATGGAAAACGACCTGTGTAAATCGTTTTTCCCACCACCTCGGCCTGGCTCCACTAGCAGCTACTACATATACGATGACATGCTGTGTGCAGCTGACTATGCGATGACCAAATCCATCTGCGCCGTAAGTGAGACCTGCCCAGAGGCTCAGTCAGCTTTGCCACCCTGCACCCTTGGGTTGTCCCAGCCCCTCCCTTCTGCGTCTCCTCTGGACCTTGTCTCGTCCATTTGGTTCAGTCTTTAGAACGCGTTGTGGAGGAACTGCACTCTTGTACCGCCTGAGGGATTTTGAGAAGTTAATTCAGCGGGCCCATGAATTAACACAGCGGGTGGCTGTGTGGGCTTGCCACCGAGCCTGCTGGCCTGAACTTGACCTACTGCTCAGCCTACATGGTAGAAGGAGGGAAGCAGCTCCTGCAAGTGGCCCTCTGAGTTCCACATCCATGTCTAAAGCATGCAGGCATGCACGAATGTGCTCGAACACACACACATGAATGCAGGCTTTTGCCTGATTGCTTTTTAGTCAACAGGATGCCATCCAGCCATGCCACTATATGGAAACACTGCACACTCCTTTGTTCATTCTTCTCCTGGTGGCCTTTGGCCGTCTCTGTGAGAGATCTTTGCAATGGCACTGCCCTGCCATGCTGGAAGGGTCATCACGCTGGCAGCACACACACCATGCCACGAGACATGCATGTGTTTGTGTCCTGCACACACTCCAGGCAGCTCTCCAATGTGGCTGTGTAGAGATGCACAGCCAACAGCAGCAAGAGTTCACATGGCTCCACACTGCTCCCATTCTTTGGGTTATCCGCCCATTTAACCAACAGATGTGATTTTTCCTGTTTTTCCTTTTGTGTTTATTTGTTTTTCGAGACAGAGTTTCTCTGTGTAGCCCTAGCTGTTCTGGAATACTCGCTGTAAACCAGGCTGGCCTCGAACTCACAGAAAACCAACTGACTCTGCCTCCTGAGTGCTGGGATTAAAGCTGTGCACCACCACTGCCCAGTTGTATGTGACTTCTTATTTGCATTTTTTCTGGTGACTAATGAAGGTGTAAGTGTTTTAATGTATTTTTCCTGTAAGTCTGTTCACAAGCTTGTGAGGCTGTTTTGCCACCAATGGGATCATACAACTTTCATAATGATTCGTAGGAACTCGCATTTGGGGAGTGAGCTCATGACTAGTTTGTGCACAGTCTGTGTTGTTTACCTTTAATGATGGGGGAAACTGATGCCAGAGAGGAATTGGGCAACTGGAAGTGTCTAGTGTGACCCCTGTTTGCTCTCTTTCTCGCTCTCTTCCCTCAGCTGTCTTCTTGGCTCAGGAACATATGACTTTGCATCTTGTGACTTTGTCTTCGCTGCTGTTGTTGCTGGTTTTGTTGGTTTCAAATCTACTTATCTGTTCATCTGTTACCTATCTATCAGCTATTTTAGCTATCTATTGAGATATCTATATAGATATCATATATATGCCTATATAGGAACCAATAGATAGATAGACAGACAGATAGATAGACCCATATATATCTACATAGGTATAGATTCCTGTACCTATATATCCAAAACCAGAGGAGTCCTGTGGGCCCCCTAACCAGCACAGACCCCCCTCATATGTATGTGTGTGTTTATATATAAATATATATAGGTTCCTGTATATATCTATATATCTATCATCTATTTATCTATCTGTCATCTATCTGTCATCTGTCTGTCTGGAAATGATCTTACTGTGTAGTTCAGGCTGTCTTAACTTGTAATCTTTCCTCTGCCTCTGCCTCAGATAACAGGATTACATGCATATAGCACCCAGCTTGCATTACATTTTGAAAGAATCAATTCATTTAGTCTCTCTCTTTCTCTCTTACATGTGTGTGTGTGTTTGCACATATGTGTGCACGCATGTGTCAAGATCAGAGGGCAACTTGTGGTACTTGTTTCTTTTCACAATGTGATTTCTGGAAATGGAACCCAACTCACAAGGTTTACATTAACAACAGAAAGAGTCAACCCCGTGTGCTGCGTGGTTTCACCTGCTGACTGCGCATCCCCTCGAGGGCTCTCCTGTCATCTGTCACCCCACTGTCCTTAAATAGGGTCTGCAGATGTGTGCCCACAATCCCCTGTATCTCCTGAGTGCCCTGTGAACAAAGACTCTTGTTTTGACATACGTTTCCGCACAAAGTTGGTGGGGACTGTGGTTTGGGGGTTTTGAGGTTTTTTGGTTTCCCGTCTCAAGGGCCTGCTGTGTTTGAAGTCCCCACCTCTCTCCTGGAACCTCAGAACCTCCTGTGGTTCTACCCTGACTGGGTCCAGGTGATGCCTCTCTTCTGCTCAGCACATCCTACACCTTGGCATCTTTTAAAAGGAACTCAGCCAAGGAACTAAAGAATCGCAAGTAACATTACTAAGCAAAACACAAAGGTACAACATTCGGGATGCTGTTCTGGGACAAGGGAATCAACCAAAGATGACAGGCCACGCCTCCAGGTCAACTAGTCAGTCAAATTAGTCAATCACCAACCCTTTGGCACTTCAGAGACTTCTCCCACGCAGACAGCAGTGCAGAAGGCAGATATCCGGCTCCTAGACTGTCCACCAAATGGTGTCCAGGGTTCCTCTTGGCAGTTTTGTGGAATGGGGCTCCAGGGCCCTTCCCTGAGGATACTAACTCAAGAGGAAGCCTGTGCTTGGATTTCTTAAATGGCTCAGATGGCCCTGATGAGCTACTCAGATGGCAGAGGTAGCCATTATAGTGTCTCCAGCCTGGTCAACTTATGTCCCTCCCTGGACTAGACCCACTACCCATGTCCTCTCTCTTCTCAGGGAGATTCTGGGGGGCCCCTCGTCTGCTCTCTGAATGGCTCCTGGTACGTGGTGGGGCTGACCAGCTGGAGCGCATCATGTGAGACCCCAATCGCCACCCCCAGTGTCTTCACCAGGGTCTCATACTTTGACAAGTGGATTGACGATAACAAGAAATCATCACCCAATCCAAGACCAGAGTCGCCCCATAAGCCCCCTAACAAGACACCAGGGGGTCATAAGCCATCGCCCCCTGGCGGTGGCGAAAATAATGATGGCACTGTTAGCGAAAATGATGGCGCTGTTGGCGAAAATGATGGCGCTGTTATGAAGCCGGCGGTCTGCACAGCCCTGCTGTCTTCTCAGGTCCTCCTGCTACAGGTGGTTTATTTCAGGACTCTCTGACGGAGCCACAGGGCCTTGGGCAGGCAGAACGTCCTGCAAGCTGCCTCACCGAGCACCGTCTTCCCTGCCTCTGCCTCTGGGCTCCCCTGTCCATCTGAGGCCACACTTGCCCTAAGCCAAGAAAAAAATAAAATAAGACAAAAAGGAGAACTAAAATGTAAAGCACCTTCTGACTGTTTTCTGTCACCACTCCTCACTCTTCAGGGTTTCCAGCCACCCACTCCCAGAAGGCCACGTCCTCCCTGGGCAGAGATGGTGGATGAGACAACATCCATCAATGTAGGAACCAAGCGGCTCCCAGCTGGCTTCCAGAGACCAGGGCCCACTGCTGCCCCCTAAGGCTGTGTGATCTTTCAGAAGAATGAGCCACTGTGTCCTGCCAAGCCCTCACCACACAGCTGCAGCAGTCTGTGCTCCTGGAGCCAGCCCCAGCTTAGGATTGAGGGGCATCTTGCAAGCCCAAGGTCACAGCAGCCTTCTAGAGAGTCTGGCAGGGAAGTGTGAGAACCCTGAGGTCTGACATGTCAACAGAAATCCTCAAAGCTCTTCTGCCAGGGTCAGCAATCACACTCATATCACCCCTCCAAACTCCGACCCCACCATTTGCCTGCAAAGCACACGCTCCCTTGGGGCTTGCTTCAGCCTGCACTGGCTGAGGCTTGGCAGACTGGGGAAGGACTGCCTCAGCACCCAACTGCCCTGAAAACCCATCTATGTCACCACACCCTCTTCAGTCTGTGTGGGAGCTCACTAGGTTCCACCCTTCAACATTCAACACAAACTATAGTTAAAGGAGCCTCTGGGCTCTTTGCAGACCCATGGTGCCCTGAGGGAAATCCAGGTGCTTTGAGCAATCTTTCTAACCCTGTTTGAACTCCCCAGGCCCTTCCCAGCAGGTGGAAACAAAACAGCTCTGCTGTGCATGATCAGCATCCTGTGCCCAGCTCAAAGCCCTCTGCTGCTAATGTCCAGGTTCCCAGTTGTGCATCCTGCCCCTTCCTCTCTGCAGGTCCCCCTCCCTCCTGCTGTTTCTTCCTCTTCCCAGAATAAGTTCTGGCTCTTACTAGGTTTCCATCACTTTGACAAAAATGAGAAAAGTAAAAAAGAGACAAGGTCAATATGTTGGCTCACTGTTTCAAAACTTTCAGCCCTTGGTGTTGTGTCGTGCAGGGAAAGGAGGGCCAAGGAATTCCACAAACATCTCACCATGCAATGGACCTCACGAGAGAGATTTGCTGGGGGGAGGGGAGGGGTATGCAAACCTGCCTTTGAGCAGGGATGGAAAAGAAAGGCAGCAAGCCCTGATGACACCAGGCTTTATAAAGGGTATGGAACACGCACATAGGGCACAAATGTGACCTCGGTGACAGTGGAAACATGTCACATTGGCTGCTAGTGATGATGAGCTGCAGGCGCTGAGTCACCTGGAAGCCCAGGGGAGGGGTGGAGGAACATCCGGTTCTGGAACGTGGGTGGGTCTCAGATTCCCAACATCCCTCCCTCTTGTTAACTGTAAAACCCAGGGGGTTGGAGAGATGGCTCAGAGGTTAAGAACACTCTTTGTTCTTCCAAAGGTCCTGAGTTCAATTCCCAGCAACCACATGGTGGCTTATAACCATCTATAGTAAGATCTGATGTGCAGGCAGAATGTTGTATAAATAATAAATAAATCTTTAAAAAAAAAAACAAACTGTAAAAGGCAAGGAAATAGAAAGGGGTGACTGGTGAGGCAGTGAGAGCACTGTGCTCAAAGAGACTAAAGTCTCTTTAGACTGCTCCTTGCTGTCCGGCTGTGTCAACACAGCTGATCCTCACTGTCAGGATGTATTTGGTAGTCCTAAGTCTCCCGTGTAATAATATATAAATTATATGCCTTGGAGGAGTGGGAAAGAGACAGACAGTGGGAGAGCTTAGAAGAGGGAGAGCGTAGGAGAGAAAAAAGGGGTGATGGGTGGGGTGCCCCAGGAGGGAAAGGCAGACAGAGAGGGAGCAGTGATGGGCGGATCCTTTATATCGGGAGTTCGCCGGGCTTGACCTGGCAGCAGTAGGTGATGACTTCAGAGGTCTGTGGCTAAGGGTTGGTAGTCCTGTAACAATAAATGATCGTTTTATTAGAGTTGGTTAGTTTTTGTTTTGTTGTTTTTTTTTTTAATTTATCATTGAAGAAATGTAGAGAAAAAAATTGATAAAGCAGGGTGCAATTAGTAAAAGCAAGAAAATGAGAAGGTCAGGTCTTGAAGGTAAATATCCATTTCCACATGGGGTTCTCAAAGGCCCAGGATGTTATGAGATACAGTGATCATGTGGCTGTGAGTGGGGACACTATGGCAGGCCCAGGCCAAGGTGTACCCTCCTGAGGAATTATGCCACATAACAGATCTGGTATATGGAGGATTACTGTGGGAAAGAGTGGGAAAGAGCGAGGGGAGTTAGGGAGGGGCGAGGCAGACAATCCTTCCCATAATCAATGTGGTCCAGTATGTCATAGCAAGACCCCACTCCTGGTACCAACTTCTGTCTTAGTTACTTTTGTGTTTATGTGTTACAACACCATAACCAAAAATAACTTCTGGGAGAAAGAACATATTTTGGCTTACATTTCCTGTAAGGGAGTTGTAGAATCAGGTAGGCAAAGAAGAAGGCTGAGAGATCATTTCTTCGACCTCTAACACAAAGTAAACAGGAAGTGTGGCAAGGTTTTAAGTTGCCAAGGGACCTCCCTCAGTGAAATACTTCCTCCAAAGTCACCTCCCCATAACCACCGACCACCTGGGAACTAAGGGTTCAGATATGTCAGGGGATAAGGGATATTTCTGTCAGTGTTCTGGGTTACGAAGGATGATTGAAGAAAGAGGGTTGTTCAAGGATGAATTAAGGTCTCTCCAGCAGCAGGGAGATTCATCCTCTGTGGACTGAATGTTGAACAGCTCCCCAAAAGCATATTTATTGATTATTACACAAAAGTTGTTTTTTTGAGTAGGACAAGTTTCTCAAACCAAAGTTCCTAATATAACCTATGTTTCCTGAAGGAAAGCATCACGACCTGCAACTTTAATCCTTATTATGTACTATTTGCCGTACTCAATAATGCAAGCCATTCCAGGTGTGCCAAGACTGTCTTGTGACCAAAGTCATGTAAAGGCTGGAAAGCTCTTTCAGGAAAACAACTCTGTAGAGAACAGAAAACAATCAATCACTGTTTTCTACAATGATTTCTTCAAGGTCAAAGTACTTCTGGAAAACAGCTATTCATTCTGATGTCTATCCTAGATACAAAGATTCTACTAGAATTCCACTACACGTTTCTCATTCAAACAACCACATTTTACTCCCTGGCCCATATAGGGTCAAGGTCATGTCATAAGCAAAATGTACGTAGCCCACCTCGAAAACATCCTGTACTCTATTTCAGTCTCAGCACTATTTAAAAGTGCAAGTCTCTTCTGAGGCTCAAGGCAGTCGCTCAACTATAACCCCTTCTAAAATGAAAAAAATCAAGCTGTGTGTTAGCGTGTAGGCAGCCTGTTTCTCGGTTGCCTGGTAACCTATGATGTCATCATGTGTCGCCGGCCTGATGTGTGGCAGATGCACCTGGCACCTGGTTCAGCTTCGAGAGAGATATAAAAAGACCAACACGCCACTTCTTTGCTCTCTTGCTCTCTCTGCCTTGGTTTCTCCCCCTGTCCTGGGCACCCTTCCCCACCCTTTTCTCTCTGTCTCTCTGTCTCTCTGCTCTCATGGCTCGCTCAGGCCTTAACTCCCTTTCCTTTCCCCTCCCCCAAATCAAACTCCTCTGTATCAGATCTGTTGCATATGAGTGCCATTTTTAATATAACCTAACACTGTGTACTGTCAACAGACAGTAGCGCAGAATACACACTACCATCCCCAGAGTGAGGAACAGTAGAGTGAAGAAATTCTACAGTGTTGAACTAGCATAGCGAGGAAATACAGGACCAAAGCAAGACTAAATTCCAGCAGGGAAAATCCAAACCCTGTGCCTCCGTGGCCAGCATCTCTGATTCCAAAGGCCTTCGATGGCTTGGCTCATGCAGCTTTTAATTCGACAGCGTGCAACCTTCTTGGGCTGGTTCTGCTCCCTCCATGAAGCTCTCTTTGGCAGATATCTCACAGCTCTGGTATCTCAAATATATTGAGGTCTCCACCTCAACCTTCACAGCCTCACACAACGGCCTCCCAGGCTCCTCTTGCCTCTCAGGGCCTTCTAGCATCAGTGTTAGCACTGGATCTCAGGGACTCTCTGAAACCATGTTTTTTTGTTTGTTTGTTTGTTTGTTTGTTTTGTTTTTTTAAGATCATTTTATAATGTTCCTGTTTACCCTATGAGAATTTCACACAATATATTTTATCATGTTTGTTCTCTTTCCCCAATTCTTCCTAGATCCTCCCTCACCTCCCTACCTACTCAATTTCATGCTCTCACTCTCTCTCAGTGTGTGTGTGTGTAACAAAAACCATAGTCTAGCTTGTGTTGACCAACTACTTCCTGAGTGTGAGGCCTGCCCTTGAGTGCTGACATACCTAGTATTGCTGAAGAAAACTGACTTTCCATCTCCAGCAGCTATAAATTGCTACCAGCTCCTTGGCCAGAGACGGGACTTCGTGCCCATACCTCCTCCTCCATGCTGGGATTTTGTCTGGGTTGAGCATGTGCAGACTTTATGCAGGCTGTCGGTCTCAGTGAGCTCATATAGTCATCTGTCCAGTTGTATCTGAAAAAAAAAAAAAAAAAAAAAAAAGGCTGTTTCCTTGAAGCCATCCCCCTCCCCCATCCCTAGCTCTTACAGTTGCTCTGCCTTTTCCTTCACATGGACCCCTGAGCCTTGAAGGGAGGGGTGAGATGTAGGGATCCCAGCCAAGATGAAGCATTCCAAGGTCTCTTCCTCTCTGTGTGTTGTCTAGTTGTGGGTCTCCAGGTTAATTGCCAGCGACTGCAAGAAGCTGTTCTGGTAAAGTCTGAGCAGTGAACTGACCTGTGAGTATAACAACGGGGCTTTATGACTTGGTATAGTTTTACTGCTATGGCCACTTAGCAGAATAAGAGTAGTAGGACTTAGGGCTTATGGCCTTAGGGCTTAGTCTCTGGTTCTTGAACTCATTGACAGTGTTAGATACAGGTTCTTGAACCAATTTAAGAAAAGTGGTTGGTTACTTCTGTGACATTGTTGCCACAGTTGCAAACCAGAGGGTTTCATGTTTGGCAGGCCATTATTCTTTACAGGGTCCACAGCTGGGTGAGACTGGTGATTATTTTTCTCTTCCAGTAGCGTGTATGACCTTCTAGCACTGTGAACATTGGTCAGGAGGGGTGAAGTTTCCAGTTGAGCACCAGCCAGATGTTTCCATATTCTGCGAAACACGAATGTGGTATTTTCAGCAACTGGGCCTTACAGTGAACTTGTGGGTGGTAATCAGTAGCGCCGGCCATAGCCTGGGATGTTTGGGGATGTTTATGGGATCCTATCGACTAACAACTCAAAAGCTGTAACCCGTTTCGGGTACTGAGGATTTTATTTGTTATCATAATGTGTAGTTGGGGCATCCCCCTCTACAGTATATTAACTCTGTTTAAAGTCCTCATTTTGCATGTGTACATATTTTAGGACGATGCTGTGGAAATCAGATCCCCTTAGTGGTCTGATTACTGCTAACGAGCAGGAGTCACGTGCCAGGACACTTGCTCCCAGCCCTTCCCATCTTCCTTTCAACACCCGCACACCAAGTTTAAGGCTGTTGGGTGTTTGCCAACCCCAGAGTGGTATTCAGGGCTCACTGTCCCTCTCAGTGGGGAGAGGTCAGTGGAGAGACTGACAGTGAACAGTGGGTGGCAGGGAACCTTACCAGTGAGGCCCACAAGTGAGGGTCCAGGCTGCTCAGAGCGGCTGTTACCTGGGGGGATGGCTAGTTTGGGGGTCTTATTCAAGCCCGCTCAGCGCATACTCTGAGTTGAACAAGCCAGGCTCTCTCTTGCTTTCAGGTTTGGCTCTATTGGGGACCTTGAAAGAGGTTCAGCAAGCAAGGAGGGCTCACTGCTGAATATGTTTATTGCACAGCACGAGGATCCAGCATAGCTCAGCCACTCAGTTATTTACAACATAGAACATTGAAGCAGACGCCCACCACCCACTAGGACACTGTCCTGCCACATGCAATCACGGGTGACTCCTTGCAGATGTACACCGCCCACTAGGGCACTGTCCTGCCATGTGCAATCAATCACGGGTGACTCCTTGCTGCCCCAGGAGGGGGTTCTGTCATGGCACTTCGGAGCCTCAGCCTTCACCAGCCACACCCAGCAGGAGGAGGCCAAGCAGCAGGAACAGGAGGCTCAGAGCACTGCTTGCACTTGATCCCCTTGTGGCTCCTGAAGAGAGGAAGCCTTTCAGATCTAGAAAAGAACACGGAGAACACATAAAGTGCATGGCTGCAGCAACAAAATGATGCCTGAACCCATTCTCACTAACGCCCTCCTCTGCCTGGCTCTGAACTCAGCCCCTCTAATGGTTGGGACCCTGCCCTCCTCGGGTATGTAAGGTATCTGCATGCTTGTAGAGGCCAAAGGTCAACCTTGGGTGTCATTCTTCAGGCACCTTTAATTTTGTTTTTTTTTTTTTTGAGACACAAACAAACAGAAATTGTTGGTGTTGGGTGTGGTGGTACATATCTTTAATCCCAGCTCTTGGGATGCAGAGGCAGGTGGGTTCCAGGCTAGCCAGAGAGATACAGTGATATCCTGTATGTCTCAAAAGAGGAGGAAGAGTGGGGGAGGGGGAGAGGAGGCAGACAAGGAGAAGGAAGGGGAGGAGGGAGACTCGAGATTGATGGAGATCCCTGACATAGAACCTGGTCATGCATAGATCCGGGCACGTAGCATCAGGGGAGGACAGGGTTAATCTCACGGGGTCACCTTCTCTGAGAGAATGGAGCCCACAGGGAAGATTCAGGTCCCTTAGGCAGTTGGTTCTTACACACAAACTGCAAGTTCAAGTGCACAGTTTCAGCAGGCTCTGTGAGTCTAGGGTCCCAATCTGGACCCGAGACCACTATGGGGTGTGCTTGCAAGGGGATTCCTTGAGATTAGAAAGAAAAAAATTAGAATGTCCACTGTACATTTAGATAAAACCTAGGCCCGGCAGTGGTGGCGCACACCTTCAATCCCAGCGCTTCGGAGGCAGAGGCAGGCGGATCTCTATTAGTTCATGTTCCAGGACATCCAGGGCTACACAGAAAAACCCTGTCTTGAAAAAAAAAGTTTTTATTAATAGTATGTTTATTAAAATCTACTACAGTTCTTCTTCTGTGAACCTCCACTATTCTTTGCCATGGTAAGGAGAAAAAAAATTCCTGCTTCTAGCAGAAAACTTATTACTGGCATCTGAGAATTACAGACGATTGTGAACATCCATGTAGGATGATATATATTATGATATATTTATCAAAAGGTCTTCTAGATCTGGGGGCATGCCAGAGACCTTTGCCATGCCCATTAGTTTTGCACATATTTGAAAAAGAAAGAAATGAAGCCAAGTTTGACGACTTGCTGCCTGTCCGTGTGCTTCTCTTGCTGAACGAACAACAGGATCAACTTATTTTTCACTCTTGGAGGTATTAGAAGCTTCTGTGCTGAGGGAAGCATCCCAGCTCAGGGTGAGACACGGATTTAGAGTTTCTGAAATCCAAAGTCCACAGCCTCTGCCAGAAGGCCCCCTGAGTCAAGTGGCCCCTGCTTAGGTCCTTACACCACAAGAGCCACGCCCATCAAAGCAACCCCTCCCAAGGGGAAGGTCTGGGATGGTTGAACAAAATCCTGGGTATACACCACAAGCTCAGAGCTTCATCCAGGGGCTGGGTCTACCCACTTATTTATTCATGTACTTGTTGGTTGGTTTTCTTTTAATTATTGCCAGAGGTGCTGTTTAAAGGAAAAAACTGAGGGCCAGAAGGTGGCTCCGAGGATAGATAGGAGTGCTTGCTGCTCTAGCAGAGGACCAGAGTTCCGTTCCCAGCATTCATGTCTGGTGGCCAAAACCTCCTAGCTCGGGTTCCTCAAGCCCTCTTCTGCCTTCATGGACATCTGCACGTACATGACATGCACACACAAATTTTTTTTAAGAATTAATGTAAAGAGAAAAGTAAAATTGTAGCTGCTCTGCCTGGGTCCACCTCATGTTCGGATTTCCACAACAGCAGTTCCCCCTTTCCCCCATGTTTGTTGCTAGAGACTGGACCTAGGGTTTAGAATGTTCTAAATACGAGCGCTACTCGGGCTATCTCCGAGCTACACGACAGTCAAGTTTTTGCATTTCTGAAGATGGAACTCAGGGCCTGGCCTACGCTAATCAAGGGCTCTAGTGCTAAGTCCCACTGCCAGCCCTTCAGGAGTTGTTGGTGCTCGGGATCACTAATTGTTCATTCTTGAGGGCTGCTCTAGCCTGAGCTAGGGGGAAGCTGTTTTTTCTTTCCCTGGGAGCACCCAGTCAGGGTGGCTGTTGGAGAATCTTAGCCTGAGGGCTGCTGGGGGAAGGTGTAACTTTGTAGGATGGTATCCCTTTGTGCTCCTTCCCACCTGTAGATATTTCTTTTCACAGTATCATTATCACAAATGTCGTTTTTCATGTTGCCTTCAAAAGCTTCAGTGACCTATTATGAAGGGATCTCAAATACCTTCTTACGTTTATTTGGGATTGACTTTAAAGCGTGGCCACTTCTCAACGTTATGAATAAAACTATCACACATGAAGACATTCTTTTCATGCTGAGAATTATTCTTACACGGGAGGCACATGAGTGACACCAGTGAGAGTTTTTGTCACTGAGTTTCACTGTCCTCAGATAGAGAGGCCACGGATGGCCGAATCATAAACTGTGGCGGAAGCCAATGAGGTGAGTGTCCGGAACACACCGATTAAGAATCCAGTCAGCACAACCATGAGGATGGCCCTCCTTACCCCACAGACATCAGCTGGAGATGACACCCCCTGTTACTGTCACCCAGAGGTTCGGGGCAGGCAGTGCAGCTGGGACCCTGCTCTGATACTGCGAGTCCTGAACTGCCCGGGGCGGAGGAGGAAGGGACGTCTGATGGAGGGGTTCAGGGGCATGAACAAGGCTCCAGGATTTCATTTCATTCAGTGTTCGTTGGGCACAGTACACAGCCAAATCACCCGGGAGTGACAGAGGTGGGGTGGGCGAGCGAGGGGGGCGGGGCGCGCTGCGGCACTGTGCTGAAGGGTCACCCTTCACTGACTATGCAGAGAAGGAAGGCTGTGGCACACCAGCTTGAAACGCGGCAGCCCCTCCCTTCCTGTTCCGTGCTGTCCTCGTGGCCCCAGTGGACGCCACCAGTGTGATCTGCTCAGCTCACTTAGCCTCCGGTTAACTCTGCTCCGCACCTTGCAGCCCCTGGGACCCCCAAGGCTCTGGGACGCTGCTCGCAAACCACCGTGGATCCAGCAGTCCCTCCAAGGAAACTAAATAACGATAATAAGTTCGCGGCGGCCTCAGAATGGTTGGAACCTTGTTGAGCGGTGCATGGATCTAATTTGCTCATTTCAGTGTTTCTATGTTTCCTGGCACACGCAGACGTTCTGTGCCAGCCACTAACAGCAAAGACACAAGTGTACACATGTGTGAGGTAGAAGTGTAGTGCGGGGTTGGGAGAGGCGGGCGGGTGGGGAGGGTGCTCTTACCACAGTGGCCAAACGTTTGGCGTGGAAGACAGTACAGGGCTGAGAAGATGCACCTGCAGAGGCGGCAGCCGCGCAAGGTCCAGGCGCCATGCCCCAGGGCGCCACAGTCTCTGCAAAGGCCAGGGCAGGTCAGCTTCGTGTCAGTGTGCCCCTCCCTCCCGGGCCAGTTCCCGCCCAGCCCACTTGTGCTCCACCCACCTGCGCCTCTGGTCATGCTCGCAGTAGCGGCCCGTGAAGTGCTCGGGGCACACGCAGAAACTGCCCAGAACGCAGGTGCCTCCATTGTGGCAGCAGCGGGACCCAGGGACCACACCTGCGGGGTGACCTGGGTCAGCAGCGGTGCTGGCCTCTGGAGTCTGGCAAGTCCCCTCCCTCGGAGGGCGGGCACCACAGCCGGGGAGGGGACCATGCCTGCTGAGCGTGTTTGCTAGGTAAATCCCACTCTTTAGTCGGAGGCTGAACAACAAGCTAGCAGGAATGTGGGCGGGGTCCGGGACAGCCCTTGACACCCTCCAAGTTGTTTCTTCTCTCGCTTTCTCCCCCTTCCTCCGCTAAAGTCGGCCTGTGAATCTGTGGACAGTGATTAACCACAGGCCTCCCAGGCCGGACCACCCGTGGGTGTGATGTCCCCAGCCCCGCCCAGAGCCCCTGGGCGTGCTGGAGCTGCCTGACCGTCAGGGAGAAGCCTGTTGTCCTGGTTACAGAGCAAAGCTGCTGCGTTTGCCAATGCAGCCGTGAAACTGCAGAGTAAACGCGTCACTAAAATTTCCTTTGTACTTTTTTTTTTTTTTAATTAAACTTGAAGGTGAAAAGATGCTCTTGGCGGTGTCTCCTTTCCACCATGATTTTCACCACTTGTTTCTCCAGTCCCAGCCCTGGGGATCCACTGACAGACCCAACACTTACTCTCTCCAAAAGTCCTGGCGTTGGGAGGGGAATCTTGTGGGCGCCACCCCTGCTGGCTGCCGTTCTCTCTACTGGAATTACTCAGGGTCCCGTCCAGTGGCGTCCCCGGGAGCTTTGAAGATAGGATATTGCTGACTTCGCTGGCACCGTCTTGTTCGCTCCGGGAGCCTTTGAAGGACAACAACGTTTAAGAGACTAATAATGACCGAGAAAAGGACATTCTACACCTTAGAGCTGATAAAAAGTTACCTACTGTTTCCCATTTGGATAATCTGTAATGCTACAGTCACCAGGAACAGAGTCCTAGAATATTTAAAGGAAATCATTGAAGTTTCAAGTGTACAGTCAGAATAAGCCAAATTCACACGTCAATCATAATGTAAAAAATATAGCATGTTTATAAAATAAAAATTCCAAATATCTGCAATCTTTGTAGCATTTTGTAGATTTTTAAAACGCCATCGCAATTTAGAAAGGTTTCTTTTTCTTGCTCTCTCTCTCTCTTTTTATTTCAATTTTTATTTATTCATTTGTAGCTAGCACCCTCCCTCCTCTCCTCCAGGCCCAACCGTCTCTCCCTCCCTCCCTCTTTCTCCTATCCTCCTCCTCTACTCCTCAAAGAAGGGACACCTCCCTACCCACCCACCTCAGCATATCAATTCCAATGAGGACTGAGATTAAATAAATAAATAAATAAATAAATAAATAAATAAATAAACAGCCTGAGGCTTCTAACCCCCAGCCTCACTTTCTAACACCTGTGCGACTTATGTCCTTACCTGGCTTGGTGCCTTTTCAAACCAGCAGCTAGGATTGTTGAATCCCATCTCATCTGTGCTTGGGGATCGATGGCCACAAAAGCTGAAACTCTGCCCTGGCCCTGGAGGGGTGTTTACTCCAGATCTTGCAGTCCCTAGAGCAGTCACGGAATGCACAAGCTTGCAAGAGGGGGTGTCCCTGTCCTCTGCCTGGAGCAGGAGACCTCAGGGCTGAAGGAAGAGCTGTGAGTCCAGGTGCTGAAGACCCCTCAGGCCAGGGCTGCTGTGCCATCCAGCCTTGAAGTGCCGTCCCCTAGAGAGTCCTGGCTGAGGAGGAGGAGACAGGCTGCCTGCCTCCCCGGTGCTATTTACAGTGATGACAACAGCAGGGTGGCCAATCCCTGATGTCAACCAAGAGGAACTAAGGCAACAGCCCCCCCCCCCTTAACCTCACCAGAAAACAAACAAGAAACTGAAAAGGCTGACACCCCAACATGACCAAACAGCTTTGGCAAGAGATAGAAGCGGAGACTTTCTATTGTATAGCCCTTGGACTGAGAGATTTGAAGGGCTCAGTTAGAGAGGCGAGCTGGGCAGTGGGACATAGCAGCTGAGGATGCTTCCATATGTCCTGCTGCTGAGCAGGAAGGCAAAGGGGGACCCTGCAGGCTTGGAATCCTGGGGGGGGGGTGCTATCTGCTTCCACACATGGAGCCTCTGCCCTCTGCCCTGCTCAGTGCTTTCTGGGTGACTTCTTCCCTCCCGTCAGAGCTGAGGAGGCCGAACCTCCCGTGCTTAAGCCCTCTGCCCAGTAGATCACTGAGGAAAAGAACATGCAGGCCTTATGATGAGCCCACAGCCCATCTGAGCACGCTCCCTCCTGCCAGAGCCGAGATGCCGCAGCCTGAATCACTGGAGTGGGTGACCTGGGGCTTCTGCTGAGACAGGAGCTGAGCCCTGTCTGTATCATAAGAGAGGACACTAAGCAACAGGTGTGGTAAGTTCTTCTACGACTTTAAGGTAGAAACCCATTTCTTAAAAATGTTGTTTCCTCTGAGGTTGAAATAAGGCTGGGCACTAATTTGATTTATTTTTCCTTTAAATATAAGCTTCATCAAAGAGGCTGTTAAGCCAGGAAGGAATTAATTGGTGAGCCTCCCTAGCCTCTGACCTCCCAGTGAAAGGATCTGTGAGGTTCCCTGGCAAAAAAAAAAAATAGAAATTGGCAAATGAAGTAGGCAAGACACACAGAGAGGATGGTGCCTCAAGACTTCTGGGAGACACAAAAGTGCATCTTTCAATGTTACCTTTATTACTGGTGAAATACTCAGCTCAAGCACATGTACAAAACAAATACATCTTATAACTTTAAATCTATACAAACTTTCATATGAGCTAAATGATTGTATATTTTAAAAGTATAAGATTAGAGAGATGGTTCCGCAGTTAAGAGCAATTGTCCTTGCAGAGGATCTGGGTTCAATTCCCATTCCCAAATGGCTGTTCATAACTCCAGGGGATTCAAAGCCTCTTCCAGTGTCCACAGGCACCAGGCATGTGGTGCACAGACATGCAGACAAGCAAACTATTTATACACACAAAATGAAATAAATCTTTAAAAAGTCATTCTTAAGCTAAAAGAGTGACTGTATTTCTCTGTAAAAATAAGTTTTAAAATGGTCATTGTACAGACTGCTATGGGAATTTCCTCATAATACTCAAATTTAAAAAAACTATATGAAATTTTATCTTTTCCATGTGATTTCTTTTACTAAAATTTTCATAGTGTACATTTCAAAGCATCCACGAGAGCTGGGAAATTGATCCAGTAAATTCAGACTCACTCCATAAGTGTGACCCTGGCAAATCCCATTTCCTCCTGGGCTTAACTTCCATGGAGTCACAAAGAGCAATCCCCAGACACTGTGGCACCCACACGTCTGTCTTGCTGTTGTTCACCTGTGGCTCATTTGCTTGCTAGGCAGGAGCCAAACCTCCTGAGCCACATGTCCACTGCTCAGATGAGGCTTGGAAAACCTACACTTCATCAGTGGAGACTGTAGATAAAGGAAAGAAATGCCTGGCCTACAGACAGAAGAGAGAGACAAGGAGCAGCCTGGGATGCCCCATCTCTAGTGCTTGCCTCAGCCCAGGGGCCTGAGGAGCATCAGAGAGAGGCCCTGGGTGGCAGAACTGTTGATAAACTTTCTCACTCTACTGTCACTTGCTCTGCAGCAGGCCTTTGTGGCCCAGGATGAGCCATTTACTCCCCATCAAAGGAGGAGTTTGGCAGGTCACCCCAGACAGAGCTGCTGCATGTCTGCCACCAAGGAGACCCAGCAGGCAGGCTGATTGGGAGAGGGAGAGAGGACCTCTCTCCTGTTATCAGCTGTAGGAGATAAGACTGGAGCCACCAATCCCACCTCCTGGGGGGCACTCTAATTCATGCAGCCTGTGGGAACCAGGACCTCCCTGGCCCAGGATAGGATGGCAGGCTGTCCCTTGTCCTCTGCTCAGCACCCAAAACTATCACTGAGGAAATGACCTGATACAGACAGGCGTGAAGGCTTCTCTGAGCATGGCTTAGAGCTGCTTGGGGTCAGAGGGGAGGAAGATGTGGCTGATCCAAACTCCTGGCTGCTTGGCTGAGCCACTCTCTGTCTGTCTGGTCTCTTCTTCTCCTAGCTACATCATGGGAGTGAAGCCATATTGTGTTTTGTGAGAAAGAGAAAGAGAGAGAGAGAGAGAGAGAGAGAGAGAGAGAGAGAGAGAGAGAATGTGTGTGTGTGTGTGTGTCACTGAGCCCAGGGCTTTATGCCCTGCCCAGGTACTCTTCTGCCCATGTCTGTCTTTTTATGCTTGGCTGACTTCAGGCTACAGAATGCTGCAAGGTTCATGTATGTTGCTGTGTGCGTCAGAGCCTTGCTGCTCTCTGACTCTGTGTTTCTACAGTGTTTCATGTGTCCAGCATCTGTGGATAGACTCTTGGCTATTCCTACAGTTAGTAGAATATAGAAGCTGGACAGTTGTCTACATGCCAGTGAGGGGGAACCAAACCTTCTGGAATGTTGGTCAAGGACTTCCAGCCTTTAAATGTGAGAAAATCAGCTTTGAGCATTTGTGTTGCCCAGTCCAGGATTTCTCATTTACATTTTCTTTTTTGTGCTGGGACAATACTGGGGTCATCTGCATATTGAGCAACATCCCAGCCATGTTTTCCCATTATTGTTATAACAATTTAGCAATTTCTATCTGGCCCAGAGTGTGTTACTACTCACGGTCTTTCTGGAAGTACAGGCAGTTCTCCTTTTCCTCAGGATGCTCCACAGACATGTTCATTCACCAGAAGAACCTTGCTGACAACCCTCTCCTACAGTGACATTAGCCCAAGAGATGATCTTTAAATCAAATAGCCCATCTGGACTGTTGTAGATGTGACCCTGTTCGGGGAAGAGTAGGGACGGGAGAAAACTACATCAAATTAGCATATTAAAGAATCCATTTGACAACATCTGGAAACCCTTCTCAACCCAGGCTTCAAAGCTCTCAGCAAGTCCACCAAAAACAGGGACAAGACAAGGTTGTTCACACCCCCAAGTCCGGTTCACCATGGTACTTGAAGTATTAGCTACAATAATACGACAAGAGGAAGAAGTACAGGAAAGGAAGAAGTCAAATATTTTTATTTGCAGATGACACGGCTCTATAAAGGCCACACCAGCAGTCCCGAACACATTATGTGATGTAGCATGAGACAAAAATAACACATAAAAATCAGCAGTCTTTCTATATGTCAACCACAAAGAAGTCAGGAAAACAATCCATTCACAAACTCTTTTTTTTTTTTTAATCTAAGAATAAATATAACCGACGAGGTGAAAGAGCTATACAATGAAAACTTTAGCACACTAAAAAAAAAAAAAAAAAAAATTGAGGAAGACACCAGAAGATGGAATGATGCCCCATGCTCATGGGTTCACGAGATTAATGTTGTGAAAATGGTCACTCTTCACAAAGCAATCTACATACAGATTGAAAACAATCTCCACCAAACTCTCAATGCTATTCTTTACAGAAATTGAAAATAAACGAAACAACAGCAACAACAACAACAAAAAATGAAACTCAGGATTCATGGAGAAACAAAAAGCTCCTGGATAGTTGAAATAATCCTGAACAATAAAAATCACTAACAGAGGAATCACTGTCCCTAATTTCAAGATACACTATAAGGTTTATAGTTACAAAAACAAACAAAAAAACAAAACCAACATGGTATTGCATACAAACAGACACACTAATTAATGAGATAGAATTGAGGACCAAGATGTAAGCCCACACTCCTATAGCCACCTGACTTTTTTTTTTTTTTAACAAAAAGACCAAAAAATACACACTAGACAAAGTACTGCCTCTTTAACAAATCATGATGGTGAAAGTGGATCTCTACATGGAGAAGAATGTGTTAGATCCAGTGAAGGCTGGAAGAAGGGTCAGGACCCCCAGAGCTGAAGTTACAAGTGGTTGGTTGTGAGTTACCCAATGTAGGTGCTGGGAACATACTCCGGTCCTCTACAAAACCCTTCACCTTTGAACTGTCTCTGCAACCACACTTGTTTTGCTTTAGATGATTTGTTTTTATTTTATCTGCATTGGTGTGTCTCTGTGTGAGAGTGTCAGATGCCCCAGAATTGGAGTTACAGACAGGTGTGGGTGCGGGGAATTGAACCCAGGACCTCTGCAAGCGCACCCAGTGCTTTTAACCACTGAGCCGTCTCTCCAGCAATTTCTCAAACAAGAGAACACCTTAATGGCTGCTACAGCAGACTAATGTGAGATGCAATCTCAGTGTAGTTTTAATTTGCATTAAGGATGCTGAGGGCATTTACCATCATTTGAACATCACCTTTTGAGAACTGTTTGCTCATTCATTGAGCCCAATTTTTTCACTTGATTGCTTGATTTCTTGTTGCAAGTTTCTTGAGTTCTCTGTATATTCTGGACATTACTCCTCTGTCGGATGTGAGCTGGCATAGCTCTTCTCTCATTTTATAGGCTCTATCTCTACCGGCCTATTTCAGAAAATCCCATTTGTAAGTCGTTGACATTATTCCTTGAGTGACTGTTCAGAAAGCCCTTGCCTATGCTGGCATTTTTTGGGCTTTCCCTTCTCCTACTGTTTCCCTCTAACAGTGTTCCAGGTCCAGGGTTCATATTGATCTCTGGTCCATTTGGGTTTGATTTTTGTGCAGAGATCTGGTTTCACTCTCCTCCCTGTAGCTAACCAATGTTCCTAGTGTTATTTGTTAAAGAGAATGCATTTTTATCAATCTTTATTTTTTGTTTTTATCATAAATCAGGTGGCTCAAGCTGTTTTTCTTTCTGTGTCCTCCATACTGTTCTGTTGATGTAGGTGTCCGATTTTATGTCAGTGCCCTACTGCCCTTGTTGCTATAGATCTGTAATATAAGTTGAAATCAAACGTTTTCCAGCTACCTCCAGCTTCTTGTTTGTTTGCTTGCTTGTTTGTTTGTTTTTGCTCCAAACTACTTTGGCTATCTGGACTTTTTTGTGCTTCCTCAAGAATCTCAAGATTGCTTTTCTATTGAAGAATGATGTTGAATTTTGATAGTGATCATAGTGAATCTATTGATTGATTTTGATAGTATAGCCTTTTTCACAATATTAATGCTTTCAATCTATGAGCATAAGAGGTCTTTCCATATTCTAGTGCCTTGTTTGGTTTCATTCATCATTTCCCTATTTAGTTTATTCAAATACATTTTATGGTTTTTAGGCAATGAGAATGTTTTCCTAATTTCTTTCTCAACTCTTTGTTATTGGTATACAGACAGCTATTTGCATATATGTTAATATATTGTATTAACTTAAGGTGGTTATAGTTGATATGAAAACATGCTAGTTTAATTTTATTTACTGCTTTTGTGTTGATAGTGTTGATCCATTTTAAGAGTTTTCTGGTGAAGTGTTTTTATTTGTTTTGGCTTTTTGTCTTTGGAGACAGGGTTTCTTTGTGTGCCTTGGCTGTCCTGGAAACAGCTCTGTAGACGAAGCTGTCCTCTTAACTCACAGATCTGCCTGCCTTTACCTTCCGAGTGGTGGGATTAAAGGTGTGTGCCACCACTTGATCAAGTCTTTACTGAAAAATATCATCTACAAATTAGGACTCTGACTTCTTTTCTTATGTGTATCCCTTTTATATTCTTCTCTTGACATACTGCTCTAGCAAAGACTTAAGGGTGGTGTTGAGTAGGAGCAAAGAAAGCAGATACCTAGATACTTCTGACTTCGGTGAAGAGTCCCCATGCACTACAATGTGACTTACAGGCTTCTCATATGTACTCTTTACTGTGTCGAGATATGTTCTTTCTATTCCGAGTTTCTTCACAGCCTTCGTTGTAAGCCAGTGCTAGATTTTGTCAAGGCCCTGTAACCTAGTTTCTTCAGAAGAGGCTCTACCCTAAATATTCTATAACCTTTTCCTAGTAGTGCCACCGGCAGTCAAGGACAGGAGCCTATAGGGAAATTTTTATTCCTAACCATAACAATTAGCTAATTAGAGTTCCTGACATTTGCTTGACAAGAAATCTCGGTTGTAATTTGCATAATACTGAAATTATTAAACGTATCATGTTAGTGTCCCTGAAGGGGAATTCTAGGTGACTCATCTCATAAATTACTATTTGCGCAAGAATGTGTTTTGAGTCACTGTAATTGTTTTTCTGTGTTATTTTGTGTCTAAAAGTGGAGGCAAGAATTAATTATTCTGGAAGTCCTAAAGCTAACTGAGAAGCAAGTTGGTAGCCACAATCATTTTTCATTGTTTGACTTACTACATGCTAAAGTTGCTGCTAACAGACAGCTAAAACTAAGGGCCATTGAACAGTTAGTACTAAAACCTAATACAGCAGAAACTTCCTAAAACACACACACACACACATCCAGAAGTTTGTCTAAATGAAATCCCCTAATATGGAGGATACAGAGCTCCACTGCATACCTCTCATCACCAAATGAAGTTTCCAGTACCACGACTGAGTTACATCTCATTGAGTTGTTGGCCCAAGGGGTCTCATGAGAACCCCAAAAAAACCCAGGCTGTTGACAAGACTACAGGTGGCTCTCCACAAACTCATAACAAGGCCCTATTGCTGAGGACAACACCCACACAACCCACTCGACATCGAGAAATAGAGCTGGTGCCAACCTAGAGCCTTCACGCCTTGTGCTAACGTCTTTGGTACAGGAAGGTTTCTGCATGCTACCAAAACACCAACCCAGCCACAAACCCTTTGAGCTATGATGGTGTCCTGCCTGCTGGTGCTGGTGCAACGGTGACGCGAAGCTTGCGGGAGTAACTAACTGTGTTAGTCACTGTTCTATTGCTGTGAAGAGACACCATGACCGAGGCAACCCTTAAAGCAGGAAGTATTTAGTTGGGGGCTGGCTTACAGTTTCAGAGGTTTAGTCCATTGTCATCATGACAGGAAGCTTGGCCAAATGGAGGCAAATGCTGAAGCAGTAGCTGAGAACTATGCCCTGATCCATAGGCAGAGAGAGAGAGAGAGAGAGAGAGAGAGAGAGAGAGAGAGAGAGAGACTCATCCTGCCATGGGCTTTGGAAACCTCAAAGCTCACCCTCAGTGACACACTTCCTCCAACAAGGTGACATGTCATCAAATCTTACCCAAAAGAGACATAACTAGCATCTTGAATTTAAAGTATGATTAAGTTGTTACAATATGTTTTGTTAAATACGCCAGGAAAAAAAAAAAAAAAAAAACGTGTATAAGCTGCTTTCTATCAAGGCAAATTTAAAAGGCAACCCTGAGGCTGGGCAGAGCACAGCACTGTGGCCACACTGTCAAATCTGGCAGCAAGACGCTCAGTCTGGGCTCTCCCTGGACGCCCACTGAAGTGCCCGTCTGCCTTGTGTCCCAGAAGGACATGCAGCTGGTGCAGAGCAAAGCCCACAGTCAGATGGTAGGAGGGTCTCCTAAACCAGGCTTTGCTGTGGGCTGGAGCCCCCTTGAGGCTCTGCAGTGACTTCCATGGCCAGCTCTATCACCTTCTGTGATGGTCTGGAGTGGTAACTCCCTCCAGAAAGTAACTACTTCTTGGGGAGCTATGTGGAAACCATCTGCCTGTTGTTAACCTGTAAAAGCAAATACCTACCTCCCGAGACTTTCCTTCCGCATCGTGAGAAGCATGAGGAATATGCCAGTACCAACCGTATCTACAGCTTTGACAAGGAAGGCAGGAGGTGCTGCATGGTCCAAGGGTGAGAAATCTCCACCCACTGCACACCTGCCCCACGGTGGCCAGGGAGATGTATCCCTGGACCTGCAGTCCATGGAGCAGGTTCAGCACCTGATGTGACTCACAGATGTGCCCGAAATGCCCGGTCCTACTGTGCTGGCCAGCTGTACTGGCTGGTTTTGTGTGTCAACTTGACACAAGCTGGAGTCATCAGAGAGGAAGGAGCCTCGGCTGAGAAAATGCCTCCATGAGATCGAGCTGTAAGGCATTTTCTCAGTTAATGATCATTGGGGGGAGGGCCCAGCTCATGGTGTGTGGAGCCAGCCCTGGGCTGGTGGTCCTGGGTTCTGTAAGAAAGCAGGCTGAGCAAGCCATGGAAAAAAAGCCAAGGAGCAGCACCCCTCCATGGCCTCTGCATCAACCCCTGCCTCCAGGTCTCTGCCCTGCTTGAGTTCCTGTCCTGATATCCCTTGGTGATGAACAGGGATGTGGAAGTGTGAGCCAAATCCATCCTTTCATCCCTAACTTGCTTTTTAGTGGTGGTGTTTCATTGCAGCAACGGCAACCCTAACTACCCCAGCTATGGCCTGACTCTGTCAAAGATGTGCAGGGCTGAGTCAAGAGTGACTGTCAAGCGGAGTGTCCTCCTGGGCTGAGGTGGTGGGCAAGTCCCTGCATGAACGTGACTTGGACCCTAGCTGCCATGCACATCAGATGGTGGGTGAGGGCTACGTGCTCCTTGCCAAGTGACAGCTATTGGCACTGTCTGACTTCCGCCACAGTACTGAGTTGGTTGGTGCCAAGGTGAGCATGGGCAGGAGTTTCATGTACCCCTTTCAGACTCAGAAGCCCACTGACAAGAAGATGAAATACAGACGGTTCAGTGCCTTGAATCCTAGAGTCCACTCTATCACCCCGAAGCCAGTCAGTGACCTCCACGTGTTGCCCTTCTGCCCCACATAACGATGTGCTGATTGTGCCCAGCTCCTGCTGTCTTGGGTCTCAAAGCTCCCCTCAAGCCAACCCCTCACCAGGAACGTGCAGTGCTATTGACCTTTTCTTTTTCAGTGAAGCCACGGTAGCTTACGCTCCTCTGGGGCTCCCTCCTGCCTGTACCTGCAGCTCCTGAAAGAAGGATCCTGGTGCTTAAACTGCCTTTCAGGGCACTGGCAAGGAAGATCACTGCTCTGAGGGTTTCGTGGCTTCAGGGATGGCAGCCAGGGCCTGGGGTAACCCGTCTGGCCTCTTGAACAGAGGTCAAAGCTGGAGTCAAAAACAAATAAATAAACAAAAAATAAACCCCACACATTTAAAAGATAAATGATAAAAATAATTGAAGAACCGGCCTGTATCTAGAGACACTTCTTTACATGCTCTGCTCCATCTGAGACCTTCATTCTGTGGGTGATGAGATGGACTGTTTTCACTCTTAGGATGACTACAGCGCTGCTCAACATTAAGGATATAGTGTAACAATGTAACACAAGTCTGTTATAAATAATGCTGTGAGGTTGTTATGGGAGCTCATTCTGCCCCAGTGAGAAATTCCGCAGCACTCAGAGATAAAAGGACTAGTTCTGTCACTGGCACTGCTGAAGCCTCTGGCTCCTGGAGGAGGCTAACTGAGACCGACATAGCTTCCAGGGGGCAGGCAGGACTGTCGGAATCCGGTCTGCAATGGCGAGAGTGGTCTTTTCATCCCCATCCCGAAAGATATTTTACCAAAACTGAGTTGGCAGTTTTCCAGTTAAAACAGTTTTATCTTTAGCAAACAGAATTTGCTACCTATGCTCCTTTCCAGAAAAGGAGGATGAAGCGGGCAGGCAGGACCACACAAGGACTCGGCAGGGAGCTTTCAGCTCTGTTGTCTCAGACTGGAGTGCAGCTCTTTACTCTGTGTTCTTTTTCCTACGCCCCCTAACATTTCAGAGGTAAGCGCTTGTCAGTAAATTAATTTTTTTATTTCTATTACGATTAAAAAAAAACATGTTAGTATGTTCTTCTCATTATCAAGATCCTGTAATATCTCAGTCGGCATGCTGTGGAGGTAAAACAAGCACTGCTCACCAAGCTGTTAAATTTACAATTGGTCTTTCTAAGAATGTTGATCCGCTTGTAGTAGAATTTGAAAAGGGGTAACTTTAGAAAACACGATTTCATTTTTTTATTAAGAAAACAAAGCAGGTAAGGGTCTCGGGAACCAAGCATCTAGACCCTGCCTGAGGACTGGGGTATTTCAAGTCTCTGAAGGCCCTTCCCCCCCTAATTTACAGTCAGTCAGTTTGAAGAAAGACCATGGCTGATTGGCTCACAACTGCTGTGTCTTGATCCAGCCTTGAACTTGTTGAGTCCTCCCGTCAGCGGGGGACTTTTGTCTGGGGTCAGGAGGGTGAGGAAAAAGCCAGCCAGTTTGTAAGCTGTCACCTTTATTACTAGCCATGATCTCTCTCCCTGTCTGTCTATCCACCAGGGAATCTGTCTAACTCCTAGTCCTTCAAGCTCAGACTGACATGATTAGATCACATAGGTGGCCCTCACTGGCATGTCTTCTTCCTGCATTCGACAAAAGGCAAGGGGGAAAAATCAGGAATCTACCCACATATGTGGAATACACGAATCATGGTGTGTGTGTGTGTGTTACCAGGTAAACTAAGGTTATGGAGGTGGACGGTCTTAGTCTCATTAACAAAAGAATTAAGTAAAAAGACTCAAAAAGGAGGTTCATGGGAAGTTTTACTAGAGTTTAGGAGAAACTAGTTTACTGGAGCGCATCCTGTCCTGCTCCACTTCTTGCATTCTTGCGTCTGCTAGGCCCATGCTCTGTAGCTCAGATGACACCACGGGAGTCTTCCTCCAAGCTTGAAATAGTCTTGTCACACATACAATGAGATATTTTTCAGTCGCGAAGAGGAGTGAAGTTCTGATGCACAGAGCAACATACATGTACCTCGCAGCATTCTGCAGCCTGAAGTCAGCCAAGCACAAAAAGACAGACATGGGCAGAAGAGTACCTGGGCAGGGCATAAAGTCCTGGGCTCAGTGACACAGAAAGGACACACAGGAAAAACACAGTATGGCTTCACTCCCATGATGTAGCTAGGAGAAGAAGAGACCAGACAGACAGAGAGTGGCTCAGCCAAGCAGCCAGGAGTTTGGATCAGCCACATCTTCCTCCCCTCTGACCCCAAGCAGCTCTAAGCCATGCTCAGAGAAGCCTTCACGCCTGTCTGTATCAGGTCATTTCCTCAGTGATAGTTTTGGGTGCTGAGCAGAGGACAAGGGACAGCCTGCCATCCTATCCTGGGCCAGGGAGGTCCTGGTTCCCACAGGCTGCATGAATTAGAGTGCCCCCCAGGAGGTGGGATTGGTGGCTCCAGTCTTATCTCCTACAGCTGATAACAGGAGAGAGGTCCTCTCTCCCTCTCCCAATCAGCCTGCCTGCTGGGTCTCCTTGGTGGCAGACATGCAGCAGCTCTGTCTGGGGTGACCTGCCAAACTCCTCCTTTGATGGGGAATAAATGGCTCATCCTGGGCCACAAAGGCCTGCTGCAGAGCAAGTGACAGTAGAGTGAGAAAGTTTATCAACAGTTCTGTCACCCAGGGCCTCTCTCTGATGCTCCTCAGGCCCCTGGGCTGAGGCAAGCACTAGAGATGGGGCATCCCAGGCTGCTCCTGTCTCTCTCTTCTGTCTGCAGGCCAGGCATTTCTTTCCTTTATCTACAGTCTCCACTGATGAAGTGTAGGTTTTCCAAGCCTCATCTGAGCAGTGGGCATGTGGCTCAGGAGGTTTGGCTCCTGCCTAGCAAGCAAATGAGCCACAGGTGAACAACAGCAAGACAGACTTGTGGGTGCCACAGTGTCTGGGGATTGCTCTTTGTGACTCCATGGAAGTTAAGCCCAGGAGGAAATGGGATTGGCCAGGGTCACACTTATGGAGTGAGTCTGAATTTACTGGATCAATTTCCCAGCTCTCATGGATGCTTTGAAATGTACACTATGAAAGTTTTAGTAAGTAAATCATGTGGAGAAGAGGTAAGATTTGATATACTTTCTTGAAGTTTGAGTATTTTCAGGAAGTTCTTATAACATTCTGTACAATGAACATTTGGTTGGTTAGTTAGTTAGTTAGTTAGTTAGTTAGTGTTTTTTGAAATAGGGTTTCTCTGTGTAGCCCTGGCTATCCTGAAAATTGCTCTATAGTCCAAGAACTTGCTCTATAGACCAGGCTAGCCTGCCTTTGCCTCCCGAATGCTGGAATTCAGAACTCAGCTCAATGAACCATTTAAATTTTTTTTTCTTACTAAGAAATACACTTACTTGCTTAACATATGGATGATTTTCTTTCAAAGAACACATCTGGTAAGATTTATAAAAGATAAATAAATAAATAAATAAATAAAAAAATAAATAAATAAATAAATAAATAAGGAGACCCAGCCCCTGGACATAGGGGTACCTGCTTCCAGGCAGCTCTGAGCTTGTGTGTGTATACTTACAGTTGTGTGTTCAGCCATCCTGGACATGCTCCGGAGGAGGTGTCATGTGGGTGGGCATGGCTCTTTCAGTGCAAGGACAGAAGGGTGACCATTTGAAGGGGGGGCTTCCAGCAGAGGCTGCAGATTTCAGAAATGCTGAGTCTGTCCTTCACATTGAAAGGTGATGTCTTCATCTACAATGCTCTTCAAACCCCTCAGCAATAGTAACAGTGGTGGCAGCAGTAGCAGTACTGAGAAATATTGCTGCTGCTGCTGCTGCTGCTGCTGCTGATGATGATGATGATGATGATGACGACGATGATTTGAGCCTGTTGTCTGCCTAGCAAAACAGATAAGTCGTAAGTGGACAAACGTGGTTCTGTTTCTTTCTTTCTTTTGCACACGTGTTCTTTCTTTTGCTGTTGTTCATGACAGAGGTCTCTGGTGTGTCCAAGATTCCAGCTGTCGGGGATCGTCCTCAATCATTCTTCTACCTCCTTTCATTTTTAATTAAAAATAAAATGTGTGTGGGTAGTCTGCTTGCCTGCATGTCTGTGCACCACATATGTGCCTGGGCCCCACGGAGGTCAGAGGAGGGCATTAGATATCCTGAAGGCAGAGACTGTTGTGAGCTCCCACGTGGGTACTGAGTCTCAAACCCTGGTCCTCTGGAAGAACAGCCACGCTCCTAGCTGTCTCTCCAACCCACTCCACCTTATATTCCGGGCAGAGACTCTTACTCATCCCCCGAGCTACCTGGCACAGCCAGTCTCAGGAGCCAGCTTGACCCAGGAGCTTGTTTCTACCCACTGAGCTAGAGTGACAAGATGTTGGACGACAAACCCACCCGGAGTCTATGCGGATGCTGAGGATCCAAACTCAGTCCTCTTGCTTGCCTGACAAGTGCTTTTAATGGCTGGGCTGTCATTGCACACACCCCAAGCCTGCTGAATGCTGTCTTAACAGGCTTCAGCGTCTATTGACGTCTCCAGAGCCACCCTTGGTCCCAGTGTTAAGGATCCTACCGGGGTTCTGGCATGCTAGAACTTATAGCTTTCTCGGGCAGCCAATAGGGATGCAGCCCAAGGCCGGGAGTGAGCCTTGCTTTAAGCTCCACATGGAGTCGGCCTCTGGGCCTCCCTGTGAACAGGCGTGGAGTGTCCCCACCTCAGCTGCCTGCTCCATCCAGCTGTGGAGCTGATGTGGGAAGACTTTGGGTGGGTGGGCATCTTGGCTGGCTTCTTCACACAGGTCATCCCTGGGGACCTTAGCCACATTCCTTCCTGGTTGAACTTCATCACTCAAGACCTCACCTGCTAGCTGCTCTGGGCCCGGTTCTGGACGCGGGAAGAGCCAGCCTTGGGGATACAGTTCTGAGATAAATAAGGCCAGCAGTTGAAGAGCCACGCGGGGTCGAGAGGAAAACAAGAAGAGACTGGCTCCTTCAACCTCGTCATGATGGTGGTGGGCAAGACGGGACAGCCGGTGAGTTCAAGGCTCATGGCCAAGGGTTCTGAGACCCAGTTTAATTTCTTGTCACACCAACTGAAGCTCTTCTGCCCGCGGTGACCTGGGAAATGTTTATCATTCTTTTTAGACTTGAGCTGCATCCGAAGTCTTCAAATCTGTCATGCAAAAGGGAAAGTCAGTGGGGTGCAGTTTGGGCATGCTCAGCTGTCTGCATTACGGGGCGGAGAACATGCATGAAGTATGTTTTCACTCGTGGAACAGGTTTCTTTAGTTGGAGAGCACTGTGGCTGAGGGTGGTCTCCTCCTGAGGACCAGATTGTGTGCTCCTGAGATGCTCATGGACGGTTGTGCGCTCCTGCAGAGCTCCGTGGACGGTTGTGCGCTCCTGCAGCGCTCCGTGAATGCTGTGGCTGCGGTGACGGCTGTTCCCTCCCGGTGAATATGCTGCCCTGGGTCAAGGAGCTAGTGGCGAGGAGGAGGCTCGGCCAGAGGAAAAGTGTTCACCACGCACACCTGGGTCCTAGAACCCGCAGGAAGAAGACCGTCGTGGATTCAGCTGTGCGGGGGCGGGCTTGTTTTGCTTTCAATTTTTGGATAACTTTGTGCGTGGGCTCTCTATCTGCACACTCTCCCTCCCTCCCAAGCTCCTCCAAGCGCCTCCTTCACCCCAGGTGAGTCCCAGGCCCGGACAGCAGAGCCGGCAGGAGCTCAGCACACCACGTCTCTCCTGCCAGCCCAGCTGAATCCAAACGCCTGTCAAAACCAGTGGGGCAGTGCCTGAGGAGTGACAGCCAGCACATTACACACATACATGTACACCCTTGTACATACATAGAAACAGCACAGAAATATGTACACACAAGTGTGTAAATGCAAGTGTACACATATACATACCCACAAAAGTATACACACATGTACACACTCAGATACACATGCACACACATGACAAACATGCACATATATCTACATGTATACACATACCTGTGTACAAGTTCACACACATATATGACATGGGAACCCAAACACATATTTACACATACATGCATGTACACATGTACATAGACCCATATACATACATATACACACATACACTTATATACACCTGTCCATATGTAGAAAAGCACAAACACACATGTAGACCCATACAAAGACACAAACACAAACATGGACACGTGCATATGCACACAAATGCATGTATACACACATGTCCATACATCGAAATAACACACATGTGTACACACTTGCACACACATGTACACACAAATACACACGTTCACATATGCTACACACCTGCGCACATATGTACATAAATACACACGTGTGTACATGTGTACACGGGCACACGTGTATGTCCACACAGAGATATACATAAATGTACATACACATATACACACCTGTCTATACATAGAAAAATACAAACACGAACAGGCACACACACACACACGGACACATATGTACCAATGCACACATATGCATACACATGTGCACATGTGCCTTTACACACATATAGACACCTATACATACACACAGGGCTGTAGAGGTGGCTCAGAGGTTAGGAGCACCGGCTGCTCTTCCAGAGACCTGAGTTCAATTCCCAGCACCCCCACATGGTGGCTCCCAACCATGTATAAGGAGACCTGGTGCCCTCTGCTGGGTGCAGGTGCACATGCAGGCAGAACGTTGAAAACATAATAAGTAAAAATAAATCTTTCAAAAGAGAAACACACACATGTACACACATACACACATGTATACATACATACTGCACACACATTCCTATACACAGATGTGCCCACACGTGTAGCCACATGCACACACAGAGATGTGCATGCACATGTGAACACACACATAGATACACACAGATGCACGTGTACACACACATGTAAGGGCTAATCTGAGGGAAGGTGCTTTACGTTTAAACCGCTGCTGTTTGCCGAGATCACACACAATGCCCGCGCTGCTCACAGCTGTAGCAGCTGGCTCAAGCGGCCGTGAGGGGTTGGGTGGGGGGTCACCCCATAATTATCAACACACTGGCCCGGGTCGGGAAGCCCAAGAAAGGCTGCCCCGTCTCAGTACAGCTTCATGTCTGGGAAAGTCTCCACAAGCGTGGACTGAGGAAACCCGTCCTCGTGGGCTAAGCCGAGCATCTTCTCATTCAACACAGGGAATACGGTGGTGGCTAGGAAACCGCATTTCGTGCTGGGCATCCATCTTGGCACCCACTGTTTGTCTCCGACTCCAGTCCCTGGAAGTAAGTCAACAGCAAACCCTGTGACATGGACTCGGTGGCCCCCGCCATGGCACCGTCTGGGCCCAGGCTCCCACCAAGGGCCATGTCGCGGTCTGGGCTGCCCCTGGGAACGTGGGCTGTCTGAGGGTCATGCTCCCACAGGCGGACATGCTGTGGGTGACCTGTGCTGTCCCCGAGGCCCGGTGACATCTGGGCCCATGTGCCCACTGGGGGTTATGTCTGTCTGAGTCAAAATGCTATCCTTGATCCTTATCCCAATTCTGGTCAATAGCTCGCTCCCTCTTGCTTAAGGGTAGAAATGAACTTTAAAAGATGGTTGTCCCTAACCCAGGATGTGTTTTTCCTGTTAGACAATTGTCCTCCCTTGAGATGGTTCTAAAGATTAGGAGAATAATTCATGCTGTGCTTTTATATATGTTTTGTCTACATATGAATGCATATACGAATACAAAACTTTTTAAGAGCTTTTCTTTAAGCACTACTGCCTCTATGAAAACGATCAAATGGGTTTTTCAAAATCCTTATTCTATCCAGTCCTATGTAAAAAATAATAATAATACTTTTTTAAATTGTCATTTTAGAAAAACCTACCTTGAGATTTACACAGACATCTTAGTATTCATACCATCTTAACATTTTATGCCATAACAATATGTTTTTTTTAATTATTCATCTGTTTTTTATTTTAAAATAATTAGAATAAAGTTATAAATACCAACCTTTATCCCACTCTGGATGTCATAGCCTACTATTATACAATTTTTAAGGCTAATTAAATACCCCTAAATAAAATGAATACTTGATTGTCTACAATATTTTCTTATGCATTGATTTTGTTCTCGATATCATTCTACCAAATGGACATTTAAAATCTATAATTAAATTTTAGCTTTTTATGTTTTCCCTTCATACAAAAAGCCTTTGCTTTTTGGATAGTCAGTCACTGCTCTACCCATTAAAAAGAGAAAAATTCTGTTTAGAGAGTGATACCTGCTTAGAATTCTTACTAAATTACATAGTGGCTGTAAAACTTGTCTTAACAGACAAATATGTTAAGTCTGTATGTAAATTTTGATCTGTAAAAGTCTTAACTACGATAACTAAAAAATAAAAATTTTCCCCAAAATAAAATAAAAGTCTTCCCCAAAGGATAAAGAAAATCAGATGATTTCATCAACTAAAACACACAAAAAGACATCACAACCAAGACTCCATTTGCTTACAGGACCAGGGGGTGTCTAGGCACTTATAACTCATTCCCAGGAGGCGGCCAGTTCTCACGGTAGGTGAGAGCACATTGGTGTCGGCTTCAGAAACGCCATCTTCAACTTCGTCTTCAACGCCTCTGACAGTCGGCTGCCCTGAACAACCAGACCGGCTGGTTTGGGCCTCCCGGAGCGCACACCCAAGAGGGGTGTGGTTCCGAGCTCCAGAAGTTCGCGGGGCTCAGCTCCTTCCTCCAGCCCGGCTGGACCACGCTTGCAGAACTGGCAACTATTCAGAGACCGGCCAGCTCTTCGGGGTTTGCAGAGCTCTGGGCACTCCTGACCATCTAGCGTGGTCGGACGCGGAATCACCGCACGGCCATGAGAACACAGTGGAGGCCGGTTAGCCTCGCATCCACGTCGATGAAAACGGCTTGGACTCGCTCTCGAAAATGCTGCTCTATGATCCTGCCGAACGACTGTCTGGTAAAACGGCCCGGAAGCACCCATGCTCTGATGCCTTGGACAATCAGATTAAGAGGAAGCAGCGCTCTTGGAAGTCCCTGCCTGCTGTGGCAGGGCAAGAGAGTGAGTGGCTTTTACTGTTGGCTCTGTTCCTACCTTGTCTATTTGTCTTCTCTTCATTTGTAAACCATCACCTGGACTTTTCCCAAATTCATACACATAACTTAATTAACATGTAAATATTATCCCATCTGAATTTAAATATAATTCTGTATATGTGTAGAAAATAATCAGATCTACTTCATGGTGGCTTATAGTTTTGATATGATCCAGGAGTTTTTTTCTTCTCTCTCTCTCTCTCTCTCTCTCTCTCTCTTTCTCTGTCTTTGTCTCTCTCTCTCTCTCTCTTTCTCTGTCTTTGTCTCTCTCTCTCTCTCTCTTAAGATAGAATTTCTTTGTGTGTTGCCTTGGCTGGCCATGAAATAGCTCCATAGACCAGGCTGGCCTCGAACTCACAGAGATCTGCCTGCCTCTGCCTCCGAAATGCTGGGATTAAAGGTGTTCGTCACCACAGCCTGGCAGGAATTTTTTGTTGTTTTTTTTTTAATTAATTATGTATTTATTTTATATTCCAGTAGGAACTCCCCTCCCTCCTCTCTTCTCAGTCCCCTCCCTTTCCCTCCCACTTCCCCCCCTTTTCTTCCCAGAGAAGGGGTGATTTCCCATGGGTATCAGCCCACCTTGGCATATCAAGTAGGACTGGGCATGTCTTCTATTGAGGCTGGACAAGGCATCCCAGTTATGGGTAAGGGATCTGGCAGGCAACAGTCACAGACAGCCCCTGATCCCGCTGTTGGAGGAGGACCAAGCTGTAGGTCCCTTAGATATGGGGGGGGGAGGGTCCTAGATCCATCATGGTTGCTTTCTGGTTAGTGCCTCCGTCTCTGTAAGCCCCTATGGGTCCTGGTTAGTTGTTTTTGCAGGTTTTCTTGTGGTGTCCTTGACCTTTCTGGCTCTTTCAGTCTTTCCTCCTCCAGGAGTTTCTTTCTCAATGGCCTTTGTCTGTTATTCTGAAGATGGCTTTCCTGCCCATGACCCTGCCTCATCTACACCAGATCCTAAAGACAAGCCTTCCTAACTACAAGGGATCATACAACATTTAACATGTAATATGTGGCCCCTCATGGGTAAAATGTGATGTATAGTCTTACCTATTGGTTTTTATAATTGTTTCAGAATTATTCTTACTGTATTATTAAAAAAAATGGCCTTTTTATTTAGACAGAAAGGGGGAGTTGGAGGCTGGTCTGATGCTTGTATGTTGATGTTAATCACTGGCCCTACAATATATGTATACACCTGTCCTTGTTGTGTAAACCCACCTAAGACATTATACCTGATTGGCTGATTAAAGGCCTAAAGCCTGGGCAGGGCAGAATGGGGTAGGCGTGGCTAAGGTTCCCGGGCTTTGGGAACAAGGGAATCATGGGGGACAGGTGGATGGGAAGAGAGGAGGAAGGAGAACCCACAATAGATTAGCATGGAGAAGAAACCACATGGGCCGGGAGGAAAAATTCCAATAATGGCGTGGAAAGGCCCAGATAAAAAGAATGCAAACAAGTATTTATAAGATTGTGGATGGAAGACAGACCAGATGAGGATAGTTAAGGCAGATGGCATTGGATGGGGGCTGGGAGGTGGATGGTGAGGTTATTGAGACAGCGTAGGTGAAATTTCTGCTCAGCCCAGGTAAATAAGGCAATTATAAAATCTAACAGGTGTCTGGTCTTCATTTCATTTTGATAGCCAGTTAAATAACACCACAAAAATAATTATAGGGCTAAGAATAATAAACATTACATAGGCCAACATCATTTTTTTTTTCACAACATCAATGATGCCTGGCCACGATAGGGGAACTGTGAACGAGATTTCCTGAAAAGAGGCTGTGTCTGCAGACTGGCTGAGGAGAATTTCATTGCTTTGGTTGGAATGTTGCAGGCCCAGAGGCTCATTACTTAAGTATTCCCCCTGAACGGATGCCATCCCTTGCCAACCTCTGTATTGAAACCAACATCTTGTGACCAACAGATTAGAACTGGGGCTGGAGAGATGGCTCAGAGGTTAAGAGCACTGCCTGTTCTTCCAGAGGTCCTGAGTTTAATTCCCAGCAACCACATGGTGGCTCACAACCATCTATAATGAGATCTGGCGCCCTCTTCTGACATTCAGTTGGACATGCAGACAGAACACGGTATAAATAATACATCTTTTTTGGAAGGAAGGAAGGAAGGAAGGAAGGAAGGAAGGAAGGAGGGAGGGAGGGAGGGAGGGAGGGAGGGAGGGAGGGAGGGAGGGAAGGAAGGAAGGAAGGAAGGAAGGAAGGAAGGAAGGAAGGAAGGAAGGAAGGAAGGGAAGAAAGGGAAGAAAGGGAAGAAAGGGAAGAAAGGGAAGAAAGGGAAGAAAGGGAAGAAAGGGAAGAAAGGGAAAGAAAGGAAGGAATGTTTGGAATCTATTCAACTAGCAGACCACTAGCTTCCATTAAGCCAAAAGCTAAGACTGTCATCGGAGAGCATCTTGAGCCTACAGAAAAGCTTCCCTGTCTCGCTGAAACCATCTCTCTAACGCATTTTAAAGTTGGCTTGGTTTATGATGTTCTTTCTTCTGTAAACCTACACAACTTCAGGAAACTGTTTCTGTCCATGAGCACACAAAATGGCTCCAGGATAAACCCCCCTTTAAAACAAAAACTTTACTACTAGACTCGCAGATGAGTTTTACCTGTTTTTCCTGAGCTCTGAGCTTCCTCTCCCTCACTCCCCCTCTGCCCCCTCTTTCTAGAGACGGGGTTTCTCTGGGTAGCCTTGGCTATCCTGGACTTGTTTTTGTAGACCAGGCCGGCCCTCGAACACTCAGAAATCTGCCTGTCTCTGCCTTCCTGAGTGCTGGGATTAAAGGCATTCAACACCATGCTCCGCTCCCCTCCCTCGCTTATTATAACCTTGCAATAAACTTCTCTCTGAAACTCACTCACTGTGGTCATGAATGTCTTCTTTGGATTTGCAAGACAAGAACCCAAAAGCCAGGGGAGCTTGGGGTGGCTTTAGTGACTGTAACTTTTTTGTATACCCTAGTCCTCAAGACAAGCTTGTCAAGAGCTAAGACTCAATTGAAATCTTCCTCTGTCAACAAGGTTGAGGCAAGGACTTATCTGGAGTGCCCATCCCCCCCTAAAAAAAACAACAAACATAAGCTTAAGGCTTGGTCCTAAGCTGTGGCCCTGTTTAGAGTCCATGGGACCTGTAGGAGATGGGACCTTGTAGGAGAAAATTGGGTCACTGGTGTGAGGCCAACCCTCGAGGAGCTCTCATGATCCCTGGATCCACCCTTCAGCATCCAGCACAAACTATAGATAAAGGAGCCTTGCTTCTCAGCCACCATGCAGGGAACAGAACTTGCTGCCACCTGATCTGCCTGGGATAATTTATGTCACTACAGTCAGAGCAGCTGGCCAATACTTTTGAAACTATGAGACAGAATAACCTTGCCTCTTTTTACCTGGGATTTCCTCAGGTATTTCGTCAGTGGTGGAAACTCAGTTATAGAGCCAGAACTTATTCTGGGAAGAGGAAGAAACAGCAGGAGGGAGAGAAACCTGTAGAGAGAGGAAGGGGCAGGATGCACAACTGGGAAACTGGACATTAGCAGCAGAGGGCTTTGAGCTGGGCACAGGATGCTGATTAAGCACAGCAGAGTTGTTTTGATCCCGCCTGCTGAGAAGGGCCTGCGGTGTTCAAACAGGGTTGGAAAGATTGCTCAAAGCACCTGGATTTCCCTCAGGGCACCATGGGTCTGCAAAGAGCCCAGAGGCTCCTTTAGCTATAGTTTTGGTTGAATGTTGAAGGGTGGAACCTAGTGAGCTCCCACACAGACTGAAGAGGGTGTGGTGACATAGATGGGTTTTCAGGGCAGTTGGGTGCTGAGGCAGTCCTTCCCTGGTCTGCTAAGCCTCAGCAGTGCAGGCTGAAGCAAGCCCCATGGGAGCGTGTGCTTTGCAGGCAAGTGGTGGGGTCAGAGTTTGGAGGGGTGATATGAGTGTGATTTCTGACCCTGGCAGAAGAGCTTTGAGGATTGCTGTTGACATGTCAGACCTCAGGGTTCTCACACTTCCCTGCCAGACTCTCTAGAAGGCTGCTGTGACCTTGGGCTTGCAAGATGCCCCTCATGCCTAAGCTGGGGCTGGCTCCAGGAGCACAGACTGCTGCAGCTGTGTGGTGAGGGCTTGGCGGGACACAGTGGCTCATTCTTCTGAAAGATCACACAGCCTTAGGGGGCAGCAGTGGGCCCTGGTCTCTGGAAGCCAGCTGGGAGCCGGCTGGCTCCTACATTGGTAGGCCAGCTCCCTGGCTGTCCCCTCCCTTCACTGTCCATGTCCAGGGAAGACGAGGCCTTCTCAAACTGGAGGACTGGAAGCTTGAATGGGCATAGAAGGTGGAGGGTGCTGATGGGACAAAAGAAAAGGGATCGAAATGTTTCTTTAGTTGTTTTATTCTGTCATGCCTGGAACACGTGTGGCCTCAGATGGACAGGTGAGCCCACAGATGGAAGCAAAGTGGTGCTCAGTGCAGCAGACCATGGTGCCTGACATGGCTGTGCGGGCCATCACAGAATCCTGAGCCAAATCCATTGCAGGAGGAAGACCTGAGAAGGTAACAGGGTTGTACAGGTCCTGTATTTGATAGTCGTCGCGGCATCCCGGCTCTTCCAGCCTGTAAGGGCTGAGGCGGATTCCTGAGGGGGCGCGGAGAAAGGGTCAGCGTCGGGCATATCTTCCTGTTTCTTCTTGATCCAGTTGGAAAAATAGGAGACCTTGGTGAAGATGTTGGGGCTGGAGATTGGCTCTAGACATGCTGCAGTCCAGCTGGCCAGTCCTATCACATACCAGACATCCTCCAGGGAGCAGACAAGGGGACCTCCAGAGTCTCCCTGAGGAGAGAGAAGACATAGCTAGGAGGTCCAACAAGACAGAAACATACATTTCCCAGGGTAGAGGGGACTTCCTGGAACCAGAGATCTCTTTTTTTTTTTTTAATTTTTTTTTAAATAAAAGCATAGGAGGTCTCTCTGGTCAGAATCTTCACAGCACGATCGTATACTTCCATATAACAAAGCTTCAGAAGGATCCTGTGCAGAAAGGAGCCTTCCATAGAGGTCCTCTGATAGGCTCCACCCAACAGGGGATTGAAGCAGGTGCAGAGACTCACAGACAAACTTTGGGGGGAGCACAGGAAGTCTTATGGAAGGAGGGGGCAGGAGCTCCACAAGAAGACCAACAAAGCCAAAAAAATCTGGGTGCAGGGAGCCCTGCAGAGACTGCTGCACCAACCAAGGACCATGTATGGAGAGGCTCTAGACCCCTGCTCAGATGTGGCCAATGGGCAGCTCAGTCTCCATGTGGGTCCTTAAGTGAGAGGAGCAGGGGCTGACTCTAACATGAACTTGGCTGCCTGCTCTTTGATCACTCCCCCCTGTTGACAAGGCCTTGCCCAGCCACAGAAGAAGATGATCCGGGCAGTCGTGATGATATTTGATAAGCTAGGGTCAGCTGGCAGGAGAGGAGGACTCCCCCTTTCAGTGGACTAGGGGAAAGGGTTAGGGACGAAGAGAGAGGGAGGGCTGGACTGGGAGGAGCTGAGGAAGGGGGCTATAGTTGGGATATAAAATGAGTAAATCGTAAAAATTAAATGTTAAAGAATAATGAAAATAAAGGGACCCTGTGTTATCCCTACCTGGAGCAGTCACAGATTTTCAGTGCGTGTAGGCATGTGCAGCTGAGCATCTGCTCTCTGTCTCACCACCCACATGGGAGAGAAGGCTTCCAGGGACACGCAGGGTGGCCGCTGGCCAGGATTAGAGGGACAACTGGACTCAACTGGAGATTCCGAGCCATCCCCACTTACTCTGCAGATGGACTTTTCGTTGGTGAGGTCCCCGGCACAAATCATATCATCTCTTATAGCTTTATACTGAAGTGTGGTGATTTCCGGAGTCTGGAAAAAGGCTTCGCACTCGCTGTCAGCCATGACGAAGACCTCTGCGGCCTGAAGAGGGTAGGGGAACTGCAGGAACTCTGCAGGAGAATACACAGTTATGAGAGGAGGAAAGACCCGGCTCCCCTCCAGGATGATTTCTGGTGGGGGACAGACACGCTAGGCCACAGCAACAGGGAGGGCCTCGCCACAGGCACACAGTGACCAAGGAAAACGGCATCCAAGTGCAGGCATAAGGGCCCACACAAGGCAGGACCAGGCAGAACGTTAGGGTGACTACAAAGGCCCCAGCATGGGGGAGGGAGCTGAGAAAGATTAGGTGCAATGAAAAAGGGGTCCCAGGCAGAGCTTCCTCCACAGGCAAAGAGACCAAGACTATACCCTGAGGACACAGAAACCAAGGAAGGGGGAACTCAGCTTGAGGACCGCTCTAGCTGTTCTATGGAGCCAAAGCCGGAGGCGGGGACACTGGAGCCTGTGTAGAGCAATGCCATAGGACAGGAGCCAGGGGCCCCTGTGGACATCCCTCAGTGGTGGTCAAGGGATGTCCATATGTAGCAAATCCAAGCCTGCACCCAGGCCCAGCAACCGTGGTCAGGAGAGGCCTAACAGAAGATGGCTGATGTCCTGTCTCTACAGAGAGCTGCCCCAGCCCACACTTTGCCTCTGTGTCTCCACTCTCATCCCCTGACCTGACCAGGAGACCCTACCTGCCCTCACATAGGCCGTCAAGAGACTGAAAGTCCATCCATTCTAATGCTGCTGGACCATTCTTCTGTTGAGCAGCCTGTGTGACTGTCACTTAGAAGCTAGGAGCAGGGAGGGGGACCCTAGCCCTGACCTCAGAGAAACTCCTACCCCTGAGCCTCCTCAAGATTTCTTTGCCAGACTGTGGCCCAAAGTTTCATGTCAGTTTACATTCACTTTATTTTTTTATATTATTTTCATTTTTTATGTGTTTTGCCTGCATGTATGTCTGTGTACCATATGCATGCAGTGCACACGGAGGCCAGAAGAGGGCGGTGGATCCTCTTGAAACTGGAGCTACAAACAGTTGTTAGCGGCCATGTTGGTGCTGGGTCATCTCTCCAGCCCCTACATTGACTTTATTTAACGTGCCATTATAGTGTCTTAAATCAAAAGCACTCAGCCCTGTGTAAAGTCCTTGCCCAGGTGTCCTGTGCTCTCAGTCTAGACAGATACAGTTGTCCATTGCTGTCAGCAGGCTTTTCCTGTGGCCCTGTGACTGACTCACAGACACTGAGTTTTCTCTGCAAAGCGTGTACAGAGAACCTGTGCTCACCTTCCCGTACACTTAAAATTGTGTCTAGACGACACAATGTCTGACGTGAGGCAAATGGGACAGAGACAGTCACAGTTCTGTATTGCTTAGAGAATAAGGACAAGGAGAATGTCAGTCCCCAACACTGAGGCTTTTGGTCCCCCGGTGACTGGGTCCATGGATTCAGAACCACGTGGATACGGGGCCAGTTGTAAAAGCTGGTGGAAGAGGCTTCCTTGCCTTAGGGGATGGGCGGTGAGGTTCAGAGAGGTGACTGATCCCCAGTTAAACAGCCCAACCTGCCCCTTGCCAGGGAGAGCCGGTTGCTTTTATCTCTTGAAGGATGCCCAGTGTCATCCCTGGCCAGGATAGAGCAACCACTGTTTGGGGAGAGCCTTGCAGTGCACGGGGGTCAACCACACTCAGGACCTCGAATCTTGAAGGGCTCTGAGTCAAAGAGCCTGCACGCCCCATCTGAAGGGGAGGTTTGCTTCTGAAGCAGAAGGCGGGGTTCGCAGGCACTGGGAAGGCCTCCGGCCTCCCCCCCTCCCCCATGGTACTTACTATCTTCGCTAAGCATGCCCCAGCCGCTTATCCAGCAGGCCTTCTTAGCGGGCACCTTCAAGGTGCTGTTCGGGACACAGACGGGAGAGATGTGCGAGTTGTACTCCACTTTCCTGTGAAGCTGAATCAGGACAATGTCACTCCCCTGAAAGTACAACTTGCTATAGTTCTCGTGCAAGATGAACAAGTTCACTGTCATCTGCAGGCTGAAGTTGGAAGGGCTGCTCAGCTTGCTGTACCCTAGCAGGATCCGGTAGTCAGATGGTTTGCGGGACCTATGGGGGGGGCAGCACCTCTAAGTGTGGGGTCTGCGCTGTCACCCCTGACGGCCCCGCCCACACCGCGAGCAGCCAGACCACACAACCCATCCAAGAGACTGCTCACTTCCAGCCCTGACCAGATCTCTCTCAGGGCTGCTTAGGGACTGTTTTTCAGAGCTTCTAAGAAAGACCTTAAAAGGAAAACTGTTTCCTAACTCTGGGCCTCTCCTCTCGTCCCTCTGTCTGAGGGATAGCAATCCTGGTGACAGCACTCAAGGGCAGGGCAACAGCAGCAGGCCGGCTATCTATCCCACAGCACAGCCTAGAAGGGACACACAGCCTTCCCTCCTCTTCTCCCGTCCTAGCGACTGTCTCCTGCACCACTTCCCAGCAGAAGGGCTCCCAGGGAGGGAACACGCACCTTTGTAAGCAGTGGGCAGCGCTGACTAACCAGTTTTTGTCGATGAGAACTGCCCCACAGATGTGCCTGCCACGAAAGAGCAGACTGGCCTGCCACGGCCACCTCTCGCAACCTGTCTGCTGACCGCCAAAGATCTTCCCTTGGAATTTGTTCTTGCCACATACTGTGGAGACAATCGCAGCCGCGAGGCACCTGCATTCAGGATGCATGTGCTTGGTGCCCCAAGTGTTAGCATCAGCAGGACCCAGGGGACTCAGCAGCCTCTCTTCCCGATCTTGGGTGCGCATGCCCAAGGTCGGGAGGGGCGTGGCAAGGCTCACGTGACAAAAAAGCCTCTTGGATGGTGAGGGTGGGGTGGTTGTCAGGCCCACAGAACAGAGCTAGGGACAAGGAGAAGGGTGCTGCCCGGCGCTCCTTGGACCTCATTAATTTAGCACAGCTCTGAAGACGTAGAAAGGAGATATGGTTCAGGGCCACGGTCTTTTGGGTGGGTGTGCCCTGCCATCTCAACCCAGGAAGACTGGTGCAGCCCTCAGCGCATGATCTTGACTCTGAATGGAGGGATCTAGGGATCCATGGGAAAGAGCCAGAGAGGCTATGAGTATAAGGTCCTCAGTTCCAAAGCCTCATCTTCAGTGTTTAAAGGCATGCCCACCCTCCCAACCGCCTGTGATCCAAGGGAGAGGGAGGGGGTATGCCCACCAGAAAGAAACCTGCCTCCTCTTTGGATATCTTACCTTCCAACTTTATATTTTGATATTCTGGTATGGACTTGCCGTCCAACTTGATTATGGGTCTTTCTGTGGTCGCTCGGTTCTCGGTACTTAGTGACAAGAGGCTGAAACAGAATAGGAAAGTAGCCAGCAGGTACGCTCCGCCCCTTCCCGGGCCTGATTTCTGGGCCCTAGCGCCCCACATCGCATCTGGCCGGCCTGTGTCTGGGTCCCAGACAGGACCGAAAGCACGTGCAGACAACCGCTGACTCTGGCAAACTGCCTCTAGGGAACATTTCTCGCCCACGCCGACCTCGCGGGAGCCGAGCAAGTGTGCTGAAAACCTAGGTCCATGGGAGGCAGTCGGTACTGGAGCTGGTTGTCCTCAGGCTCTTCTCTCGGGCCTTCATGGGCACCTGCTCCTCCTGGGGGCAAAGGCCTTGCCGGCATCCCAGAGCTTCCCCAGTTTCGTTCCATTACAACATGCAATCTCATCACCCAGACTGGCGGGTCCCATCACCATCTATCTCATCAGCCCAAAGTTCACAGAACCATCCTCATCTACCTCTTCTGTGGGTGAGTCCCGACCACTAACCAACAAATGCTGCCCTCCAGCACGGTTCTGGAAACTAACGTGCCTGCTGGGACTTGTAGTGGGTAAGTTAAGTCCACACACAAAAGGTAGGTTGGACAATGAAGAAAATACAGCGAGGGTGCTGGACTAAAGTAGGTTTTATGCCCTGTTGGACAAACTCATTAGAGTTCAAGGCCTGGAGAAAGCATTCTCTGGGACTTAAAGGTCTGTCCTTGGAATTCTTAGCCAGTCAGCGGCTTCTTCTTTTTCTCCTCCTCCTCCTCTTCTGAGACAGGGTTTCTCTGTGTAGCCTTAGCTGTCCTGGACTTGTTTTGTAGACCAGGCTGGCCTCGAACTCAGAGATCTGCTTGCCTCTGTCTCCCAGAATGCTGGGATTACAGGCATGAGCCACAGAGCCCGGCTGCTGCCTCCTCCTCCTCCTCCTCCTCCTCCTCCTCCTCCTCCTCCTCCTTCTCCTCCTCTTTTCTCCTTCCTCCTCCTCCTCTTCCCTCCTCCTTCTCCTTTCTCCTCTTCTCCTCCTTCCCTCTCTCCTCCCTCCCCCTCCTTTTTTTTTTTTTTGGCAGAAAGTAACACATATTTGCATGTGGGCACATATACAAGTTCCCTGCCAGGAGAAACAAGACAGATTGGAACAGGGCGTGCTTTCTGTGTGTCCCCAGGATTGCTTGCTGGGGCTGTTTTATAGCCATAGTTGAGTGGAGCACTTCACGGTCATTGTGTGTGTTTCATCAGGCTTTTCAGCATCCGTATATGAAATGCTTCCTCCTCTGCCCCGGTCACCTGAAGAGACAAAATGTGGACAGGGCTCTGAGGTATACCACATGCCCTCAGCTCCGACAGCGACCTTCCCATGGGGAGCGCTCACGCTCCTGAAATGTTTCTAGAACAGAAATCATTTTCAACAGAAAGCATTTTGTAGGCCCACACAGTGTCTTAGCTCTTACCACACAGAAAATGTGAAGTAGTTTATTCAGAAACAGCCATCAGTTAACACAGTCCACGAGCCCAGACTGGGGTCTATCTAAATGGCATGTCCTGCAGTGGAAGAGGTTGCAGGAGCCTCACAATCACAAAACAAAAACTTATAAGCCAACACGTTTACTAAATATGGTGGGGAGGATAGGAGGGAGGCCTTATGAATGGGGAAGTTCCTAGGAAGCCACGTCGCTGTTGGAGTCTACAGGAGTGCCTGTGCTGGGTCTCGCCAACTTGACACAAACTAGAGTCAGATAGGAGGAGGAAAACTCAGTTGAGAAAAAAAAAAAAGCCTCTATCTATCAGGTTGGCCTGTAGGCATGTTTGTATCGCGTTTTCTTGATGGTTGATTGATTGATATGGCAGGGCTCAGCCCACTGAGAACAGTCCCACCTCGGGCAGGCTGTACCGGCTGGTAAATAAGGTCCATGATCCCTGAAGCAAGCCAGTGAGCAACATTCTTCCATGGCTCCCACCTCTGCTCCCGCTTCAGTTCCTGCCCTGATTTTCTTCATCGACAGAGTGTGATCGGGACATGTAAGTCAAACAAACCCTGTCTCCCCGAGCTGCGCTTAGCCCTGGTTCTAATTACAGAAACAGACACCAAAATACTATACTGAGTGACTGATTAGAACTTCCATAATTATTTAGTGACTGATTAGAACTTCTGTAAGTATTTCTCCAGTAGCTACAAAGACGTTAGGTCAGACACAGAGGTGGGAAACCAGTGGCTATTAAGAGGGCTAAGATAGCCCAAAATAGGGCTAGCCGGGTGGTTTAGCAGTTAAGATGACCAGAGCTGGATTCCCAGTACCCACATTTGGCAGTCCATATCCTATAACTTGAGCTCCAGGGGACTGACACCTTCTTCTGGCCTCTGTGAGCAACTGCGCTCATACGTACATCACCTCACACAGGCAGAAACACATACATGTACATTATTTTTTATATTTATTTATTTATTAATTACACAGCATTCTGCGTGCATATGTGTCTGTGCGCCAGATCTCATTATAGATGGTTGTGAGCCACCATGTGGTTGCTGGGAATTGAACTCAGGACCTTTAGGAAGAACAGCCAGTGCTCTTAACCTCTAAGCCATCTCTCCAGCCCCACATATACATTATTAAAAGTATATTGTAATTTTTTTTAAAAAGGGCCCCTGTTTACAATTTCCTTTTTCTCTACAACTATAAAAAAGCTTTCATGAAAACTGTTACCACATTGGAATACGGTACTTGGAATAAACTGATCCTTGTTCTTGAGCCATAGTGACTCATATTTGGTTCCAGGATAAACTCATATGAGTGTGTGCTTGTGTGTGTGTGTGTGTGTGTGTGTGTGTGTGTGTGTGTGTGTGTGTGCGCATGCACAACTTCCGTAAGTTCTATAAGCTACCTAGTGCTAATCTTGTAACAGAAATGAATCCTGATCGGCAGGGAAATCAACCGTGTGCTCTGATGGAAAAGGAGAAAGTCTTCTATTAGAAAGACAAGCTGGCCAGTTGAGTTCATGCTTCAGAAAGGACTGGACCCCAATTACACATAGCATACGTAAGTGTTAGCTCTGGTTACTTTAACATTTTCAGCATCGTTATAATCAAACTGGCGTCTTCACAGCCATCCACGAATGCACTTAGCACCTCGTGGCCACTGAGGGGAAATCGCAGCCTTTCCAGAGAGCAGCCTTCATTCCAGAACAAAACTCCAACCAGTCTTTCTCAGGACTCTTGGGCCAATCCCCCCCGAACAACAACAACAACAAAATTCTGACTTTTGTATGTAACCTTTTAGGTGTGGCAGAAAGTTTTAGTTCCTCATAGCAGGTAACGAGGAACATGGAGGAACCAACCATCAATTGAGAACACAGACTGCTTCTTAACACTCTGCCTCAGAGAGAGGCAAGGCTTGATTTGGGCCCTAAGGGTGCAGAATTTGATCTAGCACCCCCCAAGCCAAATGACATGGGTTTCATCCCCATAATCCCCATGGTGGAGGGAGAACACATCTTCCTCTGCACATTGCCCTCTGACCTCTACATGTTCACAGATGCATCTTCATGTACATACATACATACACATACACACACACACACACACACACACACACACACACTCCCATTCTAAAAGCCACAAGCATGACTCTTACAAGCCTATAATAGGCTTCCTTCCTCCCTGACTGCCTTTCTATTTTTAGAAAGTGGTTCATTCTGAAATTCATCTCCACACTAAAGCCTTGAATCCCAGCCTTGCCTCACTGGAGGTCTCTGAAAAGATCACGTTGGGTTGCTGCAAGTGACAGCATGGAGGGTGTAGAGCCATACCTCTGTCTCTGCTGGGAATTGAAGACAGTGATGGTTTCTTTGTGCCTTCAGCCTTGAAGTGGAGTGAGTTTTATATATGCCTATATATAGTTAAAGAGTCTGACCCAAAGCAAAGGAAACATACAGAGGTGCCAGGCTTTTATTCTGCTTTTTTTTTCTTTTTTTTTTAATTTTTATTAATTACACTTTATTCACTTTGTATCCCCCCGCCCGTGAAGACCTCCCTCCTCCCCTCCCAGTCCCACCCTCCCCTCGTTCTCTATGCATGCCCCTCCCCAAGTCCACTGATAGGGGAGGTCTTCCTCTCCTTCCTTCTGATCCTAGTCTATCAGGTCTCATCAGGACTGACTGCATTGTCGTCCTCTGTGGCCTGGTAAGTCTGCTTCCCCCTCAGGGGGAGGTGATCAAATAGCAGGCCAGTCAGTTCATGTCACAGACTGTCCCTGTTCCCATTACTAGGGAATCCACTTGGGTACTGAACTGTCATGGGTTACATCTGTGCAGGGGTTCTAGGTTATCTCCATGAATGGTCCTTAATTGGAGTATCAGAAAGACCCCTGGGCCCAGATATTTTTGTTTTGTTGCTCTCCTTGTGGAGCTCCTGTCCTATCCAGGTCTTACTGTTTCCCACTTCTTTCATTAGATTCCCTGCATTCTGCCCAAAGGTTGGCCATAAGTCTCAGCATCTGCTTTGATACCCTGCAGGGTAGAGACTTTCAGAGGCCCTCTATGACAGACTCCTGTTCTGTTCCCCGTTTTCCCCTCCTTCTGATGTCCATCCTCTTAGCCTTTCTGAATGGGGATTGAGCATTTTAACCAGAGTCCTCCTTCTTGATTAGTTTCTTTGGTGTACAGATTTTAGTAGATTTATCCTATATTATATGTCTAATATCCATTTATGAGTGAGTATATACCCTGTGTGTCTTTCTAACTCACTCAGGATGATCTTTTCCAGTTCCCACCATTTACCTGCAAATTTCATGATTTCCTTGGTTTTCATTGCTGAGTAATATTCCATTATGTAGACGTACCATAATCTCTGTATCTATTCCTCAGTTGAGGGGCATCTGGGTTGTTTCCAGGTTCTGGCTATTACAAATAAGGGTGCTACAAACATGGTTGAGCAAATGTCCTTATTGTGTACTTGAGCATCTTTTGGATATATGCCTAGGAGTGGTATCCTCATGAAACTGAAAAGCTTCTGTAAAACAAAGGACACTGTCATCAGAACAAAACGACTGCTTACAGATTGGGAAAGTGTCCCGTCCAGAGGGAGTTCAACGGGTTCCTAAGAAGGAGCAAAAAGAATGGGATGGGACAAAAACGCGAAGAATGGAGACCAAGTCAGTTTGTCCAATCAAGGCCTCGTTTATTTGAAATTTTTACACAACTGATATAGGGAGAAGGCAGGAAAGGGGGGAGGCTAATTTACTGCTGCAGAAGATAGTAGAAGATAGTGCTTTCGTGGCTTGATATATTGCACCTGCAAGATACCGTAAGGATGTTTACTTAAGATATCTCAAGGATGCTCCAAGACTAACAAGCGGATGTTCTCACACGAATCTATCACCCATGACCTAGGGTCCTAGTGCAGCTGTTGATAACTTTTCCACTAATTGGCTTTGTCTCCACTAAATGGCCTTTGCTCACTATTTGGCTTTGGCATCAGTAAATAACTTTGGCTCCACTAAATAGCTTTGGCTCCCGGCAGGAAAGGATCCACCAACCCTATATCTGACAGAGGGCTAATATCCAGTATACATAAAGAACTCAAGAAGTTAAATAGCAACAAATCAAGCAATCCAATTAAAAAATGGGGAACAGGGCTAAACAAAGAATTCTCAACAGAGGAATATCGAATGGCCTAAAAACACTTAAAGAAATGCTCAACGTCCTTAGTCATCAGGGAAATGCAAATCAAAACGACCCTGAGATTTCACCTTCCACCCATCAGAATGGCCAAGATGAAAAACTCAAGTGACAACACATGCTGGAGAGGTTGTGGAGAAAGGGGAACCCTCCTCCACTGCTGGTGGGAATGTAAACTTGTACAACCACTCTGGAAATCAATCTGGCACTTTCTCAGACAATTAGGAATAGCGCTTCCTCAAGATCAGCTATTCTGTTTTTTTTTTTTTTAAATAATTTATTTAACATTATTTTTTTGGACATTGGTTTGAGTGTTTCAAATCACCTGGAACTGTAGTTACAGACAGTTGTGAGCTGCCATATGGGTGCATGGAATTTGAACCTGGGCCCAACTTAGGAAGAGCAAACAGTGCTGTTTATTTTTTTAAAGATTTGTTTGTTTATTTATTTATTATGTATACATTGTCCTGCTTACATGTATGCCTGCATGCCAGAAGAGGGCACCAGATCTCATTTTAGATGGTTGTGAGTCACCATGTGGTTGCTGGGAACTGAACTCAGGACCTTTGGAAGAGCAGCCAGTGCTCCTAACCACTGAGCCATCTCTCCAGCCCTTATTCTGCTTTTATAACAACTGTTTTGAGGGTAGGCAAGAAACTAGGGAATTGGGAGAGGTGGCAGATTCCCAAAAAGACAACTTAAAACTTCTAAATGACAACATGTCATCAAGTAATCCTCAAACTGCTTGCTGCTGCTTCATGAAGACGAACCAAAAGGGCAGCTGGCAGCTGAAACTGGCCACTGAGCAGAAGCATAAACTGAGGCCACAAACATAATCAGCCATCCATTCCTGGCCCAAAGACAACAAAAGATCAATGTGGGCCATTAGTCCAGTTACCTTTTGTTAAAGTCCCTACCTGCTGCTGGGCGTGGCTGCCATACCCTGCCCTCCACCTAGGGGCAGGACTTCTCTATTTAACCAGACATCTTGGTTCCATCATCCCCTTTCCCGCCCTTTCTCCCCCTTCCTGCCCTATCTCTCCTCCCCCCCAAGCAAAGGCTCCCCTCTCCCTCCCTCACTGCTCCCAATAAACCTGCATTTATGTAATATAGCTTCATCTCTCCATTATCTCATTCTGTTTTATTTAACCAGTCACCTTTCTCCTGTCTCAAGCACCCATCCTAAGCTGTGTGCCACGCAAACTGGTCTCCAACTGGTTAAAAACCAACAGTAACAGAGGATGGTAAATCATTTTTTCCATGGCGTGTTATTCACTGTCCTATTGCTGTGAAGAGACACCATGACCAAGGCAACTCTTTAAAAAGACAGCGTTTAATTGAGGCTTGCTTACATTTTCATCATGACAGAGAGCATGGCAGTGTGCAGGCAGGCACTGGACCAGTACCTAAGAGCTACATCCTGATCTGTACGCTAGGCGGAGGGATGGGCTTTGGAACCTCAAAGCCCACCCACAGGGACACACTTCTTCCAACAAGGCCACCCCTCCTAATTCTTTTAATTCCATCACAGTTCAACTCACTGGTCTAAGCATTCAAACACTACAGGAGCCGTTCTTAGTCAAACCACGACACATGACTGGTCTCAGAAAAGTGGGGTAAGTTCTCTCACTGAGGGCGCACGGGAAGAATACAGTTTTATGTGCCTACCTTAATAAAAACCTCAAAGGACAAATACTCAAACGTCCCACACTTTATTCTCTCCAAGGGTGTGTGTGTGTGTGTGTGTGTGTGCGCGTGCGTGCGTGCGTGTAGACCAGAAGTTGATTCTTGATTCTTTAGTCTCACCCCACATATTTTGAGGCATGATCTTTCACTGAACCTGGAGATCACAAGTTTGATGAGATTGTGACAGAAGGGCAGGAACTTTAAAGCGCAGAATGAAGACTGGCATGTGAAAGGAGCCAGGTTATTGAAAAAGCCTGGAGACCCTTTCGTAGCTTGCTAACATCTAACGGAGCAAAAGTGAAACAACATGGCCGGATGCTTTCTGGGCTTTGTCCCACGGCGACTTCTCTGGCCCCGTTCTTTGGAACCGGTGAACCCTCTGAGAGCTGCTCCCAATAAACCTGCATTTAATTACTTGTCTTGAATTGGCTCATTTTACCGGCTGGAGATAAAACTTAGGCACCTCACTCAACACTCTTCCTAAACCCAACTGTCACATCGGGCTGCCTTGAAAACCAATAGTCTCCAAAAAGTGCTTCAAGGGTCTTCTGAGCTCCGGCTCTATCTTTTGACCTTCATGGCAATCCTATGAAACTGGCAGATTTACAAAGTCCATGTGTTCTACATGAAAAAACAAAAAGAACAAAACCTGAGCTATATAGAGTGCATAGCCATCGGGGTGCTCAGAACTGCAGGCCACTGGTGCGGCCTTTTCCCAAAACCTGCCAGGGGATGCTGCAAATGACCACGTGCTGTGACCGCGGAGTTCCAGTGGATTCTGAAAGTTCAGGACCAAGGTGAAGCACACAGCTAATCAACTTACTGATTACGTGGCTAAATAACCATGTTTCCAAAACGTCGGTTTACAAATAGGATCTTGTTAAAAATCGGTCTCATGACCTTAGTACTTTGTAATGTGGGTGCTAGGAGGAAAAAAAAAAAAAAACAAACCTGTGGGTGCCATAGTGTGTTCTGGGACTGCCTCCCACTCCCCCATGGCACCTTCTTTGTCCAGAGGATTTGAACATGTCTGTCTGCAGAGAGACATGCCTGGCCTTCCGGATTGGCTTCCACTACCCACTAACATGATCCCGGGAAATGTGCTGCATAGGACCGGCATGAAATCTCCTAGCCCGCGAAATGGAGACCATATCCATACTGTAGACTCGCGTCAAGAACCCAGCGCCTTCGCAGCCATCAACGTGGAAGGCACCAGGACCTGAGGTGGGTGCGGAACCTGCGTGGCCTGCGGTCCCGGTGCCACCTGCACAACTCTGCGGACAGCTCACTGCTGCCCCCAAGTGGGAAGTCGAGAGAGGTCGCGTTTGCAGAGAGACGGCAACAGCCACCGGGTGATGACATCAGCGGCTGGACTGGATGGAGAAAGAAACATGTAGCCTCTTCCAGCTGCGCGAGGTATTGCTGCTCCTTCTTGGGGGCTGAGATCTAGCAACGTCCCGAAACTGATTTTTAAAAAACTATTTCAGGGGCTACGAGATGAGCAATTTACACTCTGATAAACGACCCCAATCAGTGATGAGCGAGCCCAGGGCTTCAGTGTTCCCTGGAGAGCGCCAGGGGCGGTGGGAACAGGGGTCTGCACTGCGCCCCTGCGTGAAGCACGCGGCAGGCGAGGCAGGGTCGGGCAGAACTGCCCGAAGGACCTGGAGGAAAGCAGCTTGCGGGAACCACCCACGCTGGCCCCGCCCCTCTCGCCGCCCGCCCCTCACACCTGCCCATCCTCTTGTCCAAGGCTTTAGACAACCTTTCTTTCTAGTCCCACAGCCTCCCAGCCGTCCCTTTTCGCCATCCCTTTTGGTCCCTTTCAACCACCCATCCCAGGCATGCTGCTTGACAGGTCGCCATCAGGAAGAGCCTTGGAGGCAGATAAACTACTCTGTCCTTTGGAGCTGCGGGTCAGAATCTTTCCCGTAGCCCCTGCAGAGGCTCCAAGAGGTGCCCGGATCTCGACTGATCAGAGCACACATAGCCTATTGCAGCTTGCACTAACAGTTCAGGAGGCTGAGAATTTCTTCATTCGACTGTTAGACAAGGAGGAAGCCCCTTGGCACCCGGGTATAAACTCTACTCCCGGATTGATAGCACTTTGCTAATTGGTTCTCATATGTTTCTAAGTCCGTTTAGTAAGATGGTCTGCAAGCTAAGTTCAGTTAGGTGGAACTTCCGGTGAGCTACTGCACAGTAGCGTGAAAGCATAACACTAATGAGCTAGAAATGTACAGAAAAAGAAAAGTTTTGAAAGATTCACCATCTAGAAATAATGAGACAATTAATACACTCAAACCTGATTTAACATCATACACTAGACACAGGTATTGAAACCCAGCATTAATACATACAATTTTATGTCTACATGTGTCTATTTAAAAAAAAAAAAAAAAAAGCAAACCTTACCCTCCACAGAGGAAGACAATGCAGCCACTCCTGATGAGACCTAATAGACTAGGATCAGAGGGAAGGGGAGGAGGACCTCCCTTATCAGTGGACTGGGAGAGGGACACGGGTGGGGAAGAGAGAGGATGGGATTGGGAGGAAAGTACAGGGGGAATACAAAGTGAATAAACTGTAATTAATAAAAATAAAAATAATTAAAAATAAAGATGCACCTAAAGGTTCAAATAAAAAATGAATTTAAGCAAAGAAAATGAAAATTATTTTTGAGTCAAGAAAATAAAATCGGGGCTGGAGAGATGGCTCAGAGGTTAAGAGTACTGGCTGTTCTTCCAGGGGTCCTGAGCACAATTCCCAGCAACCACATCGCAGTTCACAACTGTCTAGAATGAGACCTGGTGCCCTCTTCTGGCATGCAGGTGTACATGCAGTCATAACATTGCATACATAATAAATAAATAAATATTTTTTAAAAAGAAAATCATCAGAGGCCCTCTGTGATAGTCTCCTGTCCTGTTGCCTGTTTTCTCCCTCTTCCTGTGTTTATCCCAGAAGGCCTCTGAAAGACTCTACCCAGCAGGGTATCAAAGCAGATGCTGAGACTCATAGCCAAACTTTGGGCAGAATGCAGGGAATTTTATGAAAGAAGGGGGAGATAGAAAGACCTGGATAGGACAGGAGCTCCACAAGGAGAGCAACAGAACCAAAAAATTTGGGCCCAGGGGTCTTTCTGAGACTCGTACTCCAACCAAGGACCATTCATGGAGATAACCTAGATAACCTAGAAACCCTGCTCAGATGTAGCCCATGGCAGCTCATTATCCAAGTGGGTTCACTAGTAATGGGAACAGAAACAGTCTCTGACATGAACTCCGGTGGCTGGCTCTCTGATCACCTCCCCCTGAGGGGGTGGGGTAGGGCAGCCTTACCGGGCCACAGAGGAAGACAATGCGGCCAGTCCTGATGAGACCTGATAGGCTAAGGTCAGATGGAAGGGTAAGAGGACCTCCCCTATCAGTGGACTGGGGGAGGGGCATGAGAGAAGAGGGAGGGAGTCAGGGAGGGCAGGAATGGGAGGGAATGAGGGACTGTGCTACAGCTGGAATATAAAATAAATTGTAATCAATACAAAAATAAATTAAAAAAAGAGAAAAGTATCTGCCACATTTCTCCCTCTCACCCCCAGGACCACTACAACAAACCTGATCAAAGGTGTCACTGAACCCTTGGACCACCCTGCGGTGTCAGCGTCTCTCAGACTGCCCCTCCCGCCAGGGCAGCTCCTTGGAGAGAAGGTGTCTTTACATCACCTGGGGTAAACAGGAACGACATCTATCTCTCTTTTTGAAAAATCAGTGTTAGCACTTCATCTGTGTCTTTTTTTAAATTAATTTTATTTTATGTGCATTAGTGTGAAGGTGTCAGATCCATTGGAACTGGCATTACAGACAGTTGGTGCCATGTGAGTGCTGGGAATCAAACCCAGGTCCTTTAGGAAGAGCAGACCGTGCTCTTAACCACTGAGCCATCTCTCCAGCCCCCATTTGTGTCTTTTTAAAAACAGAAGGACCTAACAGAAAATTCCATTCCTGCTGTCTTCTCCTTCTTCTTCTCCTCCTCCTTGTCTTACAACATCAATGAGTTAACAACTATGGCAGACCAAATGTTCCTGTCCCTCATGCATGCCCAGAGGCTTGTCTGCTAGCTGATTCTAGACCCTCATGAAGCTGACAGTATTTACCATAACACACTCACAACTTTAATTTCAGGTACAGGACTCCCTTTCTCTTCCCTCCAGTGCTGCCTATGGACCCAGAGCTTCATATAAGAAAGACAAGCACTTTCCTTTTGAGTCACATCCTGACACATGTAAGTGTTTGTTTGAAACAGGGTCTCTCTACATAGGCCTGGCTGTCCTGGAACTCACTATGTAGACGCAGGGGGCCTTGAACTCACAGAGTTCTTCTTGCTTCTGCCTCAGGGATTAAAGGTGTGTGGCACCATACCTCTCTTCTTTCTTTTTCTTTCTTTTTTTTTTTTTAGAAAAAAAAAATTAATTTTATTATTTAGAGATGAAGCTATATTATATAAATGCAGATTTATTGGGAACAGCATGGGAGGGGAGGGGAGGGGAAAAAGAGAAAAGGGGGAGAGACACAGAAAAAGACAGAAAAGGGAGCAGAGGAAAAACAGAGGGGGCTGGGAAGGAGGAAGGGCAGAGAGAGAGAGCAAAGAGCAAGGGTAAAAAGGGCCTAAGGAACCAAAATGTCTGGATTGTATAGAGTAGAGTCTCTGGGAGAGGAGAAGCCCCGCCCCTAGGCCGAGGGTAGGGTATGTCAGCCATGCCCTGTCTCAGGTAGAGACTTAACAGTCAGTCCCTAAAGAGGATAACTGATAACTGTAGGTTGTCAGAGTTTTGGAACAAAACTCTGGTCTCAGAGGCAGGAGGATGGCGGTGAACTCAAGGCCAGCCTGGTCTACATGATTTCCAGGCCAGCCAGGATGACACAGAGGCTGTGTATCAAAACAACAACTTCTGAGCTTTACCCCCAGCCTGCAAGGGGCTTTTTAAGAAAACAAACCAACCGTCCCTCTTGCATTTTGCAAATCAGCCCCCAGCAGCCTGGATTCCTGAAGATTTCGGTCATTTGCTGACCTGGCCCGAGGCCCAGGACAAAGCAGCAAACAAGCTGGTTCCTGGTCCTGAGTAAACCCACCTCAGTGCGTCCAACAAAAGCATAACGCCTGCACGCAGACTATGCTCATCAGGGTGCTCATGAGGATGAGAGTCTAGAGGATGCTAATAAAAACTTATAATTTTACTATTGTTTGCATTGCCATCATAGAAAAAAGAATCATCAGTCGTAAAATCAGCTCAAAGGAAAATAAGGAGCTAAGGATATATAACTCCACGACAGCGGACTTGTCTAGGCTGCATGGGACCCTTCAACACTCCAGAGAAAAACAGAACCAAACCACTGGTCATGGTTATCTGATGATGGCTCAGTCAGTGAAAGTGTTTGTTGTACAAACGTGAGAACTGGAGTTTGCCCCTAGCACCCAAATAAAAGGTTGCGCATAGGGCCATGTGCTTGCAATAGCCGAATTCGAAAGGCAGAGAGAAGCCGAGCCCTGGGGCTCTGTGGTCAGCCAGCCTAGATGAACTGGTCAGCTCTAGATCCCCGTGTGACAGACTGTCTCAGGAACCCAAAGTGACCAGCTCCTGTCACCATACCTTCTGGCTCTCACATGTAAGCATGAACACATGTAGCCATGATCATGAAAACACACAGAGAAAGAGAGATTGGCCTCCAGCTGGACCAAGTAAATTATTGGTAGTATTGTGATTTTATGCTCCCCCCCCCCATACAATTCACATTGAAATATAACGCTGGTGATGAGGTGCTAAGGGGTGGGACCGGGTGGGACTTTTGAAATAATTGTTTAGATTTATTTGCTTGTTTCATGTGTGTAAGTGTTTTGACTGTGAACCACATGGGTGCCTGGTGCCTCCGGAGACCAGCAAGCACTCTTAACAGCTGAGCCATCTCCGCTGAGGACTTTTAAGCTGTAACTCATGAGATTATTCCTTATGACTGATGGGCTAATGGGTTCTCTCAAGAGTAGGCCACTGAAGGAACCAGTTTGACTCTTGTTGGTGTCTCTTTTAACACATGATGTCTTGCCCCACCTTAAGGCCCTGCAGAGTCCCCGCAAGCAGAAAAGGCCTTACCAAATGCCACCCCTGGACCTTGGCCCTTTCTCCCTCCGAAAACTAAGTGACCCAAATAAACCTTTATTTTCTACAAATTGCTAGCTGTGGCATTTGCGGCATTTGTTAGATTTCTGAGGACAGGACTGACACAGAAAGAGAGGGTGTCTGCTAAAGGAGAAGAGGATGCTCCAGGCTGATAGAAGAGGTTTGGAAGGACAGGAAATTAAACTCAACTGCAGGGGCTAACTGAAAGCTTTCTCCTTCCGGGAGTTGTTTGTCCAGACGAGGCAGTCTTATCTCTAGAAACTCCCTTGCCGAAGGCTACCACGACACAGGTGACAGTGGGATCTGAGTTAGGCAACAGCAGTGAAGGGGAAGGATGGGGAAGGAGACTATGTTCCCACTTAGGGCTTTGATCAGGGCCTGGCAGGGGTTTCCAAGATGTATTTGTTCTAACAGCCTTCAATGATAGTAACAGACAATAGTAACGAAGACAATCAACACAAGCATCAGGAAGTTCCGCAACTGTGGCTAGGGTTACGGAGGCAGAAAGTGGGAGGGGCCCTTTGCAGCTTGATGTATCTTCCACACCAGCCCAGGGGACCGCAAATTATGGAACACAGTCTCATCTTCTCTCCTCTCACCTGTACCCTTCTCCGTCTCCTGACTGGTTTGCCGTTAGAGGCGTTTCCTGCCGTTCCATCTCACACCCATCACTGTTTTCAGTTTTCCATATGCCCTTGTAGGAACGGGCCATTTTCATGAGGCTATTAGCATGTTTTTCTTCAGCCGTTGTTGATACGGGACCCGCTTTGCATGTAGCTGGCGGCACGCAGGAGCATTCCATGTTGCCCACAGTCTCAAAGCAGCCTCGCTTTCAACGCTGATTGTTCCCATGTTTAAAAATGAATGCTGCCGGGTACCTATCTCTCCCCCTTCTGCTGCAGGTTTAGTTCTTTTCAGAGAGTAAATTCTTGTAGGTGGGATATGTGGATCAAAGCAAACAGGTGCTCACCTGGCCAGCTGCACCCGACACCATGTCCAAGACACTCCCTACCCGGAAAGATGGTGATGACCTTTGCTCTTAGTATGCAAAGAAGGAGATGGAAAACCCAGCGGAGAAATAACAGGGGAATGTCACCGTAAACGCTGAAACCTGCTCACCGTCCCTTAGAATTAGAGACTTGGCAAATAAAGAACCGATCTTAAAATCGAGGATCACAGGTTTGGCCGTGGTGCGTTACAGTAAGTCAAAGGTGGAGAAACAGCCCCTTCCCTCACTCTTTGAAGTGGGACTTTGAGAGTTCCGGCAAGGTAGCTTAGAATGACAGATTTCAAATTGTGCGTGCTTGTTATGTGTTTAGGAGTGTTGTTGGTTGGTAGGGTTCTTTCGTGCTCTGTGGGAGACTCTGAGTTAAATTCCTTAGCTCAAAAAAAAAAAAAAGTTACATGCAGCCTCATGGTGGCACGCGCCTTTAATCCCAGCACTTCCAAGGCAGAGGCAGACAGATCTCTGAGTTCTAGACTTGCCTAGTTTGCAGTTCCAGGACAGCCAGGGTTACACAGAGGAACCCTGTTTGGGGGGAGGAGGGAGGGAAGAGTTACATATCTTTATTCTGTTTTTCTTTTTTTTTTACTCAAAATGTTTCTGTGTAGATCTTCCTGCTTCAAGCATCCTGAGGGTCCAATTTTAAGTGTGCACCCCCACACCCTGTGGGTACGTGCCTCCTTTTCTCTCACATGTATATGGGGTATGCATACATGTGAGGAGAAAAGGCCCACCCTGAGTGTGCGCAGCACATCCCACAGGCTGGAGTCCTAGACTTAAACAAAAGAGCAAGAGTGCGGGCAGTGAGCATCAGCCTTCAGCGCTCTCTGCTTCCTGGCTGTGGACGTAAGGAGGCCAGCTGCCTCGACGCTCCTGCTGACATGCCTTTCCCACCATGGTGAGCCCTGATCATGTGAGCCAAAGGACCTGTGAATTGCTCCTTGACAGCAATTTGACTACAAGAAGCAGAGAAAGAGCTGGCACACCTGCCTAGACCCACTGCGAGACCGGAATAGCAGCCACATTGTTGAGAAGTCTCCAGACCTCACAAGGATACTTGTGTTTCCTAAACAGAGAAAAACCATGTTTTCAACCTGTGCTGAACTCGTAACCCCACACTGTATACCCAGCCCTGTGCCTTGCTAAACTCCTGAGTATCTGTGATGGCTACCCTTCCACATGCTGGACTCCGGCACTTATCTACCCCACAGGCGGCCTTGAGCCCTGAGCCCCTGACTCTTCTCTCCAGGTGCCAACAGCCAATTATCTCCACAGCTGGTTTCTATCAACCCTAGCCCTTCCCCATAGAAAAAGGACCCCAAACCAGGTTGAGGCTGCTCTCGGGAATCCTGCCTTAGGGAGGGGCAGCCCTTTGGCCAGTCTAAAGAAAGCTTGGAAACGGTTTTTCCCCATCAGGTCTGCCGCCAGCAGCTCTGCTCTTGCAGCCCGGAGGAGCAGGCACTCTGTGGTAAGGTCCTTTTTGGCACAAACCCCAGAAGAAGACACCACTGTGTCTTTCCTTGTGGCTAGCCAGTCCTAAGCCGACACTCCGTTTTCTTTCTACCCCTTTGCACTGATGCCTCTGCCTGAGAACTCTTCAGTAACCACTTATGGCTTCCTCTTCCTGTTTTTGGTGCCTAAAAAACACGTTGCTTTTCAAGTTGGAAAACTGTTTTAAGCGTGCCAGGTGTGGTGCCTTTGACAGCTCCCTGGGGAGGCACAGGTGGGTATATCAAAGTCAGGTTGTCCGACACAGTGAGTTCCAGGACAGCCAGGGTTACAAAGTGAGAGCCTGTCCACAAACCAAAACCAAAACCACACACACACACACACACACACAAAAGCATGCGCACGTGCGCGCGCCCACGCACAAAACTTCCCATTACCCCAAATACCATGTTTTTGAGTCCCTATTAGAGCTAAAACTATCCATCTAAATATTCCAGAGTTCAGTTGCTCAAAAGAACAGTGACATGGGACCCTTTACAAAATTGCATTTATTAATTACTAGTAGAAGGGAAATGTGGAAGTAGCTGATTTTGGAAAAGTGGGGGATTGAAGAGGGTAGAAAGAAGGAACAAAAATTTGGCCAAAAGCATCTAACAAATGTAAAAGTCATCATAAAATGATATTATGATTCACAGATGGCCTCTCCAGTAAACCTAAACATCCTTCTAATGAACTTTTTAAAATTTTTTTTTTTGTTTTTGTTTCATTTTTGGTTTTTTGAGACAGGCTTTCCCTGTGTAAAGAGCCCTGCCTGTCCTGGAACTCACAGAGATCTGCCTGCCTCTGCCTCCCAAGTGCTGGGATTAAAGTTGTGTGCCACAACCCCCCCCCCCCCCGCATCTAATGAACTTGGAAGCATTTTGAAAATATGAAACTTTGAAAACATCAAAATGTATCCTTCCTGTGTGTGTGTGGGGGGAAATGAATCTAATTTAATAACAACCTTGTATGGGGACAGAAACATTAATTTAATAACAACCTTGTATGGGGACAGAAATGGTAGGACATAGGGAGGTGCTGGGCTCAAGTACTCTGAAAGTCCCTTTACAAATCCAGTGTTGGGAGCTGGAGAGATGGCTCAGAGGTTAAGAGCACTGGCTGTCCTTGTAAAGGTCCTGAGTTTAATTCCCAGCAACCACATGGTGGCTCATAACCATTTACAGTGAGATCTGGTACTGTCTTCTGGTGAGCAGGCAGAATGCTGTATAAATAATAATAAATGATAAATCTTTAAAAAAAAATAAATCCAGTGTCAATCATTTTGGGCAATTTAACTTGCCTGGGCTATTGTCCAGGAAATGGAGATCAACGGAGAATGTGAGTCCGGTAGCTGCAAACATACTCAAACTCCTGAACCCCACCTTCCCTTGTAAGCTGAGTGACCCCACCCAGCCTCCTGTGGAATGCCTCCTTTATGCAGGCACTGGGTGAATCATCTCCCCAAACACCATGCTGCTCTATGATGGGGTCATGATGGGTGAGGAATGAGAAAGTGAGGCCCAGAGTGGGATGGTCAAGTCTTTTGCCCAAAGTCACATTCTAGAGGGTCAGGGTCCTTAAGAAGCCATCTCTCTGAACACAGAGTCCTTCTTGCTGATGGCAGCAGTGCAGGAGCTGCTCTCTGCAGCATCAGGACCAGGCTCAGGCAGAGAATGGGCAGTGACAGTGGCTAATGGCTGAGTCCATTCCAGCAGTATCCACTCACATGACTGCTCCCTTGGGCAGCTTTCAGACAAGGCTCTCAGGTCAGCAAGGATGATCTAGAGCAGGGGTCTTGGTCTCTTGTCATAAATGCAATGTCACTCAAGCTTGTCACCTGAGTACAGGAATGAGGCAAGGAAGGAACACACAAGCAGGGGTGATGATTGTGTGTGCCACAGATTTTATCCAAATGCTGCTTCCATTTCTTCTCCTACCCTCCCCCCATAATACTTTCCGTTTACCTCTCCACTTCCCACCTTCCTTAATATCTCTTCCTTGTGATCACCCTTTTAGTTTCATGACCTACAAACACACATACGTAAATACACACACACACACACACACACACACGAATGCCATTTTTAATGTAGGCTCCCCAAGTGACATAGATGTGGTTACTTCCTTTTCCGAGTCTGGCATCGTCTGAGTAACATAACAAGTTAGTCACAATCACATCCTGCAAATGTCATGCCTTCATCTTTCCTTATGGCTGCATTGAATTCTATTGTGCACAGGTGTCACACATTTTAAAAAAATACCTTCATCTGTTGACGGACATCTCAACGGCCCTAATTCCTGGCTGTAGCACACAGCAGAGCTACAAACATGGATGTCCAAGTATCCATACTATGTTGACTAAGAGTCCTTCAGGTATGTCCCCGAGAGTGGTGTAGCTGGGTCATGTGGTGTTCTGTTTTCAACTTGTGGAGGCGTCCACATATAATTTCCATAGTGGCCACACAAGTTTACATTCCCACCCAGGGTGCACAAAGAGTTCCTTTTCCCCCACATCCTCACCAGCACTTGTCATTTGTTTTCTAGATGCTGGACATTATGGCTGAGGATGAGATAAACTTTCAAAGTAGTTTTAATTTGCATTTTCCCCAAGAGATAGATTTTCCAAGCATTATTTTAGCTGTTTGAGTGTTTCTTCTCATCCTGTTTAAATTAGAACATGATGTGCATCACTGCATTAAAGAATGCAGAGCCTCCCGTGAATACATGTTCACGGAGGTAAATAGTATTAATACACCTATTTTTTAATGCTGTCTGGATGCTGGGCAGTGGTGGCACATGACTTTAGTCCCAGCACTCAAGAGGCAGGGACAGGCAGATCTCTGTGAGTTCAGGGCCAGCCTTGAGAGTTCCAAAAATGTACCCACGTACTGCTGGCTAATATATATATATAATCAAACCAAATTCAATGTGTCAGACAACTGTTCTAAGCAGGGATCACACAGAGGAAGACTCGACAAGCCTGATGTTTCAACAGAAAAACGCAGCCTAGTGTCTGGTCCCCCCTGAGACCTGGTTGCGGTCTTGGCTCTATTTCCTGCCTCTCTGTAAACCACTTCTTTTCTGCCTTTGCATATTTTCAATTCTTGCCAAATTCTCAAACTCTCTGCCTTCTCCTGATATGTGCTAAAATCTACAAGCTAGTTTCCAATTTTTCTCACACTTTCTTGACCTGGGGTCACTGAGAATTACAGACTAAAACCTGTCTTTCCAGGTTCCTATCAGAACTCGGAAAGAAGTTCTGCAAAACACAGGTGTTGTGTCCCACCTCAGCCAGGGCCTGTCTGGTGACAACCACATCACCAACCCACCGCCAACCAACATGCCCCGGATGGTTTCCGCCATGTTCCTTCACCACCCAGAGATGCTCTGAGCCACCTCCATCTGGAAGCCAGCCTCACTAGCTATCGTGTTATCTCAGATTCCGATTTTAGCATTAAACTTAACTTCCACTTTGATTTTCATAAGAATTTTTCTCCTGTATGCTTGCATAGTCACAGAAGTCAACAAATATCCTCTTCTACAAGTCTCCAAAGGTGGTTTAATCATTGCTTAGTGAGGCAAGGAAGCAGGCATAGTTAGTCTTCTGTTACCAAAGAAAGGAAGAATGTGTCTTCTGTTTCCTTTAAGAAAGATCTGGGCCTGGTGGCACTGGCCTACTATTAGTGCCTCAGAAGGTAAAGGCAGAAGGATCATAAACTGAAGATAGCCAGGTGTGGTGCAAGTCTTTACTCCCATCACTCGGGAGACAGAAGCAGGAGGATCTCCAAGTTCAAGGCCAGCCTGCTCTACAAACGGAGTCCCAGGACAGCCAGAGCTACATGGAGGTACCCTCTTTGGTAAATCAACCAACCATCCCAAGAAACAAACCAAAAAACCCTCGAGATAGTTCTGTGCTAAAGAGTGAGTTCAAGGCTGGCTTTGGAAAATTTACGGAGACTGTGTCTGAAAATAAAAAGTATTTTGGTGAGTCAAGCATGATTGCAGTAAGTGATCTCAGAACTTGGGGGGTGGAGGCAGGAGATGTGGGCACCTGTTTATATTACAGAGTGAGTTTAAGGTCAACAGAAGCCACTTGAGATCTTGTTTCAAAACCAGTAACTAACTAATTAACTAAGTAAATAAATATATATATATATAAAGAGTGGCTGGAGAGACAGCTCAGTGGGTAAAAGCACTTGCTGCTCTTCTAGAGGTCTTGGGTTTGAATCCTAGCACCCAGTTAGAAGCTAACAACCATCTGTAACTCCAGTTCTAGGGGATCTGATGCCCGCTCTGGCTTCTGCAAATGGTGCACAAACATCTATACACACAATTGTTTTTAAAGTATAAAGTAAAATTAAATAGATAGCTAAAGGATGGCTGTGTGGCGAGGTCCCAGGCTACCATGCAGGAAGTCTAAGGTTTAATACAAGTTTAACAAAACAACCACACCAAAACCCTCGTGTCTTTGGAACAAGATTAAAGAATGCCTAAGACTTAGTTATTTTTCCAGTATTGTAACAAAATACCCGACAAAGGCAGCTTCAAGAAGGAAGGCTTTATTTGAGGTCACTGTTCCAGGAAGCCATAGTAGCAGCAGGGCACAGCTTGGTCATATTGCGTGTGCAGTCAGGAAGCGGGGATGAGCTTCAGCGCTCAGCTCCCTTTCCTCTGGTTCAGTCCACGACCCCAGCCCATGGGATGGCGCTGTCCTCCCTGAGGGAGCACCCTCCCATTTCCATTAACCCAATCCATAGACCCTCTCACAAAGATGTTTGTCTCCCAGGTGGTTCTAGAGTCTGTCAGGTTGACATTCAATATTAAGCAACAAACCTAGTAGGCTGCTGTTTATTCTGAGCAAAGGGGGAATAAGAGCGGCTGATAGGACCTGCCAACAGAGCACACTGATCCCAGAGACACTCTCCCTTTGACCTCAGCTCGGCCGCTCACTTTTTGTATTCGGGCAGCTAAGACCTGCACAGTATTCATTGAGCTCAGAGTGATCCTACCAGCTACAACCCTCCTTCTGGTTTCTGGCCGCTAGGAGGTTACTTTGGTTGGCTTCTCTTCCTTCAGGATGAACCTGTTTTCCTCTTTCTGCAACAGCTCCCCATTTCCAGGAATTAGGAACCAAAATAGTTGTGGCTTTGAGGTTAACTATGTGCCAGATGACACCCCTCTTCTCTTCCTCTTGTCACCACAGGATGGTCAGCCCCAGCCTGTGTTCTAAAACTAACACCCTGGCCCTTCTCTGTTCCGGGCTGTGACCCCAATTTCATCTTAAGAGTTTAGACTCCCTGAGGTGCTGAAGATCCCCAGGGTTGACCTGTCATCCCCTGTTCCTGTTAGCTGAGCTGTTCATAGCACAAAGATCTAGCATTTGACAATGCCAGTAGACACCGTGGCCAAATAAGGCCAGCTCTATATCTTTTTTCTTCTTTTTAACCAACACTCAAAAGGCAAATGACATCCCAGGACCACTGTGACCCTGGGAGTCTGTAGCTGGTGTGGTCTGACATTCATGAAACAGTGTTAAGTCTCTTGAGCTGAGGTTTTGGCCTGTTCCTCACTGAATTCTCACAGTATGTCCTTGATGTGTGCCTAGCTAAGCAAGTTCCTGGTTGGAGCCTTCATCAAATTCAGACAGCATTTCCAGGAGAAGGCACTATGTCAGAAGGACTAGATGAACAGCTGTCATACAGATGCTGACATCTGTTTGGGGTTTAGGGGTGGGGTAAGGGCAGTGGTTAGAGCTTTGTGCATACATTTATTCTTGCATCTAAAGAAAGATGGGTTGAAGTTCTGTCTTTCTGGATGGCATGCTGTTTATCTGACTGGGTGATCCATTCCTTTGACCAGACGGGGAACTCTCTAGCTCACTGGAAGTTCTCATGAGGGTCTATCTAGATGGGTCTCTGGCTGGAGCTGGGCCTGTCAGTCCAGGCAGGCATCTGTCTGAGGGCTTTGTCAAATTAGGACTCTGTCTGAGGTGCACTTTCCAGTGGGTGCATGAGGAGGGGATTGTAACAGCCACTCACTCCTGGTGTTCTTAAAATTTTCTCAGGGTAGGACCCCCCCGACATACACACACACACACACACACACACACACTTACCATCACCGACACTTACCTCTCCCAGTCCCCCGTCTTTGATTGCTATAATTACTGGGGCAAAGCCCTTTTTTTTCCCGTCCTGAGAAACTTTTATTTTGATCCAGACCCACAAGTCCCATTCATACATAACATAGGGCACAGCAGCATGGTGGCTGCAGAAGCCCAGCCATCACTGAGCGACAGGCCGCATCTGGCGCAAGGCATTCACACCCGCGTCCACTCCGCTGGCGGTTCCCGTGGCCCTTTAGGCCTTCCAATGCGCATGTTGAAGCCTGAGGGCAGAAGGGTGCCATGCAGAGGCTGTGGTGTGAAAGGGTAATCCTCCTCAAAACCCCCGCAGGCGCGCCTCCAGGTCCGGGTTATAGGAAGAAGAGGACGTGGTGATGAGCCCTGAGCTCCAGCCCGAACTCCCAAACGCCCAGGGCTCTCCAAAGCGTACCCTAGGCTCTAACTCACCTAGCCCACCAGTCTGCGCTCCGTTTGTTACTTCTTCGTAGGCGTCAGGTCCGGGAGGGTTTTGATCTGCGGGCCCGGGAGAACCCCTACAGGTCAGCTTAAACAGCCCAAGTCCCAGGGACTCCTTAGAGCGCAGCTACAGACTTCCCTTCCCGAGGTAGCAGTTGGAGGCGGGGCCGTGGGCGTGGCCAAGTGTGGAGGTCAGTCTTCCGAGCCCCGCTTAGACAACCCAATCTCCCAACAGAGACCTGACCTCCTGACCTGGGGCTCACTTTGTGGCCGGAGCGGTGACCGTTAGGAGCCCGGGGGAGTGGCTACGCTGGGTCTGAGGCTGACCTCCGCGTGGCCACTTAGACCCTCCCGAGCCTTAAGAGGGTGGGGAACCTGCGAAGAGGTGCTCTCGGGTCTCCCTCAGCCCGACGTCCGGGGCGGGCCCCAACTCACCACAGCGCAGTGGCGACGTTCCCTGCCCGTCCTCCGTTTGTGCGATGGGCCGCGGGGCACGTGCAGCCACCTGGCTGTAGATGGGGGTGTCAGCGCTGCTGGGCGCCCGCGTCCCGGGCCCTGTGCCCGCCGGGGCACCACGCTTCTGCACCACAGCGTAAGTGTCAGCCATGGGAAGGGTCGGGGGACCGGGCACCGAGATGCTCCTGCCACGGGCAGCAAGCAGAGGAAGTGAAACCGCTGAGCACGACGGAGAGCGGGGGAGGGGGGGGAGGGAGCAAGCGCACCCCAGGCAACTGGGCTTCCTTCCTGCCTGCCCTAGTCCCCAGAGCAGGAAAGGAGAGAAGGGGCGGGCCACCTGAGGGCACAGAGCCGGTTCCTTGTCCCTGGTATCCCTACAGCAGGAAGGACAGGGCCTGATTGGCAGGTGGGACTAGGGAGGAGCCATGTAAAGCCAGACTTGGTCATGTGTGTGTGTGACCCCAGCATTCCTACAATGAGATGGAGACAGGTGGGTCTGCAGAAGCCTGAGGTACCTGGCCAGACTGTCTCAAAACACATGGGAGATGAGGTCCCGTTCCCAAAGTTGTCCCCTGGCCTCCCAGCAACGTTTGTGTGTGTGTGTGTTTGGGGGGGGGGTGTTTCTAAAAACATTTCTGTCTAATTAATTACCTTCTGGAAGAGCAAGGAAGGGAAAGGCCAATCCAGAGTGAAGGGGGTTGGTGTTCCTGGGGAAGAGCAAGCCTCGAGCAGATAGAACCAGTACCTGAGAACCCCACCTGGTGGGCGGGATACAGCGGCGGGCAGGGTTGGGGAGGTCCTGAGCGACAAGGCATCCTTGCAGATTGGGGCACAGTTCTGCAGAAAGGCAGGCGGGGAGTCGTGAGGCTTTAACCTGACGCAGGCCACTGTGGGCTGCTGAGTGTGAGCTTAGGAGGGGACCACCTGGGAAGGGGTTCCGAGGAGAGTTGCAGCTCTCAGAGGTGTTGATGGCTGGCAGGAAGAGTGGAACTGGGGGCTCTGTACCTCCTTGAGGTTCTGGTAGTGGGGGCTGGCGTTCTGGAGAGTGCTGGAGAAGAGCTGGGCCACTGTGTGGTACAGGAACCTGTACTGCTCCTGTTGGGATGCGCAGTCACTGAGAAGGGAAGATGGCGAAGAGACGGATGCCTTCCTGTGTCCTCGGGAGTGGGAAAACGGGGCAAGCACATACCTCTGTCTGCACCGCAGCAGGCCGCTGTTTCCGCATCTCAAGGACCACTTCGAAGAGGCTGAAATTGGGTGGGACTGTCTGGGAGAGAGAGGCAGAGTATAAACCGGCCGTGGTGGGCATGCGTGAGGGAGGCGTGGGGCGCACTGCAGGCAGAGACGATAACGTCATACCTGGGTCAGCAGTAACTGCCTCACGTAATCAACAGCACACAGGACACCTGTTCGTCCACAGCCAGCACTGACAATCAAGAATCAGAGCAGACTCCATCATGGCCTGCCCACAATGTCCTTTTTTCCATTCTTTTCCTCTTCCCACAGGTCTTGCTGTGTTGCCAGGCTGGCCTCTGACTTCAGCTTCCTAAGTGCTGGAATGTCAGGCCTGCCTAGCTTTAGGGATACCACAACCGCTTCTGAGCTGTGCTCCCCTGCAGTACCTCTCAAACTGCGGGATCCTTAGATTGCGTTAAATGAAACATTTTAGTTTTTATAGGTACATTAGTGTGCACCCATGGTGTGTGTGATAGCGTATGTGTGATACTATATTTGAAACAGGGTCTCTTATTAAACTGGTGCTCACAAATTGGCTCGACTACCTGGCTAGCTTGGATCCTTTGGATCCTTTTGCCTCTATCCTTCACCCAGCACTGGGAGACAGGAGCAAGCCACCTGTCCTGGCTTTTACAGGATGCTGAAGCTCTGAACTCAGGTGCATGTACAGCGAGTACTTCCCTCACTGAGGTATTTCTTCAGCGCTGGTCAACCTTTTATATTTAGATTTGTGAACTGTCAGCTCCATGCCTTCTCCCCAGCAGAGGGTCTATTCTAGCTAAGAATTCCAGCGCTCCATATCATGAACACATGGTCAGACATTTCTCAAAAGAAAACTGAAAAGGTAAGGCTGGCTCCAAGCCTTGACGTCTCTTCCTTGCCTTTCTGTCTCACCCTCTCCCTTCTGCCTCACCAGATCCTCGTAAACCCTATTTCCTAAACCTGCAGTGGACACAGAGCGGTCCAGGTCCAACTCCTTGGAGGCGACGGGCCTCCTCCACCATGGCGAGGATGTGATCAGGATGACTGGGAACCCCGTGGTCTGGCCAGGACATGTACTGGAGCTGGTGCACAGAGCGGGATTCCTGAGACAGGGGCACAGAGAATAGGAGAAAAGCACATTTAATGAACACCTACCACGGTTCTGAGTATCCACAAGATAAGGCTCAGTGGGTGGGAGAACACGCATGTCCACCTCCAGCACCACAAAGAAAAACAACCCCACTGCGTCATGACCGGGGTGATGGAAGCTGACTACTATCATAGCGTCCATTTTGCAGAACAGGAAACAGCTCGTCCCATGCAAGAGCCCCTTCACCTTTTGACCTCTCAGTACCTTCTGGAATGTAACCTGGAGGGTCCTGAGAATGATGTCTGCATTCACTGGTGTTTCCTTCATCTAAGTGTGTGGGAAGAGGAAAGAGAACATGGAACAGAAACAGATCATCAGTAACACACTTCACAGTTCTAGAAAGCAAAGGTTTGGGTTTGGGTTTTGAGACAGGTCTTGCTGTAGAGCCAAGAATGGCCTCAAACCCAAGGTCCTTCTGCCTCAGCCTCCCATGTGCTGGGGTGACAGCCATGTACTTCCTGCCAGGCCTGAAGGAGGCAAAGCATTCTTCATTAAAAATCAAACTCGTTGGCCTGGGCTGCTGTTCTTGCATTCCTGGGATCACTGACTTTCTAGGTGGTTGAGACAGGAGAGCTTCCTGGGCTTGTCTTACAGTTTAGACTCTCTTGGACTAGCTCACTCAGTGTGTCCACAGTCCCCAGTCCTTAGTGCGTGTGTATATACATGTATGTGTGTACACATACCTATTGCTTCCTTGTCCATTTTCATCAAGTCTTTTTTACTCCAAAAGAACATTTTTTTAACTCTTATTTTTATGTGCATTGATGTTTTGCCTGCATGTCTGTGTGTGTGTGTGTGTGTGAGGTCATTAAATCCCCTGGAACTGGGGTTACAGACAGTTGTAAGTTGCCATGTGGGTGCTGGGAATTGAGCCCAGGTCCTTTGGAAGAGTAGCCAGTGCTTCTTACCCACTGAGCCATCTTTCCAGCTTCCAAAATATTTTTAAATGGTTTCACCTCCAATGATGACATTTAAAAATTTTCTTTTGGCCCAAATTTCTCTCACAGCTTTCAAGGAAACTTTTGTCAGAAAGAGGAATCCCTATGCAAACCAAACTAATCCCTTTACAGTGAACATAAGAGTTCTATTGTTCTGAAATACACAGGTCTCATTGCATTTGTTAGTAGCTAACCACCTATATGAGTAGTTCCTCCATTTCTGTGAACATGGTAAAGAAATGGGAAGTGAACAGGTACATCTGGGTTACGAGGTAACTGTAATCATAGCCAAACGTGCTAGGGCTGGGAAGAGCACCTACCCAGCATGCACTGTGAGTTTTCCACCATGGCAGGGAGCTGTGAGAAAATGGTTTCTCTTTCCAGGTCCAGCCCCAGGCTTCTCATTCTGTAAATCTTCCTTGAGCTCACCCATACTACCCAAGGCCTGCAGAACCCACCTCTGTCCCCACCCCTGCCCAGCTCACCAGGGTGACGTGGAAAGGCCCGGTCTGCAGTGGCTCCTGTTCCTGGGCCCAGTAGCGTTCACACTTCTTCTGCAAAGTGAGGCAGGCAGGAAAGGCAAGGAGTGAATGGGGGGTTCACTTTCAGAGAGACGACGCACCCCAAGTGGAAGGACCAGCAGCTGCGGTTGACATGAAGCCAGTTGCAGAAGATGACATACTTGGACACTCCATAAGAGCAAGCTTTTGATCACACTGGAGGAAAACAGTTCGGGACACCCTCCTACAGCCTGGAGCTATAGCTAAGCGCACGGCCCACTACCTACCACAGACATGAGCACTGCTGAGGTGTGGTCGCTAGTGGACTACCTGCCGTGCTGCCTTGATGGGTCACTGCGCTGCAGGAACTAAGGAGCCTGTGTTTCCATGCTGAAGAAGCACAGGTCAGGGTTCAGAGAGGGCAACAAAGAATTTGCAGGAAAGAGAGAGCTATGCAAACAGAAACCAGGGAAAGAGAAAGTGGCAGATGATATATCTAACACTCTAACATTCTCTAACTCTGAACTATGTGACACTTAAAAATCCAGCACGCAATGTCCTTGACCAGCAAAGGTGGAGTAAACTGTGGCTCGTACCAGGGGAACAACCAGAGTATAGAAAAATCCAAAACTGATAGGGGGCGAGGTGGGGGAAGACCTTAAAAATGCAATACATAGAGTCAAATGGAGATACAAATATAACAAAGAATGACATAAAAAGTAAAACCAGCCCCAAACGGGATCCCCACATATTAACAATTCAATAATAGCAGGTTAAAGCCCCAAAGACAGAAAAGCTGTGAAGATGAAGATAGAGCAATGAAACAAAGCAAAGCTTTCACAGGTCCTTAGCTCAATTCCCGGCAACCTCATGGTGGCTCACAACCATCTCTAATTTGATCTGATGCCCTCTTCCGGCATGCAGGTGTGCGTACAGATAGAAAAATAAATTTAAAAAAGAAGAAAGAAAAGCTGAACGTTTCCCCAAAGCTGATGAAATTAGAAACTAAAAAAGCCAATATATTGAGGGCTGGAGAGGTGGCTCAGCGGTTGAGAGCACTGGCTGCTCTTCCAGAGGATCTGGTTACAGTTCTCAGCACCCACACAGCAGCTCACTGCTGTCTGTATTTCCTGTTCCAGGGGATCTGACACCCTCACACAGACATATGTACGGGGAGAACACCAATGTACACAAAATGAAAATTTTAAAAATTAATTTAAAAAGTCAATCTGTATTGAGAGGGGGGAAATATATTCAGAAAACAATGTTGAAGCATACCGTGACCCAACTGATAAAAAACAATATTAACGAGAAAAATGCCGAAAGCAACAATATAGAATGATAATTTCTTTCTGAAACTCTGCAAGCCAAAAGGTAATTGTGTGGTATCCTAAAAATGATGGGATTAAAAAAGAAACCTTGGGCTGGATAGTTGGTCCAGTTGTTTGCTACCAAACCTACCTATCTGAATTTTAACCCAGGTCGCACTTGGCTGGGAGAGGGGCGACTCTTGGGCAGTTGCTCTGCCTTATACGCATGTGCCGTAAGTAAACAAAAGAGAAACCTCGTCAGATAAAAACTAGGCAAACCCATTGCAAGGACATCTATGAGAAGAAGCTCCTCATATATGGAGCGGGACACCAGCTGGAAACTTGAATCTACAGAAAACAGGAAAGACAAAAACAGATATATTGTTTTTGAAATATAAATATATTTCAATATATAAATATATATGTTTAAGAAATATAAATATTTCTTAAGTCAGCACACGCTGTGATCCCAGCACTTGGGGAGGCAGAGACAGGCGATCTCTGCGAGTTTGAGGCCAGCCTGGCTTACAAAGTGGGTCCAGGACAGCCAAGGATACTAAAAAAAAAAATCTATCTATCCATTGATATATAAATATATATCAATATATTTATAAATATATATCAAGTAAAGCAGAATTACTACAAACCCTCCACACATCCTTGCAAAGAGAAAAACAAAAAAACAACAAAAACCTGAAGTAGCATGAACAAGGAAAGTAAACTACCCCACCAGTGACTCGTGAACTTACAGCCCAAATTATCAAGCAAATACTAGCCAAGTATTATGCATCAGGACCACATAGGATTAATCCTAGGAGTAGGTTTTTGACCAGGAAAATGCTTCAGAGTGAGAGCTGGGGAGATGGCTTGGTAGAAAAATTTGCTGCTTGCTGTGCAAGTGTGGGTACCTGAGTTTGGATCCCAGAGCCCACGCAATACTGCACACAGTCGCAAGTGTTTAGAATCCCAGTATTCTTTCACGGTAGGAGGCAGAATCCCTAGAGGCTTGCAGGCCAGCGGCAAAACAAGAGACCCTGTTTCAAACAAGGTGGAAAGCAAAGACCAACCCCAGAGGTTGTCCTGTGACCTCCACACTCATAATACGGCACATACCACACACTACAGAGAAAGAAAGAGAGAGACAATTAAAAGCATAGCCCATTGGTGTCAGAGATCATATTAGTAAACTACAAAGCAACAACAAAAGATCATATGAAGAGATGGAGAGAAAAAAGTGAGAAACCAGCATAGCTTCATGGGGGGGGGGTGTGAAAAGAACTAGGAGTAGAAAGGAATTCCCCAGTGAGCCGAGAGCATCTACAAACTCCACAGAGATGCCCAGCTGTGAAACCTAGAAGCACAGGAGCAAGACAGATGCATGTCAGCCCTAACCTCATCCCAGCCTACAGCAGCACAAACCAGGAAAGAGAGAAGCCGAGTGTGTGGGGGGAGGAAAAGAGGAAGTGACAGAGGGAAAAGGGCCTGGGAGGGGTGTGTCAGGGCGAAGGCTGGAAAAGGAAGAAACGAAGTTTTGATTTATATATGACATGGCTCATTCTTATGAAGAAACTCCTAAAGAACGCATACCACACACTCCTGGCTAATAAAGGTCAGCAAGGTTGTCGGAACGGATCAAGGCAGAAAGGTCAGTTTTGTACCATTATTCAGTAGGAGCTACTTGGTGTGTCATAAAACAATCCTGTAACATCAGAAGTGTAAAATATATGATACAAATTTTCAAATCCATAAATTTTAGTCCTGGCTGACCTGGAGCTCACTGTGTAGATCAGGCTAGCCTGAGACTCACAGAGATCCACCTACCTCTGTCTCTCAAAGGGATTAAAGGCATGCACTGCCATGCTGAGCAAGCACTTTTGTTTGTTTTTGTTTTTTAGAGACAGGGTTTCTCTGTGTAGCCCTGGCTGTTCTAGAACTCACTCTGTAAACCAGGCAAGGCTGGCATCGAATTCACAGAGATATGCCTACCTCTGCTTCCAAAGCACTGGGATTAAGGGTGTGTGCCAGCACGCCGGGCCAAGTACAATTTTTTAAACTAACCTTTACAAGGCAGCAGCTGCAGAATACCCACTTCCAAAGCTGCTCTTCCAGTGACATCCACAGGGTGTGCATCATTAACTCAGCAATGAGTAGTGGCAGAAATGACGTCACCCACAGTGAAGCGTGTTAGAGACTTGGTTCCCTAGGGTTTTTACCAGGTATTTCTCCGTAGCACATCTCCGTTAGGCATAACGGCCTATCCTTACAAAACAGCCCCGGAGTTGATCCAAGAGCTGAGTTCATAGGAAGGCCTTTCTAAGCACCAGCAGTGTGCTGCCCTTGATCACCTTTTTGCACAAGGTACATAGCCAAAGCCATCTTCCGGAAAGGACTAATTTAGTGCTAGAAAGACAGGTCAGGAAGGAAAGTGCCAAACAGGATCCCAGCCTCACTGGCCAACCAGTGTAGCTGAATCAGACCCTGACTCAAAATAAGATGGAGAGTACAGAGGAATATCCCCAAGGTCATCATCTGGACTCCACACACATGCTCACACATACACCACTTCCCGACATGCACACATACCACACAGCATGTGCGCGCGCACACACACACACACACACACACACACAGAGGGCAAATTAGAGGACTGACTCCCTTACTAGATGCTTGCAGCACTGTGGAATTAGTTCAGGAATAGAGCACTTGCCTAGCAAGGAAACGGCTTTGGGTTTCGATAGTCAACACTGAAAAAAAAATCTCAAAATTTACTAAAATAGTACAATAATCAGAGCCTTGTCATGCTAACACAAAGACAGACTTATAGATCAATGGGGAATAAATTGGAGAGCTTAGAAATAAGCCCTTACAATTACTTTTTCAGTAAAGGTGTCATGGGATTGAATGGAGGAGACAAGGAATAACTGACTACCGCACAAAAAGAACTTTGGACCCCTGTCTCATTCTGTATGCAGAAAAATTAACTGAAAAGAATAAGAAACCATGTAAGAGATAAAGCCATGAAGCACTTAGAAAACACAGAAGTAGGACGTTATGCTTTGTACAGTGGCTTCCTAGATGTAAAAGCAAAACCACTAGCAGAATGATAGAACACAAAATTTAAAGCATGTCTGTGCCTCCAGGGTCACTGTTGAGGAAGAAAATGACGACACACAGGTTCACAGAGATACTTGGCAATTGTATGTTGAATGTTTGTTTGTTTGTTGTTTTTGAGACAGGATTTCACTGTGTAGCCATGACTGTCCTGGAATTCCATCTGTAGACCAGCTGGCCTTGAACTCACAGAGATCTGCCTGCCTCAACCGTGGTGGTGCTAGGATTAGAGCTGTGTGCTACCACTGCTCAGTACTTTTATCCAGAACTCTTTCAACCCAGTAATAAAGACAATTACCCAATTTTAAGATGGGACCTGAATGGATGGATGTCTAGATAAGACACACAAATGGACAAATAAACACATGGAAAACAAAACAACAATGAGTTTATTTTTTTTCTTTTCTAAATTTTTTTTCCAGACAGTGACCACACACACCTTTAATCCCAGCACTTGGGAGGGAGAGGTAGCCAGATCTCTTGAGTTTGAGGTCAGCCTGGTCTACAGAGTGAGTTCCAGGACAGCCAGGGTTACACAGAGAAACCCTGTCTCAGAAAAAACAAAAACAGCCAAACAAACCAAAAAAAGGGATTCATTTTTTATAATTTTTAATTAGGAGGGACACATGCCTGTGGCCAGGGTTGTCTGTTCTCCTGGAGCTGGATTTTCAAGCACTTGATGTTGATGCTAGGAACCAAATTTGGGTCCTCGACAAAAGCAGACTATACTCCTAACCAATGAGCCATCTCCCTAGCCCCATGAGTGGTTTAATGAGTGGGAAGGAAATAGCTGTTGAGCTGGGGCGATGGCCCATGGGTAAGAGCAGCTGCTGAACAAATGTACACGTGAAAAGATTGGTATGCACCTGTAAACCCAGTATTGCAGGGGCAGAGACAGGAGCATTGCTGGGGTGGGCATGGCCGCCCCAGGCTGAAGTAAAGGATGCTATGTCAAGGGAGAAAGGCAGAATGTGGATAGAGCAGGACAGCTTATATGTCCTCCCCTGGCCTCCTTTGTGTGTGCAAGAGCACACCCTTCCACACACACACACACACACACACACGCACGCACACAAACCTGAATGCACTCACATAAAAGTAAGTATTGCTGAACATATGGAGAAATTGAAACCTCTAACCGGTGGAAGCATAAAAGGTATAGCCACCGTGGGAATAAAAAAAATAGTAAACAGCAATTCTACCGCAGACTTATATTCCAATAACTGAAGAGACAGGCAGCGCTAGAGTTAGATCAGCCATTAAGAGCGCTCGCTGCACAGTCACGGGCACTGGTGCTCAGATCCCAGCACCCACATAACAAGCCAGGCCTTCTCTGTGTACCTGCAGCCCCAGCTCAGAGGCAAACAGAGACAGAAAGATCTCTGGGGCTTGCTGGCTTCTAGCCTCGCTGAGAAAAATTCAAACACTCAGTTCAGGGAGAGATTCTGCCTCAAAAGGAGTAGGAGAGGCAGGCAGTGTCACAAGCCTTTAAACCTAGCAACATGGCAGGAGCAGGGTGAAGGCAGAACTCTGCCAGTTCAAGACCAACCTCATCTCATAGTGAGTTCCAGGCCAGCCAGAGAGACATACAGATGCATGCGCATACAGAGGAAAACATCCATAACCATGCACGTACATAAATACATATACTGACATTTAGACACGTGTACATACGCTGACCCACACAAATGAAAACAAAAGCCAGAATCAAATAGATTAACTATTTACCCGAGTATGCAAACAGCATTGTCCATAGTGGTCTGAAAGGCAGAAGGAGCCCAAATGTCTGCCGACAGATGAATAGGTAAGGGAAACACGGCACAAAGCACTGGCATATTCAGTCTTAAAATGAATAAAATTCAGCTGGGCACAGTGGCACACACCTGTAATCCCAGTACACGGGGGAGGCAGAGGCAGGCAGATCTCTGTTGAGTTCAAGGCCAGCCTGGTCTACAAGGTGAGTCTAGGACAGCCAGGGCTACACAGAGAAATCATGTCTTAAAAACAAAACAAAACAAAACAATGAGTCAAGTTCTGACTCACATGACAACATAGTCAAACCTTAAAAACTTCAAGTGAAAGGAACCAGATACAGAAGAACCCGTATTTTATAATACCGTTCCATGATGCAACCAGAACGGGAAATTCAATGGACACAGAAGACAGGTGGCCAGGAGCAGAAGGAAAGGAAGAGTTTGTGCTTTTTATTTGTGTATGTGTGTCTGAGTGGAAGTTTAGGCTCACACAGAGGCACACGGGCACAACCGTGCACATGCATACACTCTCTGACACGCAGACACATACAAATGAGAACCAAAGCCAGAATCAAGCAGAGAGTGACACACACAAATGAGAACCAAAGCCAGAATCAAGCAGAGAGCTGTTCACCAGTATGTGTAAACAGTATCAGCCATAGCGGTCTAAAAGGCACTGCATTTGGGCAGCCAAGGAGGCCAGAGGAGAGCATCAGGTCCTTTTGGGGCTGGAGTCACAGGCTCTTATAAGCTGCTTGATGTGGCTACTAGGACCGGAGCTCAGGTCCTCTGTAAGAGCAACACATGCTCTTAACTTCCAAACATCTTTCAGTCCCTTAAAAGGCAATTTTTATGTTTCCATATATTTTACCACAATTTTTAAAAGAAGAGACTCGTTCATATTTCCAACAAATGGCTATAATGAGAGAGAGAGAGAGAGAGAGAGAGAGAGAGAGAGATATGCAGGGAGCAGGCAAGAAAGGGTAAAGGCACTTTTTGTCAAGACAACCCAGGGACCCACACGGCTGGAAAAGAGAACCAATCCCCAATGTTTTCTCTAACCTTCACCCCCATTCCACCAAACGCATGTGTCTCATGCACCCCCATAGAAATGTTTTTAAAATGAGAAAGAAACACAAACGTTGGTGGGGATGTAAGAAGGCTGGAGTTGTCATGCATTATGGGTGGGAATGTAACCTGATACAGCCACTACGGAAAACAGCTTGTCACTTCCTTAAAATAGAGCTAAAAATAGAGTTCCGCTCTGACCCAGCAATTCCACCATACTCCATATATGAGAGAAACGAAAAGTTCTCGTCCACACAAAGGCTTGCATTCACAGCCGACTGTGGGAAGGACCCAGCACCTACAGCCTGCTTAGGGCAGAGGCGAAATGTAGACGCATTCAATGGGGTGCCATCCAGTGATAAACAGGAGCGAACTGTTGACATGCTCCCATATGCAAGAACTGAAAACACAAAGAGAAGGAAGCCAGTCACAAAAGACACCCGCTGCACAATTCCATTTTAGGGGAAACATGAAGAGTAGGCAAATATGTTGTGATCAAAAGTAGACAAGGGGCTGCCTGGGGCTCTAGACGTGGGGTGTGACTGCTAAGGTGGTGATGGAAATGTTGATGGTCTCCCTAAGTTGCCCAGGCTGGCCCCAAAGTGCTGATCCTCTCACTTTGGTCTCCCAACTACCAGAAGTACAGAAAGGAGCTGGTACGCCTGGCTGAACAGGTGAGAAGAAATTTAAAGGCAAAAACAGCAGCTTGTGGGGGTGCAAGCATGCTATTGTGACGCGTTTTTCACGTTCAGGGTTATCCAATGTGTGGAGGTAGATAAGAACTATGGAGAAAAAAATGGGAAAACCCAGGAAGGAGTTACAGGCGGCCATGTGACATTCCAGGTAAGAGAATGAGCAATGGGAAGGTGCAGGGCAGAAGACGGCCATGGCACAGGTTCTGAAGCGGGGCCCTCTCTGCCTCATCTGAGGAAGAGCCAAGACCAGCAGAGCTAGAGAAGACTGTGAGAAGCAGGGAGGGGTTCAGAAAGACCAGAGTGGAAAGTGGTCAGTGTAGGCCCTTGGCCATGTTGTGGGCTGGAAAGCTTGGGCTGCCAGCACTGAGGAGACAATGGTGATCAAAATGAAAGCAATCAAGGCAAATTAGGACTAGTGGCTTCTGCAGAGCTTCAACAGAGTCAGGCCCACAGAGCTAGGGACAAGAAGGAGACCCGAGCCTTCCCTCCTCCCTGCACAAACCTTCCTTGCATTCCAGGAGGCTGAGGATACATACCCGTCCATTTTCTGTCTCTTGACATGCCATCAGGATCACCTAGACAAGAGGGGCAGGGGAAAGGGAGGCCTTTGCGTAAGGAGAAATCAGAATGAGGACTCAGAACCATGCCCCTCTCTGTCCCTCAAAGCTGACCTTGACCCCAAACTCCCAAACCAGGCGCCAGAAGTCCAACAGAGTGTGAGGCAGGGGTCCTTGCGTCGCAATATAGGCCTGGCTTCCATCTGTGCCCTGGGAAAGACCCATTCATTAACAAGATTCTGAAGCCCACCCTCCCCGCCCCCAGGCCACCCGTCCCCTGATCACCAGCCTGACCCGAATGAAGTTGGCATTGATGTAATCTCCATGTCCTTCCTCCTGGAGCAGGGAAAGGATAACTCTGGTCTCATCATCTGCCAGCAGGTGAGACATGTAGGGGGGGAGGCCGTCAAGTCTCTGACAGCCTCCCAGGCAAAAGCAAGCAGAGTGACAGCATGTGAGTGGGGATCTGCCCCCTTGTGGCTTCATGGAGTAATGGAGCCATGTCACGTGTGTGAGATAGAATGCTTTGGCTGTCGGGTGGGGTGCTCCCACGGCGGGCACTGCCACCCGGCATTTGGCACACCCCCTGACTTACACGGGACCACGTCTTTGTAGCGGTTCTTCCTCGTGTTCCCAAGCCGACTGCCGGCCTTGGTGGAGCACACACCTTCAGTCTTCCAGGCCACCGAGCGGGCCTTGATGTCCTGGTGGAAGACACCATGAGCCGAAAAGGACAGAGGAGGCAAGAGAGAGGAAGGAAGAAGCCAAGTGAGAGTGCTGGGACTGAAGTATCCAAAGAGCTCACGGAAACAGACAAGGAAGGCATGAGGATCTATGTAATAATGTCCAGCAGCAGCAAGTGAGCCAGGCTTGGTGCCAGGGGATTTAATCAGCCTGAGTGGGGACTGTCCACTGTCCCCATTGTGCAGATGGAAACTGATGTAGGTATCAATTGAACAACTTTCCGAAGGTCCCATAAGGAGGCACCCCAACAAAGGTTGCAGCCAGATAGACCGCTCAGACCTGCACATTCAACCATGTTATGCTATAGTATCAAAAATGATAATAAATATACATATTTGGACCCAAAAGATTGTTCAGTGGGTCTAAGTACTTGCTGTGCAGGCCTGAAGAGTTTACCCTCAATCCCCACATCCCACACCATAAGGAGGGAGAAAACAACACTCAAGAATTGTCCTCCGACCTCTACATCAGCGCTGTGGTGCACACAAGACCCCCACACCCAAACAAGCGAAACTGGGGCCAGGGAGATGGTTCAGTGGGTAGAGGTGCTTGCCCCCAAGCCTGATTCCCTGGCTCTGACCACCAGGATCCAGAAGGTATCCAGAAGGATAGAAATAACTCTCATGGCTGTCTACAAGTTCCCCACAAAATGCATGTATATAATTAAAAAACAAACAAACAAAAACAGAGTTCAAAGTCATATGTAGTCATTATGTAGTCCTTCAAGACCTGCCTGAGCTACATGAGACCCTGTCTCAGAAGAAAATTAAAATAGGAGTTGGAAAAATGGCTAAGTGTTTAGGAGTCCTTTCTGCTCTTGCAGAGGGCCCAAGTTTGGTTCACAACACCAGCACTGGCCAGCTCACAACAGCCTGTACCTCCAGCCTCAGGGAGCCGACACCCTCTTCTAGCCTCCATGAGTACTTACACACATACATGTACACACACACATGCAGGCCAAATAAAAAAATTAAAACAAATACTGTATACCAGATACAATATAATAACATGCTACAGAAGTTATATATAACATGTAAGAAGATGCTATAGGTACGTTATAGCCCGTATGTTATTATAATTAGTGAAGGGTGTTCATAACCGCAACGAAAATAAACACCTATCTAGTTGCTGTGTGTTTGGGCCGCCACTCCAAAGTGCTTTACTTATGTTGATCAGGTTATTCTAGCCCCCAGAAGCACCTTCCTAACAGTGGTTGGTATTAGGCTTTTGGTAATTCAGTCACAAAGGTAGAAAACCACAAAGCCCTGAACTTCCTATGCAGGATTCTGCGTGCAACCCGCAAATCTGTTCTCCTCATCAGCCTGAAAGATGCACCACATGCAGGCTCATACTCACTTTTTTCTTTACAAGTTTTACATTTTATAGTCGGGCATGGTGGTGCACAGCTGTAATCTCAGCACTCAGGGAGGCAGAGGCGGACGCATCTCTGTAAGTTCAAAGCCAGCCTGGTCTACACAGCAAATCCAGGACAGCCAAAGCTACACAGAGAAACACTATCATGAAAACAAACATATATATATATATATATATATATATATATATGTGTGTGTGTGTGTGTGTATGTGTGTGCTTACAGATTTGTTATAGTATTTTATATGTGTAAAATATTTAGATTCACATTTAATTTATACATGTTCATTGTGTATGTTTACTTATGAACTTCATAAATTTGGATAGGGTTTCCTCTACATAGTCCTGAATGTCTTGGAACTCACTCTGTAGAACTCAAGAGATTTGCCTGCCTCTGCCTCCCAAACCCTAGGATTAAAGGTGTGTCTATAAATTTGGTTCTTGTTCATGTTTGTTGTTCGTATTGTGGTGGGTTTTTTGTTGTTTTATTTGTTGTTTGGTTAGTTAGTTTTCGAGACAGCCTTTCTACCTAGCCCTGGCTGCCCTGGAGCTCTCCATATAGACCAGACTGACCTCAGACCTACAGAGATCTGCCTGCCCCTGCCTCCTGACTGCTGGGATTAAAGCAGGCACAGTGACTGTATTGTTACTGGGTTACATATTGGTCTTTGCATAAACTCTCTTTTTCATTCTTTGAGACAATTTCGTTCTGTATTTCAGAGTGGTCTCAAATTACGTAACTCAGGCTGGCCTTGAACTCACGGTGATCTTATCTTAGGCTACCAACTGTTGGAATTATCGGCATGTGCTACCATACCAGGCTGTAAAGGTCATGTTTACTTTTATATACTTATACATTTCTGAGTTTGGTACAGCATATTTGCGCATTTGGATCATGTCACTGTATTTAAGATACTACATTACCTGTCGTACGCCATGGCTGCTGAGTGGTATTCTCTCTCACAAGCTTGACTGGCACTACCTGATGGTTAGAATTTTTGTAAGCCATGTTAAAGGCACCTACCTATCCAGTGAGTACCCAATACGCGCTAGGAGCTGCTACCCAAACCAGCTAATTTTCAGACCAACTTGGTATTTAACATTCACAATTCAAAACAGGTGAGACTGAGGTCAGACCTCCCAAGGCCAAAGTTCTGAAGGGCCTTGGGCATAGATTCGAAACTCAAAACTCTTGGAGCTCAGAGGCTAGGCGACCACGTTTCCTTGTTCCTCTTTCTGCGGCCCAAGCCACTTCCTCCCTGGGATTACAAGGTGACCCAGGAGTGGCCCGGGTGGGGACTGGAATCCAGCTCAGGTGCGCTGCCTCCCTCCCCGGCGGAAGCCACCGCCCCGTCCCGGAGCGCGACACGGACAGCTGAGCGTGTCCCTGACAGCGGTAGACTTCACCCTCCGGGCACCTGCGGGCGGAGCGCGAAAGGCCGAGAGACAGTGCGAGAGCTCGGCAGGAGTGCCGGGAGAGGAAACCGGAGAGTTGGAGGCAGGAGACGCCCCGGGAACGGAGAAGGAAAGGCAGACAGTTCCCATTGCACAGGTGGACAGCGGCGGGGACCGCCTGGGTGCGAAGTTCGGTCGCTGCAGGGTCACTCACGCTGAACTCACGGGCGAGGATGGCCCCCTCCCGGCGGTCCCGGGCCTCCAGCTGCTCCAAGAAGCTCCGCACCGGCTCCAAGTGACGACTCATGCTGCGACCGCTCGGAGGTCTCGGCCAAAAGCGCTCCCGCCCGGAGAGTGTAGACGCTGCGGGGCGGGGCCTCCGTCCCAGCAGCCAATGAAGGCCCGAGGTGGCGGGCGGGCCGCGCCCCTCGGCCAATGGCATTAGGAGGTCACTCTTCGCCCCGCCCACGGCCGCCGGCGGCCACCGAGCCCCGGGGTGCTTGTGGGCTGCAAGTCCAGCAGTCCCCCGCCGGCTTGCCGGGTGCTACCGCTGCGGTGCGGCGGGTTGAGCCCTCACGGACCGCTCGGACCCGCTTGATCCGGTCCCGCGAGCCTCTCCCGGTGGGCGGCCGCGCCCTCAGTCTCGCAGGCCGGCTTCCCAAGGTTGCTCTGGAGTCCAGCCTTGCAGCACGCGGACGTCCACGGCCGCGCGACCGCGGGATGTCAGGGAGGTCCGGGAAAGGCGGGCGTCCGAGAAAAGTGCTGAGCCGCCACTGTGCTTTGGGAAGAGGTCTGCTCCTGGGCGTCTTTAAGTCCCTGGAACCTGCTGGGAAAGCAGGGACGCTGGGATCCAGCCCTAACTTGAGGACCGTAACCCACACCCCTCTGAGAGGAAGAGAGAGAGTAGAGGGGTTGGGAGGGTTCCGGGGACACTTGAAGAGCCCCGCCTCGCACCCCACTTCAGGAGTTTGAAGGACAACCGCTGCTCGGGGTCCTGGGGTCCTGGAGACTGGAAAGGGGGCCGCGCTGAGACGGTAGCGGAAATAGTAGCGTGCCGGTCTAGCACGGAGGAAGCCCCGGCTTTCGTTTCCAGCGTTCCCGTAAGTCCCGGCATTCTGAAGGTGGAGGCAAGAGAAGCAGAAAGTCACCCTCGCTTACGTTGTGAATTCAAAGTTAGTTTGTGATACACGAGACCCTGTCTCAAAGTTATAAAAAAAAAGGTGGTGGAATGGCCCACTGGGTCGAGGCACTTGCCACCAAATGTGATGGCCTAAACTTGATCCCTAGAGCCCACACGGTGGGAGGAGAAAATTGACTCCAGAGAGCTGTCCTTTGACAACTGCACGGACTCTACAGGGAGCGGGCATCCCCCAAGTGTTAAAGTACTGAGGGTAACAACAAACCCTAAAAGGGGCCTTCCAAAACTCCGGCTTCAGCAGCCGGGTTAGCGCCACCCGCAGGGGAACCCAAGAATTTCAAGGGGCCCCAGCCCCCTGCTGAGGGAGAGCTCCGAGGAAATCGGTTTTGGGGAAGCGCTGAAGAGCAGAAGGCCTGCAGGCCACCGAATGATCAGTGGGGCCATTGGTAACAGGCTGTCAACTTGGTGGTCATCACAGTCTTTAAGCGAAGGAATAAACAGTATCTTTAAGAGCCAGACAAGAACTGGTTTGGGCTTTATCGTTTGATCTCTGTCCTACTTACGTCACTTTGCCCAGGGCAGCGCAAAATCAGCCAGACAGTATGGGGGCGGGACTGTATCCAAAAACATTTCCACGGAAAGGGGAAAGGGGTCTGGAAGATGGCACAGCAGGCAAAGGCCCTACAGCCAGGCCTTCAGTTCCATCTCTGGGACACACATGGTGGAAGGAGAAAACCACTTCCACAAGCCATCCTGTGACCTCATAGGTACAGCCCTGGCACAAACACACAAGTTAAGTGTAATAAAAAAATTTAGGTCTGGAGTGGTTCCAGAGGACTGGGATTTGGCTCACGACCATCAGAAACTCCAGTTCCGGGGGATCCAAACCCTCTTCTGGCCTCCACAAGCACCGGGCATGCCCGTGGCTCATTTATACAGGCAGCTAAAATACTCACATACATAACATAAGTTATTTTTTATTTATTTTTTTCGAGACAGGGTTTCTTTGTGTAGCCTTGGCTGTCCTGGAACTAGCTCTATAGACCAGACTGGCCTTGAACTCCTAGAGATCCGCCAGCCTCTGCCTCCAGGAGTAAATGCCAGTGAGATTGCTGAGGCCTGGTGGAAAGGACGGGCTGCTGGGACTCAGGGAGGCAGTACACACAAGGTCTGTGAATGTGGTGGAAACAGGGAGCCACAGGAGCTGAGTGCTGGGATTAAAGGCATGCATCAACACCCGGCCAAATACATTCTTTAAAAAAGTCTTTGAAACTGTGTTGACACCAATCCTTGAATCTTGTTACAATTTTAAAATTTTGTGGTTTTCAGGCTCTAGTTTGCTGGACCTAGCTTAAACGCTGAGAGACGAGAATAAGATCAAAGTGTTAAAGTACTGAGGGTAAGTGATTGTTGACATCTGTACCACCTCTCCCGGCTAAGGGAACAATGCAGAGGGGTAGGGACTGGGGTAGAAAGAATATAAGAGCCAGAAGGTAAGGAGTGCCAAGAAACCTTGTCTTCTCAATATGACATAGAAGTTTTACCCATGAACTGGTAGCACGAGGATCATCAAAGTTCCAGCGTGAATGAGTGGGGTGCAGGCAGTCACATCCCTCCCAGAGAAGCTATAGTTATGGAAGGGAGTCATGTTCCTAAGTGGTGTACTGGAAAGTTCCCCTCGCTCAAATAAGTGAGCTCTGGTACCCCTTCCTGTTCGGGCAGCCCCAATTAAATGCAGGGGGCATACTACACACCAAAACATGAAAGTAGGAGAGGGACTTGTGAGGAAGAGGAACGAGATTAGAGAGGATAGTGAGAGGAATAAGATCAAAGTACTTCATTTATATATGTGTGTGTAAATTGTTTTAAGCTTTCAAAGCTGGGGATCTAAACTATTGTGTGTTATTGAGGAGTCACTCTTCACACTTGTGTGTTCTAAAGATTTATTTATTATTTATACAGTGTTCTGCCTGCATGTGTGCCAGCAGGCCATAAGAGGGCACCAGATCTCATGGTGGTTGTGAGCCACCATGTGGTTGCTGGGAACTGAAATCAGGACCAGCATCCGGTGCTCTTAACCTCTGGGCCATCTCTCCAGCCTCCACACTTGTGTGTTCTAAGGGGGTCAGCAGGAATGACCGAGGACGGACAGTAATTGTTGAGTCCGTTGGAGGTCAGTGAGAGTTGCTAACAGCAACTGGGAAGTTGTTGTCATCTGGAGCAGGGTGAAGAGCAATGAAGTAATGAGGGGCCAGAGGGACTTGGATGGAGTATTGATTCCCAAGGAAGAAGATGGCAAGGAGTGAATGCCAGTGGCATTGCTGATGCCTGGTGGACGGGCATGGGCTGCTGGCGACTCAGGGAGGCAGTACACAGAAAGTCTGTGAACTTGATGGAAAGGGGAAGTCACAGGAGCTCAGTCTCTGAGAAGACTAATATAGTCAACAGCTAGGAGACTCCAGAGCAAATGCAGGAGTGTCACTCAGGGGCTCTGAAAGGCCTCTGCGGAGCAGCAGAAGATATCACTGGTGGGCAATGGTCACTGGAGACTGGTGATGCCCAGGAACAGTGGAGTACTGAGAAGCCAGTGGGTCAGCTATGGTGATAAGCAGCGGGCAGAGAGCTGACCAGCACCCGAGGAATCTCTGCTATGTTAGGTGGAGATCTGTCTGAGCACAGGAGATGAAAATCCACCTGGGAGACCACGTGGAGTTTTTTCTCCAGAAGGTGGTATCCTACCGAGGGTGTTTTCCTCATTGGCACCTTTGGCTAATAAGTAAGTCTGTCCCTACTGAGGCTGTCTGGGAGGGTGAGGTGCATCTCCACTAGGGTAACTTACTTGGGGAGATGTCTTATCTTCTGTCAGCTGGAATTAACCTTAGAAGGGGGTGGTATATTTTTCCGAACCAACAATCTGTCGAGATATCTGTCTTTTCACATGTCCAAAAATCTTTCCAGTTTTCTAGCTGTCTAGATGGAAAGGGATTCTGTCTATTTGTGATAGCTAATCTTGGTGGTCGTCTTGACATTCCTGGGAAGAAGGAACCTCTGTAAATGTTGTTTTTATTTCTTCAGAAGAGGGGATAAGAGCAGTACCCAAACTCTAGCTTGAGCCCAGGGGGTTTCTAGCTAACTCTCATTAGGCCTAGGCATGGAAGCTTCTAGCCTCTGTAAAATCTAATCTTCTGCAAGTCTGCACCTTGAAGGCATCAGCTTCCAGCCTCCATCTGCTAACCCAGGCCTAGAGTGTTTTCAGCCTCTGAGATTTACTGTTGAATAACCTCACCCTTGCTAGCTCTTTGGTTTTTGTTTCTTTTCTTTGAGACTGAATTTCTTCTCTGTGTAGCTTTGGCTGTCTTGAAACTCACTCTGTAGACCAGGCTGGCCTCAAGTTCATGAGATCCACCTGCCCAAGCGCTGGGACTAACGGTATGTGCCACCGCCGCCAGGCTATTTTTAGCTCTTTCTGAACTCTGGCTGGCTGGCTCAACTCATGTTCTGGCTCAAAACTCACCAAGCTAGCTGATTCCCTTGGCTTCTCACTGAATTCCTCTGCTTGGAAAAACTGCCTCTGAACTCCACAAACTCAACTGCACTCAACTGAATTGCACCCAACTGTACTATACTCCAGAACTCTGCACTGCTGTCTCCTCTCTCTCTTTCTCTCTCTCTCTTTCTCTCTCTCCATCCCTGCCTCCTCCCTCAGATCTGTTTCTCTTTCAGGTCTCTACTCATGCGAGTTTGGCATATACTATCTATCTCTTGCTCATTATGTCAAATCTTTCTCTCTTTGTCTGCTCCTCTATTAGACATGATTGTTTGGGATTAAAGGTATGGACTAAATTCCAGCTTCAGGGATTAAAAGTGTGTCCTGTCTATATTCCAAACAGAAGGATTAAGGGTGTATGTTCCAGCCATGGGGATAAAAGGTGTGTACTAAGGACGTGTCTGCTCCAGCTGAATCACATAGACCTAGGTCTTTGGATGTCATCCCTTGCCAGAGCAACCATGATTGCTGGATGAAAATTCCTCCATCGTATTGGCTTGTGGGCATGAATGTGGGTTTTTTTTTAACTGCAAATCGATGTGGGGGCCCAGCCACTGTTGGCGGTTCCACCCCAGGCGGGTAGTCCTGGGCCATATAAAAAAGCTGTCTGGAAAAAAATTTATTTAAAGAAAGCTGTCTGTGCTAGCAGGAGGAAGCAAGCCCGTCAGGACACATACCTCAGAGGGCTCTGCCTCAGTTCCTGCCTCCAGGTTCTGACTTGAGTTCCTTCGGTGGTTTCTCTCAGTGATCGACTACGACCTGTAAGCCAAATAAACTTCCTTCCCTTGGTTACAGTTTTTATTGCTTTGATCATCATGACTAAAAGCAACTTAGGAGGAAAGGATTCATTTCACAGTCCATCATCAAAGGAAGTCGTAGCAGGGACCTGGTACTGGTAGGCAGGAATTGGGCCATAGACCTTGGTTTTTGTTTTGGTTTTCTGTGGTATTTTGAGACAAGGTTTCACTGTGTCGCCTTGACTGGTCTTGAACTCAAAATAATCTGCCTGCTTCTGCCTTCCTGAGTGCTGGGATTAAAGGCATGCGCCACTACATCCGGCTCAACCTGTTTTCTTTTTATTTTTTTTTTAATGTTTTTTATTTAATTATTTGATTTTATGTGCATTAATGTGAAGGTGTCAGATCCCTTGGAATTACAGACAGTAGTGAGCTGCCATGTGGGTGGGAATTGAACCCAGGTCCTGTTTTCTTATAGTGCTCAGGATCCAGGATGGCACTGCCCACAGTGAGCTTGGATCCTCCCACATCAACCCTCAATCAAGAAAACATACCAGTGGCAAATCTGGTGGGGGCATTTTATCAATTGAGGTTTCCATTCCCCAAATGACTCTGGTTTGTCAGGCTGATCTAAAACTAGCAAGCACACTCCCCAGGCTGCTTTTGGCCATGATGTTTGTAACCACTACAGAAAACAAACCAGATCAGAAATTGGTTAGGAGTGGGTTTTGCTGTGATGAACCTGACGATGTTGACTTGGGGAAAGACTGTGGAGGATCTTGGATCTTTAAGACTAAAAAAGCCATTGAGTGTTAATGAACAGTTCTGTAGGACCTTGGAACATAAGATGAACACTGGCTTATGATGTTTCTCAGGGAGGTTTGAACATCTTTCTCAGTTTCATTAGTGTGGTTTATGTTACATTAAGAATCTGGAAGTGAAACCCTCTTTGTTCTACTCAGACAATGGATGCTGAAAAAGCTGCTGCAATTGATAGGAGGCCAGTATCATTAAAGTAACGTCTTCTGGAAATCATTTCCTCAGGGTCATCATATAGAAGCCGTGGCCTGCGCAGAAGGCAAGGCTGCATCTCAAGCTGGTAGCTGAACTTGGTAATGTGGAACTGGGTTTGTAGGCCTGAAGGGGTCACGAAAAGCAGCTGAATCTTGGCCCTGTGTGGCGGGGTGGCAGTCTCTCTGCGGAGGCCACTGGTGAAGGTGAAGACTGAATTGGAAACACCAGGATTGAAGTGGTCATGGAGAGAAGCTGAGGCTTGGCGCCATGTGAAAGGGTCAGAGCCCATGAGGAGGCCACTGGTGAAGGTGCAGCCTTCTCGGCTGCAGTGCAGACCCCGGCATATTGGAGACTACGGGGCATTGGCCGACAACTGCAGCGGAGAGGAGTCAGCCTCACCCTACCTGACAAGCTGTGTGTGCTGCACACAGAGAGGCAGAGAAGCAGGGCTATGGCTTAGTTATTACTCTTCCTGCGAAGAGACACCATGACCGAGCCAGTTTCTAAGAGAAAGCCTTTAATTCAGGAATTGCTTACCGTTTCAGGAAGTGAGTCCATGACCACCATGGCATGAAGTATGGCAGCAGGCAGACGGGCATGGTGCTGCAGCAGTAGCTGAGGGTTTACATATCCTGCAGCACACGGAGAAGGCAAGACTAGGCCTGACATGGGCTAAAACCTCAAAGCCCACCCAGTGACACCTCTCGCTTCCTAAGCACTCCACAACTGGGAATCAAACAGTTAAAAAAAAAATGGGTCTATGGATGCCATTCTCAAACCACCAAAGCTGCCCATCCTTTGGAGGTCAGAAGGTTGTGAATGAGCACCAGATGTCAATGCTGAGCTCCAAATTTTGAGCAACAGTGCTGGACTTGGGTTTTGCACTGATCTGAGTATAAGAGTTCTCTGGTCCCTCCTTCGTGGACTAACAAAGTATACACCATATGCTTTCCACTGTAACCTACTGTCACTTGGGTGGTGGCTGCCAGGAGTCAAGAATGTTTGGTTCTTTATTGATCTGAGGGACTAGATATGACCGCGCAGTCCTTGCTCTTCAGGCCACTCAGGAGCTAAGATTGCGTGAGTGTTGCTGGGTGATGTGAGAAGCCCAGCTGAATGTTGTTGGGGTGTGGGGAGGACACAGGATGGAAACAGACTACAGTGGAGAACCTGGAAGACCATGCTTTGACTCAGGAAGCTTGTGGAAAGATTCTTTGAGGCTACTGATAGCAATTATTTTCTAGATTCCCTTTTCACTAGATACAAGGTGCCAAACACCCTCTCAACACACACACTTTGCTGTCTCACTGTTGAGAACACCCAGGCTTTGAAAGCTGTTCCCCTGGCCACCTACAAGCTTGACATTTGGCAGTAAGACTGCTCATCCCTCTCCATCTGCAAGCAGGAGCTTGAGTCCAGCAGCACCCAGGAGTCCAGTGCCTCTTGCAGAGCTCTTCTGGGGCTCCCAGAAGCCTCAGTGTTCTCAATCAACGATGCAGAACAAGATGAGCATCAGGAGAGACTACAGGTGCAAAAGCCCCCCAACACTTAGCACTCTCTGGAAGCTATACAGCAATACAAAGCTACATAGCCAGGATCTAGAATTACCTAGCCGGCAAGCCTCCAGGCACACCTGTGAGGGATTACCTAGCCTCCAGAGCAGCAAGAACCCGAGTCACCACTCCTTTGGCAAACATCTATCTCCGAAAACATTTACATTACAATTTATAACAGTAGCAAATTACAATTATGAAGTGGCAACAAAATAACTTTGTGGTTAGCGGGTCACCGATCTCGTTATCTCCTGGTTCTGCTCATATGAAGTGAATATGGGAGGAGTGAAGAGACCAAATACTGTAGAGCAGCAATTGCAAGACGCTCAGGTGGTGGTTATGGTTTTGGGAACTGAGAGTCATGGCTGAGGGCGTAGTCATCCTGGCAGAAAGCTGTTTTAAACAGAGGCCCTCCATGTCCCTCCATTCCCCTATCAGACTACTGAAGGGCAATCTCCAAGGAACTGTTATTTCTTCGGGAGTCTCCTCTGAGAAGGAAAAGGCTGAAGCTTGGCCCCTGGGAAGAGTGTTGCCCCGAGAAAGACTTCATTCAGTTCTAACAGCCTCACAGGCCACCTTGCAGAGACTGGAGCCCAGTGATAACAGATGCCCAGACCCACAGCGAGAACACCACCATACTTCGGCGAAGACTTCTTAGCTACACACACCTCTGGCCCTCTACTTAAACCTAAACCTCATGTCAGGACCCAAGAATGGCCTTGGGGTGGAGGGTCACCGGATCTCTTTGCTGCTCTTCCCTGTGTAGCCACACCGACCTTCCTTTCCCCACCTTTCACTGTACCCTGTGTATGGGCCTATTGAGGCTGTGTGGTAGAGCATAGACTACCAGAGCCCAGCCTCTAATCCCAACAGTGAATGTAAGGTTTCTCTTAGGACAAAAATGAACTAAAATTAGATCATGGTGATGGCTGCACAGCTCTGTGAACATCACTTTAAACCTCCCACTGGGGCTCCAGCTCAAAGAGGTCAGATAGCACGCCCGTCCAGTTTTTCATCTTAGTGCCAGCTCTGGTTCCCCAATAGTGGTGAGCTCTGGTTACCCTACACACACACACACACACACACACACACACACACACACACACCCTCACCGAGCACCCCGCTAGGCCAAGGAATCACCAAACAGAATGTGGCCCCACAACCGGCCTTCACCCAGCTGTTCCTCTCTACTGCTCCTTATTTATATGATACCCATGGTCATCCTAGCAGACCACCTCATTCTGACTGTTCCCACCTTTTGCCCCTCCCCCCCATTTCCTATCTTTATCCTTTTTCTCCCACAGAACACAGGCTACCCTGGGTTACAGTCTGACTCAGGACACTGACTGGCGTCCATTATTTGAGGATGTCTTTGAGATTTCTATTCAGCTTACTCCAAACCCAAACTCTCATAGCTGGCTCTTGGTTAAGATCATTAGATGCTCTTCCTGAAGACCCAAGTTCAACCAACTCCCAACATCCATATAGTGGCTCACAACTGTCTGTAACTCCAGACCTAAAGGATTCTGCACCCTCTTCTGGCCTCCTCCAGCACCAGACACATATACGGTACACAAGCATATATGCAGGCAAAACATTCTTACACACACACACACACACACACACACACACACACACACCACACACACACAGGCATCCCATGTCTTAGAATCTGCAACTATAAGTGCATTTGAAAGGGTCTCTGCAGATATCATTCAGAATTGTAAATAAGGAGATCAACCGCCCCACGGGCTGTTAACACAAGGACAGGTCCTTCTAAGAGAAATGTTTAAGAGACTTGGTAGAAAAGCAGCACTGAGGACAAAGGCTGGCCCTGAAGTGCTACAGTCAGTGGTAAGAGATGCCAAGGGTTGCTGGCAACCATCAGAAGCCATCCCCAACACACTCAGGGAGTGAACTCCCTGACCTTGCCTCATGACCTCTAGAACTAACAAGTTTCTGTTAAACTATCTGGTCCACAGTAACTCCTTGTGGCAGTCATAAAAAGTTAACACAGAGCTGGGCTGTGGTGGGATTAAAAAGGCATGCCTTTAATCCCAGCACTCAGGAGGCAGAGGTAGGCAGTTCTGAGTTCAAGGCCAGCATAGTCTACAGAGAGAGTTCCAGGACAGCTAGGGATACAGAAAAACCCTGTCTGGAAAAAACAAACAAACAAACAAACAAAACAAACAATTCCCCATCTCCCCCCAAAAGAAATAAACACAGATATGATTTTACTTGTGTTTTGAAATTTCAACAACAAATACAAATAGCCATGGCAGGATCCCAGAGGACTTGATGAAGGATCTGGTTCATGAGTTGCAGTTGTGGTCCCACCCCAAACTTCCAGAACACTGGCCTCAGTGGGTCCTATGTCTCCCTTTCAACTCTTGCTTCCTTTTTGTATGTCACCCAGATGGCTTCTGTTATCTCACACTGTCATCCGGTTTTCAGGGTAGCATGCAGATATCTCTCTTCTCCTGTCTTGACATGCTTCCTCAGAGGCCTCCATAGTGCATTTCACCACCAATTCTCTCTGTAAACTCTAGTGCAGGGTGTTGACAACCACGCTACGTAAACCTAGAACCCTTCGGGATGTACAGGGATGTGGGTACAGAGAAAGCTGGGGGAGGCTAGGCACAGACTTAGAATCTTGAGTACCTCCCTGTGTGCTGTTGGACAGCCCCATCTACAAGATAGGTACAGTAGGCAGGCTGTGGGTGTCACCGTGCCTCCTGTGAAAGAAGGAGGGTGCACCTACTTAGCAGAGGAATCTTGTTGAAGTGATATGTTAGGCTGGCACTCAAATGGTGTCGGCTTGCTGCTGGTGACAAAGACTGTCCCTAAACCACTGGAAAAAAAGTACTCACAGGGCCCAACTACCAAGAAGATAACCATTCATTTTTCAGTGGGGGTCTGTCCCACCACCCCCAGGCTGAGGGGGATTGTTTATACCCCATATAAAACTAGTTTTGAGGACACTCCACAGTCATTCAGTCCAGGCTGTGGCCTTCATCTTTCAGGTTTGGCCTGACAGAGGTAGGCTCACTGTGACTGGTTAGAGGCAGCTGGATAACAAGATAACAGAGGTTTATTTAGATCCCTCCAGCCCCCACTTGGTACTAGTGAATCTGTCTGTGACAAGTCCCTGCCCCAGATTCCAAGCCTGCATCCTGACTGGCCATTAGCTCACAGCTCACTCAGCGCTCAGGAAGACCCTCTTGCGGGCAGTGTTGGTATATGGGTGCCAGCGCCACTCAACATCTGCTGTGGCCTCCTGCTCCAGTGTGCCCAGGCGAATCATGTACACTAGGGTCAGGGGAGAGAGATGTCATTCTATGCACAGGCAAGCTCCTCCTTGACCTCCCCCACCTAGGCACACACTAAAGCCCTACACTCACATTTCAGCTCAAATCGAGGCCCCACCTCCGTCAGCTCCACATTGCGGTGGTCCGTCTTCTTGTAGACATGGTGCCTGAGGAAGCAGAGGTAGGTGTGTGGGTCAGCCAAAGGGCTACAGAGGTCATGATATCCCAAATTCAGCCCAAAGACCCACCGGAATGAAATGTAGTCATCCTGGTTTGCAAAGGTGATGACCCGATGGCTGTCATCTTTCGGCACAGGGAAGAGGTAGCGAAGGATGTCAGACACCTGGGCACAGGGAAGCAGAGTCACAATGGGCTGGCCTGATCCCCCGCCCTCCCCACACAGCTCCCATACTCACCCGCTTGCCCAGCCGAGAGGAAAAGCCATGAGTGATGAGGTGAGGCTTCGCTTCCGACATGGTGCCCAGGTCAGGGATATCGTGCCGCATGACCACGTTGCACAGTGTGAAGTAGGCAGTGGGCCCAAAGGGCAGGTGGCTGACAATGAGCCCCACTGCGGGGTACAGGCTGTCAGACACTGCCGTGAGACCAGCCCACACCCCCTTTCCCCGGGGCAGGCCTTACCAGGGGTGCCTCGATGCTCATGGACCACCAGCAGGTCCGTGACCCCATTGGCTTTGCAGGCTCGCACCAGCGCTCCAACCTCATGCCGCCCTCGGTTCATGCGCTGGGCACCAGGGAACACTAGCTTCAGTTCCTGCCACACACCAGTGTCAAGTCAGAACTAGAATTACTAGCCCCGTGCATCCTCGACTCCCGGGCCCTTGGGCCCTTAGTACCTTTGCAAACATCTTGAGGCGAGAGCTGGGGTCCCGGGAGGTGGTGATCATGATCTTAGGGTCCTCAACCCCAGCCCATCGGTACTCATCGTCAACATGGCTGGTCACACCTGTCAGGAGAACGAGGGGCAGGAAAAATGCTAACTGAGTCTGCTCATGAGAACCTCTCTGGTGGAAAAACACCTCTAATGGCCAGGTGGGTAGCTACCAGCCCATCGGTGACCAAGTACAACTGAGCAATGAAGTAGTCTGTGGTGGCAAAATTCTCAACTGCTAAAACCAGAGGCAAGAGACTCCTTTTCCTCACAACAAATATCCATGTCTGTGATTCCTTCCCTGCTTATTGAATAATGCAATGAATGAGACATTTGGGTTCCAGTGCTAAGAACACTGTTCTGCTCCAGCTGACATTCCAGGGAGGGAGAGTGGGCTAAGAGTGAGAGCTACTGTGTTTGTTGTGTGGAACATTTGTTCAGGGACAGCCCCTATGATGTCACACAGGCACACAGGAGGGGACCTGGGGACAATACAGAAACAGCTCACCTGGACACTTCCATCAGGTGGGAAACTGCCCAGGTGGCTGAAGAGGACATGGAGCCCAGTGGGCAGAGAAGTTGGTTCAGTGTGGAAGGGCGGCAGAGCAGTTTTACCTTCACCACCAGCATCATCGAACTCCAGGGACCCCTGTAAGGCTAGAGCCTCCCGGCGTAACTCGGTGGGAATCAGCTGGTTTTCTGCAAGGAAAAGACAGGGGTCTGAGTGAGATACAAGCAGGAGCCCATCAATTTACAGACACTGTGTGGTGCACAAACTTGATGGAAAAGCACCTTATTTCTTCAACAGTCTTAAAAGAGTCACTGCAGAAATATAGAAGGAAGAGAGGTAACAAAACAACTATGTTACTTATTTCATTTGAGACACGGTCTTGAGAGGCTCGTAGCTTTCAGCTTCTGAGTGTGGAGATAACAGGGTATGCCACCATTCCTAACTACCAACTTCTTTTCATTAATTGTCCACTAATGGTCACTGGGGAGCTCACTTTCTAAAATACTTCTTCACTATCAGTATGTTATTTTTACAACGAGGCAAAAATTTTAAGAAAATTTGATAATTCACTGGTGGGCAGTTTGCTTGCAGGTTAAAATCCTGATGCTGAGGACCACTACAAAAAGAAAAACAACAACAACAACAAAAAAAAATGCTTTTAAAAAAAGAAACAGAAAGGGGCTGGTGAGATGGCTTAGCAGTAAAGAGCCAGTTAAGAGGTCCTGAGTTCAATTCCCAGCAACCACATGGCAGCTCATGACCATCTATAAAGAGATCTGATGCAGTCTCTGGCATGCAGGTGTACATGCAGCCAGAACATTCATACTTATAATCTTAAAAAAGAAAGACTCTACCATCCCACAAGGGCACCTGCTCAACTATGTTCATAGCAGCTTTGCTTATAATAGCCAGAATCTGGAAACAACTCAGATGTCTTTCAGCTGAAGACTGGATAGAGAAACTGTGGTACACTTACACAATGGAATACTACTCAGTTATTAGAAACAAGGAAATCATGCAATTTGCAGGCAAATGGATGGATCTGGGAAAGATCATCCTTAGTGAGGTAACTCGGACCCAGAAAGACACACATGGTATGTACTCACTTATAAGTGGATATTAGCCATAGAGTACAGGATAACCATACTACAATCCACAGACCCAAAGAAGCTAAGTAGCAAGGAGGGTCCAAGGGAGAATACTTGAATCCCACCCAGAAGGGGAAATAGAATGGATGTGGAAAGTACATGAAGAGAGGGAACTGGGTAGGAGAGGGTGTGGGAAGAGGAATGAGGGGGAAATCAGAGGTCGGGAGAGCAGTGGCGGTGAGAGGGCTGGGAGAGAGAAGGGAAACTGAGGTGGGAGGACATCTCTGAGACAAGTTGGGGATTTATGACAGGGTAGGCTCCTGGGAAGAAATGGGGGTGACTCTAGCTGAGACTTCTAGCTGCAGGGGACACGGAGACTGAAGCGGACCCCTTCTAGCCAGGCACAACTTCCAGTGGAGGGAGGGGGGACACTAACCCATCTATAAAACCTTCGACCCAAAATCTACCCTGCCTATAGGATGTGCAGGGATAACGATGGAGCAGAGAAAGAAGGAATGGCCAACCAGTGACTGGCCCAACCTGAGACCCATTCCACAGGAGAAAGCCAACACTGACACTATTAATGATGCTCTACTAAGCTTGCAGACAGGAGCCTAGCATAACTGTCCTCTGAGAGGCTCCACCCAGCAGCAGAACCAAACAGATGCTCAGACCCACAGCCTGACACTGGATGGAGCTAGGGGAGTCTTGTGGAAGAGTATGGGGAAGGACAAAAGGTCCTGGAGGGGTCGAGAACCCCTAAAGAAGGTCAACAGCGTAAACTAGCCTGGGCCCGTATGGGCTTACATAGATTGAGGCACCAAAGAGCATACATGGACTGGACCTAGGCTCATGATCCAGATGTGACTGATGGGCAGCTTGGTCCTCATGCGGGCCCCTAGCAGCAAGGGGAGTGTGGTTTGTATCTGACATGGACTCGGCTGCCTGTTTTTGGATCACTCTTCCTTAGCTGGGCTGCCTTGCCTGGCCTCAATAGAACAGGATGTACTAAGTCCTGATGCAGCTCAGTGGGCCAGGGTGGGTCTGAAAGGGGGGGGAGGTTCTATATAGTGAGCTCCAGGACAGCCAAGCCTACACAGTGAGACCCAGCCTCAAAAAAACAAAACAATGTTTAACAACAAAACAATGTTTAAGAAAAGAACACTTCTAGCTTGATGCAAACAACACTTGAAGGTGAGTGGCCTCAGCTGCTTGTGGATTTCTTCTGGGGACTAAAGTGGGGTAGCTAGGGGCTCAGCTGTGGTGTCCGCTGTGGAAAACAGAATACATTTGAGCACCTTATCCACAGGTGCAGTTCTGCATCTCTAGCATGTGAGGGAGACGGGAGGGGAAGGTCACAGCAGCAGCATTTTTTTCTAGCCACAGGAAAAGGATTGTCCCCAGGGAGACTCACAAGAAGGAAAGCTCATACCTTTTGCATCTTAGACATGATACTGAGCCCCTGACACAAACAAATAAAACAAGTAGCCAAACACACAATCTGATATACATCTTTACACTTACAACTCAAACATTATAACTTAGGGATATATATACACATAATGTAAACACAAATAATAGCTTAAAATTATTTCTTTTCATGCAATATTTAATATAGTGATTATTGTAAATGTTAATATGTTGATCATTTTTATTTCTGTGTATGTGTGTGCCTGTCTGAATTTATATGTACATGTGTTCAGGTAGCTGACAAGGCCGGAGGATACTGGCTGCCCTAGAGCTGGGGTTATAGACCGTTGTGAGCCTCTCTGCATGGTCACTGGGAAATGAATTTGGGTCCTCTGGAAGAGCACTAACTACCCTTAAGCCCTGAACCATTTTTTTTTTCCCAATCATCTCAATTTTTTTTTCTTTTTTAAAGTTATGAATACAGGTCACGGATGCTTACATATACTTACATAGCCCAGGCTGATCTGAACTCATTCAGCCAAAGCAAGCCTTGAACTCCTGATTCTCCTGCTTCCACCCACCCAGTGCTAGGATTACAGGCATAGGCTGCTAGGCCCAGTTCAGTCAGGCTTAGGACAGAATCCAGAGCCTCCTTCATGTTAGGCAAGCACTCTAATAACCAAGGTACAATCCTAGCCCTAACATTATGCTTCTTAACTCAAACTTTACATAACACATATTTACTTTATAGTCCTAAAACTTAGGAACAGCAAAATGAATGTAAGCAGAAGTAGCAGGGTGATGCACTATCAGACAGGACCCAAAAAGCTTCTCAGATAGAAAACCAACCAAACAGGAATAAAAACATTTCCAATATGGTCTGAGCCACTGGGTTTCATTTTATAGAGCAAATGAAAATGTAGATAAAAGAAGAAAAATGGTTTTTAAAGTTCTAACTTGTAAAGCAAATGGCAATTCTAAATGGAGGAAGAGTTTTTAAAAACTGAAAGACAGAAAAATAAATGCAAGACAGCCGGGTAGTGGCGGCGCATGCCTTTAATCCGGCGGGGGGGGGCACGCTTGCGTGCGCGGGGGCAGGCGGATGTCTGCGTTCGAGACAAGCCTGGTCTAGAAAGTAAGCTCCAGGACAGCCAGGTGTACACCGAGATATCGTGTCTCTAAATAAATAAAATAAAATAAACAAGAAAACAACAGTTACAGATTTTGTCTAACTTTGTACTGAAGATGATAGCAAGAACAAACACCAAGGATTCTGGCCGACCCACCTTGGGGGCGGGAACCAATAAGAGGAGGCAAAGGTTTTTAAACTAAAGGAAAAGCGGATATCAACCTGTAAACAACGGGGACTGCAGCATAAACGGACATATCATACGGTGGGACCATTCAGAAACCAGGATGGTCAAAGGATGGAAAGATGCTGTCACACTGATACAAGCATGAAGTTCAGGAGCGTTTACACCACTGTATAGCATGCTCTAGCAAGAACCAGTACCCCACCAAGGCACGGAGGCCTTACCTTCAAGCGCACGCTTGACTCGCTCCTTTTTCTCCTGAACCGATCGCTGCGCGTCCTCCCGGGCCTTGCGGTACAGGTACTCGCGGCGCAGGCGAGCCTCCCGACGGAGCTAGAGAATTCCTCAGGGTCACCATCCAGTCCCGGGCACCGAGGACCACAACTCTGCCCTCCGTTAGGCCCCCGCCTCCCGGCAAGCCAAAACACGAACATCTTACCATGTTGAGCACCGCTCCCACGCGGGCCCGGTATCTTCAGGCGCCACGCTGCGCTTACTTCCGCCCTCAACCAAGAAGTCCCTAATAGGCTTCACTGCGTCCAGCGTGCCCCGAGTTAAGATGGCGAACGGAGGCGGGCGTCGCGAAGTGATTGGTCGGTAGGAAAGCCAACCAATTAGCTGGAGCCGGGATGTCACGTGGTCTAAGACAGCCCTACTAGATGAGCCCGCCCACGGCGTCACCCGTCCGTGAACTGCTCAAACAGCCGGCGAGCGAAGGGCAAGGGATGAAAGCTGGGTGGGCAGCCTTCGGATACGAGCAGGGTTCCACTTCAGGCGCTAACCCGCGTCTGGGTCCCAGAGTGCCCCGGCCGTTGACAACGCGTCACCCGGAGGGCGAAGCCTTCGACTTCCGGGCCACGGCTGGGACCGCCTCCCGAGGGCGGGTCTCAGGCGCCGATTGGCTGTGATCCACATGGGCTAGCGGCGATTAGGCGGCTTGGAAGGAGGTGGCTCCGCCCATCCGCGTCCCAAGCTCGGCTGGGCCATGGCGGTCTCGGCCCTGCGGGAGGAGTTGGACTCCAAGTTCCTGCAGTTGCTCAGCGACCTGGAGGAACTGGAGGCGAAGCGGGCTGCGCTGAACACGCGGGTGGAGGAGGTGGGCCGCGGGGAATGCAGGGAGGGATAGACGGCGGGCACAGGGAGGGAAGCTAGGGCTCAAGTCTCGCCTGTTTCCCAGGGTTGGCTCTCGCTTGCCAAGGCTCGCTATGCCATGGGCGCCAAGTCGGTAGGGCCCCTGCAGTATGCCTCGCGTATGGAGCCTCAGGTCTGCGTGCGCGCCAGGTGAGGTGCCCTCCGTGTAGAAGGGGTGGGCAGGACGTAGGCCTGCGCGTCCTAAGATCTGTCTCCCCTTCTTCAGCGAGGCTCAGGATGGACCCCAGACCTTCAGGGTGATCAAAGCTGACGCCCAAACCCCTGAGGAAGTGGGCCCCCGCGAGGCATGTGAGTTCCCTTTCCTCCTGTCAGCTCTTAATGCTAAAGACAAAACTCACTGAACATTTAAGGAAATATTTTATTTGGGGTCTAGTTAATGGAGAGCGCCTGAGCTGGAGATTGGGATGCCTGAGGAGGGCGGGTTTTCCTTATACTTTGATAGGCAGGGTTCAAGAAGTTATACGTGGGCCGTTTTATAGTAAGATCAGTTTTGCAGTCAAAGAGAGTCTCAGCTGAATAGAAAACGTGCGTTGCTGTTACCCAGGTAAATACGCCTCTAATCCCAGTTAATCATTCCTGAGTGCTGAAGAATGGGAAATTTCAGGTTCTTCCAGCACATGTAGGTAAACTGGGTGAGGTCAGTCTGTGATCTTGTTACGGGCAAACAGAATCGTCTGTCATGGAAGCCAAGAGTAGTCACAGTCACCTGAATTGCCAAAGGAAGGGTGTTGCTGTTTCCAGACCCACACAACGGCTGGGGAAATTTCTAACCTTCGGTGTTTTCCAGAATCATGAGCTTGGATTAAGATCATTGTCATGAGGATTGTATGACCTTTAACCAGTCTCTCTCTCCAGCTCTGCGCAGGCGCAAAGGCCCTGCCAAGACCCAAGAGTCAGGGTCCTCTGTAGTTCCTCAAGATCCCTTGAACTGGTTTGGAATCTTGGTTCCTCATAGTCTGCGCCAGGCCCAAGCCAGCTTCCGGGACGGTGAGTGGACCTACCCTGTTGGCTCTGTAGACAGGTCCGAATTCCAGCTGTTTATCTGTGGGGAGCACTTGACAGCAACACCATCTGAGGATCTTGCAGGCTTCTGCCGTAGCAAACTGTGTTGGATATCGGGGGCTTTCTGGTTCTTAGCGTTCTAGGTTCATGTTTATTAGCTGCTAAGGGATATAGCTGCAGTGGGGATAAAAGAGAATGTTTATGCTGTGTAGGAGAGAAAGACAGTGTGTACATAGATAGGCAAACAAATAGACCTTTATTCCAGTTCCAGGCTCAGAAAGTCACGAAGAAAGTAACATGGGAGGGAGTGGGCTGGGGAGCTGCTCTGTGAAGATGGGACAGAAAGGCCTGTCTGAGGAAATGAAGAAAGAGCTTTGTGAGTGACCTGGGGGACTGTGTTCTAGCTAAGGAGACCAGCTACACCCTAGTTGGTCTAGATAATAGGGCAAAAGCCCTATGTGGGGAGGTCTGTGGACTGAAGGAAAAGCAGAGGAGGCCAGAGGAGCTGGGGTCAGCAGAGCATGAGGACCAGGAGCTGGGGCCAGGGAGCTAGGCCTTAGTGAGGTTTCTATAAGGACCTCCAGAGCCATGGGTGGGTCCAGAGTAGGCAGGATGAATCAGGACTAACGGAGTAACAAGAATCCTTTGGCTGCTGAGTAAGGGCAGAGTGGAGAGCAGAGTGAGGAAGCAGGTACCAGCATGGCATGAGCCAGCACTGGATTTAGTAGAGGCGTTAGAAGTGGGGAGAACAGTGGGAACTTGTTCGTGATTTGAGAATGGCAGCCCCAGCGTTTGCTTACAGATTAGATGCAGGAGTAGAGGAGAGAGAAGAGTCCTCTCAGAACTCTGGGAGGCTAGAGCCAGTTCACCTGTAGTGGTGGGCAGGCTGCTGGGCAGCAGGCGAAGGAAAGGCAAGTGGTGATTGTGGGTGGGTTTTTGTGGCTGGGCACCTATGTCTGAGCTAGAGGGATTTGGAGGCCCAGCATGGGGTGCTGGTGTTTAATTGCCTGAGCTGTTGGCACCAAGGCACATAAAGATTGAGGTGAGGTTGAGATAAGTTGAGGGCCAGGGAATACCAAGACGAGACTGAAGAATAGGGGTCCCCAGGCGTCAAGGGAGGACGCCTTGAGTGGGGTATCCTAGAATCCAAGAGTTTTGAGAAAGCTTCCCTGGAGGGTTAGGGAGCTGATGCCCGGCTGCACAGTGGGAGGGTGAAGACAGGCCTGCCTGGCATACGGGGTAAGGAAGAGGAATAGACAGTTCACGCTCATGTGCATTGAGGGTTGAAGGGATTGCGGAGCAACAGTGGTGGAGTTGGTTGCTGGAAGGGGGGGGAGGTTTGTGCCATCTGTGAGGTGCTCGCTCATTCCTGGCAGGCACAGTGAACCAAGGAGGTTTTTGTTTGTTTTTGAGGAGATGATGGTTTACGTGAGGTGCTAAGGAGGTGAGGGTGTGGGTCAAGTGACACCGTACCCAGAACATGTTAGGAGCATTGTGGAGACCCCTGCAGCCCCTGTGAGCTCCACGTAGCACACCATGGTGACGTTCCTCTTTTCTCCCCAGGCCTGCAGCTGGCTGCAGATATAGCCAGCCTCCAGACCCGCATCACCTGGGGACGAAGCCAGCTCCGGGGCCTCCAGAAAAAGCTTAAGGAGTTGGACCCGGGGCCTGCCTGACCTGCGTCTAGTTCTCGAGGCACTGAGCATAGCCTCAGATGCCACTGCCTTATGTCAGACCTTCTTTCATAAATAGCCCCTGTCTCAGCTAATGCCCCTTTTAGAAATGGCCTTCATCTATGTTGTTCCCAGCTTTGAGAGGTGTGAAGCTGAGTTATGAAGTTTGACAAGGCAAGTGGAGCAGTGTTGACAGCAACTTGTACGAAACCACTTCTAGGTCCGTGTTCTCCTAGGGCCTTCCTCCCAGGGGCGTGTTAGTGAACAGGTGAATAATCTCTTATCAGCCAGCTAAGATCCTGGAATACTGCAGGATCAGGGCAGTTCCAGTTAGAAACACACCTCTGGCTGGGCATGGTAGTACATGCCTGTGGTCCCCGAAACTCTAGGGGCTAAGGCAGGAGAATCACTTAAGCCCTGGAGTTAGAGACTACCCCGGGCAAGAGACCTTTAAAATTAGATAATAAAAAGATAACACACACTCAAATAGCTAACAGGGTCTTATATCATTACAAAAGGGGGAAAATGCTTTGACATTCTTTCAAGGGAACTGAAGAGACCTCCTCACTTGTGTTTATCTCACAGAAGTGAGGTCCAGCCTCTGTTTGCTGAAGTGTTATTACCTCATCTAGGAACTGTCCTGCCTCACTTTCTACTGAGCTACCTTTTCAGTTGTATTTGGGAGGAGAATGCAATAGTTTATGGGGTGTAAATATTTCTTCCCGACTTAATTTTGCTTATATTGGTTTTTCTACTTAATTGTAAAATGCATAAACTTGTACAGAAAAATTGAATAAAGTGAAAGCTACAGTAACTGTCACGAGGCTCTTTGATTAACTGTACAGCATTTTGCCAGCATGTGTGTCTTCACCATGTGGTTGCCTTCTGCCCTCAGACCAAAAAAAGGCAATGGAGCTCCTGGAGTTTGAGTTACCTATGGCTGTGGGTGCTGGGAAACCTGGATCCTCCGGAGGACTGCTCTGTTTTTGTTTGCTTTTGGCTTTTTTTTTTTTTTTTTTTTTTTGAGTTAGGGTTTCTCTGCTTAGCCTTGGCTGTTGCGAATCTCTTTAGACCAGGCTGGCTTTGAACTCCGAGATCCACCAGCCTCTGCCTCCATTGTGCCGGAATTAAAGGTCCACTCCCAAACCCCAGCCTTGGGAGTGCTCTCAATCACTAAGCCAACAGTTTTTAAATCAGTTTTTAAAGGGAAATTGAATTTATGTGATTTTTTTTGAGATTGTATTAGTACAATAAAAAAGGAACCGTAATGAACGGTGGTTTCAGCTGGGCTGTTGAGTGACCCCTGTGCCCAGCTCTCCTACCGAAATTCAGGCTGTACATATTTCTGGCCGTGTATCTCTGAAAATTATCTGCTAAGGTTGTTAGCAGTTGTTAACGATAAAGAGCAAAAAGTCTAACAGCAGGTGACAAGCCTGTGAGATAGGGAGCACGTTTTCTCAGGTGCTTGAACGTCTGTGACTACAGAGAACAGACATCCTTTGTTCTTATTTTGAGACGGGCACGGTGTGTAAACCAGGAGGGCTGTGACCTCACAAGCTCTTGCCAGTCTTTGCCTCCGAATTTTGGAAGCCTTAAAGGCATGCACCATCACGCCAGGAGGCTGAGTTCCTTAACATCCTGCTGTCAGTAAGGCGACGTCTCTGCATGCCAGAGGGGACAGAACGCAATCGTAAGGACGGTAATTTCTTCCTGCGGGAGGGCCTCTTCTCGAACAATGATCCCGCCAGGGTCCGCGGGAATAAATCTAGGTCCAGATCACAAAGGTATTGCTGGTTTTCGCCCCACTCCCCTTCACGGAGACGGTTCCTTCCTCCGGGCCACTGCCTAGGGCAGCCGCGGGCACAGTCTTTCACTGTTCCCCAGGAAGCGGGGATGCTGAAGAATTTGGGGGGCGGGGTTTGTGCGAGCAGCCCTGCTGACGTAGGTGACATAGTCTGCAAAGCAGAGACACCTGCCGGCAGCTCCCATATGGTCTAGCGGTTAGGATTCCTGGTTTTCACCCAGGCGGCCCGGGTTCGACTCCCGGTATGGGAACGGTGTACCTTTTGTTTTGGATAATTTGGAAAATAATTCGTTGCTATTGTCATCTACCCACTGCCAACACCGGGCACCAAAGCGGTGGCGTTGTCTCCAGTCGAGTCGAGAATCTGGGGTTTGGGAAACTGTGGGCCCCACGTGCTCATCCCTCTGCAAACCAACTAGTATTAACTAGTCATTTTGCTCAGCAGTAACTTATATTACTTATTTATACCAACTATCATCTACATTATAGACGCAAAACTACAGATATTGAAATTAAAACTAGTATTTATTTTTCGAAATAACATCGGGGGTTTTCTTCAGCTAGCCCCTTCCCAGACCCTTGGTCTGGAGTTAGAGGACAGAATGTGGGGTGGAAAAAGCATAGCGGAGCTCTGAGGGGTGAGGAGAAATGGGGGCGGGGGTCGTGGGGTCGTGGGAGCAGCGCAGCCTCCAGCAGGAAGTTCTCCCTGCGTGGGGCTGTGAGCCGCAGCTGCAAGGCAGCGGTTTTGGAGTTTGGTCTGTTTGTCAGTGCTCCTGCCTTCTCACCTGAGAGTGCGGGCTTGATTCCTCTCTGCCTACGGTTCCCTGTGCGCGTCCCACGCCGGCCTTTAACTCGCCATTCCGGCTTGCTTCCTGCTTACAGGTGGCTTCTCCTCCGTGTCTACACGGGCACGGAGGCCAAACCTTCAAACCCTCAGTCAGAAAGTGACTTCCTCGGTCTCCAGCCCCTTTTCCTTTGTTAATCCGAGAAGGTTTAATGCGGGGTTACAGTGGTCTTCTCCAGACTACTGCAGATGGAGCGCTCTCTCCTGCACTTCCGCGAGTCCTGCCTCTTTCCACCAACACCTTCAGCCTCAGCGGTAGCAAGCGAAACTGTCACTGTCCCCTGCTCTCTCTGCGCCTTCCTTCCTTCCTTCCTTCCTTCCTTCCTTCCTTCCTTCCTTCTTATTGGTTCTTTGTGAATTTCTCGCCGTGCACCCCAACCCCACTCATCTCCTCATCCCTTTGTATCTGGCCTTTGCCCTTTCAACCTCCCCCCAGCAACAGAGGGAAAAAAAGTCTCCAGGGCCTGCTTCTCTGGGTGAGGGACACAGTTGGAGAGGGACACAGCTGGAGAGGGACACAGTTCTCGCACTCTCAGGACTCAGGGACCAGCTCTCCTGCCTGCCATAGGTGGTGAGGGAGAGGAGGAGGGTATCTCTCCCTCTACCACATCACCACATAGCGGACAAGTGGTGAGGCCTGCTCTCCAATGCTCACCTCCTCAGGCTGGGTCAGCCCCACCCTCACAGTTATGGGGTCCGATTAGATACAACATAACTCAAACACCAGGTCCATGCAGGTGACAAAAATGTATTGTAATCAAGCCACAGATCAGGGCCATAGAACAGACTCGGGAGCTGAACTGCCACCTTGAACGGACATTGTACAGTATATTTAAGGGATGAAACCATAAAATGAGGGGTGGGCTGTGGTGTTGTCCAATCAGATTTTGACATAATGGGCAGAGCAAGGGAGTTTCCACTAGTCAGGGCAGGAGTTGATTCCCGAACCTGGGAAGAGGTTGACCCTGCCAGCAAAATGGAGAAATTGTCCTTGAGATGGCTCAGACAACCGTCTCCTTATAACCGAAGCTGTTCAGCTATTGGGAAGTCCCCAGCTCTCCTAGGGCCTGGCATGTCAAAGGGGTGTTGTTGATACAGCAAACATACTGAGCTTCTGGTTTGGTACCGTGTCTCCATCAGACAGAGTCCCCAGCCTACCCAATCCTCGCTATCCCAGCTCTTCTATATGTGTGTCCGTGTGCCTGTCCTTTGTTCTTTTCCTCATCTATCCTGCCAGGTCAAGTCCAAGGCCCTGTAGGTCTCAGAATTCCAGGCCCTTTGTGCACACACAAAGATGTGTGTATGTCTGTGTGCGTACCATGTGTGGCCCTCAGAGGCCAGATCCCCTGGAGCAGGAGTTCCAGGCATTTGTAATCTGTAAACACAGTCTTTTATTCCCCTGAGGTAATTGCCATCTTGGAAGCTTACTACCTCTGTTGGCTAACCTAGACCTAGTCTTGGAAGCTTCTAGTCTCCATACAATCAAATTGAGGCCTAGAATGTTCTCAGCCTCTGAGATTTACTGTTGAATAAGCTCACCCTTTCTAGCATACATGCAGGCAAAACACCAATGCACATTAAGAAATAAATAAAATAAAACATTTGAGCCAGGTGGTGAGGGACATAGTTCTCCCACTCTCATGACCCGGGGGCCAGCTCTTCTGCCTGCCATAGGTGGTGAGGAAGAGGAGGAGGGTATCTCTCCTTCTACCATGTCACCACATAGCCCACACTTTTAATTCCATGCTCAGGAGGAAGAGGCAAACAGATCTCTCTGAGTTCCAGGCCAGCCATAAGAACACCATGATGCCAGCATCAAAACAGATGGAATGGAATTAAGGACGCAGACATGAGTCCATTTAAAAGCCACTTGATTTTTTAACAAAGATGCTAAAAATACACACATTGGAGAAAAGACAGCATCTTTCAACAAACGAAAAATTTGTATCAACATGTAGAATGAGACTAGATCTTCATCTCTCCCCCTGCTCAAAACACAACTTTAAATGGATCAAGGACCTCAACATAGGCCCGGTAATATGAAACCATGCGGGAAAGTAGAGAATAAGCTCCAACATACAGACAGGGATAGATATTCTCACGAAGACTCCAGTAGTCCGGATATAAGACACAACAACCAACAAATGGGATCTGAGGAGGCTAAAACACTTCTATACAAAAAAGGAAACCGTCAGTGGAGTGACAGGACAGCCCGCAGAATGGGAGGAAAGCTTTTCTTGAGGTAGTCCTCTCGTGAATGGGCACAGCCAAGGGTAGGTTGCCCATGCCCCAGTGCCTCTAGGGACCTGTACCCAAGTGCATAGGGAGAGCATTAACTGGGTACCCCCCTCAGGGGGCTATTAACAGCAATGGAATAAGAAAGAGGACATGAAGATGGGACAAGGACAGGGCTGGGGGACCAGGGACACTCAGAGGGGACCAGGGTACAAAACAGTAAGACATGGAAATGGAACACAGACTTTGTGGGAGGAGGAGGGGGTTTCGTGGGGCAAGAAGGAGACAATAGAGGGACGGAGGGGTGAGTGACCACCATGCCTAGCTACAGTTAATTTACGTTCTTTGTGTGTGTGTATGGGTTTGCGCTCAAAGGCGCACGTGCCACAGTGCGTGTGTGGGTGTCAGAGAGTAATTTGCAGGATTCGGCTCTGTCCTTCACATGGGTCCCCTGGATAATCCTTAATCACTAATTCATTTCTCAAATACAGCATTTGGGCTAAAAGTTATTGCAGAGCCTGTCAAGTATGTATACCAAAATTACTCTGTAGGAGAAATCTCCTATGTTTTGCCAAAGTGACTTCAAATATATGAATATGTACTCACTCCATAGCCTCACTAAGAAGGCCTGAAACCAGTCCTCTGTATGTTATAGTTCCCTAGTACTCTGGTCAAACCCTGGAAGTCCAGAGCTGGATTTGGTTCTGGATGAAGCCTCAGCTCTCCAAAACCCCATTAAAATGAGCCACTAGGTAGTGTCTGTAGTTGAGATGATAAACCGCCAGAGGGCAGAAAAGCTCCAGAAAACTTTTTTTTTTTTTTTTCCTCCAGCCAGGTTCACTAAAATCAGTGTCCTGTTTTGTGTTTATATCTTGTGTATAGTACATAATGAAGTTATGCCACTAAGGCACCAAACACAAAACATTTGTTGCTGGCTATTCTGAAGGAGAGATTTGTGAGCACAATCCAGATCCCTACTTAAAACTAAAGCTGTCATTTGTTAGTTGTGTTTAAGATTGATACATTAACAGAGGGTGGAAGATAAAAGACTTTTGGTTTCAGCTGCGTAGCCTATTAAATTAGCCTCAATGGTTTTGGCACAGGGATCCTTTGCAAGACTGATTTTTTATTTTATTTATTTATTTATTTTTAGAGCCCTGGAAACGCCTCTGACGTCCTAATGAAATCAAGTGGAAGGCTTTCTTTAGCCTGATCTATGGCTTCTTTCAGTGTGGAGTCATTGCAAAGCGAGGAAGATATGGCAAGCCCAGAACACCACTTAACGATCACTCGATTTGCATAACAAATAATTGCATATAGGAGAATATGTGTTGACTGCCTAAAAGAATGGCAGCAGGCATGGTGTTATAGCAACTCTGATTCTTTTTCAGGGAATTTAGTTTACAGAACTGAAAGTCCTCATAGATGTAATGATGAGAGAACATAAGGGTAGGTTATATTTATCACATAATAGTGTGAGCACATGCACACAAAAGAAAAAATAACTTCAAAACTTGAAAAAAAAAGTGTTGAAATGTATCACAGCAGCTGTATTGGGTTGATACTGCTGTGATGACCTGGACCAGTTTGAAGGTTACAATAGTGGAAATCAGAACAGGACCATCAAACAGAAACGCTGCTATAGATTCAGAGAGCTCATCATTCTGAAATTACTGCCACCCTGATAACAAACGTGAGAAAGCCTTTTATTAAATGCAAGCATAACCTGTATCGTAACAAAATTTGAAAAAACCCAAGAATTCATATACATGATATGGCAACCAGAGTCACAAAAATTAAGAAAGCAGGAAGTGGGAGAACACAATCGCAACAGATAACATCCTGGCAGAAAGTTGGCAGCATGATATTGGAGGTTAAAATAAAAACAATGTAAGGCTGAAGATTGCAAATATACACAGTACCTTTGAATAATAATAATAATAATAATAATAATAATAATAATAATAATAATTCTATTAGCCCAAGAGGAATTCTTGAGTCAGTAGCAACATCGTCCATCCTTTTTTAAATGCTTTTTTTTTTTTTTTTTTTTTTTGTGGCTGGAGAGACAGCTGTGGGTGCTGGGAACCGAACTCTTATATTTTTGGTTGAGAGCCTTCTCTCCAGTCCTTAAATACATTTTTAATATTCTTTTTCTTTGTTATTCTGGGTACTGATCTCAGGGAAGTGCACACACTAGGCAGGTGCTACATTTCCAGCTCTGTATATGTTTTTGATATAGGAATTGACTTTAAATATAAACCAGGTAGGAGCACAAGACAGGAAGTAAAAGGGAGTCAGTCCTCTGATTTCAATTATTTGGCTGCCACATTTACTTGCTTGTCCTATGACCGGAGGGGTAATTTAGCTTTGTTGACTAAATTTTCTCTAGGATAAAATAAGAGGGTGAAAGCTGACTGCATCCTTGGAACATAGCTTGTCTTGGTCTACCTCCCGAGTTATAGCTCATGCCCTTTATCAGACACGAGTGACCAAGTCACACAGTTATTTGCTTCCTTCTGTTTCATTTTTGAAACAGTCTCAGATTTGCTGGTCTCAAATTCTTGATCCTATCCTTTTTGACTGCCATGTGCTCACCGTTTATTTTTAATATAACCAATATAATTTGAAACAGTCCTAAAGTTGGGAACACACTAAATGCTCAGGGACAAGGGATTCTTTCTCATTATCATGATCTGGTCAGTGATTCCCTGGTATCCATTTGCAGTGACGGAAATTATCCAGTGCCTGAGGGGGTGTGTGCTGCAGAGAGGAAGAAACTCAAAACTCGGTGCCAACACTTCTCTTTAAGCAATGATAATCTCAAAATGTTAACAACATTAATCCCTGTTGGGTAGAATCTAAGCAAAGAACAAAAGATTTGGCTCGCCCATTCCTGTTTTCCTGGCTCCTTTCAGGCTGAAGGGGAAGGGTCAATGGGGCCCAGCAAGACTCAGTCTCCTCAAACCAAACAAAAATCTAGAAGATACAAGCATAAAAATTAAAAAGTTGTCTGGTTTGTGGCAAGAGTGGTATGCACGGGTGTGTTTGCTCTTCTTTACAGCACAAAGAGTGCGAAGACAGCCGATATTTCCTGTTAAGGATTGAAAGTCCCATTTCTACTTTGAGGAAGTAAAGGAAACTTCCTGAAAGGAACTCTCCTGCACTCTCGGCAAGAATGATTAGCTGACTAGAAGGTCAGCGGTCTGGAGAGTTTGGATGTTGCAAGTCTAGAGCTAAATTGCCCTGGGACCCCTTTAACCTCTTTACAGCCTTCATTGTCTTCTTCTGTACCTCCTCTAACATCTTTGTGAAAATTGGGTGGATCCTTTGAAATGCACAGAGCTAGTTCCTTTCTCTCTTTTTTAATGTTTTATCAGTTCTTTGATAATTTCACATCATGCACCTCAGTTCCGCTCATCAACCCATTGCCCTCAACCCTTGCAGCCTCCCTGCCAAAATAAGAGAATAAAAAAGAAAATATCGTTGTAGAAGCTGTTGTATGTCAGTGTGTCCAACAGTTTACCCTTTTGTCCACACATCTTTACTTGCAAATGTTTGTTGCAGGGAGTCAATGGTCTGTTTTGAGGCCTCTGGCAGGATTCCCCTTGGATGTCTTGTTGTCTTGTGTCATGGAGATCCTGCAGCTTTGGATCTGCAGACCCAGACCCTTTACAGGCTCCAGCAGTTCATAGATGAAATAGATGTTTTGGTGGGCCAGCTCCAAGCCCTAGATTTGGACCTGGGAGGTAGCTGAGTTCGTCAGCCTGCCAGTTCCCCCACACCTACAGCACCAGGGAACTGCCCCTGCTAGCTCACCCAATGCCACAGCCTGCAAGGGACAGGGCCCACTCTCTTGCACTCATGTCCTGGGGCTGGCTCACATGTGCCTTTACCACCAGGGCAAGCTCTACTGTGCTGCCCAGGTAAGGCAGAGCACTAGTTTCTAACCAACCAAAGGACTAAGACAGCTTAGGTCTCAGCTGAAGCTCTAAATGGCCTCTGTGACATTTCCACCAATATACGTGCAATGCGCCTTGAGTTATGATTTTTTTCATTCTGTTATTGTAAAAGCTTCACCATCCCTGGAAGAGGTTAATTCTCCCTCTCTCGGCAGTTGTTATTGGCCTGTAATTCTTTGTCTGGGGTAGCACCGCAAAAGCTCTCTCCTCCCTGAGCTAGTGTGTCTTTAGATATTGTGATTGTTTGGGTCTTGTTCAGGCAGCCATATTGTTGAGGTATCACAAATGCAGCTTTCCTGAAATTTCTGGGAGATCCAGTATTAGAGCAGACTTCCTGGTCCTGACTCTTAACAATCTTCCTGCTCCCTCAAGGTGTTCCCTGAAACTTGGTGCAGGAGCTGTGTTGTAGATGGATCCTTTGGTGCTGGGCTCCCCGCAACCAGTTGGTCTCTGTATTTTGAGCAGTTGTGGTTTCCTGTGGGGGTCTCCGTTTGCTGTAAAGAGAGTCTTCCTTAATGCAGGAGTGAGAGCTATACTTATCTGTAGGCTTAAAGACACGTTTAAAGTGATGGCAGTGGGTTCTCTTCTAAGGCCCATGACCTCACTATCCCTGGGTTGCTGGCTGGTTTCTAGCATCAGGCATATTTCTCTCTTATTGAGTGGGCTCTAAGTAGACAGTTGCTGGGTACCACCAAGGTATGAATGTCATTATTGCACCTTTTAGGGATATCATGCCATACTTATCAGTCCAAGGATGAGCCCCCTAATTGGTTATTCAATACAGAGGGGTCAGCCCTGAAATCATATACACACAAGCCAAGCCACACTACATGGCCTCAGTAGGTTGTATATATATATATATATATATATATATATATATATGTATGTATAATTATATATATATAGTGTCTGTGCATACAATAAAAAATGAGGGCATCCATTTGAAAGGTAGTGAGGAGAAAGGGAATGAATGGTGTTAGAGGGAGGGCAGGGAATAAAGAAAATATGTAATATCATTTTAATTAAAAATATTATTAAAAGACAATATTATCCCACCTCATAAGAATGAAAACAAACTTCACCGAACTGTTACCACATTGGAACGTGGGATTTGGATAACCTACATCTGAGTCCTCGGGCCACAGTCACTCAGGTTTGGCTCCGGAATCAACTGTCTCATCCCTGTGAGGTGAGAGCTGTGGTTTTGCGCTGAGCAGGCTCCATGTTCACCTGCGGGAGTTCTGAGCATTCTGCCCATTGTTTCCTAGCAGATGTGAACTCTTCCCTCATTTCACTGGCTGTTGGGCCTCCCACAAGGAGGCTCACCTTCCTGGCCACTCAGCGGATATGAGTCAGGTCTCCAGGTCAGAAGGATACAATGGCTCTTACTCCCTGACCCTGACCCTGCTTATTTCTAAGCCCCACCCACCACCTGTGACAAATTAACAAACTCAGTCAAACTCAGTCAAGCTGGGGAGAACCCAATAGTATAATCATTTTAACTGATATATGAAAATGATATGCATTTACATATAAATGAAAAAGAAAACATTTTCACTGACTTCACCTCAATTATTCTGATTTCTACTTTTTGAGAGAGAACCTCGCTCTTTTGCCAAGGCTAACCCTGAACTCAAAGCAGTCTTCCCATTTCAGCCTCCAGAATATTGAGATTACAGAAATAAATTACAATTCCCTACCTCCCATTTGGCATTTTTCCAGTGTATAATAAAAATAGTAGTAATGTTTGAAGGATATTCCTCAAAGTGTTAATTATGTTTATTTCCTCTATGTGGTAGAACTATGAAATTTGCTTTATTTTATTTCTGTTTTCTAAGCTTTCTACAATAGCTTTGCTCTATTTTTTTTAAAACAGTTTATTTATTATTTATACAGTAATCTGTGCAGAAGAGGGCACCAGATCTCATTATAGATGGTTGTGAGCCACCATGTGGTTACTGGGAATTGAACTCAGGACCTTTGGAAGAACAGCCAGTGCTCTTAATCTCTGAGCCATCTCTCCAGCCTCCACTTTGCTCTAGCTTATAATTTTAATAAATTTAAAAAATTTATAAATTTAATAAAATGGGTTATTTTGCGAATTTAGCCAACCAATATATTAAGATCCTTTAATTGTAAATGTGCTACTAGAGCTAAAAGACTGAAGCTTTACACTGCCTAGACTTTTATCGTATTTGTTTAAATTATTTTTCTGAACTCACTGAAGTCAGTACTCTGATGTTTAGCAGAAACGTTAATCTGCCTGCCCCATCTCATCTGGGATTAATGCAACTTCTCCAACCCTGCTTTCCACAGCCCCTCCTATTCCTGCTGCATTTTATGCTCAACCTTCTGGGATTAGGCCTCCCCACATCTGCCAGCCATCCCCCAGAACACCGCTCCCCACAGTGAAGCAGTTCAGTGCTCAGTACCTCACCTTGCCGTACCTTGCTCTGTGAGTTCCTGGTTATCTGTAAGACTGAGCAGTTATCCCAGCTCAGGGCATGTTCGCAGACTTTGCGACTGTCCTACAAGAGAGTGTACCACTGAAAAGCATCCCACATGCCCCCTGTTGGCCCCGGGGCCCAGGATGTTAGATCCTTCTCCCAACTTCTGTAAAAAAAAAAAAAAAAAAATTCTCTGTCCAGCCAGCCAGTGGTGGTGCACACCTTTAATCCCAGTGCTCTAGAGGCAGAGGCAGGTGGATCTCTGTGAGTTCAAGGCCAGCCTGGTCTACAGAGTGAGTTCCAGGACAGCCAGGGCTACACAGAGAAACCCTGTCTAGAAAAACAAACAGAAACAAACAAACAAACAAAGTTACCTGTCCAGAATACAGCACAACAAAAATCCAAAACTAAAAAATAAAAAATAAAAAAATACTTTAACTTCTGTAAGTCATCCTTTCTAAAAAAAAGAAAGTTTGACCTCTCTTATACACAACCATGAAAATGTGTGTCCTGTTGTTGCCATGGAAACTGGGGGTCCCCTTTTGGGTTCTTGGTCTCAGTAGTAAAGCACTTCATAACCACTTCACAATAGGCTCAGAAGGAAGCTCAAGGTGCGGTAATGTTTTACAGGACAGGTCGATCTTAATGTGTTTCCAGAAGCTTAGAATGCCTGATTCTTGCCTATTAAAAGTCCAATTAAGACAATGTAACATACTTTCACAAGCGTTTCCTGACCCTTACTAACCCTTTTGTCCTGGAACAATCACTTCAGGACTCTGAGCATCTCTGATTTGAAAACAAAAATGTCTGCGTTGCAAGTAGATCAATCAGAAGGTAATTATTGGGGCAGGAGAATAATTTGAACTGGGCTGTCCTGGACTGACTCAGATTTGAACCTCGAAGCAGATCTGAGGGTTGACGTAATCAGCAACAGTAAATAGGTTGGCTGCCAAGATAAACGCATTATAAACATAATGAATGTTGTGTGCTTATGCTAGGATGGAAAAACAAATATCTTCATCTTTGAAGGAGCATGTTTCTCTCTCAGTTGTCTCTTGAGTTAGCAATTTAGTTGTCCAGACCCTCATTAATACTAAATTCTTTCTAACTGGCAGAGGCTGCCATCGAGACAGTGCTAATGGGTCCTGGCAGACACAGCAGAGTCAGGTGCTGTAAATGAGAACTCCCAGGCAGCAACTTTTCAGCGAAGGCTGATGAGAATTCAAAGCCTCAGTGTCTCCCTCACCTCTATGGAAACAAACAGCTTCTGTTACCAGCACACAATGATTTTTCACAGATAGCATCTTCAAGAGCCATTTCTTCTGGATGTTGTTAACAGATAAATGGGGTTTTCTGTTCGGCTAGAGAGAGGACTGTGTGCTGGACCTTTTGGGGAGACCCCTCCCGTAAATCCTGCTCACCTCCATCCTTAGCCAGCCATCTGCAGCACACAGGGACACACACTGGTGAAGAGGGCTTTATGTAGCTGCTTTCCCATAGCAAGTCCTGGCGGGGTCTGACAGCAGAGCTCGTGCCCGCCTCTTCTCCCCGCAGCCTTCAGCCTGCCGTCTGCTTTTGTCCAAGAACAACAGAGTACGAGCAGTTCGGATCCTACCAAGTTTGTTAGCTGTGGTCCTTCTCTAAAGGTTCCAGAAAGAAAATACCCAGACACCGAGATGATCTTTTCTTTCGTGCAGAGGACATAGTCTCTTTTCCATAGCTGTTATGGGGTTATAAAAGGGGATTATGGACGTTTCTTGAAAGTGTTCTGATTTCCATTTTTGTTGTTGTTGTTTCTGGTGAACTGAACTCTGCAGGAACTTCATAGAGATATGTCAAATCCTTTCTCCAGTAGGGGACACTGAAATGCTCACAGCTTTCCCAGAACTGAGCTTCATAGTTCTCAAAATTTCTAAAAATCAAGGTAGTTTCCTCTTGCGAATCCCAAATTATCAGGTGTTAAAGCTGTTAAATTTCAAACCCTGAACAAATGGCTGAGGTGCCTATTTAACATAGCAAAGCAAACCTGGCCTCTAGATTCTCCCAGCATCCCCCCTCAGTCCCTACCTCTAACTGGGTATGGTTGGCATAGCCCATCCCCTACCCATTAACTCTACAGCCCAGGGCTAGGCTGCCCTTCCCCCAGAGGCTTCCTTATAAGACTCTGCCATTTTGGTTACCTAACCCCTTTTACTCCTTTGGCCTCCTGGCTGCTACACCTGGTTCTCCTCCCTCCCTTCTCCCTTGCCCTCCCCCTCCCCCCACATGTTCCAGCTTAGCCTGGTCATGTCCACTCTGGACTCTCCAGCTATCTCTGCCTCTGGCTCTGTCTCCCTTTTATCTACAATAAACCTTTTCTTCCACCATACCTAAGGAGAGTCATGTCCTTTTTTTTTTATTTATTTTTTTTATTCAAAAGCAACCAGGGAAAAGGCAATTACTGCCCCACTACCAATCTCTCCCTAGCCTTCTCATATCAGTCCTCAAGAGCTGTCTTGACCTAGACAATTCATCAGAAATAAGCCTTATCTTTTACATTGTTCCCTTTTCCTCAAATAAAACTTACATGTTAGAGTTCTCAGGTGAGCTAAGACACCCCCCCCCCCCCAATAAATCCTTGATTTTAAGTCAGCACTAACTTTATTCTTCAAAGAATGTTGTAATTTATTTCCTGGTACAATCTTACCCCTGAATTTCTTATTTCTTGGTCTTCTTCTCCTCCCCCTCCTCCTCCTCCTTCTCCTCCTTCTCCTCTTCCTTTTTCTATTCTCTCTCTCTCTCTCTCTCTCTCTCTCTCTCTCTCTCTCTCTCTCTCTGTGTGTGTGTGTGTGTGTATCTGTGTTTTATTTGTTTGCTTGAGATAGGATCTCCCTGGCCCAGCATGGCTGACTTGTCATCCTCCTGCCTCTGCCTCGCACATGCTGGACTGTAGACAAGAACAGTCTTAATCTCAAATGTATTCCTAATATTCTACCTTTTCAAAGCTAGAAGACTGCCTAAGGTGTAAGACTGTGGGTTCCAGAGTATCAGTCAATTCTTCCCATAAGTCAGTAATCTATTTGATTTGAGTCAACCTTTACCTCATCTAATTTTTGAAATGTTATCTTGTTTCTTTAAAAGATTTTTAAAATATATATATTTTTTGTGTTTTTTTTAGATTTATGTTTTATTTTATATTTTGCCTGCATGTATATATGTGTACCACATGTGTGCCACATCCTTTGAACTAGAGATTTGCTTAACTTAGAAATTTAAAGAAGAATACACACAAGCACATGCACACGCTCAGCATTTACATCTGTTGGTGAGCTTGTTGGATTCCTGTTCTGAGTCTACCTTTGACCGGGAAGGGATAGAGAGACAGACAGGAAAAACACAGCAGGAGGGAGGGTGGAAATGCAAAAGACCAGACAGTGAGATAACCTGACTCAACATGCAAACCCTGGGATTACCAAAACAGAGTCTATGTCGTGTCCACAGTCCTCCTGTGACTCCCAACCCTGTCAGCTGCAGAGACCCTCGAGCCCACATCCAGCTGACTGTTACCTTTGATGGCCAAATCCTACACCAGGAAAATCTGACCAGTGTCTGGCTGAGGCCATGTCAGTTCTCAGAATCTGAGAATAAGGAATGAGATTACAGAAACATCTCAATGGTAGGCAGAAGGAAGATGTCATATAAAGTCATATTTCTCTTTTCTTGGGGAGCCCCGCCCCCTGCCCCCATGTCAGGCAGAAAACAAAGGGAGAATTCTCTACCCTTGGGCATGTGGCAGGAGCAATTCCACTGGTGGCATTTGTTCAGAACTCGATGCTAGCACCTCTTAAAAGGACAGAGGTGGGTTTCTTCCAGATAATGGTTTCTGCCATTCTGAGAGTGGAAAATTGTTTTGTAGTAAGAAAACAGAGAAGCACTTTCTGCAACTTTGGAAGCAAGAGCTTCTAAGCTGGATTCAGTCCCAATGGACCAGTTTTTATGCTCACAGAACAGGTCAACTGTAAAAGAATAATGCTATTTTTAAGTGTTTGTGTTGTTCTTTGTAATAGTAAAAAAACATATGTATATTGTAACAGGGCCCCAGGCCTTACTAGGCGCTGAGACCTTAGCACAACTGATCCCATGAGGGACACACCATGAGGCTGTACGACTCAGCATGTAAACAGCTGCCAAAATGAAAACAAAGACCTAATCCATCAATGTCCATATAGTTTAACCCTGCTTTTTAGCTTTTGTTGTTCTGCTTCTGCTATCTGTTCTTGTTAACTGAAGTATGTCAACCCAGAACATTTTTTTTTGTGTGTGTGTGCTTGAAAGCTGTTCTTTCTCTCTCTCTCTCTCTCATATCCACAATTAAACCTTCCCATGATGCAGAGGTGACCTTCCTTCACATTGTATTAAGGTGTGTCTCTGTATATTCAATTGTTAATCGCTGAACTGGCAGTGGGCTAAATGCTAACAGATGCTGTTATTGTCATTGCTATTGAGAATTTCCTATATCAATGCTTTGTAAAAATTGCTCTACATCATCTCTGATTGGTTAATAAAGAGCTGAACAGAGCTGGGAGAGAGGGCAGGTCTTGCAATCCCAGGGGGAGAGTTCCAGATGGAGGGAGAGAGAGAGGAAGAAGGTCATTGGGGGATGAAGAGGTGGTCATGAGAAGGTCATCAGCAGAGTCTCTAGAAGGACAGAGATGGAACAGCAGGGGCGAGACTAGATGGCAGGTAATGGAGCACATAGCTGGGAAGTAGGCCAGGCTAGCATAGTCAGGTAGTAATAGATGAGAATTGACATAGATGTAGTGCTTAAGGCTTTTAACAAATGTAACGGGTCTCAGTCTGGTAGGTAGTATAGGCATGTAGAAAGCCCCTACAATTTGACCCCGTGCCATAGAGTGGTCATATCAGTACTTTGTACAGAAATAGGGACATTTTTATCCTCTACCTCATATCCTTGTGCCTTCCAAGGATTCTTTGAAACAGTGGCAATAGACTACTGATTGATTAAAACAGAATGAACTAATGGAAAGAGGAAGCTATATTATATAAATGCAGGTTTATTGGGAGCAACTCGGGATGAGGAAGAAGAGAGAGAGAGGCGCATACAAAGAGAGGAGCGACAGAGAGAGGACGAGAGCTACAGAAAGGAGGAGGGGAAGAGGAAGGGCAGAAGGGAAGGAAAGAGGGCTGGAACAGGGAAAAGACAGGGAGGAACCAAAATGTCTGGATTATACAGTGGAGGGCCTCTTGGAGAGGAGAAGCCCCACCCCTAGGTAGAGGGTAGGGTATTCCAGCCACGCCCTGCAGCAGGTAGGAACCTAACAACTATGACCAGTCTTTTCCAAGACTCCGAGAGTATGGCCTGAGGAACTGACTGATCTAGGCAACAAATTAATATTCGGTGGATCACTTCTGAACCATAGGATAAACAATGAAGACAGCAAACATCCATAGGTTTCCTATGACTTAGAAGTGAGGTCTGCTTAAGAGTTTATCATAAATACCCACGCTTATTTAGGGTGCCATTGCTTTCATTAAATAACTCTGCAATGAAATAAAACATTTCTGATTCATGTTAGACTCAACACTTCAATCAGAAATTGCTCAACAGTCTCTCCTTTGATTCAACACGAGAGGTAGTATTTGTACTTTATAAATGAGTCTAAAATTTAAGATAAATTATTCTAGAAGAAACATCCTTTTGAATCATCCCTTCATTTGTTGGTTTACAGTGTATGATTCATGGACCAGACAAAAATTTACACTTAAACATCTGCATATATTTGCATATCATAGTTAGCTGTTTAGAAATGAAGGATTGGTATGAGTGGAGAAAGCAAGTCTTTCTTCCCCTCCTGTTTTCTTCTCCTGACTCCATTAAAATTCATTTAGACTGCCTTTGTTTCAGAATTATCTGCCTTCAGCTCCAAGGGAAAGTTGTTTGTATTTCTGGGAGCTAAACTTTAAGGTCACTTCCTGCCATTAATTTCCTGTTAGCATGAGTTACTTGGGCAGCATTTCCTGTTTCTATTCCCAACAGTGCTGAGCAAGAGGTTCTGGATAATTGCTGGTAGTTCTCCAGAACAGTTTTCAAATGTTTTGGTAAAGACTGGTCAGTGTCATTTCTCCAGGATAAATCCAATGTGCTTTCTGATGACTCTGTAGAGTGGGTGACACAGTATTTTCTTCCATCTTGGGAAACAAGCTAGGCTGAGTAGGAATTGCTCAGTTATCAATATCGGTAAGTACCAGGTCTAAATCCAGTCTGCCCACCACATCAAGAAAAATCTGTGTTGCCCTCTTTGTTAGTGAAAGCCAACAGGTGCTTAGATTCAATTAAACAATATGTAATCATTAGTGGTTTTATAAAGAGGAAGCAAGTTATTAAAACAAAGATTATTTTCAGTTCCTAACTAGACATGTTGATATTAAAAATGATAAGAATTGAAATTTTTCAGTAAGCACAAATTATGGAGAGCTTAAAATGTCAATTACGGCTGATACAACTGAAAAAAAAAGAACTTTTATTGTTTTTGGGTTTTTGTTGTTGTTGTTTTCTGTTTTTTGCTTTAGACAGAGTTTCTCTGTGTAGCCCTGGCTGTCCTGGAACTTACTCTGTAGACCAGGATGGCCTTGAACTAAGAGATCCACCTGCCTCTGCCTCCTGAGTGCTGGGATTAAAGCATGATCCACAACTGTCTGGCAGAAAATCTTTTTATCTTTTTCTTACTTTCTACTTTGATATTATTCAAGAATAATATTCTTTTCAATAAATGCTTATATTACCTCAAGAGGTTCTATTTCAGCAGTAGCCAATTTCTTAAAAGTATTGTTGATCTATTTCTTTTCATAGATTATTATTATTATTATTATTATTTCATAGATCTATTATTTCATAGATTTTCATAGATTCATAACTTGAAGAGTTGTGTAAGGAAAACTATAATGTAAATATTTTAAAAGCTATTTAGAAGGATGGAGACAAATAGGAAGCCTCTGGGAGGAAAATCCTCCAAACAATATTTGACCAAGGAATCTTCAGTTAATCAGAAAAACTAAGCTGGGAAAAACAGCCGATCAAATTTTGAAATGATAATGAAAAAGAGAACCAATTTACACTAAAAGATAGCCACAGCACAGTATAATGTGATCCTAGTTCAGGCACTCTGATAATGTGGAAAGAGAAGTTAAAACAACTCAAAATGTTAGCATGTACTAGGTACATTCAGGAGTAGACAGAAGCCACCTGTGTCTCACACAGCCAAAGAAACCAAGCGTTAAATCTGATACTGTGTCCAAGGACAAACAAGAAGAAAACTAAGTGTCTGAGGTTGGGGCCCAAGGATTTCTCTGGGCATAAAAGCTTATAAAAAATATAAAGGAAAAATCCAGTATCTGTGGCTGCACGTGATTATAAACCTTTCCATTAAACAAGAAATCCTAGGCTGGGGATACAGCTGGGTTGGTAGAGCACTTCCGTAGCGAGCACAAAGTCCTGAGTTCAATCCCCCAGTGCCACTGACAGCAGGCGTGATGGAAGTCATTGTTACCCCAGCACTTGGGAGATGCAGGTGGGAGAATCAGAGGTTCAAAGTCAGCCTCTGCTACATACCAAATTCTAGGCTGGCCTGGGTTGCATGAAACCCTGTCAAACAAAAACAAATGAAAAGAAAAAATCCTTATCAGAATGTGAAGACAAACGGTCCTACATCCTTTCCCTAAGTATGATGGAGGCCTTTCAAATTTGAAGGCACTACCCATCCCCCACCAGAGAAGCAGGCCACTCACCAAGGTTGGAAAAAGACACTGGGCTTTAATGACAGGCAAACAAACACAAATGAAGCCCAGCATACGTTTACAGAAGCACACAGCTGTTAAACACAATCCCACCAGCCGGAGTTAAAAGCAAGGGAAGTGCTTGGGGTGTATTTAATGTCAAGAGTACATTGCAAATCAATTTAAAATGTTTAATATTCAGAAATGGGTGCCTTATGTGTAAACATTCAGAAAAAGTTAAAAGCTTACAGCATTATCTTCAGGGGGTAACATAGCAGGTTATTTTAAGGGTTTAAAATTTTGTGTGTATGAGTGTTTTGCTTCCATGTACGTCTGTCCACTACCTGCACACCTGGTGCCACAGAGGTCAAAAGAAGGTGCTGGATCCTTTGGAACTGGAGTTACAGGCACATTTAAGATGCCTCATGGGTCCTGGAAATTGAACCTGGGTCCTCTAGCCTCATTAAGGTTGTTGTTGTTGTTGTTGTTTTAATGTGTGTGTGTGTTTTTTTAAATTTATTTTTTATTTCATTAATTAGAAAATAGAAAACAGAGTCAGGCCTATGGTACAGGCTTATAATCCCAGCTACTCCAGAGGCTGAAAAAGGGGGATTTTGAATTCAAGTCCTGCCCGAGCTCCTGAGAGGCTGAGGCCAGCTGTGGCAGCTCAGCGAGGCCATTCTGAAATACAAAACGACAAAGCAGAGCTCTCACTTAACATTCACAAGGTCCTCGGCTTAATTCCTTGGCCAAATAAGTAAATAACTAATAAATAACTAAGTAAATGAAAACGAATAAGAGCAAATCCGCAAATGAAGACTGAACGTGGCGTCTGCTTTCTGATTCCCTGCCTGTGCTCAGTGATCCAGACGTGGTCACTTGAGGACACTCAGCTTCCTGGTTTACGTAGTTCAGGCCTCCTTCTCAAGAAATGTCTGTCTTCCCAGCTTTCTCAAAAGATCCACATGGTCTTGGCTTCGAGTTCTTCCCTGGGCATATAGTGGAGACTACTCAGAGCCGTTTGGTAAAATGCAAGCATTCTCTAATATGTGAGAACTAAGCCGTAAAAATGTGACACACCAGCTAAATATAAGTGGTGCGAGCTAGCATCCAGTTTAAAATAACTCTGGTCCTCGGTGGAGGCCACTGCCCAGGACTGACATGGAATTTACCCGATGGCTAGTGCTAGTCCTGCATTTTTCAAATCCTTCTCCTACTTCAAAATAGGTCCTTGAGCTGCGCTTTATGTGCTTATATGGCAAAGCTCCCTGTTTACTGTCAAGACCAAAGCATAAAATCGAGTTACGGACTCCTGCCAAAGCATGAATCAGTTGCAGAATAATATTCTGAACTCTCTTCTCTCTTTCCATTCTCTAATATTTCTTCCATCACAACCCAAACAGTTACTCATAATTAAACTGAGCAGAGGGAATGGGCCCTGGCAAGAAACGTACTTGGCAAGAACCCAAAACCTCTTCATTGTCTTCCACAGAGAACAATTACATCAGTTCCTTCCACTGTCAGAGAAAAAAAAAATGGATTTTGCAGAGCAAGGGTTGAAAATAAGAGGAAGGAAGCAACTTATTTACATATTCCCAATCAAGCTAATACATAATCTGTTTATGGGAAGAGGAAAGGCCTTGAGGGGTTGAGAGGTCATTCTGAGCCTGCTTTCACTTCCTATACCTCCAGTCATCAGCACGGACCCACTTGCCTCTTGTGTCTCTAGGCTCAGAGGGAAATCCCATTATCAAATGCAATAAATAACCCAGACAGAGTCCAGAGGCTTCAGGAGAAACTAAATGCCATCCACACTGTCTGAAAAGTTAAAACACTGTTGGCCTTGACTTCTGTGGCATCTGCTGTATACTCAGTGGCTCCTCTCCAAATCCCAAGGCAGAATGAGGACTGAGAGTCTGAATCTGTAACCCCATCTTGATGGCTTGCACGTTGTTCAGCGTCAACTCACCTGAAGACCAGCAATCACAGTGCACTCCATTCTTGCTATCCAATAACCCGATGACCAGTGTGTCACCAGTTCATGGGGATTCCAGGTAGGCTAGCGTCCAGCCTATCTTGGAGACTACCAGCTGAGAGAGAGCAAAGGTCAACCTCCAAATTAGGTTCTTCCCTGGCTGTTCCAGGTCTTTCCTTTGATGCCCCTTGCCAGCCCCAGACAACCTGGAACTTATTAATGTTCCCTAGAAAAGGGGAGTATTAATAAAGGGTTCATTTCACAAACCCAGAAAGTACCAGAGACTTCCATTTCTCAGTGTCTCCAGGATGTCCTCAGTCACTGTTGAGAAACAAGTAAGTTTTGGAATCTAAGAAGAATTTGGAATTCTCATTCATCCCTTGCTCAGTTCCCCTGAACCTCCTTTATTTTCCTGAATGAAACCTCTAAAGGCTGCAGTTCCCTGGCCCACTGTAGAACAGGAGGCAGGTGGGCAGGACTTTCCAGCACCCATGCCTAGCTCCTGCTCCACAGAGCAGAATGACCCTAAGATAAGCCACTGTCTACTCTCAAGTGAGGGGACGTCTCCAAAACGTTTATTCTCGAAATTAGTAAATTATCCCGATGCATTCTACAGCAGAAAACTAATCATGGGTTAATCTGACCTCATATACCAACTCCTTAAACCACATGCTAACCTGTGGTTCTCTGTACGAGTCCGCACATTTTCGGGATGAAGTGGGTACCTCAGCATTGGCACAGAGTGTATCCTGTGTTTGCTCTCTGTCAGCTTTGAAATGGCCTACAGTGGAGGGAAACTGAGCATGTTCACAGGCCAACGCAGAAGCTGCTGACCTGCAAGGCTGGTTGATGGGCACAGCAGTGCCCTCCTCCTTCCCCAGGTTGTATGGGCCAATGCATCAGGAGTCTTCGGAAGGCACTGGCAGAGAAAGCCCTGTGAAAATTCCCCAAGAAAGCAGCAAGAAAGTCTCCACGGGAATGGTAAAGCAGCCCCAAATAAGGCAGGAGTCTCTTGTTGACAGTGAAAGGTGGTCAGCTCAAAGGGCAGTGTGGACTGTGAGCCAAAAAAATCACATCAGCTTGTATCAACAGGCTAGTATTCAAAGAGCAAGGCCGAGGGACATGTCGATTCAGGGTTCCTGTAAGGTAATTTGGGCTACATTTTGGCTTTTCTTTTTCTGTGCAGGCTTGGCTCTTCAGGCCAGTTCTCCTATACAGCAAGGCAGTGGTGGTGGTAAGGGTTGTGGTCATTCTTTTGTTCTGTGCCATCTGGAACTCCTCTCTGCTCTCAGGGAAAATGGCATCCCCTAAGTTTCTGGAACACCAGCCCTCCCAGGGTAGAAGCTGGATATTGACTACCAAGCAGGCTCATAACTGACACAAAAGTGGACCTTCTGACCTTGCCCTGGTGAGCTCACATTCCTGGGGCAGCAGCGGCAGCTACCCTAGGGATTCCATATGCTGCTAAATAACCTTTTAATTAGTTTCCTTTCTACTGAAAGGAAGCAGCTGCCTAGATTCACACAACTTCCATTGAGCAACGCCATTCAACCAGAAGCTTCGTTCTTCCAATGTGCCTGTCAGTCCAGAATCCAAGCAAGGGTGGTTTGGGTTTGGTAGTGCACACCTTTAATCCCAGCACTCGAGAGGCAGAGGCAGGTGGATATCTGTGCAATAAAGAGCAACCTGATCTACAAAGTGAGCCTTCAGGACAGCCTGAAGAGAGACACAGAGAAACCCTGTCTTGAAAAACAAAAACAAAAACCAAAAAAAGCAAAACAAAAAAAGGTTTGAAAGAGTGAGTCTTAACTTTCAGTCCCAAACAAAAAAAAAAAGAGACCTTAAATAGAGGAAGCAATGAATGACACATAATAAATAGAAGACATATATATGTATATACAGTATACATTAGCTATATCACATATAATAATCTATATTGTGGAGCTTTGCTGGATTGGGTTGAAGTCTGGCACATCCACATAGACAAACTGAGCTCTGTATATTGCAACAGACCCCCTTTTCTCAGCAGGGTTCTCCCTTCCCCCTGATCTGGGTGACCTCAGATTTTATAAGGAGCCTCACATAGCCCTCAGAGAGAGATTACGGGACAGAGCCTTTCCTGCTAAGAAGAGCAGTCCAGCAAGCATCTGTGAACGCCTAGAAATGCTCCGCCCTTATAAGGAGCTTAATTTTCAGCAGTGACCTTCGGTTGTGACCTGGTGATTCCCCTAGCCATAGGATAATTAAGTACTGTGTTCTCCTTCTTGTGATAGGACCAGGCTACTGCATGGAAAATGAGGCACTGTAACACTACATGCAAATCAACTATCCCTGACCCTTGGATCCCAGCAAATCAAACATATTCACCCTCAAAAACCTTTCCCCTGCCCAAGGTTTATACTGCCCTTGATTTCACATGAATAAAGATATGTGCTCTCTCACTTCAAGAGTGTCTGAGTCCCATTTGTTTGGGTGAAGGATCACCACTGGACAGCAGAACTTGGCTACCATTCTGCCATTCCCTGGGCATGCCGGCATCGGGCAACTGCTGAAGCCTGCCCCATTTGCAACACATTGGTGCTGACCTCCAGCAAAGCGCCTCTTGGCACAGGCCCTGCATCTCATGGACCAGCCCTTCAGTCCATTGGGCCTGGGCCTTAACAGGCCTGTGTCCTGGCTGCAAGCCCAATATGCATGGGCTTTTGCCTGAAACCTCTGCGGTGCTCAGCACAGCAGCTTAACCAAGAGCTGTAACACTTTGGTATCTCTGTAGGCTTTGGAAGGCCCAAGTTTCCACTGCCACTGTAATCTCATTCTAAGAGAGCTAGATTGTAACATTCCATGGAAACCCTTTGCCACACTCCAGTTTAGTATCTGGGCCTGGCCCTAAAGCACTCTAGCCACTCCAGAAAGAAACAGAATGTCCCATTCTCCATCTGGAAGGTCCCCATCAAATACAGGCCCCCACTGGTTGGAGAACAATACTATATAATGTAACTAAAATAAATGTAGATAGATAGATAGATAGATAGATAGATAGATAGATAGATAGATAGATGATAGGTAAAGGAGATTTATTAGAATGGCTTATAGACTGTGGTCCAGCTAGTCCAACTATTACTATCTACAAACAAAAGGTTCAAGAACCCAGTGGTTGTTCAATCCACGAGGCTGGACATCTCAGTTGGTCTTCAGCATACACTAGAATTCTGAAGAAGTAGGCTGTAATGCCAACCAAGGAACAGAAAGAGAGAGCAAACTTCTTTCTTTCCATATCCTTTATAGAAAAATGTGGCCCAGATTAAAGGTGGATCTTCCTACTTCAAATGATTTCATTAAGGGGGGAGAAAAATGCCTCTCCTGTGTTCAGCTGGTTGGGTTTTTGTTAATTCCAGATGTAGTCAGGTTGACAACCAAGAACAGCCACCATACATGGAGAGCTTCAGTTTGGTCTTCCAGGTCTGCCTTTCGCCCTCGTAGAGCCAGCCGTCCAGTGGCATGCACAGCTCTCCATCCATCATCTAGAGGTATCAGCCCACCAAAGGCAGCAGTGGAAGCTAAAAGGGTAGAACAGAAAAGAGCCTAAGATTTAACCTCCTTGCTTCCCTCCAGGTCAGATGATGGCTGCCATGAGGCAGTATTCTCTCTCCCCAGCTACTTTCTCTACGGCTTTTGCTCTTCTAGCAGTCAAGGGTGGTCGGAGACTTCAAAACCCAGAGGTTGTAGCCCATGACTTTAATCCCAGCACTTGGGAAGCAGAGGCAGGCAGATCTCTGTATTTGAGGCCAGTCTGGTCTACAGAGAAAGTTCCAGAACAGCCATGGCTACACAGAGAAACCCTGTCTTGAAAAACAAAAACAACAACTAAAAAACAACCGAACAAAAGGACTTTGCTAACTAAGCTAGAGATGAATATAAATAACTAGTCTGGGACAAGGTAACGCATACTTTCTCCCGCTCTTGTCTTTCAGCCAACAATGTATACTCACGAAAGTTAAAAAACCGTCAGTTGAGAGAAGGAGGTGGTAGGGAAAAATGCACTAGTGTCAAGAACGCCGGGGTCAGAAGTGATGATGTGATATTTTGTAGACTGTTACTAATGTAAAGTAAACTAGAAGTCAGAAAAGTATGAAATCTGTGTCATGTAAATTATAAACCTACACACAGTAACAGTATACTGCATGCACACACATATACATATCTGTTTATATAATTACTGAAGAGTAAACCTTTTTTTTTTTTTTTTAAAGAAAATCCCAACCCTTCTATTTTACTAATAAAGACTCAGGAGCCAGATGCTGGGGTGAAAACCTGCTAGCTCAGAGAGGCAGAGAATGCACCCAGCTGACCTTCCTTCTTGGCTAAGGTTAGGATGGAAAAGACCCAAAAGGCTCACTAGCTCAGCTGATAGCCCAGGAGGAAAAGACCAAAAAACCTAAAGCCAAAGGCTGGCTAGCTCAAAGATCCAGAGCTAAAGAACTAAAGCCCCAAAGGAGCAAAGCTCAAATAACCCTTTCTTCTTCTCCAGCTATCTTACATAGCCCTCAACTCAGACTCCCTCCTACTCTTTAATCCCTGTCAGCTGGTTTCTTGCTCTGCCTCTTGACCTAGGGTTAACTTTATTAAATCCTGTGCACAGAAAGCTCTTGGATTAAAGGTATGTAGGGCTGGCTGGACCATACCATGATCACCTGTTTACAATAAACAGAAAGCTCTTGGATGTGTGATAGGGCTCAACCACACCAAATAAGAAAGTTTGACAGTTCACAATTTGGGGATTCACAATGGGATCAAATATCCTGGAACAAAACCCAAGCCTGGGTCTCACACAAGCTCTTTGAGACCAAGCCATCTTTCTAGACTGGGCAAGCTTCTCTTGTTGCAATGCTGAAGAATAAGGCCAGGGCCTTGGACATGCTAGCCACATGCTCTGCCATTCAGCTATGCCCCACAGCTGCACATACTTGCAATACACTTTAATGAGATTTCTTATTCTTTTACAATGTTATAAACTCTATGGTCTTGCTACATCATTTCCCAGTTAAAACAGAGAGTTATTGGTTTAGACATTGTAGTCAATACTTGTATTGCTAGTCTATGGGAGGATGAAGGCTGGGGGATTATGTGTTTGAGTTCCGTCCATGTTAAAACAGCAAGTGCAAGACCGACCTGGTCTATATAACAAGGCCTCGTCTCAAAAAAAGGAAATTGAACAAAACAGATAAAAATTTGGGTTTTCAAGGCTTTTTTCTGTTCAACAATGCCTCACTGAGAAGCCTTGTACACACGCCCCTTACATGGCTGGGACTTTATCTATAGATAAGACACGTGTAGTGGGAGTGGTTGGGTGGAAAGTACATGGGATGTATTATTTGGTACCGAACCATTTTCCTTCCCACCTCTACAGCAAAATGTTTCAACACCCTTAAGCCATCAGAAAAGTGCAGATTAAATTGTCTTTGCTCTTTCTCCTTACCCCAGTCTTGATGGTCATCATCAAGCTCACAAATGTCAGTAAATGGATGTGTAAAAAGGACACCCTTATAGACTGGAAGGGTAAATTAGTGCAGTCACTGTGATCATCAGTCTGGGAATTTCTCAGAAAAGCTAGAAATAGATCCACTGAGTGACTCAGCTATATTACTCATGGTTGTATACACAAAAGACTGTGTGTCCTACTGCAGCGATATTTACATGTTTATGTACATATTTACATATCTAGCTCTTTTCACAAAGCTAGGAAGAGGGATCAGCCTAGGTACACAGGAGTTGATGAATGGATAATGAAAGTGTGATCCATTTACACAATGGAATTTTACTCAGCTAAAGAAATGAAAATTTGCACGACAATGGGTGGAACTGGGAAATACTATACTGAGTCAGGTAACTCAGCTTCACTAAGCCAAACACCACTTATTGCTTCTTATTGAAGTAATCAGATAACACCTGAACCCAGGTCTTACCTACCATCTGGCCTGTGCCCTCTGCCTAAGCAGAAGCAAGCTCACGTGCCATCTTCTCAAATAGAAGCCGAGTGGTAGGGAGAAAAGGGGCGATCATATGACTGTTTCCTACAAGGAGAGACAGTAGGCTGCTGGGGGTACTGTTTCACTCTATTCTTGAAATATTTATCTGCGGATAGGGCAAGCCCTGGGCCTGAGTTACAAAGACATGCTTGGAACCCTCTATGACATTGTTTGCGGTGGGGTTGTTGTTATATTTTTGGTGTCCCATAAGCTACCCAAATCACATTGGGCAAACACAACAAAACTCACCTTAATCAAGCTTGGCTGGGATTGTACCCAGCTGAGTGAGAATCTTTCGCTAAATAAAATGAGCGGTATTGTTTGGCAATTCTTAGATGAAATGATCCACAGTTGTATTTTAAAAAGGAGCCGGAAGTGGCAAGCAGACTCCAAACTGAAAGCCACGCTTGAGCGTCTTAGCTTGTCAATCTCAGGTGGCTGGTTTTAAACTCTGACAGCAACACTTTTACACGATAGCACCGGATAAAGGCTTCTCTGGCCCACAGTCCTCAGCACCAGCTATTTGACTTCAGCAATAGATATGAATCTGTGACCTACATGGAAACTATTCCTAATGACAGTAGCAGTGCACGGGAGAAGAGACAACTAGCAAGAGCATCCAATCTGACAAGCATTAGATTTAGCAGGACTGGGGCGGTAAGCAGTTACCTCTGCCAGGGCTGGGGGCTGTGCTGTGTCTGATGTGTGTATAGTAATGTCTTTGACCTTTGAGAGTGCCTGTGAGTCACCACACATGCGTGATTCAGAGTGCCTGTGAGTGGGTTCAAGTGCTTTGAAACTGTGCTTGAGAGGCACAACTTTAAAAACATATATTTACTTTATTTTTATGGGTATGAAAGTTTTGTCTGCATATATGTATGCATAGTAGATGTGTGCCTGGTGTCCGAGGAAGGCAGAAGAATCTATCAGGTCCCCCGGAACTGGACCAATGTAGGGTTGTGAGCCACCATGTGAGTGCTGAGAATGGAACCTGGGTCCTCTGTAAGAGCATCTAAAACACTGAGCCATCGATCCATCCCCAAAGTATTCTTATTTCTACCATTGGTTATTCCAAACACGTGTCTTCACGGGAAACAAGAGCTTTTCATTATCTCTACAGTCCAATAATTATATTTGAACTGTAGTTGGATCTACAACTGTAAAGCAGCGCTTATAGGTGGAAGTAGATAGAGAACAAATTCTCTGCTCTTCTCCTCCCCTTGCAGCTCTGTCTGGGTCTGGTAAGGATTAAACTGTAACTCTCCTCTCCCAGTTTCCTATTCTGTGTCTTTGTCTCAAGCAGCAACAAAATGTCTGGCAAAAGAAAATCAAGGAAGAACTGTTTTTTGTTTGTTCGTTTTTTGTTTTGTTTACAGTGTAGTGATCAAGGTGATCTTGTGGTCTTACCCTGACTCCATTTTGCGTCTGCTCAGGTGATTTCCCGCCTCTCACTCCCCAACAGTCAATACACTCAGGACTCTCCATGACCTTGACCATGTCCAGAGGAACAACCAAAACATCTGCTGAACGCATAGCCAAAACAAATGCCAGCAGGTTCCCCTGACCTAGCCCTGACAGTGACTCATTTTGTTGTTTGCCTTTATAAACACTGTACTGCTGAGCTTAGTGCCAAGAGTTCTTTGTGGGCAAGGGCTGCTCTCAGTCACCTGTTAATAAAAGACTCTAATTTGGCTTTTTATGCACAGTGGCCTGTGAGTTTCTCAACTGGACTATAACAACAGGGAGGGTACGATAGGAGCAGCCGAAGGAAGCAGCTGATCAGGCTGTGTCCAGAGTCAGGAAGCAGAGACAGATGAATGCTTATGCTCAGTTCCCTTTCTTCATTGTATTCAGGCCAGGACTCCATCCCACAGAATGTTAGAGTGGGTCATCCCACTTCAGCCAACCTTATCTAGACATGACCACAGATTTGTTTCCATGGTGACTCTATATCTCATTGAGTTGACATGGAAAATGAACAGTCATACTCTAGGAGGCTAATCTCCAAAACCATTGCTTGGAGACAGGGATTTTTAGGAGGCAGTTGAAGTAAAATAATGTAGGTGTCTTAGTTACTTTTTCTATTACTGTGATAAGACACCAGGGTGGATTCCAAAAGGAAACATTTAAAGTTTTTAACAGGTTCAGGGAGTTAGTCTGTGACCTCACTCAGGGCAGGGGGCATGGCAGAAGGGAGGCAGGCATGGTGCTCAAACAATTGGGTAGAGCTTACCTCTGATCCACCCACAGGCATGAGTGAGAGAGAGACAGACAGACAGACATACAGACAGACAGAGAGACAGAGACAGAGATGAGACAGAGACAGAGACAGAGACAGAGACAGAGACAGAGACAGAGAACTGGGAATGGTGCGAGCTTTAAAAAAACCTCAAAGCCCTCCTGCAGAGATACATCTCCTCTAACAAGACCACACCTCCTAATTATTTCCAAAAAGTTCTACCACCTGGGAGGCGGTGTCAAGTATTCAAATATGAGCCCATGGAGGCCATTCTTATTCAAATAACCACAATAGGGTAGTGTCCAGATGTGACAGTGTTCTTGCCCTTCTAAGACAGTGGTTCTCAACCTGTGGGTCATTACCCGTTTGGGAGTCGAAATTCCCTTTCAGAGAGGTCGCCTAAGACCATCGAAAACCGCAAACATTTACATCATGATTCACAGCAGTAGTAAAATTACAGTTATGAAGGAGCAACGAAAAGAATTTTATGGTTGGGGTCACCACGACATGAGGAACTGTATTAAAGGGTCGCATTATTAGGAAGGTTGGGGATCCCTGGGCTAAGAGGAGATCTTTCCTTAGTGTCCTCTCCTTTTCCTCTTTCCCATCTCCTATGCCTCTCCTCTCTCTCTCTCTTTCTCCTGTTGTACATATCACAGAGTCCACAGAAGGACACAAGGAGAAGGCATTGTCTGCAAGCAGGAAGAAGCACCTCACCAGAGACTATGCTGGCGTCGAGAGCTTGGACCTCCAGCCTCTAGAGTGTAGAAAAGAAACACCATCTCTACTGGGACAAGGAACTTGATGCTTTGATCAGATGGTTCTGGATGGTGCTGTCACACATCCCTTATCATGTGGCCAAGCCCCCCTCCACAGGATCCACAATCCTAACTTTCCTATCTTAACACTTTCAGTTATTAAACCTCCCTCAGACTCACATGGGAGCGCACGAACTCTGATCTCAGCACTTAGGAGGCAGAGGCAGGAGAAAATCTGTGAGTTCCACACCAGCCCTGTCTGCAAACAAGTTCCAAGCTGTCGAGAGATACATAGTAAGACCTTGTCTAAAAAGAAAAAAAAAAAAAAAATCCCGTGCTAGCTTCAGCAGCACATATACTAAAATTGGAACAATACAGAGAAGATTAGCATGGCCCCTGTGCAAGAATGATATGCAAATTCATGAAGCATTCCATATTTTTATTTACAGGCAAATGGTGGGAACTAGAAAAGATCATCCTGAGTGATGTATCCCAGAAGCAGAAAGACACACACGGTATATACTCACTTATAAGTGGATATTAGACATATAATATAGGATAAACATACTAAAATCTGTACACCTAAAGAAGCTAATTGAGAAGGAGGACCCTAGGTAAGATGCTCAATCTTCATTCAGAAAGGCAAAGGGGACGGACATCGGAAGAGGGAGAAAACAGGGAACAGGACAGGAGCCTATCACAGAGGGCCTCTGGAAGACTCTACCCAGCAGGGTATCAAAGCAGATACTAAGACTCATAGCCAAATTTTGGGCAGAGTGCAGGGAATCTTATGAAAGAAGAGGGAGATAGAAAGACCTGGAGGGGGACAGGAGAGCAACAGAACCAAAAATTCAGGGCACAGGGATCTTTTCTGAGACTGATACTCCAACCAAGGACCATGCATGGAGATTACCTAGAACCCCTGCACAGATGTAACCCGTGGCAGCTCAGTCTCCAAGTGGGTTCCCCAATAATAGGAACAGGGACTGTCTCTGACATGAACTCAGTGGCTGGCTCTTTGATCACCTTCCCCTGAGCAGGGAGCAGCCTTACCAGGCCTCAAAGGAAGACAATACAGCCAGTCCTGATGAAACCTGATAGACTAGGGTCAGATGGAAGAGGAGGAGGACCTCCCCTATCAGTGGACTTGGGGAGGGGCATGGAGGGGATAAGGAAGGGTGAGACTGGGAGGGGATGAAGGAGGGGGCTACAAAAAAATCCTTTTTCTGTTTTCCACTTTTATTTTGGCTCCTTTATTAGCTTATTAAGGATGAGTAGCCAGACCTGACTTGGCATACGTTATGACCCTCAAGTTTGATAACACTTGTAGGGCCCTTTGACCCCTTTTTGGTTTTGGTGTCCACCTCTTGTGCTTTTCTTTCCCACCATCCTCTGCTACAGCATTGCTCTGGGAGCAAAAAGTGGCCATCTTAGGATTCCCATTTAATTTTATTTTTTATGTGAACTAGTGTGAAGGTGTCAGATCCCTTGGAATGGGCGTTACAGACAGTTGTGAGCTGCCATGTGGGGGCTGAGAATTGAACCCAGGTCCTTTGGAAGGGCAGACAGTGCTCTTAACCACTGAGTCATCTCTCCAGCCCTTAGGATTCCCATTATAGGGAATGCATCTTATGTTCCCCGTTTACTCACATCCTTTCTCATGCTCCCTCACTTTCAGGTCCTACTCCTTCCCCTGCAGCACATTTATTCATTCACTATTCATTCATTGATGTCAAACCTCCATTCACACATTCAGTGGTGTAAGACAGACAAACTCAATCTTTCCCTTTAAATGGAACGAAGTCCCAATCCTTGCCTCTTTCCCTCTGAAGCACCCTTTTAGCACAGTCAAACCACAAACATCTGAAGGAACACACTTTGTAAAAGTAACTTTTATTCTCCTGAGGTAATTGTTTTGGAGGATTTCTGCCTCCTCTACTAACCTAAGTCTAGACGTGGAAGCTTCTAGCCGCTGTACAATTTAATCTAGGCCTAGAATGCTTTCGGCCTTTGAGACTTACTGCTGAATAAGCTCCCCCTTTCTAGCTCTTTCTGAACTCCAGGTGGCGGCTGCAACTCAGCTGTTCTGACTCAAACTCCTCTCCAAGCTGACTGATTCAACTTGGCTTCTCTCTGTTCTCACTGAATTGCTCTGCTTGGCCTCAAACTAACTCTAGCAATCTGTCCTAATCTTCTGGCTCCTTCTCATTCTCTAGCTCATTCTGTCTGTACTTGTGTCTAGCTTGTGTTCTCTCTTCAAGTAAAACTCGATAAAATCTATCTCAGTAAAACTCTCCCTGTAAAACTGCTCTTCCAATAGCCCGCTTCTAGGTTGCCCACTAACCTCTGACATCATCACCTGCCACCTGCCAATGCTGCCAATGCTGCCAATGCTGCCAATACTGCCAATGCTGCCAATGCTGCCAAGTGCCTGTTAGATAAAAAGGACCCTCCCCCTTCTGTCCCTCTCTCTCACTCCTCTTTCTCTCTTACAGGTGTGCTCTCTTTTGTTTCTCTGTCATTCTGTCTCTCTCTCTCTCTCTGGGGTACGCTCCCCTCTCTCTCTGAACATAACTCAGAGATCTGCATGCCTCTGTCTCCTAAGTGCTGGGATTAAAGGCATGTGCCACCACACCTGGACCTAGCTTTTCTTTACTTGAAACTTGCTGGAAACCAGGCTGGCCTTGAACTCAGAGATCTGCTTGCCTCTGTCTCCTGGGATTAAAGGCTTGTCTGTATTCCAGCTGGATAACACAGACCTGGAAGGTCTTTGGATGTGATCTCACCAGAACAGCCAGGTTCAGAATTAAAATTCCCCTACAACACTTAATGGTCAGTTTCTCCCTGGTAAGAATTAATGACCCTCCTCAGGGATGCTCCTTGTTAAAAATAATAAAAGCCTCAGATGGGCTGAGAAATCGCACAGGTCTTGATTGATATCACCTGCGCCTGTTGGGTTCTAAGATGCTGCTGATAACATCAACACACCAACTTCCTCTGATATTTACTTCATTGCACCTGCAGGAGACCTGACCTGAAGATGGAATCTCCCATCCTGAAAGTTCCCTCTTCTGCTCTGTAAAGACCCAACTCCCTGGCAATCTGGGACAGCTTCCACTCCCAGACGGAAACTGCTGGTCTTCATTGTTCTGATTAAATGTCAACCTGGTTCTAGGGAGGTCAGTTTCCTCTTTCTCCTAGTTTCATACAGCCTTGGTCAATGCTGATCTAACTCTTGACATCTCATTAGCCAAGTTCATTGCGTTTCCTAAAGAAAGCATCGCTGCTTCTGTGTCAAGAGTCAGTGCCTAAGAGACAACCATGATTTACACCCTCATTTCCCTTCTCTGGGTCCTTCTAATCACTCAGGCCCTTGTGTTGAACTAGAGGGCATGCCATATAAATATGTATAAAAAATCCAGTCCACAAACAACAGGTGCTGGACAGAAATAGATGATACCATTACAAGGCAATTTCCTTTCTGAATAGTATTTGGCAGTGGGAAGAGCACATCTGTCACAAATTTTACAGCCTTGGAGACTATGCCCTCATGCTGGACCCCACCTCTTGCTTCCTGGGTAACACTAGAAAGGTAAATATTAGCTTTGCCATGAATTCAAGGTACCAGATGGCAAGGAGGACATATCTGGGCTTTGTTGAGGCCCATTCAAAGAAGCTATTTCCTTCCAGTCAAAAGAAAAGAGCCTAACTCTCACCTCCGGCCCTTCCTGGGGATGTGACTTTCTAAGCCACCCCAGGCATTACATACTATTGTCTTCTCCCTCCAGCTGGGCCTGTCAGTCACCTGGTTAGAGTCCAGCGCTTTCCCCGGGAAAGTGGGCCCACCTGTAGACATACTAATGAGGAGGGCTAATATCTCTTATTGAGATGATGTGAAGTTCTTCTTCCCAGGAAGCCCCTCCCTCGGGGCAGACACACTCAAGCTTCCATCATATAGCCCTGTGGAGCCTGCTAGCTTTTCTGAGTACCTCAAAAAAGTCTGACGTTTTTTTCTTTTTTCTTTTTTTTTTTTCAATGCAGTTTATTCAGGAACCTTGAACAATCCTCGGACCCTGGGGAAAGCCAGCCCACAGCTTAAATAGCCTCTGGGTAGCCAACCCAGGCATGCCACGTGGGCAATGCAGATAGGTCCACATACATGGAAGCAAGCCAGATCCTCAGCCTTGGCCAAATGTGGAATTGTTCGTGACAGAGAGCACTCACCATCGGGAAGGTGGAAGGCAGAAACCAGCTCCATCTTTAAGGCATAGCATTCCGCAGCTCTCTACAGTTCCCCCTTTTTGTTTTAGATGCATCAGGCAAGAGTAGAGGTCTGATCTCTGATATTAGAAATAAATTGGGACTTTGTACCGATGTTCATTTAGGTCTGACTTTTTTTTCTTTTCCTTCCTTCCTGTCTCTTCTTCTTTCTGACACTGGCCCAAAATTCCCAGCATGTTCCCCCTTACTCTGGACTTTCTTTCTCTTCCTGGGAAGCTCCCTCCTGTTGTTGCCTGCCAATCTCCATGTCAAGAGGCATGACTTCCTACTCTTCCTCTTCAGCATCTTCATCCTCCATCCAGGCACATGCCCACATCACCAACTTGCCTGAACTGTTCTCTACCTTGAACTTTAATACTGTCCTTGACCTTTGACGTATGCTTTAAATTTTTTGTGTGTTAAATTAAGAAGACTAAGATCCCAGAACACCACTCATTTTCCTGGTAACACTAACATTTCTCTAGAAGCCACCTTCTTAACCCCACCAGGCAAGAATAACCATTACCACATTTTTTGAGACAAATTTGAAACAAGCTTTATTAAACACTGGCCAGGATGATGGGCCCTGGCCAGGTCCATACCTGGGATTCTCAGAGAATGGCCGAGAACTGTGTTAGTCCAGTGCTTATAAAGACAAAAGGTGCTTATAAACCCGCAAGGCTACCTATGTCTCACCTTTGTCCAGCCGGGACAGGCACACATTCTGGCGTGCTTCCTGCCTATGCTCCTCCCACCTGCCTGTACATTCTGTGCTGCTGTAACTCTAAAGAGTTTTTCCTTCTCCAGAAAACAGCAATGGCAAGTTATATCCCCACATTGTGTCATGCTTCCTGTTCTAGTTAGGGTTGTTATTGCTGTGATAGAGCATCATGACCAAAGCAAGACGGGGAGAAAGGATTTACTCAGGGGAGGGGGCGGGGGGGCTATACAGTGGGCGCATGGAGGGTGGGTCCTTACCGGTGCCTCCCATGGAAATTTTCGCATGACTTTTTTTCAATTTCTGTGTACAATGGTGTTGGAATTTTGATTGGCATTTCATTAAATCCGTAGGTTGCTTCTGGTAGGATGGTCCTTATCACAATATTAATCCTATGAGTCTGTGAACACTGGAGATCTTGCCGTCTTTTGGTATCATCTTTAATTTCTTTCGGTAGTATCTTAAAGAATTTTGTTTTAAATAAGTTGTTTACTTCCCTGGTTAAATTATTACCAGGTTAGAGGTGTTTGTTTGTTTGTTTGTTTGTTGTTTGTTTTTTGAGGTTGTTGGGAATGGGATTGTTGCTTCTCTCTCTCTGGGTATGTTTGTTGTTAGTATGTAAGCAGTCTACTGATTTTTGTATATTAATTTTAAAACCTGCTACTTTGCTGAAAATGTTTATCAGTGGTACAAGTTTTATGGTATAGTCTTTTGGGTCATTTATGGATAGAATAATATAATTTGCAAATAAGGATATTTTGACTGATTCCTTTCTTTGTCTTATCATTTGATCTAAGACTTCAAGCACTATATTGAGCATTCGTCAAGAGAATGCACTAGATTTCTTGAAAGGTAGGTTAATCATTTTCAATTTGAACTAAAATTTTGGACATTTTCAATCTTTATATCTCTCCAGTTTCTTTTTCAATTCCATTTATTTTGGCCAATTTAATGCTGTCCTACATTTATCTAAGACTCCTCATTTTTCTGTTTTTCAGATTGTGTAATCTCCATTGATTTGTCTTTATTTTGCTGATTTTTCTTTCTGTCAACAAAAAATACCCTGCTGTATCCTTCTCATAAAAATAGCTTCGTATAGAAATAGCTTTTAGCATCATTCCTGGGTAATCCTTCTTCTTCTTCTTCTTCTTCTTCTTCTTCTTCTTCTTCTTCTTCTTCTTCTTCTTCTTCTTCTTCTTCTCCTCCTCCTCCTCCTCCTCCTCCTCCTCCTCCTCCTCCTCCTCCTTCTTCTCTTCTTCAAAAGAGTCTCATTATATAGCTCTGGTTGTTCTGGAACCCACTATATAGACCAGGCTGACCTTCAACTCACAGAGAGCCACCTGCCTCTACCTCCTTAGTGCTGAGATTAAAGGGGAACACGGCACTAGTGATTAAACCTAGTGCCGTGTACATCTTGGGCAAATAGTCTATTACCTAACTATACTCCTGACCCTCTATCACATATACCCCCTTTTTTTGAGACAGGGTTTCTCTGTGTAACCTTGGCTATTCTGAACTTGCTTTGTAGACCAGGCTGGCCTTGAACTCACAGAGAGCCGGCCACCTCTGCAGACCCTTTTGTTTTAAATACATGAGAAAATATTCAATTTAAATCTACATTTGCTCAGAAATTTGTCCCTAATATGAAAGACTAGAACCCTGTTCTTTGGGATTTTACCTAAGCAATTTTCTGAGTATAAGAATCACCATGGAGTTATTTTTAAAAACCCAATTCTAATCAAAATGTATGGTGACCATGTAATAGCTGTTCAACTTATTAATGAGGAAACCATCCTGAGGAAAATGGTTGGTTCAAAGGAAGGTGAGAGGGACTGATATGCAAGGTAAATGAAAGAAAGCATTGGGATAAAAACAAAGTATTTATAAATGTGGATAATATCTTCTACAGCAATAAAGCTTAAAACTTATGAGGTTCTTTTTGTAAGAAATTGTTTGTACCCTACCATCCAAATATTACTTGAAATATATTTGTCTGCTGCAAGTTAGCACCATATTTCAGAGGCTCTGACTCTAGATCAGTAACAACTAGAAGCCAAACATTAATACATTCATAAAGAATTGGATGGCCCTTTGGTAAGGCTGCTAGGGGCCACGCCATCAAAACACGCAATCACCATTTTTTTTTTCTTATTTCTGAGCTTTAGGTACGTTTTTTTTTCTTCATATGCATCAAGTGTGTAGCGCAGAAATCCTGCTCCATCACAAGGCTCAGAGGGCGACTGCTTGTTTGTAATTCCTACAGTGGCAACTCTGGATTTGGCACGTGCAAACGGGAGGATGTCAGTCAGTGCATTCTGTTTTTAGTTCTTTATTTGTAAAGTGAGGGTAATGGAGATTTCGGCCTTCTAAGGCTGTCGTGGGGCTTAAGGAGGATTCCATGTACTCTCAGCACTTAGAACCCGCACACGGTGATTACTAAGTCAGTTAAACTGATGCTGCCATGCTCAGGGCATTTGATGTCACACTGCTACTGACATTTTACAATATAAGGAAATGAAAGGAGGAGAAATCTTTGATGCCCTAGCAACAGGGTGGCAGAGCTGGTCATCGAGCCCAAGGACATTTTGCAGCTTGAATTCAGGCTATTTATAGCTAGGCTGGGAAACGAGTTCAGTGTTCCCAAAACATTGAAATGGACGTACTCCAGCTTTCTGATACCAAAGATAAATTGTGCACTCTTAAGCCATTTTGGCCTGCCTTCCTCCTGAGCACGGACACAGTGGTAAATATGTCAGTTACCTCCGTCAGTGACTACAAGAGTTGCCTGATATTTCTAGGTCAAATCTGACCACTTGTGCCCAGCATGTCCTCCCTAGGGGAGGAAAATGTTAATTCCTTTCATTGCTTTCCCAACTTGTTTGACTGCCTTCATTGATACAGATATGCAAAGCGTATGTTACCAGCAAACAATCAGTCTATGCATCAAAGCACAACAGCCATTTGATTTTCATAATCCCACTCTGCATTATGTGAAACAAACATCGCTATGTATGTAGAGAAAATGATTCTTCTGGCTTTAGCGGGCAAGAGACCACTATTATTAAATGTCTTATTAAAAAGCAAGACATTTTGATTGTATGTATGTATGTATGCATTTGTGACTATATATACAAAAACTGATTATAAATACCCAGAGATAGCCCATTTAAAAAATATGACTAACGCTGATGAAAATAGGTTTAATTAAAACAGTTCTGGTGGGGTGAAGTATCTAAGGCTCTGGCTCTCTCCTCTCCAAGTCTTATTTCCTAAGCTGAGAAAGCAGCAGGTATGAAAACAGACAGCACAGAGTCACAAAAGGTGCAGGTTAGAACATCTGAATGATTAGCAGCCTGACATTCCCTGAGTTGACTACCAGTCCCATGCCAGGCTGCCCTGGATGGGCTCCCAGGATAGGGAGCAAGCTAGAGTCTAGAAGAACCTCTCTTGGGACCCCCTATCCCAAGCAGAAGTGAGCCCGAGGTAGACCCTTACAAGGGGCCGCTCAGGTGGGCCAGGCATGGAGCGAGCCTGAGGTGACCACCAGTCAGGTGCCACAAAGGCCTGGTGGGGAGTGGGGGGGGGCGACCACGCCCAGGTGACCCCTGCCTTGAGCTGTAATGCATGAGTGGGGCATAGCACTCCTCAGATGACCCCCAACACTACAGACTAGATGGCTTTAATTCCTTATCTAGGAAGACATGAACATTTCAGTTTACGATGTCTCGGGAACATGATTTTCCACTCTGATATTCAAGGAAAACACTACAGAAAATACGGTTAAAAACAACTGAGAAAGATAGAGCCGATGTCACACAAAATGTTTGCTCTGGTAGCATTTCATATCAGTTTTACTTCTCAACCCAGCATTCATTACTTTTTAATTAATTCCTGAATTAACTCCTTGTCCTGTCAACTGCTTTGATGTAGATATTTCTTTTTAAACCTTACATAACAATCTCTATTACAATGGAATGATTATAAATTCCACGGAATTTTAATATTTTTTCCATCTGTTTGTATTCTTTGAAACAAATCCCTTTTTACTGATCTGTTTTCGACTCGTTTAAAAGCATGGCCTATTCTTAAGATGTGTTGGAATTAAAACCCATACATCACAATCGCCGCGTTCTTCTACTCTGCTTTTAATTAAAAAGTTCACTATCACCCTTTGTTGGCCATACCATGAGATGCGTAGCCAAGTATGCACTGGAGCCACACCAAAGGCATTGTTAGTTATTTGAATCCTAGAATTATTTCTTTGCCCCACATCTGGTGGAATCATGTGATATTCATCTTTTTCTTAACCATCCAAATCCCCCCATGAGCATGGCATGAAATAACTCTCAATTGCCCAGAAGAGAATTTCATCAAACACTTTTACCTCTAGCAGCAGGCATTCTTGTTATACTTAAAACGTGAAGAGTACAAATCAATTAACATTACAGCTTTAACAATTTAGTTTTACTCAATTCTAGACGCACAGTGGCATTTGTTTCTATAGATACTCCAGTTTAAACACACACATATCTAACTATTTAACGTATTTCAACCAATAAAAGACTACACGTGGCATTTGTCTGAGTCTGTTACCTCACTCAGAATGATTATTTCCAGCTCCATCCATTTACCTGAGATTTTTCACCATCATTGCTCTTGGTTACCCTCCAGAACTTGATGGCAAGACCCTATTGGTAGACATACCACATACTTGAGACATAGGACACTGGAGAAATTAAGCTGGTAGGGATGGAAGCTTTCTCCCTGTTGGCTAGGTTTGATAGCGTTGGAAGGGTCTCTGCATTCTACTGGGGGAGAAAAGTCATCAACAGTCTCATCTAGCTGTACTCCGCAGGAGCTATAATAACGGCAGGCCTGGCAAGACAAGACTCTGGAGTAATAACGACATTAATGTTATGAGGGTAACCAGTCACTTTCTGATTGGATTTAGAGCCCACTCTAAAACACGGAACTCACGCCTGACACCATCAACCGTGTCAAACACCTGTGGCTTGCTGGCTCAAAGGCCCTAGGAAAACCTAGTACCGTTATTCTGTTAAATGGACCTAATAACAAACTGACACTTAAGGTCTTGTACTTGTATGTACAGGTTAATGCATTCTCAACCCTTACCAGAGAAGCTTCTTTAAATCAGAGACTTACAATTACAGCATGTGAAGAGTGAGAGACTGTGGAGTGCTAACTGAGAGAGAACTCAGGTGAATGAGCCAGGGAATGAGGCCTTTGACACGGTTGATGGTGCCAGGCATGAGTTCCGTGTTTTAGAGTGGGCTCTAAATCCAATCAGAAAGTGACTGGTTACCCTCATAACATTAATGTCGTTATTACTCCAGAGTCTTGTCTTGCCAGGCCTGCCGTTATTATAGCTCCTGCGGAGTACAGCTAGATGAGACTGTTGATGACTTTTCTCCCCCAGTAGAATGCAGAGACCCTTCCAACGCTATCAAACCTAGCCAACAGGGAGAAAGCTTCCATCCCTACCAGCTTAATTTCTCCAGTGTCCTATGTCTCAAGTATGTGGTATGTCTACCAATAGGGTCTTGCCATCAAGTTCTGGAGGGTAACCAAGAGCAATGATGGTGAAAAATCTCAGGTAAATGGATGGAGCTGGAAATAATCATTCTGAGTGAGGTAACAGACTCAGACAAATGCCACGTGTAGTCTTTTATAGATTGAAATACGTTAAATAGTTAGATATGTGTGTGTTTAAACTGGAGTATCTATAGAAATCATATAGAAACTAATAAAGAATTGTGATAGGGATTTCAAAGTATGGAGGACAGAGGGCAGATAGTATGGAAGGGAGAGGGGGAATGTCATATAAAAAGTCATATGGAAACATATACTACTGCAAAAGCTTACTAAAATATATGCATATACATGTGTAAAAAGGAGTTGAAATGGGGCTACCCTATACCTGAGAGACCATGCCTCTCTTAGCCATTAGAGGCTATCAAATAGCAGGCTCAGCGCCAGGTATGGGTCACCTCTTCAGAGCTGTTGATCAGTGAGGGTCTCAGTCACTGTTCTTTTGCTGTGAAGAGAGACTATGACTAAGGCAACCTTATGAAAGCAAATGTTTAATTGGGGGCTTGCTTACAGCTTGAGGGGGTTAGTCCATTATCATGGCGGGTAGCATGGAGCAGCAGTCAGGCATGGTACTGGAGACATAGCTGAGAGCTACAATCTAACCTGTAGGCAGTGGATAGAAACGACAGACAGACAGACAGACAGACAGACAGACAGACAGACATTGGGCCCTGGTGTGGGCTTTTGAAACCTCAAAGCCCTCTCCTAGTGACACACCTCCCTCAACAAGGCCACACCTCGTCATCCTTCTCTGAGAGGCCAGGAACTGGAAACTAAGCATGCAACTATATGATCCTATGGGGGGTCAATCTCATTGAAACCATGACAGTGGGGGCTGGGTCCCCTATAACGCAGCAACATTACAGGCTATTGCCATAGTTCTTGGTTACAATCCACTTGTGTGTATTTATTTATTTATTTATTTATTTATTTATTTACTTTTTATGAGATTGATGGAGAAATGTTCACCAGTTTGACATTGCTGGCAACCCAGGTGCCAAACTTTGCTTTTATCTTTAGATGTTTTATAATTCTAAAATGTGCTTTTATCACTGCTACAGTTTTTATTGGTGTTGTGAGTTTCTGATGCCCACATTCTTTCTATGCAATGGTAAATGATATTGATTTTCTTTGAGCATTCAAATATTGTTCATATCAAATTCCTTCGAGGTCAGCAAGTCTAATTAACTAGCGATTGATTAGGACGATGGATTTGTATGAAGGACAGATTTATTTTTAGCTGACGATGTTTTCAAGCAAGGAATATCTCCCTCCTGATACAGACAGGCTAGCTGAGGTGAGGCCAATGATCACTGTGCTGTTACACAACATAAAATCCTACTTAAAGGCTTCCATTCCCTGTTTCTTTCTACATGCTTGATAGAACCCTTATCAGTCTGCTATTGCTATTCAATGCAGAGAGTTTACTTATTTATTTACTTCTTGGCCAAATAAAATGAGCCGAAATGATAGAATGGCATATATGGTCACACTTAGTTTTTAAAAAACCGATGGCCACCAGGGGACACTTTCAGAAGTCATTTTGATTATGTCATTTCTTTCTTTCTTTTTTTAAATCTCTTTGAGACAGGGTTTCTCTGTGTGGTTCTGGCTGTTCTGGCACTTACTCTGTGGTCCAGGCTGGCTTCAGACTCGAGATCTGTCTGCCTCTGCCTCCCGAGTGACATGATTAAAGGTGTGTGCCGCCACCGCCCATCAAACAATTTTAAAATCTCAATTTCAGCATATTTATTTGCTGTGTTTATTTTACACTCGTCCCTAAAGTGATTACTTCTAGAAAATTAATGTTGATTAAATTATATTACAGAGAAAAAAAACCTACACTATTAACATGATTTGCTGAATTTTAAGTATGATTTTTTTTTCTTTTTACAGATAGTTCTAAGAATCTGCCTCAGGGCCTTGCCAAATATATGATGTCACATGTAAGAGTCTGTTGCACAAAATAAAAATCAACACAGTAGTGTATCAAAGCAGTTGTTGAGACTCAAAGCCAAACTTTGGGCAGAGTGCATGGAATCTTAGAAAAGAAGGAGGAGATAGAAAGACTGGAGGGGACAGGAGCTCCACAAGGAGACCAACAGAAGAACCAAAATATCTGGGCACAGGGGTCTTTTCGAGACTAATACTCCAACCAAGGACCATGCATGGAGATAACCTAGAACCCCTGCACATATGTAGCCCATGGCAGCTCAGTGTCCAAGTGGTTTCCCTAGTAAGGAGAACAGGGACTGTCTCTGACATGAACTCAGTGGCTGGCTCTTTGATCCCTTCCCCCTGATGGGAGAGCAGCCTTACCAGGCCACAGAGGAAGACAATGCAGCCAGTCCTGATGAGACCTGATAGGCTAGGGTCAGATGGAAGGTGAGGTGGACTTGGGGAGGGGCGTAGAAGGAGATGAGGGAGGGAGGGATATAAAGTGGGATATAAAGTGAATAAACTGTAATTTATAAAAAATAAACAAATAAAAATAAAAAGAAATAACATAAAAACATATTAACTAAATTTGAAAATTACATTCTCTTTATGGACAGTTTTGAAGTCTTAATAGGCCTACTCAAATCCCACTTTAGAGATCAGCCATGGTACTGAAGAGATAGATGGCTCAGCAGGTAAGAGAATTTGCTGCCCTTGCAGAGCATCTGGGTTTGATCTATAACATCGGCATGGTAGCTCACTACTGCATATAACTCCAGTTCCAGAAGAAACAATGTCCTCTTCTGGCTTCCATGGGCACCAGGCACACATGTGGTACATATACATACATACATACATACATACATACATACATACAGGCAGGCAAAATTCTCACAAATAAAAACAAAACAAATACATTTTAAAGTCCAGCTGCAGCAGTAGACATCAGGTTTGCCAGAAGATGCTGTCTTTGAGTTTCCAGATTTGATTTGCCTAGGGCTCTGCCAAATGGAGCTTTAAGGACTGCCAGGTCTTCCCAAGGGTTCCTTCATCAGATGGTTTCCTGACGGAATGTCATTCCTTTCTGTCTGAGTAATACAAGCTTCTCCATATGCAAAGATTAACATGTCTTTTAAATCAATGTCATCTGAAGCTGAAGTCAACATGTGCAAATCCGAAAGCCACCCACTTTCTCTCCTGGCACACAGAATGCAGGCTTCCGACCCGAGGGATCTCACTACAGGGTGTCAGTGTGGCTTTGGTGTTCAGAGTGCTTGCCCTCATAGACACTGTGAAATGAGTCTCCAGGAATTCAGGTGCTAAGTGGAGACTGTTAGCTTGTTTCTACCTTGACTTTTCAATATGACCCAGCGGCTTTCAAGGCTCTTCATTTACCTTCAGGAGCTCTGGTAACATCCTCATTTTATATTTCAATAGAAGCTGTTATTTTAATTACTTTGGTGTTTGTTAATTATACCACAGAAACTATTTTAAAGGCCTGTTTTTTTTTAAAGACCTTTATTAACAGGTGCTTGCCGTTTGTTGACTTTTTTTAAATAAAGATCTGTTTTTTAAATTAACACAATAACCTGTTACAGGATATTTGTGAACCCCGAGATTGTGAAGTGTAAAACTGTTTCTTGTTTGATGTGGTTGAGCCCTGACATACACTTTTAATCCAAGAACTTTCTGTTTATTGTGAATGGGTGATGATGGTATGGTTGAGCCCTAGCACACACCTTTAATCCAAGAGCTTTCTGTACACAGGATTAATAAAGTTAACCCTAGGTCAAGAGGCAGAGCAAGAAACCAGATGACAGGGATTAAAGAGTAGGAGGGAGTCTGAGGTGAGGGGTATTTAAGACAGCGTGGAGAAGTAGAAGGAGCTTTAGCTCTCTGGCTTTTTGAGTTTTCAGCTAGCAAGCCTTTGGCCTTGGGAATATTTGGCCTTTACCTCCTCGCCTGTCAGCTGAGCTAATGTGCTTTTTGGCTTTTTCCTCTGAGAGATGGACTGAAGAGGGTCAGCTGGGTGCTTTCTCTGCCTCTCTGAGCTAGCAGGTTTCACTCCAGCATCTGGTTCCTGAGTCTTTATTGGTAAAATAGAACAATTGGGATTTTTAATCTTAAAGAATGAAACAATAATCTAAGATCTGGAATATTTGATTTATTATTTGGTAGAAGTTGACAGAAAACAAAAACACTTATGGAGATGGGAAAACATACATTGTAAGATCAAATTTGGTTTTGTTTGCTCAGAGTTAGCCATATAGTTTTGCTCATAATATCGTATTTTACATGCTATTTTATCAAAAGATAATCTCTATTTGTAAAAATTTATTTTAGAAACATTTGTAATGATTTTATTTCTACCAAGCTAATTTCTATTGGTAAAACACAATTGGTGGGGTACTCTAAAAACCTCAAAAGCTCTGGGGAAAAATCATTTTAATCTGACAAGTCTAAAGAAGCTAAACTGTTAAATAGCTATGAATGTCAGAATAATGTGGTATATGTAGAGGGGTGTGTGCATGTGTGTGTGTGTAAATGTTACGCATACGGGTCTTTTATGAACTAGAGAAGTACTTTACCACTGAGCTATATTCACATCCCATAACATCTTTAAATGTTCATTTCCCAAATATTTATCCCCCACACAGTTTTGGTTGAGAAGTTTTCAGAGACTAAGTTCTAACAAAACAAAGGAACTGGTCAACAGAGGAAGAAAGAAACTGGCAAACTTGATTTTGGCGTGTTTTCTAGCACACACACACACACACACACACACACACACACACACACACTGACATGCTAGCTAGAGTAGAAACAAAGATTAAACATGAAGAAGAAGAACCTCACTGAATACTGCGTTACCTAGCTACAAGTAAAGTTTTCACGGGCTGACCACACAGTCATGCAAATACATTAGAGGAACTGGGGAGGGAGAGTCGTATGGATGTGGATAGATCCAGGCATAAGGATCTTTAATATCTTGGGCCCATCTGGGAGCTGGTAAAGAGTGTTGCATTCACACCTTCTGGAAGTGGGACGTGAACAGAAAATTAATGCTGTAACACTCAACATGTTATTAGGAGATGTCCAGAGAAAGCCGAAACAGGTAAGAGGGGTGCAGGTGAGTCTATGGGAGGCTCACAGAGGCTCATTCACAGTGAACGATAATCACAGACATGGAGCCACCTGACTATGAAAGCACAAAACCTTAGTTAAAAATATGCTCGCTGCTTTGAAAAAGAAAAATGTTGCGTCAGATGTATTCAGCATGCACTCAACTTTAATTGCCATTTAATTTTTGGCTCTGCATAGGAAAGAGAAACCTTACAAAAGAGGCTGAAAATGTCTTAACCGTGTGGCAATGAGCTTGTATGGATAATCAGAGGTACCTTTCAGAGTGAGAAGCCGGTTAAAGCCTCTTTACCAAGGAAAATGGAGTTGACGGTTCATAATTACTCTTCTCCAAACCCGTGCACAGGACCTACCTGCACTAGAACATAGAAGGCCTTGCTCTATGCAGATGTCATGTCAAAGGCTGGAATGGGCACACGGAAATGCTGTCTTCATTCATCTGAGGGTCGTTACACTGGCTCAGACCACGTCTTTCTCTCATGTCCGTGGTCCCCAGGAGTTTTCAAGCAGAGCCAGCCCCTGAGATGATTTGTTGTGCTTGCTGCTTGTAGGGCCAGAGTGGAGGCTGATGTTTCTTTCCTGCAAGAGCAGATCTCTATCTCGAGCAAAGAGTATTGGTTGGAGAATGGGCTGTGTGGGGCCTCCTCCAACATGTTCCCCGTTGGCGGTGCTTCCGTTTGTTAGAAGATATTGGCTCCCAGTTTCATCTCTGGGATGCAGTTTAGCCATAAAAGATTAAAGAACCCAGAACCAGATTCTTTTCCATTAAAAATGATGAAAGATGCAAGGAATTTGGCATATGAGTTTTGTAGTTAGCACTGGAAAACCTTCAGAACATAATGGAGGCAAAGAATTGGTCAGGAAAGCTCATTTTTCTACTCCCCCCGAGATCTGAGTCCTTTTCAGGGGTCCATTTTGGCACTTCTGAGAATTCATAGAAGACATGCAAAGGAGGAAACCAGATTAAGAGGGAATACTCAAGCTGTGTACTAGCCAGGAGTGGCTTTCAGCTAGTGAGCTTTCACGGGAGAGTCAGAGTCTACACCGATGGCTCCCTCCAGTATCTGGAACTCATGTGCAGCCTCTGCCAGGTTTAAAGGGTGCCAAACGACATTAGTTACCTAGTGCAAATGTGACTTCTTCATGCTGGCAAGCATCCTGACCCAAAAGAAAAAAAATTAAGATTTTTGCCAGATGCAGAGGGGGAAAAATTGCTTATTCTTTAACAGTTTTGTATCTTGGCCAATTTCCTTTTGTTTAGGAGAAGAGGGTGGAAATAAAAAAAAATATACTATCACAGAAAGTGCTAATTTTCCATATTTGGCCTTACAGTCAATTAAATTTCACCAAGGCCTTTCTAGTAACTTCACTCTAAAAACAAAAGCAAGGTGGCTGGTGGGGGAGGAGGGGAGGATCTGTTAACAGGAATATTTAATAACATTATTTTTCACTATAGGTTAAGAAGACTCCCTTTCCATGTGTTTTCCCACACTAAAGTACAAAATCCTAAAAGTAGAAATCGGAATAAAAATCAGACACATTCTATGTTAGCCACACATACTGAAAGTATAGGGACATAGTTACCCACCCAAGCGAGACAGTAAGAACCTGTTGTTGAAGATGACACACAGGTGGGACACAGCACGCAGGTAAATGTAGCCACAACTAGGGTGGAAACATCCTCCCTGACGGCTGATGGACTAGAAAAGACGTCAATGGTCTTACCCAGCTGTGGCTCCTGATCACTGTGGTACTAACCTTCCGGCAAGAAGTTCCCACTGGTGAATTAGAGGCATGGCTGTTCCTGGGGAACCAAGCACTTCGTTATCAGATCTGAGGCCTGCTTCATGGGAAGAAATACCTTCCTGGTACAACAGACCTGGTACTAAAAGCCTACGGGTGGGATGTCACACTTCCTATGGAGTAATTTTCTACTGATATTAAGTTAATTAGATATGTAGCCTAACTGCCTTCAAAATACTAATGTTTATACCCTTAGATTAGTACTGTTATCTGCTCTTTGCACAGTGGGCAAGCGTTAGTTCGGAGACCCATCACTGGTCCAAACCACTGACAATGAGTGACTGTTGCGTGCTCAGCCCTAATCAGACGTCTGTGTTACTGGAGGACATCCCTCCAAGATCCAGGGAACATGGTGGGAAGGATGGAAAAAAAAAAAACAAAAAAAAAAACAAAACAAGGAAGTCACGAAATTTGCAGGCAAATGGTGGGACCTGGAAAAGATCATCCTGAATGAGGTATTCCAGAAACAGAAAGACACACTGGGTATATACTCACTCATAAGTGGATATTAGACATACAATATAGGATAAACATATTAAAACCTGTACACCTACAGAAACTAATCAAGAAGGAGAACTCTGGCTAAGATGCTCAATCCTCATTCAGAAAGGCAAAGAGGATGGACATTAGAAGAGGAAGAAACCAGGGAACAGGACAAGAGCCTACCACAGGGGGCCTCTTGAAAGTCTCTACCCTGCAGGGTATCAAAGCAGATGCTGAGACTTATAGCCAAACTTTGAGTGGAGTTCAAGGAATCTTATGAAAGAAGGGGGAGATAGTAAGACCTGGAAAGGACAGGAACTCCACAAGGAGAGCAACAGAACCAAAAAATCTGGGTACAGGAGTCTTTTCTGAGACTGATACCCCAACCAAGGACCATTCATGGAGATAACCTAGAACTCCTGCACAAATGTAGCCCATGGCAGTTCAGTGTCCAAGTGGGTTCCATTACTATGGAACCAAATCTCAAGTGTGTTGAAACATGGTATCTATTTTTAGCCTATGAGCCATCTCTCCAGCCCAATTCTGTTTATTTTTATTACTATGGAACCCACTTGGACACTGTCCCATAATAATGGGACTGACCCTGACATGAACTGATTGTCCTGCTCTTTGATCATCTCCCCCTGATGGGGGTGTAGCCTTACCAGGCCACAGAGGAAGACAATGCAGCCAGTCCTGATGAGACCTGATAGACTGGGATCAGAAGAAAGGGGAGGAAGACCTCCCCTATCAGTGGACTGGGGGAGGGATATGTGTGGGGCAAAGAGATGGAGGGAGGGTGAGTTTGGGAGGGGAAAAGGGAGGGAGGTACAGGTGGGATACAAAATGAATAAATTAATAAAAATAAGTGAATAAATTAATAAAACAAAAATAAAAAATAAAAATTCCTTTATTGTTAAATAAATATAGAAGCCTCTGGGAAAAAAAAAGACTTTAAGAGCCAAAGGATGGAGACAGTCCTATAATACACTTTCTCCTAAATATGATCTGGCCATCATGATCATGAATACACACCAGCTGTTGCTGCAGGTACAAGACCTGTGTAAAAACAAGACACGAGAGGAGGATGCGGACCTTTCTACTTGGGGAGTAGAGCCAGAGCAGAGGCTGAGGTTTCCTCTCTTTATCTTACTATATGCATCTTTATCCCAACCATATAGCGGGAGGGGAAAGAGATGCTAACAGGGTGAATGCACTCACAACACATTGCATGCGCGCATGAAGTTGACAATGACTACAGTCAAGAAACAGTAACAGAAAAAAATCCAAAATTATACACAGGATAAAAGGGGCCAGATTTCCCCCATTAGAGATGGTCAATGTACTCTAATTGCAGTTCCGAGGGAAGGGCCTCGAACCAATTCCTATAACTTGCCATCACCGAGATCTTCGGGATTTCAGCGTATGCCCAGACCATTTCTTTCTCCGGCTTAACTTTCCAGTCCGTTTCTTCACCTTAATTAGAAGCCCAGCTAATCTAGATGCTCATTTTAAAATTATCAGCCAGCCATCTTTTAATCAATCTACCTTTATACCCAGAACAAGGTAATTAATAAGGACCACTGAGAGCATGTTTAAATAGGGGGTTGGAGGCAGAACTCACGGGTTAATTAATTTTTTTTTCTTTCACCGAAACAAGGTTTTGCTATGTGTTAGTGTCTGGGCGCTTCAGCTAGCCTGACCTCAGCGACCTAGTAACGTCTTACATCGTCACCTGCCACTACCAGGTGTGGGCTGCCAGATCAAAAGACCCCCTGCCACCCCAGCTCTCTCTGTTCCCTCTCGTTTTGCATTTTCTCTCTCCATTTCTGTCTCTCTTCCCCTCCACCTGCTGACATGGCTAGCTGGATGCCTCTACCCCTTCTCCAGGCTCTCCTGTCCCTTCCCCCAGTGAACCTCCTTATATCAGATCTGTTGCATGGCGTAATTTCTCAGGGGGCACACCTTGGCCTGGGCCGCCACGGTGCCCCCGCCGCTGCATCGTTACATTTCGTAACACCCCTAGTACTGCGTAGCTGGGAATGGCCTAGGTCCCATAACCTCTTTCCGTTGGCTGCCAGCTGCTGGGAGCACAGATAAGCGTACCGCGTCCTGCAGGGGAGCTCCGCTCCATCCGCTATCACTTCCCTCTTCGGTGTCTTCTGAGAACCCAAGATTGCCCACGTGCCTGTGTAACTCCGAAAGGGATCAGTTGCGAACCAGCCTGAGTTACGACTCCCTCCCAGATATCACGCCCCCAGATGAAGCAGATTTCAGCCCTGTAACCTCTGGGTTTTAATTTTACCTGGTTACTGTTTACTCTGCCCTTGACTGTCCTTCGCGGTCACAGATGCAGCTTTGGTCACCTGTACCGAAGCCGTTTCCTCTTGCTGTCGTAATTTTTATGCGAGTCATCTACTTCCTCCAAAAGCTGCAAGGGTCACCAAAGCACCACGGCCATCCTCTCCCGCGTGCCGCTCACCAGGTTAGGCATGCTCTCATGACACTGTCGGGATCCGCTGCTCCCCGAGGCACCTGATGCCCACTCCATGGTGAAGGAGCGTCATTCTTGAACATCGGAGACTTCCTTTGAAGACATGGCCATGCATGGATGTGACGTGTCCAGGAGCTGCAGCTTTTCATCCTTTCCCAGCCTGAAGACAAAGCCCTGCTCGAAGGCTGGCAGGGCAAGGGGGTCACAGAGGAACCAAGGTTCAGCCGGACTCACTGTAGCCACACACACCCTCCTGTGGGCGTCTTACAGGGTGAATAATGACCCCCTTATTCAGGCCGGAGTAACACAGGTTTTCTGTACCTGCCAGCGGACAACAATCCAAACCCTCAGCTGCCTCACCTGAGGGACGCTTTTCTTCCGTTTGCTCGTTTCTTTGTGCGCAGGAACTACATTACAGAAATTCCTTGTGAGAGAGAATAGACCATGACACGGTGAGCTTGTGAATGATAGCTATTCGATGGATTATTTCCATTCATGACAGGGATTTAAATTTCACAAAATATGCAAAGCTTTAACTAAAGAAACACAGATGAAGTTGGCAAGTATAAAACTGAAAAAAGAAGAGTAAATATTAAATCATTAAGTCGCAGTTCTCCCCCTAACTATGAGACTTTAATATAGTTTGCTCAAGAGAGGTCACTTCCTTTTTTTTTTTTTTTTTGTATTTATGTTTCTATGTGTGTGGCTGCACGCATGTGTAAGAGCCAGAGGACAGCTTGCAGGAATCAATACTCTCCTAACACCATGCATGTCCTGGAGACTGAACTTGCATTGTCACGTCTGCCGGCAGGTGTCTTTTCCTTCTGAGACTCTCTGGCCAAGGAGAGTTCATTTCTAAGTAAATCATTTTTTTTAAATTACAAATAAAGAACACTAATAAACTTTATTGCCAGTTGCATAGTGTTCAAGTTAAAGTCTATAGCTCATTCTCCCTTAGGGGAGTTACTGAACATCTGTAGGGAAAAAAAAAAGAAAAAGAAAGCCAGATATCTGGACTTAGACACTGACAGGGAAGCTTTTAAAATGAAGCAAGCATGTCCAGGGACCCACAGTTGGGAGTGCCGGGCTGCTGAGGGCTTTGTTCATGGCTAGCACAGCGTAGCACACCAAGTTAGGCACAGGGGACAGTGATCCGATGGACTGCTGTGTCTTCTTGCACATCTGGTGGATGTCAGCCTGCTCTCTGTCAAATAGGCCAAGCTGGTTCGTCATATGGAACTGATAGAAAGTCAAAGACGGAGCCCAATGTGGTAAGAAACTGTTAAAGGATTAGCACTGGCTTTGGTGGAAGAGTAATTATGCTGAATTACAGACACATTTGCCACACACTCACTAAACCATCAGAGAAGCCAGATTTCCTCACGTTCTACTTCTTGGACTTTTTTTCAGCTTTCAAGTTTTCAGGATACAGTGCTTTGGTTGATGCTTACAAGCATTTTCCTTAAATAAACTCAGAATAAATCTTAGAAGAACCGGAACGCTTTCTCCTCCCCCAGCCAGGCTCCAACCAGTTACCTAGCAGAAAAATAAAAGCAACATTCTCTGTAACTTTTATTTGTCTTGTCCAAGTTCTCTATCGGCATTTTTCTGATAAATAATTCATTGCATTAATTCATCTGATAAAGAGCAATAGTGTCATCGAGCTTCCTGCTAAGAGTGAGTTTTCCAAGACAAGCCGGGTGACTTCATGTCTTCCACCTCATTCAGTCAGTGGGATTTGGTGTCTAGTGTGTGCCAGTCACGGTTCAAAGCTGTGAGAACAGGGTTGGAGAGATGGCTCAGTGGGCAAGAGCACCAGCTGCTCTCCCAGAGGACCTGAGTTTGATTCCCAGTGCCCACACGGCACCCACAACCACCTCTAACTCCAGTTCCAGGGGATCTGATGCCTCCTACTGGCTTCCAAGGTCACCAGGCATGCATGTGGTAGTTCAAACACCCATACACTTAAAATAACAAAATAAATTTTAAAATGAAAACAGGCAGCCATACAGAAATCGCTCACATCATTGTGCTCATTTTCCAGAACACAGTAGGATCCTCTGACAAATATCCATGTGTATAGATCCACCGAGGACGAACAGCTTCTGTATGAGACCTTTATGTGGAAGGGTTTGTGCTGCACCAACGTGGGAAAGTATTTAAGTAAATAATACAAGTGGGAGAGCCCCAAATTATGGCTGAACTTTCTCAACTGGGAAAAGTTACTCTTTGAAATATGGGGAAATTTTATCAGCTTACAACACAGAAAAACAATCACTCCCCGATCCTCTTCAGCATTCCTCAAGAAAGAGCGTGGATTTCCCTGAGCTACAAAGTGAGGGCATCAAAGTGTTCTTCATATCCAGGCATGGCTCACAGACTCATCACGCGCAGAAAGTATCATGAGTTTTCACGGAACTATAGAACTATCCAATAGAACTATCCAGAATAACAGACTGAGAGTAAAAGTGTGAGTGTGCAAAAGAGACTACAGAAAAGAAAGGTTTGAGTCCAGAATTGTGAATTTTGATCTCCATAGCTGCAGACCCAGCTTTTTCTTCACTGCGCATTGCTGTTCTTAAGGACCACAGCTCACTTGAGTGTAGACATCCCAGTTTCAAGAAATAAGCAGAGCAAAAGATTTTTTTTTCACTGACCTTCCTGGGGTGCTCACCCCTGGACAGCCGAGAGAAGGCCAAGGACACAGAGGCTGAGAACACTACTCTGTAGTTTGCCTGGGGTTTTCGTCTGTTCTTAATTCACCACACAGGATGGAGATAAGGCACTGACGGGAAAAACTCAGAGTCGGGATGGTTCTGCCTTCTTCCATGAGCATGGATGGTTGAAGCCTGCGTGGGGAGGGGAGGGACCCTCGTCAGCTCAGGTTAGTGATCTACAACTGCAGGGGAAACTACTCCAAGGGTGTCGTCACTTCTCACATTTCTCATAAAGCAGAGCTTTAAAAAAACAAGTTAAATTAGAGTTGCATCACTTCTCCTGCCTTCTCTTCCTTCCCACGTCTCCTCCCTCCCAAGTTCATGGCTTTGTCCTCTCTATCCACTGTTGCTACATATACATATAAGCAAACTAATATGGAAATGTAACCAGCTGAGTGCTTCCAGTGTTCTGTGTATGTGTGTGTGTCTGGGGATGACCGCTTGGTACTGGATCACCAATCAGGAAGCTCATGATTTTTCCTCAAGGACTCGCTGATTGCCCATAGATCTTCACCTAGAGGCAGGGACTGGTGAGATTTCCCACATTTGCACTGGGATGTCAGCTGTTGTTGGAATTATCCTGGTCTCGTTCAGGCAGCCATATTCTTGAGGGTTCCTGGGCGTAGCTTTGCTGTCATGGTTAGAAGGCACACTCTCACAGCAGACTTCCTGATCCTCCAGCTCTGCATTCTGCCAAGATTGCTCTTTGGTTTCCATTCTCCTAGATTCTCTTTAACTACGAAACTCTTACCAGATCACATAGCCAGCATTACAGTTTCCCCATTTTCTTACTGACTCTGGTGGGTATACAGTGGAACTCCTTCGTATGCATTTTAATTTAAAGGCAACTTCTTTTCTGGAATCCTTAGGGGACACTTCAAAGGTTCAGGTTTGCAGACGCCCTGCACAGTATACCGCCCGCTCAAAAGCCTTCCTGGAAGAATGCTGGCTTCACTTCTGCTAACGGAACTTACCATCCGCTGGGTGGGCTCCCTGCTTCCAGGTACCACCTTAACCCTTTACGCTGAAGTGACCGCATAGGCACAGTTTGGCTGCCGGGGCTGATGGATGTAAATCCTGTCAGAGTTCTGTCTTGATGCATGACCTGGCCATTGTCTGTTGGTCTGTCGTCTTCACGATGGAGGAACCTGGCAGCCATCTCCCTCAGCGCAGCTCAGGCCCAAACCCCCTGCTTCTTGCCTGTAGGCACTCTTTAATTCCCCCCACAGCTGGGCTGCTGGGTAAGCTGTGGAGGAGGCGCTGAAAAGCAAGGTCCTGTGCCAAGTAGCTCTGACCTGCAGCCTGCATCGAAGACCCAGTGGCAACCACAACATTTACAGCTTTAGAAAGGAATCCTGCTAAGAGGCCAAGAAGAGTCATCTGCTGTCAGGGGGGTGGGATCGCTGTATCAGTGCAAAAAGCTAGTGACAAGTGAAGAATTACAAATCCTCTTGGTCATTACCTAAGAGATTAGAGAGGACTAAGCATCCATCAAGGGAGGAAAGTATGTTAAACTTCAGGGGGAGTCAGCTGCCCATGCCCATGCTCAGCCCTGACCCACGTACATATGAGTAAAACTAACTGGACTTAGTAGATTGTACATATAACAATTATAAAAGAAAACATAAATTTTAGGAGGGGATATAGGGAGACATGGATGGAATTTAAGGAGTGAGGGAGGCATATAATGAAAATATTGTACTTGTTATAATTACCATTAAGAATCCACCAAAACATATTTGGTATAAGGAAGGGAGTTTATTGTGGAAGAGGGGAGGGGAAGAGAGAACTAGGGGTTCTCCAGAGAGTTAGAGAGAGGGAGAGAAACTGAGGGAGAGCAAGATCAAGAGAGCAAGCAAGAAGATAGGTAGACAGTCAGATAGATAGAGCCAAAAAAAGAGAGAGAGGGTGGGGTGGCAGGTGGGGTATATCCTGTGCACTTGGTGCAGGTAATGACATAGGATGCAGGTGATGACGTAGAATGTTGTCAGGACCCTAAAGGCCTGTGAGGACAGGACAGTTGAATTGCCCGCACACCAACATAATAGTACTTACATATAAAATTCTCAAAAGTAAACAAACAAACAAACGAAATAGGTTTATTGTGATTCCCCAGAGTGAACTAGAAGGGGAACAAATATTCCTAATGCACACAATTTCACAGACAAAGCATTTGCACTTCATCTGAAGTCCTGTCATGGTTGCTGAGCATTTCAGAAGCAAACAAGGCAGACATTGCAAGGACTTTGCCTTTATAGAATAAATTCTTTTACCCCTTTCCAGAAAATTCTCTCTCACGCTCAGTGCTTCCCTGAGGCCAGCATCATCTTGTCCTGGAAAGACTCTTTCCTCTCTGCACTTGGAATTAGGACTATCATACATTTCCGTACCCTCAGGAGCTGCCCGAAAAGTAAGACATAAAGGGAGTTTCATTGGTGTTCAAAAGAAGAAAAGTCAGGCGCTATTCAAGGCTACCTCACAAGATCCAGAAAGATCCTCACAGAAAGATCCAGCACTGGGGCAAGTAATTAAACCAAGGAACCATCTTCCTTAGTTCATTTATGTCAACTCATGCAGACTGACGTTAACTCTTAAAAAAACCAGCAAGGCAACAGCAAGTGGACCCGAGGGGGTTCCAAATGACACCCTGAATATTTGGGGTTAAGGTGGATCATCCATCCCATCGCAGATAGCAGCTAATGCTGCGAGAAGCCCCCAACTCTCCATAGTTCTGATGGGCTACAGACAGACAGCTTCTTCCCTGTGAATTAGATGCTGTCTCACCGCAGCGGTTAGCTGCTGGTCCTGGAGATGAGCCTCGAACACCATGGCAACCTGGTTGTCTCTTGTTCTCTTTTCTTTCCGTTCAAGTCATAAAGATATGGCTAAGCTCTGGCCTCATGACTTACTGCTGGTGTGTGTGTGTGTGTGTGTGTGTGTGTGGTGGGAGAGGAGGGATTCCTCTGACTCTCTGGATATTTGTTCTGCTTCTGTTGAGGGGCAACAGCAGGACTGTATAATATTTTGCACTGAATGCCATAACTGAGAAGCCAAAAAAATAAAATTCCCACTGTGTGCTTTCCCAATAAAGCTCTGGTCCATAGATTCTCTATAAAGTGCCGTAAAAGCAATTCCTTTTAGACTGTACCAAGAGCAGTTTCTGGGTTACTTAGAGGTTTAGAGTTGCTCCAGAGTCTGAGGGCACTGGAAACATAGTGTGACAACATCAAAATTAACCACAACCAGCTCCACAAAGCCAGCCCCGGCCCAGACTTAAATGCTGTCCGAAGAAGGCTGCCCTCATTTGTGGAGGGAGCCATGTCTGCAGAGCGGGTTGCTCCCAAATGGAAACCTCCTCAGGCTGCCATCTCCTACCAGGTGTCTCTCTCCCTGCCCTGCCGGCTGCTCCTTTGCCGTGTGTCCAATACATTTGTCTTTTCCTACTCTGAATGAAACCCGACACCCCGACACAAAAGCCTGTTTCCTTTGAGAGTCCATCTAGCAGCCTACGGAGGTCCTTGGGTTTTTGAGAGGGTGGTACTTGGCTAATCCTTAGGGCTGTGAAGTGACATGTGTGAAGCCTCAAGAACCATTCCCCCACCAAAGTGATCATCCGGGGAATAGCAGTTGTGCAAGGCAACCTTGGCAAAGGCAGGGGGGGTGACTGGATGCCAAGTTCAAAAGGTCAAGAGCTGGGCCGTGCTTACCACCCCGTTCTGATCTATTTGTGGAAGGCATAGTTGGGATCTCGTTAAACGGATCTCTAAGGAGAATCAAGCTGGCAGGCCCGTGGCACCAAGTATCCATATAAGAGACAAATAGAGTAAGCACAGGGGGGAAATTCCACCCAAGCAGAATGGACTTGAAAGAAGAGAGAAGAGAGTCGAAAAGCAACTCAGAGTGCTCAAGACGGTGGACAAGCCCCACGGCTTCTCTAAGTGGGACATACCTGAAAGCAGGGTGCTACCCGAGCAACTCATTTCTCTCCAGTCAGACAGAAACATCTACAGGAAGGTATAAAATTGTGTCTGGAGATGAGCTAGGCAGATCCGTAAGGACAATCCATCACTTTCTGGAGTGGTTACAAAGAGCTAAAAATAGGAAGGATACCACAAGATACCACATGACAAGCCAGACAGTTTACTGGATGGTGAGTCTAAATGAATAAGGAAAATAATACCGTTAACTTTCTATTTATAGAATAAAGGCCCAAACAGAGATTATTTTAAAGGACTCCAAAAATAGTTAACTGAATCTTTCACTCAACGTTTGCAGATCCTGCCATTGCATGGCCAGGGATTGGCTGGACAAACGGCTAAAGCATGGTGAAGTTTTGTTTCTGTGTCTTCCAGAGGGGAAAGAAAAATCGACATACCCAACCATAAAACTGCCTCTGTTTTCTGAGAGTGTCCAACCTAGAACAGAACCAGGATGCCTTGGATTTTCCTCAAAATCACCAACATTAGGCCAAAGCTAAGTCTTCACACCCCATTTAATGAGGTGGAGCCACACACCGTTCCCATGGAAGGAGGTCACCCTCACGGCTGCACACCGGCACACTCAAGCTTTCTTCCACATGTTCATGTATTTCTCAAGGTCTTCGACCATACTATATGAACAACATCAGAGACATGCTAGCATGCTCTCAGTGTTCCAACACAGGCAGCTTTCCTCAGCTGTGCACACGTATAACAGGGAGAAAACAACCGAGCTGCTTTTAAGACCTACTTGCTCTAAATGGGGTTTAGAACACATCATGCCTCCATAGAAAATCCATCCCAGTCCACCCTTCCTCTCTCCTTTTTCAGAGACACTTTCAAATTGTCTCTGAATAAAAATCAAATAAAATAAAATACGTTCCAACTGAGAGGGTATGGTTCAGACTCCTTGGGGAAAAAGCCTGTGCAAATTTGAGAAAAGTTAATTAGGCCACAGTAGTGATAAGGAAACAAAGCCCACATAGGGCAGGAAAATTGAGTTCAGATATTCCTTGAGTCTGCAGTGCATTTGCCAATTGATCTAATTATCGGGAGTTCTGCAGATGCCGGCGTGTTGCTGGCGTGCTGGAAGGAAGAAAACTCAATTTCCGTCTACCCCAGAAATTTGGTACAGAAAGCCATGTACTGAGCTGTCGTTTTCTGATTGCAAGCTGACGCTGTAGAATAAGAAAATGCGTCGTCTGAGATAAAAGCAAAGTCCTTAAACACAAGGTATTTAGGATGCCTGCTCACTGATACCTGCCACGTCTTCCGGGCTAAATGTGAGCCCAGTGACTACACACCCTACGTGTTAGCGTGTTTCTGTGTGTTTGGGTCTCTATCTGTGTGTTTGCCCGTGTGTGTTTATTTGTGTGCGTGTGTCTACGTCTGTATGTCTGTACGAGGCTGGGGGTAGCTATCTGGAGAATTCTGAGTTTTTGCTAGGTTTGGTATAAAGTAAACAGGTATCCTGATGTTTTAGGATAGTGACTTTTCACTTCTTGGCAGATCTTGGGACAGATTATTAGGGTGTGCTTGTGCACACACCCGTGGAAGTCAGGCATCAGTGTTGAGCGTTTTTCTCCATCAAAGCTCCATCTTTTTTTTTTTTAATAGTGTCTCTACTAATCCTGGAACTCATGAGTTGAGAAACACTAGCGTATGCCAGCAAGGCCCAAAGATCTGCCCGACTCTGCCTCCCCAGTGCCGGGATTACAAGCTCACCTGGCATTCTCCATGGGTTCTGGGAGCCTGAACTCAGGTCCTCATGTTTGTCCATCAAGCACTTTACTTACGGAGGCGTTTACTAATCCCCAAGAGAGAAGTATTTTCTAATTATTACCAGTGGTTGTGAACTGCCTCATTCTTTCACTTTGGCTTTCTAATTTTAAAGAATATGCTCTTATACGTACACACTTGTTTAGAATTGTATTTTTAAGTTTTTTTTACAGTTAGTTTACAGAGTAAAGGTTTCCACATGGAATATTCATTGTTTGGTGTTGTAGTAAATTAAAAAAATGGCTAATAATGTTTATTATTAAAAACCTAAAATTATTATGGCAGTTATCATTAACCTGCTACCACATCAATAAAAGACACAGACACCTGTCGTATTTAAATAAGCACTGTTTCACCTGGGGCTGGGCGAATATCATCCCCTAAGTTACCTTGTTGTTTCTCAGCCCCACATCCATGCCATTTGCTTTACTCGTTCCCATCTGGGCTACTTCCCGTGCAATATCCCCATAAACGCTCACACCTGCTCTCCATCTGGCATGCTTCTTTCCATGCTGTTCCTTCTCCCGGTCCATGTGGTCCTCTACCTATCCTATGGTGACTCTCCTTCCTTCTCCTCCGTTACCTGTTTCTTCTCCTTCTTCCCACGGTCCTCCACCTTCTCCAAGCATGTGAACCTTGGCCACACCTACCTAACTTCTGCCCTGCCTAGGTAGGTAGGCATTTATTCAGCCAATCAGGGATAACGTGCAGGCAAGTATTGCAAACGTCGTTTTGGGGTACGTGGGTATCTGCTCATAAAGGAAAGCAAGCAGAGCTCAGGGGCAAAATAACTAACAAATACAGAGCACCAGACCATGCTGTTACTATTTGGGGGGTTGATTCTCCCTACCACACCCCGTATCCTTGTACCTCACTCCCTTCTACCCAGAACTCCCTTTTCTCCTTTCGTATTGTATGTATTCTTTTACCCCCCCAACACACACTTCAGAACACTCCCTTACAATGAGCATCTTTCTAGCCTCTTATTCTGTAGTTGTTTGCCTCTCCATATTCACATATGTTTCTAAATTAGAAGCTAGAACCCACTTGTGCTAGAGAACATGAAATATGTATATTTCAGAGCCTGGGTTACCTCCTTTAATACATTTTCCAATTCTGTCTATTTCTTGCTAATTTCACTTTTCTCTACAGATGAATAAGATTCCATTTAGTATATGTATCACATTCTCATTATCCATTCATCTGCTGGTGGACATCTAGGCTGGATATGGATACATTCCTGGATATTAAGAATAGAACAGCACAAACATGGATGTGCAAGTGTCTCTGTGGTAGGATACAGAATCCTTTGTGTGTATGTCAAGAAGTGGCATGGCTGGGTCATAGGGTAGTTCTACATTAAGTAAAATTCACAAACTGAACAGCCGGCCTGGAATCCTGTTAAAATACAAGATCTAAAATATTTTAAAGAATCAGTAGTAACTTACGCACTCACCCTGTGAGACAGATGTTAAATACCTGGGCTACCCAAAAGAAGAGTGTTGTTCAAGACTGGAAAGATTTAGCAGCAGCTGTTCCGAAAGCTGACATGGCTGACATGGTAGCAGGAAGAAAAAGCTGCAATGATAAAAAATTGTAACAGGGCTAATGGTGTTAATATCATAAAAGATCAATTGTTAAGTGGAGATCAATGTGCTAATTTAAGAAAGCAGATGCAATTTGACAACTCTGCTATGCCATGTACTTCGGTAGCTTTAAGATCCTGGGATAAGGTGAAAGAACAACAAAAGGTCTATGTCATTCAAAACAATTACGCAAAGCCCCAGAGAGACTTTTACTCATTTCTTCCATAGACTAATCTCCGTTGTGGACAGGGAAATATCAGATCCAGATGTGAGGCAGGTATTGATTGAAACTTCAGCTTTCAAAAAAATGCAGAATGTAAGAAGCTCTTAGGTCTTTAAAAGCTCAATCAGCACCCATGAATGAATGGATTAGAAATACTGCTGCTATTGACCCTAATGACTATGTATTTGGACAAGCAGTGGCTGATAATCCTAGATATAAACATGTCTGTTGTTTTCACTGTGGGAGACAAGGTCATCTGTAGGGTCTGGTAGGGTTAGGCCATTTTTGTGAAGACTCTGTAGTGTCCGGTCAGCTGGAGCTGAAGAATCAGCCACGATTAACAACAGAACAGAACCACTAAAGTAAAACCTCTGATTTGCTGGGACAATTGATGCTGTCCCACTGGAGCTAAGAAACTAGTGGTGGTTAAGAAGAGACCAGCGTCACTCAGGTGAAATCTTCTAGGAAAGTATTTCCTCAGAGTCAGCACAGAGAAGCTGTTTTTCAGAGGTGGCCAAGGTTGTACCGCATACTGGCCGTTAAATTTGTTCATGTGTGAAGAGTCACTATCGTGGTAGAGATCGAAAAGCAGCTGAGGCTTGGCATTGTGAGTGACCAGGAGAGGCAACTGGTGAAAGTGCAGCTGGAGTAGCAGGGGAAACCCCAGGATTGAAGGGGTCATGGAGAAAGCTGAGGCTTGGCACCGTGAAGAGAGCCCAGGAGAAGGTATTGGTGCGGCAGAAGAGCCCGGAATTTCGTTGACACCATGGGATGACCATCAAGAATGGCAGCAGAAGAGTAGTGGAGTTACAGTTTGCTTTCTTAACCTTAGTCATTCTGGCAGTTTCAGAGTTTCCTGTTTTGTACTGAGTCATTGATTCGCTCAGAGTTGGTTCTTGAGCAGAGTGAGGGATAAAGGTCTCTTCTTTAATATGTGGACATTTAGTTTTCCAAGCACTATTTGCTAGAGATGCTGTCTTTCCCCCCATGTGAATTGCTGTCGTCTTTGTCGAAAATCAGGTGGCTGTAGTTGCATGGACTTATATGAGTCCATATGTTTTCTGTGCCACTGATCTGTGTTTCCATTTTTGTGCCAGCACTAAGCAGTTTTTATTACTATGTCCCTGTAGTATGACTTGAGGTCCCATATGATAATACCTTCAGCATTATTCTTTTTGCTCAGGATTGTTTTAGCTATCCAGGTCTTTTATGAGTTTTAATTTTTTTTCTTCTGTGAAGAATTTTCTAGGGATTTAGATTTGAATTGCCTTGAATCCGTAAATTGCTTTTGGTAGTTGTGGCTATTTTAACAATATTAATTCCACCAACCATGAGTATGAGAGTCTTTTCTGGTGTCTTCTTTGATTTCTGTCTTCAGAGATTAAAGTTCTCATTGTAGAGGTATTTCATCTCTTTGGCCAGATTTATTATAAGGCTTTTAAATTTCCATTATTCGTTTGAGACCATCGTGAGTGGGATAGTTGCCATGAATTATTCCTCAGTGTGTTTACTATTGGAAGTTAATTTAGTATCATGCCACTTTGCTGGAAGTGTTGATCAGTTTTAGGAGTTTTCTAGTGGAATCTTTGGATTCTCTTTATGTATAGTTTTATGTCATCTATGAACATGGATTGCTTTACTTTGTTCCCTATTTTTCTTCTTTTTATTTCCTTCTCTTATCATTGTTGTAACTAGGATTCTGAGCGTTATATTAGAGTGGAGATAGTGACCAGCCCTGTATTAGTTCTTGACTTGAACAGGATTCCATTTAGTTTGTCTTCGTTTAGGATGTCTTGGTTGTGGGCTTGGCATATGTAGCTGTTATTGTGTTGAAGTAAGTTACCCCTGGTCCTATCCTCTAGGAATTTTAACATGAAGGGTTTGAATTTTATCAAAGGCCTTTTGCAGCTAATGAAATGATCAAGAGAGTTCTGCCTTTAAGTCCATTTGACTTAAGCCTAATATGGCTTATTACATTTATTGACTTACACATGCTGAGCCATCCTTGCGTCTCTGGGATCAAGCCAACCTTATTATGCTAGATGATCCTTTAATGCATTCATGTATTTAGTTTGCAAGTACTTTGTTGAGAATTTCTGCATCTATGCTTATTAGGAAAATTGGCATATAGTTCTGCTTTTTGTTTGTTTGTCTTCACCTGGATTTGGTATTATAGAAATACTGGCTTTGTAGAAGAGAACTGGAAGTGTTCTTTCTATACTTAGATTTTGAAATAATTTGAGAAATATTGGTTGTGGCTCTTTTTTTTTTCCAGCTGGGAAGCATGCTCTTACTCTTTTAATCTCCTCGCTTGTTATTGTCTGCTCATACTATTGATACCCTCTTGTTTTAACTTTGGTGTTTGGATGTGTCTAGAAACTCATCCATCTCTTTTGGGTTTCCAACTTAGAAGAAGTCTCTTGTGATTGTCTGAATTTCTTTGGTATCAGTTGTGGTACATCCCTATTTACTTCTAATTTTATTAATTTTGTGTCTTCTCTCTTTTGGTTAATTTGTCTGAGCCTCTGCCAATCTTGTTTATCTTTCAAAGAAACAACTCTTGTTGTTATCATTGCATTTTCCTCCCTCCTTTCTACTACTTTTTGGGGTTAGTTTGTTCTTATTGGTCCAAATTCCAGAAGTGCACAAACTAATTTTTGTGTGCTGATTTTTTTTTTGTTGTTGTTTTTGTTTTTTTGGTATGTGGGCATTTAGAGCTGTAAATTTCCCTCTTGCTACATTTTTCTTTATATTCCAAAGGTTTTAGTATGTTATATTTTCATTTTCACTTATTTAAGAGATTTTTTTTTTCTAAGTTTCCTTCTTAGTTTCTTCAGTGATTCATCAATCATTCAGTACTTTGTTGTTCAGTCACCATGATTTTGGTGTTATTTTTAAGCTTTATTCTGTTGTCGTCTGATCCAATACAGGGCGTTTTCTCACATTTCCTATGTTTGCTGGTTCTTGCTTTGTGTCCTAATATGTGATCGGTTTTGGAGAAAGGTCCACGGTGCGGAAAGCATGGCCAGAGGGTTCTGAGGGGCTCAGCACTCACGGTATTCTTACAAGATTAGTCTTCCGTATGTGCTCCGTTTATCCACGCCAACATTTCTTACACTACCTCGCCAATACAGAAGTAAACACCAAGAGGGAGGAGTTAGCCGGGCAGATGAGGCTGCAGGTTCCACTGGGGAATCTTCCCAGATCAGGATCCTCAGAAGCTTCACAGGCGTCGCGTGACCCACATCCACAGTGAAGGCCCAGCTGTGGCAGGCCCAGAGCATGGCACTGGTGGAGTCCACGGAGGTCCTTGGGTATGGTGACCAGCCTCCTGTGATGGCAGGTGGGCATGCGTGAGCTCAGCAATAGTGTTGGGGCCAGGGCCACATGCAGAGGCCAATCTCAAAGTCCTCTTGCCAAGGCGTATCAACAAGTCTTGGGTTCACGTCAGGCTGAGGGAGAGAGCAGACCTGAAACTGGACCCAGCCGAGCTGCTGTTACTTGCCATCTGTCAGCACGGGGCTGTTAGAGAATTTTCACGGAGCCTGGGACACAGCTCAGTGGCTGAGCATGCTTAGCATGTAGGAGGCCCAGAGTTCCGAATTCAAGTTCAGACCAGAACAGGGTGGGGGATCTCTCCTAAAGCAGTTTTTTTTTCTTATTAATACAGTATTTATTTGTCTTCTCTCTGTCGAACCCCGGGCCAAGCACTTCCCCAAGACTTCCTGGGAAGGTACAGGAAGAGCATCGTACAGGGCAGACGGGACAGGAGAGGACTGTGGGAGGTGGAAGTGGAGACGGCTGCTTCATGTGGCGAAGAGGATGAGCAAGGCCACGGTTAGGCAAAAGAGCCTCATGGCTGCTGAGAGGGCAAAGCCCAGAATCGCGTAGAACAGCTGTTGCTTCAGAGAAAGGTTCCTGGCGTAGCTGACAGCCCCAGCTACAACGAACTTGGCAGCTGTGTCCATGTCCCTTGAAATGGTGCTGGTTTGGAAGCTGCGGCTGGAGATGAGCGAGGTCAGAGGTCGCTGGACTGCCAAGCTGCTGCGGCCCTCATCTGTTGGCACCTTTGGTCACTTCGGCTCCACTGCGGACGACTCAGCTGCTGACCAAGGAGTGGCAGACATTTTCACAGATGAGGGGCTCAGGTAGGGGACCTGCTCGGGCGTAGAGAAGACCTCTCCTAAGGTATTTTATTCAGTAATTCGAAGAAAATTTCCACACTCGGTGCCTTCTTTTCCTGCAAACAGAACATAAAATGTTATCAGGCATGCTGTATTTGGTGACAAAGAAATTTCGTAATCAGAACTCGATTCAGCATACAGATGCGTTTCCAAGGCCCTCCACCAACAGTTCAAAACTACCCCAAGAAGAGAAAAGCCATCCTTTAGTGCTTCCTGTATTTCTGTGTTTGTACTAGAGACCGGTAATCAGTGAGCAGATTCTTCTGAAAGAATAAAAAACCGAGTGGAAAAGTGATTACTTCCCCAAGCCAAGAATTGTTAAAAATCGCTTTGCCCCAACCTTGATCCCGTCTCTGGCCCTCACTGGAGCTGAGTCCTGGATCCACGGTACTCAGGCTGGAATCCACGTGGGACCATCAGTATTTCTGAGAGCCAGAACATGTAAATTCAGTATTAAATAGAGTTGTTCAGTTTAGGAACTAAAAATGCAACATATTCATTAATAAAAAAACAAAAAACACAATATACTTACTTAGATTTTAACTTTAGATAGGCAATGACTAACATTTAGGTTAGAATGCTCTGTGTGCTCTCTTGAACATTCCTGCACTATTTCCCTCCAAGCATGTATGTGAAATTCTAATTTAATGCCCTGTATTTTTTTCCGAGCTACAGGGGCTTCGGAGACAGAACATTCAGATCATGAAAGGAGCAGGGAATTCATTAAGGGGATTCACTCCCAGAAACGGGATGGCGAGCTGAGGGGAAGCTCCTAAAAGCAGCCTAGACGTAGCTTTTCCAGAGAGTTCAAGAGCATATGTCTAAAGAACTTACAAGGTTACGCGGATCCCCTACTGGCTTAGGAGCTCCCAACATTTAACTGCTCAGGCAGTTAATACCTCAACCCAACATTCTACCAGAGCATCCCACGTCAGCAGCCTTTAAGAAGGTCCGTGATCTTTCATGAAGTCGGGAAGATAAATCTGACAATGGACCAAAACCTCCCACGGCCTCTCCTGCTCCGCTGCGGACTCTAGCGGTGTTTCCGTCTGTACCCCCGGGCTCACTTTTCCTTCCGGGAAATGCTCCACTGTGCTCTCTAGAAACCTGAAGCGCACAAAACACCCCTCGGGTAGAGGGTGCTGTTCAGTGTACCCTGGGGTGCATCCAAGGGGTTTTGTAAATGGTGAGGTAATGCTGCAAGGAGGCGAACAGCCTGCCTATGGTTGGACGTTAACCTATAAACTGCCGCTGAAATGGAATTTTTCAGAGGTTGTAAGTACCACCCACACATACTTAGTTTTTACTGATCCTAGAGAAAAACCGAAAAAGCAATGGAGTCATTTTGAAGATTCCGACTCCTCCACTCTTATCCACCCCATAGTGCCGGCAGGACATCGCATTCTTGCAGCCTCTCTGCGCTAGAAGACATGTTTTCCTCACTCAACATGGTGGGGTAGAAGGATGCGAGATTGCTGGTCCAATATCACCTAAGACTGATGTGACGGAATAGGCGCCCTGACGCCAATGAGAGTGGGAGAGAGAAGGTGTCGTCGGTGGATTAGGCCCAGCATGAGCCTCGCTGACTGAACCCAGGGCAGCTCCTGAAAGCCTGCCATCCCAGGTCCAGCTTGGAGTCTCATTTTATGCGCGAAAACCTCAAGGTGGAGTGAAGCAGCAAGCAGGATTTTCCGGAGGTGAACGCAGCCGTCAGCAGGTTATAAGGGGTGATGACCCTCTGTATGAGCCGTTTCTCCAGGGCGTCCTTTTCCAGGTAGTAAGAGAAGCCGTGCTTGGCCAAGCAGTGCTTTACGTCAGTCACTAAGTAAATGGACAGAACAGTAATTAGTAATTGGTCTTCCCTACCTTGGTCTGCTTCCCTGAGAATTCCGTGCCCCTGCCTCCTTAGTAAGCAGAGAAGGCCGGTTCATAACCCTGCTGGGGTGATGGCAAAGCCATGCGTCATCCGTGCCATCTCACCAGGGTGGCAGTGAGTCTTAAATATATTTATTTGTTATTCATTTTTGTACCAGTCAACACCTTCTTCGTGTTTTCTCGTTTCGATTCTAATTTGAACGCAAAGTACTTTCTTCATCCTGCTTCGCCTATGAACATTAAGAAAAAAAAACTCATCTAATTTATGCAAACTGTGTTTATGTGGGAGTTTAATGTTGGGAGAGGTTAGAAAAAGCCTTAAAGGGGGAGGAGGGCTCCTCCTTCCTGAGAACTAGGGGAGGAGGATAGGGTGGGATGAGATGAGGGAGGGAGGGACCTATGATTGAAATGTTACGTGAATAATTTAAAAAAATAAATAAAATTAAAAATTAAAAAAAAAGAAGAAAAAAAGAAAGAAAACGACAGGAAAGCTGGGCTTGGTGGTAAACTCCCTTGATCCTAGCACTTGGGAGGCAAAGGCAGGCTGTTACCTTTTAATTTAAAGCCAGCCTGGTCTACAAAGTGAGATCCAGGCTAGCCAGGGCTACACAGTAAGATCTTGTTTCAAACAAACAAAAAAGAAAAAGGAAGATTTCATGGGCCATAGGGAGGCGACAGGAGATGGGGAGTTTTGGCAGCTGGTGTAAATTCAGAATGTGAAATTGCTTTGTGCTCAGCTTCCGGGAGAAATTCTGGGCTCTGGTGGATACTATATAAATGCTATTCAGGATTAGGCTGAGTTATGGGTCTGAGGTTTTGGGGAGCCACCCAATGCCAAGAATCAGCACTCTTAGCTTACGATTAGTCACCTCCTATCTGAGACATGGTTCTCAAGTCTCCAGATCAAGAATGGCTTTGTTCTGTTTTCTATCAGACAGAAATGGATTCCAAAATTAGATTTAAAACTCAGTGCCAGAGCTAAAGTGATATACAGGGCACATGGAACAAGGGTTTTGTGGGAAGATAGTAGGGCAGAATCATCACCAGATTCTAGTACTTTTAGAATGCAAACATGAAAATACGTGGAATCAGAGCTGTGGCTTCAGGAATGTCATCATGTCCCTTCAGTGTCCTCTGTAAGAAATATCAAATGTTATAACACTTGTGTTTAGGACAAGGAATTAAAATCTTTTCATCTCCCTCACCTTGTAAGACTTTCATGCCAATGTTTGTTTTTTGTTTGTTTGTTTGTTTTTTTTTTTTTGTTTTTGTTTGCTTGCTTTGGTTTTTCAAGACAGGGTTTCTCTGTATAGTCTTGGCTGTCCTGGATTCAACTTGTAGACCAGGCTGGCCCCGAACCCACAAAGATCCACCTGGCTCTGCATCCCCAAGCCCTGGGATTAAAGGTGTGCACCCCTTATGGCTGGCTTTCCTATAAATGTTTTAATCCTCCCCACCCAGTAAAGCCTATGCTAATACCAAGACCGCTGCTCTATTAAAGGAATTTGATGGCTAGGAGCAGCGACCCTTTCCCCCTCCCTCCTTCTCTTCCTGTGCATCAACTCTTTTCAGACTAGCCAGCTGAAGAATATTGTGAGGTCAGACCCCAGCAGCCAATGGAGGGAAGACACAGCCATCGAGAAAACCCAAATTCACACTTCCTGTGTCTGTGCGTCGGCTCCTGTGAGCGTACCCTCTAAATCAAGAGTAAATGTTGTTGTCTTGTCCAGACACTTCAGTTAAAATGGTCTTCTTTTTGAGTGCTGAAGCTGTAGAGCAGGATTCCTATGAGATTACAGATGGCCTTGTTCGGCACAGAAAGGAAAGTCTGTTGGGTCAGCCTGTCTTCAGAGATAGTCTGTCTCCCCTCACCTTAGGCAAACCATTTCCAGAAGGAGAGTCTGTAAAAAACATGAAGGCTGGGCTACATCGGCAATACTTTCCTCACACCCAAGCCCCTCATCCTGCCCCTATAAAAGACCACAGCCAGCTCTTCCCCCTGACAGACCCCTCAGCTGCCCATAGAAGGGAGGCTGCCCCTTGCTGTGTGTGTGCTAATAAACACAGTCTGGTTGTTATGGTGTTGAAAACCAAACACCAAAATGCTTCAAGGTAAAACTTTGTTTTACAGCTGGGCCAAACTTATAACCTCCTCAGAAGTAGGAGAATGAATCGGCCCTGACCAAAAGCAGGAGAGTCGGCCCTGACCAAAAGCAGGAGAGCCTTTTTATAGCAAGTGAGCAAGTGATTACAAAAGCTTACAAAAGTGATTTAGTTAGTAGTTAATTATTTTATAGTCACGGGAAAAGTATGTGTTGTGGGTTGATGGTCAGCCAATTCACAGAACAAACCATGAAACAATGGTAGCAATTTATGACGTGTGAATCACAGGATTATAGAGGAAGAACAAGTAAAAAAACAAAAAACAAGTTGACTAGCTGGGGCCATGATTAGGGGAGAGAAAAACACCATAAGGAACAATACAGGAATGAATCAAAATGGAGTCAGTTGTCCCTTAACACCTGTCTGTTATAGGTCAGACTCTGGGTCACCTTCCCTTCTGTTGTGTGACAAAACTTTTCCTGAGAACACTCAACACAAACATTTACTCACCCCAAACAGGGAGCCCATGACAGACCAAAGTACACCAAAGTCCAGCTTGGTGAACCAAGAGTTTTATTGAGGTTACTTGCAGGTATATGGGTGAGGGGTTACTTACAAAAGCAGAAATGACTCAAAACCAGCTGTATTGCCAAAGGCCACCCCAGCCTGAATGACAGCTCACCAAGGCTGGGACCCTGGAGTGTACTGCACAGCTTGCAGGCAGCTCAACAGGTTGGGGAATGTCCTTTCCAAGTGACTCAGTCAAAACCTCTTCCAGGTGCTGGTTTCTGCTTCTTCCAGGCAGCTGTCAGTCTTCATTGCATCTTGGCTGCTCCTTTGAGAGGGTAGGGCAGAATGGGGCAGGCATGGCTAAGGTTCCCAGGCTTTGGGTTCGGGGGTGGGGGGATGGAGACAGAAAGGAGAAGAGAGGAGGAAGGAGGAGAAGAAATCACTTGGGCTGGGAAGAAGGACTCCAAGGATGTGGATGGAAAAAGTACCAAGTACAAGCAAGAATTCCTAAGATTATGGATGGAAGGTAGCTCAGATAAGGATGGTTAAGGTGGATGGCATTGGATGGGGGGCAGGGTTTGGGATGTGGATGGTGGATCTGCCCAGTCCAAGGTAAATAAGGCAATTACAAAATCTAGCAGGTGTCTGTGTCTTATTGTGATAGTGGGTTAAATAATGCTGCAATAATTGTAGGGCTAATAATAAAGAACATTTTTAGCCCAACACCATATTATTTACAATAATACTGGACTGAGAATAATCAGCTTTGCCCCTAATTAAGATTTAAAATACTACAAGACAAGGCTGAGTTATTAGTGCTTCCTCAAGCTCCGTGAGAGGAAAGAGAGTCCATTAGATGGAAGAATGGAATGAATTCTATCTCTGTCCCTGGGTGGAGACACGATATTCTAAGTCACCTCAAACATTTTTTTTTTTTTTTTTTTTTTTTTTTTTTTTTTTTTTTTTTTTAGTTCTCCTTATTGGGCCTGTTAATCACTGGCCCAGGAGACCAGCCCTCAGAAAAGCAAATACACCTGAGGAAATGCTAAGGCATTGTGAGAAGTAATCTGAATGAGATAATGTACAAAGAACCCCCTGCCTCTATGAACGGATCAGGACCCACTCAGACCCACAAGACAAAGGAGATTTATTTGCCCCAAAGGGACAGAGGCCAGGGAATAAGAAACAAAGATAAGTGTTGTAGGATATTTGATCCCATTGTGAACCCCAAAATTGTGAACTGTAAAACCCTGTTTCCTGTTTGGTGTGGTTGAGCCTTATCACACACCTTTAGCCCAAGAGCTTTTTATTATGTAATCAGGTGTGTAAGAACTTTTTATTATGGTCCAGTCAGCCCTAGTACACACCTTTAATGCAAGAGCTTTCTGTACACAGGATTAATAAAGTTAACCCTATGTCAAGAGGCAGAGCAAGAAACCAGCTGACAGGGATTAAAGAGAAGGAGAGACTTTGAGTTGAGGGGTTAAAACAACGTGAAAAGTTGAAAAGAGCTTTTAGCTTAAGCTCTGGCTTTAGCTTCGGCTTCAGTTCCCCAGTACCCCTGTTTTTTGGGCTTTGAGCTAGCAAGCCTTTGCCTAGGGATTTTTTTTGCCTTTCCTCCTGGGCTGTCAGTTGAGCTAGTGAGCCTTTGGGTTTTTGCCACCTGGACCTGAGCTGAGGAGGAAGGCCAGCTGGTTACTTTCTCTGCCTCTCTGAGCTAGCAGGTTTTCATCTCAGCATCTGGCTCCCGAGTCTTTATTGGTAAAATAGAATGTTTGGGGTTTTATTTTATTTTATTTTTTAAAGCAAACTGACAGGGATAGAGAGTAAAGGAGTAAAGGAAGGGGAAAAGGGAGATGGGCAGGGATAATTGTCCCAGAGGGGGAAAAAAGGCTAACTCAGGATAGAGAGGAGACAGATGTGGCCCACAGGAAAATGGCTGTTTATAAAGGTAAAAGGGGAACCCCGTGTTAGGACAAGGTGTTTAATTTTAATTGGGCATGTTCATTAGGTGAGCCAAATGGAGCTTTTGATTGCTGGATTTCAATACTTTGATAGCTGGACCTTGGTGGTCAGCCTCAGGAAGAGAAAGTGGCCAAATAAGGGAACAGACCTTGGTGTCTAGCTTTAGGAATATAATCTAACAGTTTTTAGCAAGGCAGAGGGCATGGGAGAGAAGGGCAAGGCATGCCAGAGACATGTTTGCCGTGCACGGGCTAGCTAGATCCTTCATCCCCTAACCCTGTAGTGAGAATTTTGGTGTCTCTAAAAACCCAGTTATGTTTTGTGGTTACATTTTTGTTTGAATCCCAGGTGTGGGATATGGGGCAGCTTCAGTTTGTCCACAGCCGTTAACTATGATTGTCTCATGCTCTAACATGGTCATGATTTTTGCTAGCTGCAGGGAGTTCAGTTCTACGGACTCTGGAGAGGTTATAAGTGCCAGATCCCCAAGTGAGGCAGGAGGCTCTCAGAGGGAAACGGTGGTGGCTGCTCCACCCCGCTGCTTCTGGTGGATGTTGCTGTGGTTTGTCAAGTGGAGCAAAGTGAGCCAAGAGAAGTTGGAGCTATCCTGACTGTGAAGACTGGACTTGTCTCAAGGAAACTGATGGTCCTAACCAGCAGGGGATAGTCTAAAGAGACCCACAGCCCCTTTCTCCTCTAACCTTCTTTCTCTCCTACCTAGTATTGGGGCATTGGAAAGGATTAGGGTGGAATAAAGGTTGGAAAGGTAGTAGATATATAAGAACCCAGATAAGATAGGCCAAAAATACATGCCAACATACTCTCCCCCACCCCCAGGGCAGTTATCTGTTGATCATCACCAAGGCCGCCCACTTTTCTAATTCAAAAGGGGTAACGTCCTCATCCCTGGCCCTCTGTCATCATCACTGTTGCTGTGAAGAGACACCATGACCAAGGAGGCAACTCTTATATAAAAGAAAGCATTTGGCTGGGGTGTGCTTATAGTTTTAAAGGTTTAGTCCATTGTCACCATAGTAGGGAAACGTGGTAGAACCTACAGCACAAGTGTTAAGCGCTGGAGACACTGGGCTTGGCACGAGCCTTCGAAACCTCCAAGCACATGCCCAGGGGCACAGTTTCTCCAACAAGGCCACGCCTCCTAACGCTTTCAAATAGTGCCACCCTCCTGTGAACATTCAAATCTATGAACCTATGGGAGACGTTCTTATTCAAACTACCACACGCCTCAGTGTATTTTTTGAACACTGGAAAAATCTCCAGCATGCTTGCCTCTACACGCTGGACATTGTCACTTTCTCTGAGGTACTACGCGCCAACTTCCATTGCTGAACCCGCTTGTTTTCTTGGACACTAACTCAAAGGCAGGTCTTCCTTCCTCTTCTCCATCTCCGTCCTCCCAGCAGCTGACATTTATAGCTTGCTTGATCCTGTGGTTTTCCCCTCAAACTTATGAAACAGTTGGTTTCCTTCTGAATCATTCCTTCACAACAAGACTAATATCCCACAGAAAGGAACCCTAATCTCCTGTAACACCACCTTTAAAACTTTTTACTCAGGAATAATCTAACAAGAAGCCTGGAGACCAATGGCAAAGAAGTCTGATTCCAAAATCATGGAACTAATAAGAATAGTAACATTCTAAAAAAATATTTTATTTTTATTTGGTGGAAATATTTGGAAAATTTCTTAACCTCAAAATGACTTTAGTTTTCAATACAGGAGAATATGTTATAAATATGAAATTTCTTTGAAGAGCTGGGGTGTAGCTCATTCCTAGAGTGATTTTTCTAACACACGTGAGACAAAGGGGTGGGGAGGGAGGGAGGGAGGAAGGGTCTTCCAGTCTCCCTAACCCTCTGAAAGTCATGCAGGGTGCTCCAAGAATGCAGTTTCTAGTTATTACCCATGCTGGGGTGAGATTTTTGGTGAAAGTTATTTTTGAGTTGTTCATGTGCCTGTAATTGGCCCCAACAAACTCTCTGGTTCACTAAATCAGATTTGAGTGAGTGGAATGTCTTTGGTCTGCCCTGGCTGCTCTGTCTAGGGTGAATACATGTTTAGTTATTTCTAAGAACAGCCACAGGACAGGAAGGACAGAGGAGGGAGGAGATGGGGAAGGGAGAGAGGGAGGAAGAATAGGAGGAAATATATACAGTTTTGCATATATTGATTTAGCATATCAGAAGGAGCAGCAAGAAAAAACATTTTTTTTTCCTGGTTCTCATCCTAACTAACTCAACCTTGTATACTAATAGGAATGAATTGTGCTGCCTATTGTCTTGCAGTGTGGAAGCTCACACCCAGCATTTCAACTTCATACACACACACACACACACACACACACACACACACACACACACACACAGTTTAAATGTGACTATTTACTTCTAAGCAGGTTGTAGCAATGGTCAAACAATCTTTAACTCGACTGACAGGAACTTATAAGGCACTGAAAAATTAAACTAAAGTGCCTGCTGCTTCCGTGGGAGCCCAGGTGGCAAGGCATCAGATTGGCAGTTCCGAGAGCGCGTGACAGTACTGCTTGCTGGCACCAGGTCACTCCCCCCACGAGAACACTTCCAAGCACGGGTCAGGAGGAGACAGCTGTGTGGCACTGTATTTCACTTGCAAACATAAAGAACAAGTTTTGAAATCATGGAAACAGGACGACTGACCCGTCCCTTCCTTCTATTGCTTACAGGTCAGTCCTGGACACTCAGGGGAACTTGCCAAGTTTTTAACCCACATTTGCTATTTATCGGGGTCCAACAATTTCCAGCCATTGTTTTAACGGGGAGCAGTACAATCATCAGTAACTTTGAGATATATGTGTACAAATATATATATGTATATATTTTAAGACATCTACCTACGATTTGGATTCTCTGGATATATTCTTCATCTACGTCAGGATTCTCTGATATGCCAGATTTAAGTTTTTAGGGATTCATTCCAGTGACCTGTTTTCGTTATTGGCTTTAAGACATGACCTCCCTAAGAAGCTAACCCTGACCTCGAACTCAAGTGATCTAACCTGTGGACTTAGCTAGGACTACATGAATGTGCCATAGCACTGAGCTCAGTGTTCCGTACCCATTTCTTGAGGAAGAAAGGAAAATGAAAAAGGAGAACAATAGAGAGAGAAGGGCGCAGGGGATAGGTATTCTGTGCTCGGTAACACTGATGACTCCTCAGAACTCTGGCTCTGGGATTATTGCAAACTGAAAAGGTGAAAGGAAACTCCCAACGGTTTGAAGTCTCCACAAATGTAGCGATGACAAGTTGGATTCTTAAGATGCCTCTGAACTACCTTAAACCACCCATCTTCAAAACAAACAAACACCACCTTATTTTGCTAGTTAAAGGAGACTCTAGCTTTTGTTATCATGAGCGTTTGCCTGCATGTATGTCTGTGTGCCATGAGGCCCAAAAGCAGCACTGGATTTCCTAAAACGAGAGGTACATCCAGATGGTTCTGAGCTGCCGCATAGGTGCAGGGAACCGAACCCAGGTCCTCTGAGAGAGCAACAAGTGCTCTTAACCTCCCAGCCATCTCTCCAGCCCCGAGACTCCTTACCTCTTTAACGGGAGTAGTATTCAGACAGATGGAAACAAAATCGTCCACTTAGTCTTTGATGTAAAAAACAAAGCATTCAAGGGACAGCCACTTCAGCCCCCCCACCCCCTTAGATGATGTGTGTAACTGAGTGCACAAGCTATGGCATCATCTCACGGTCAGGGCTACCTTGTTCAGGCCTCGACAGGAGGGCACAGCCCCTACACAGACAAGGCACCCATTCTCACCAATGACACAGCTCCAGGCAAGAGGGAAAAACATCCTTTCCCCGTGTGCCCGAACTCCGTCCTCTGAATTGCATGCTCAGCTCCAGAGAACGCTGTGATCTCTCCGGTCCAAAGGAGCCTCCTGCCACTGTCATTACAGCTGGTGCTATTTTCTTATTTAGGAAAACTGTGTAATGTGTTTAAAAAAAAAAAAAAAAACAAACCCACTGTAGAAGAGCACCACAATATTAACAATGAAATCAGCCATCTTGTTGAGTGTCCCATGCTTTTTAATGATTCATAATGAAGTTCCCCTTGATGGTGTGACGGTGGGACTGCGGCAGCCTAGGGGTCATCAACACTAGAGGGTACGCAGCTAGGACTTATTAGGATGCTTACAGAACAGGTGGCTCCACTGGCTCTAACCTCCTTTCGCGTCTACCGAGCCTCTCCTGTCACACTATTAGTTTACCCTTTACTTAAAACAGACAGAAAAGCTCACTTTAAATAATCAAGTATTCCATACATTCAAGTGAACACGTTTTATTAAATGCATACTAATATCTTTCTCTAGTATGTGAGTATACATAATAAATTAAAATGCATATTTATTAAATATAAGTAGATATAATACCAGAACATGATTATTCCAGATGAGAAATCAAAATAAACCCACTTTTAAAGTATCCTTTGGTCACTCCAAATTGATACTGTTCATAAAAAAAATACACCGGTTTTCCCTGGGGAAAAAATTAATTCCATAGCAATGTAGTTAAGGGACATGTTTTATTTCATAGCTTTCTGCAAGCGAAGTTGCTGTTACAAAATGATACAGGGGCTGCCGTCCACCCAAGCAAAGCAAACCTCACGTCTGCACGAATGCACTTTGCCTCACATTCTTATAGTATAGATGGCTGATGCCCAGGGCGCGTCTGGCGGCGACTAGAGCAACGGCACAGGGATGCTGGCAGGTGCTGGCACACGGTGGTACCCGGGATGCTGGGAGCATTCTCCTGTGAGTTTCTGTTGGTTACTGCTTGAAGAACTGGGTGTGGGTGTGTTTCTCCTTTTGTCTTCCTTCTAATTTATAGTTAAAGCATCTCAAAAAAAATAATAATAATAAAGATTTCCCTGCTATGTCTGTACGCTGTTCTGAACTTTCATAAAAGGTATCATGAGGTATCCCTTAATGTCAGCTATGTGGCGCTGTAGTTGTCGGAGAGAGTGGAGACTTACCTGGAGGTACAGTAACTGACTTTAGTGTGTGGTCTGCACATGACCGTGCAGAAACATTGGTTCATGTTAAAAGTCTTTCTTCCTTATCACATATGATGTGACTTTTACCCCAGAAAATCTGACCAAAAAAGTGATACAGATCAAATAAAAAGACAAATAGACAAATAAGGCCATCTGCAGAATTTAAAACTCGCCTCCTGCGATATTTCACAGTAATTTCTACATCGTATTTTACATCATTCACTTAAATAATAAACGCTCAGGGGAGGGGCTTGCCGGAGCCAATTGCACTATCTCTTCGAAGACTTGTCTAATTTGCTGGCAGGTGACTTCCTCTGGGGTGTGGGGATCTTGGAAGGCTTGGCTGTGGATGGCCGAGAACCTGCTCGGGGCCCAGGTCTGTGTGTCTGTGGGACGGTCTCCACGTCCGAGCACACGGACTGAATTTCTGAAATGTCAAAGTCTGAGGCATCGCTGCCTCGGCGGCTGCTGGCCCTGCTGCCTGCTTTGCTTCCGGCTCTGCTTCCGGGGCGGCTGGGCGTCTTCCTGGCATCTGGAGAGGAAGGGCAGAGAGGAGTCACCTTTATCGTCTGCTCATCTCACAGGATTCCGGAGAACCCAAGGGTCTCGTGTAACGTCAGTGTGCTCTTCCCGCACTCAGCTCACACAGAAAATTGCACAAGGGGCGGCAGCCTCATTGTAAGGGACGTGAAATAGAAACGCCCAGGCTGACACACCAAGGGGAAGCTCAGGCTCACCCTAGGCAAGAACTTAAAAGTATCCATCACACGCTGACACAGAGCATGCCCCTGCCCAGTAACTGGGTTTTCCCTGGTGACCTGGACCAGCCCCTGTGCTCTCTGAAGGGCAAAGGCGGCTCCCGGAGCAAGGGGACAGACCCGGCGTTTATGTTTAGGCCCCGCCACTCTTTGGCCCTCTCCAGAAGCCATTGCTTAGGCACCTGTTCCTCAGATTCGTTTACCTCCTGTCTGTCGGGGAATCGGGGCGTCACTTCGTTTCAAAAGCACTGCCACGCAATGCAGTTAGGAAGAGAGGGAAGAAATGCCACACACTCACCAGCAAACTGTGTTCGGACCCTGGCAGCTGCGGTGGTTATCAAGGCACTGTCCTCCCCGGAGTGGAAGCCTTTCCCTGACAGATAGCCAGGAAGTCGCAGCTTGCTTCCCTGGATTGGCGTTCCCTGTGTGACCAGGCAAGAGATCACTTAGGAACGTGCCCGAGTTTCCTGAAACTCCACTGACACCCTTTCCTCATGGCTGGGCCGTCTAGACAAGCCCTCTGAAGGAGGTGGACACGCTTCAGTTAAAAGAGGTTCATGGCTGCCCCTCGCTCTCCTCCTCCGGTTTTTGTCCTTACTCAGGTAAGGGAAACCTTCCAAAGAAAATGGCTCCCTGCCTGGGGAGGGAAACCATGAAACCAGAGTCCCTGCAGAACACACAAGCCCTGGTAAGAAAGACCTGAATCAGACCGCGGTGGTGTTAGTATCTCTCAGACATCAGTGTTACAGTGTGAGAGCGGTCCCTGGGCTGGCGACTGTGCAAAGCAGGGAGCAGGGAGCTGCAGACTGTGCCTGGACACTCCACTGCCTTCTCAGGAAAGCTAGGCCGATGTTAAACAGAGATTCTGAATGAAAAAATACCCTTTGATAAGACAGCGGGGAGGGGCTGGGGCGGGGTGGGAGGTGGGGGAGACTTGAAAGGGAGGTGTGACCTTCTAACTTCATGCTGAATGTGCTCTCTTCTTGAATGTGTTTACTTCTTGGCTCTCTATTACTATTTCTTCGTCTTCTTTTTTTTTTTTTCTTTTCTTTTTTTTGGCTGTTTACTTTGTGTGGTACTGGCTCAACCATGTAAAACTTATAGGCAATACTTCTGGGATACTTCTTGAAAACTCGTAAAATGTATGGAGCAAGTTTAAGACAGTATGTTAAGTCTACACCCATCTTTCTGGACTGTGACATTTTAGAAATTCTACGGAAGTTAAAAACGCTTGAGCATGAGGGATTTCTTTGTCAATGAGCACACGGCCAAGAAGCCATGGAGAAAACAAATCTATGGAAATAATGATTGTATTTTTAGACTGCGCTTCCCATTAGAGTTCACGATTCTTAATAACGCATGTGTAGAGCTTTTGGTGTTGGCGTTACCATTTGACAGTGCACTTATTGGTGTTAGTACCCGATTCCAACCCCGTTTACCTGTGCACTCTGCACACACACCTGAGTGGCGTCTCTTTGGTAGACACGTAGCCCAGGCTGGCCTTAAGCACACTGTGCTGCCGAGGCTGGCCTGTGACTCTGATCCTCGTTTTCATGCTTCCTACTGTTTGGCATCTTCCTTTATTGCTTCCCACTTTGCTTTTGTGACAGTTTCTCACTGATTTGCTAGCTTGTCTCTTTCCAAAATTTTCTGTCCCAAGTACCTTGCTTTCAGGTGGGTTCTGGGGATGTGAACTCAGGTCTCATGTTTGTAAAACTGGACACAGAAATTTAGCCCCAAATATTAAAACAAACATTGATCTATGATTTGAGGTCCTTTAAGGGCTTTTCAGTTTTTACAGAATGGATTCATAGACTTTTCTGGATGTAATCTGTGATGCTAGTGTGGGACTCAGGGGAATGAAGAGGAAGGAAAAAGTATTTAAAGGGAGTCCATGTTTGTCTCAATTCCCCGACTCGGCTAATCAGGACTGATACTGAAAAAAGAAGGCGTCCACCTATTCCTATTAATACGAGCGTTACTTAACAGAAAAAGTCATGAAAACCATTAAGGGTTTTTAAAAAGTGCTATATTTCTTTTATTCAGGGGCCTTGGCTTTATTCCTAACTATTAAGCCAAATATAGCTCCTTATTTCCAATTAAAGATGTTTACAGACTCCTTCCCCTTTGTTGTAGTTTTAATCCAGGATGTGAAGTGGTGTCTACACTGATCAACTCACAGAGGTTTCTTTAAAAGAACAGATGGTTGATTTTGTTTTTGGGGGGGATTGTTTTGTTTTTAGACAGGGTTTCTCTGTTTAATAGCCCTGACTGACCTGGGTGGGACTCACTCTGTAGACCAGGCTGCCCTTGAACTCAGAGATTTACCTGCCTCTGTCTCCTGAGTGCTGGGATTAAAGGCGTGAGCCACCACCACCCGTCTAAATGGCTGATTTTTAGTTGAGTCGATCTATTACATAAGTTAATCTTGGCAAATGTCATATTCCCCAAATATCTTCTCTCTATACATGCCATTTTGAGAAGTGACCCGTGTGCTTAACTGAGATTAGTTACAGCGTAATACAGACACCTTCTGAAAATGACAGCTCTCTACCTCCCTGTGTCTGTCCCTCTGCACCTAGAACCGAGAACTATGTCAAAGCCGGCCAGTGTGCATGAGAAGGAATGAATGCCACAGACATTCAGAGGGACCATCCAGGGCGCACACTTGCTAAAATTCTTTTACTCTAAGTAATTCCCTTGCAAGTGGCGTTCCTCATCTAAGGGAATGTGCCACGTATCTTTTCAAGTTATGTCTACTGCCAAGAGCACTCCACCAACATTGAAAGAAAGCTTTCCTAGGCCTGGCTATCCACGGAGAATTCAGTATGAGTGAGAACAAAAGCCGAGGGGCATACGCAGACCGACGGGGTGGCCGTTGTAAGTGGCCGCCGTCTTTCCCGACAGCCCTTTACTTCACTCTCACGTCCCCTGACAGGCAGTGCACACACGAAGGCAGTGGCAAGGCTGTTAGTAGGTGACAGTGTCAGTTAAGGCAGGCTGTTAAGAATGGTGTCTGGGCCTTACGATACCTCTGCAGATGACACGGGAAAGTCTGAGCACTCTGCTGCTTTACAAGGAGTTGACAGTTTGCTGTTTGTCAACCATGGTTTACCATAATTGCGTGTTAAAGGATGGAGGATCTGCATGGAACAACGGCAAATCAAATGTAAAGGACAGCAGACAAAAACAAAAACACAACAAAAAACACCGAACCCCCAGAAAGGAGAGTCATAGCAGAGTCACATGACACAGGCAATAATGAAGATAAAGGTGGATGGAGCCGAGGACAAATCAGACATAAAAAAAAAAAGAATACAGCTTTACACAGAAAACTCAGTCTGAAAGGTGACCAAGCCCCAAGACAGGTAACCCTGGACAGAGGGCGGCTTCATGGGTCACTGGGCAAAGCATATTTAAAAATATGGTGGGAAGAGATACAAATGGCTGTGCTTCGGACAACGAGGGAAGGTCCCAGCCTGGGGTCCTACCTTGGGTGTGCTGGCCGCAGCGGGCACCTGTGGGGAGGCTGCCTGGCCAGCGTGACTGGACGCAGAGGTGGATCTGTTGGGGGACGCTCCTCGCGAGGAAGGCCGTGACCGGCGGCCCCGCGGCCGGAAGGCGGCCATCCCCTGGCTGGCGCCGTCGGCTAGGATGAACTTCTCGCGCAGCTCCATGTTGGTCCTTCCTTTGGCTGGATCGCGCACGCACAGCGAGGACAGAGAAGGGAGAGAAAGCACTCAGTCTTTGCGGAGGAGGGGAGGGCCGCCTGGCACCAGAGAGCACGCTGGGAATTTCGAGAACATCTTTTTGCCATGCCAACTCCAACTCAGCATAACAAGAAGTTAAATGCATTCCTGCACAATGCATTCCTCTCGGATTCGGGGGAGCGTGGAGATGGGAAAGGGGGTGCTCACTCTACCACTGGGCACCAGCGGGGGAGCCAGTGTGAAACGAGGTCAGCATGGAGATGGGAAGCTCATGCCACTGTTAATCCACGAGCTGCCGAGGCCCTCCTTCTGTCCCCCTTACACTGAGCATACAGGTCAGGAAGGCTGGGCTGCACCTTTTGCATGTATTGCTGAGGTCTGGGGAAGGCCAGCATTTAACACTGGGGTTAAACGATTACACAAAATCGGAGGTGGCTTGTTAGTCATGACGATAACATAGAAACTTCCAGAATTGTCACTGAGGTGAGGCAGCTAGTATTTTAATTTTAGGCCTTAAAAAAAAAACGAAACAAAACAAAACAAACAAACAAAAAACAAAACAAAAAAACCAGAAAACCAAACCAAACCAACCAAACGAAAAAACCTGTTTTACCGACATGCGGTAACAAACACCAGACCCAGGAATCCACGAGGCAATCAGCGATGTGGCACTCATACAAACACATATGCACATGGAGACCACTCCACAAGGACCCGATGGGCAGCGTGTCAGCGTGTGCCCCGTCACTCGCGTAACGGCCGCACTCGCTGGACCACGAGTGTGTCGCTTTTTCGGAACTTAAGGTTAGAAGCCCCAGCTCGCCAGGTGTGAGTTAAGCCATACACGTGAATGAAGCGTGTTATAGTAAAACAAATCATGAAAGCGAGAATGTGAAAGTGGGGAAGAGGAAAGCAAGGGGGGAGAGCCAAAGAGAGGGGTTGCCAACCTATAGTAGGCTGAGTAGTAGTAATTGAAGAGTTTGATTCCGAACGTAACATTTTACTCCCATGATGATGAACTGGAAAAGATGACACAGGATACCAGTCACATTAGAGAGCACTGTTAGCAGGGAGACAAAGTCCAGGAGGCGGGTACGCAAGGGGTGCTCCGGCCCAGCCTTCAGCACGCACTCGGGAGGAGTTGCACCAGCAGAAGAAGCCCTGCAAGGCCCCACGCAGCCAGGAGAAGAAGCGACTGCAAAGCTCGGCCAGCCGCGCTAGCTGGTCCTCCGTGACCCTGGGACCCCGTGGAACAGTCTGCATTTTCAGCGCCCTTTCCTAACCACTGCTGCGCTCACCTCGGGCTGCACCCTTGTCACAGCGCAGCCAAGTGCGCCACAAAGGCCTTCAATGGAGCTGAGGCAGTCCTACCGCCTGGCCGACGCTGTCCCCATCTCAAAGGCAACGAGACTACTGATGTGACTATGGGGAACAAGCCTACCTCGACACCAGTCACACAAAACTGGAGTGCAGTAACAATGGCTGTGCTACTTGTTTACATGTTTACTGGATGATATTTATTATTAGAACACTTTTTTTTTTTTTTTTTTTGGTATTTGTAAGAAGCTTTTTGTAGAGCAGCCGTGTCAGGCCAGACACAGCCTTGTGCATCCTATAGTGACTGCATTTCCCCGCTGCATTTTTATTCTGTGCTCAATTCAATCTCGCATTGCTTTATTCATCAGGGCTTTTGGAGCAACAGGTAATGTCACACACGCACGCATGCGTGCGCCCTACATACCCCTGGTGTGTAGGACAGTAAACCATTTAGGTTTGTGTTAAGCACACTTCATGCCTGTACCGTAAGGAAAACAGCTGACATCACATTTCTCAGAACAAATCCCCAGGGCTAAGTGAACACGGTGGATGGAGAGCGAGTGATGGAGCGGGAGTGCTCGTGCCTTGCTGCGCTTCACTTTAAGCTGCATCTTCAGCTTACAGAGGTCAGCACTACTGTGTGGCTGGACTTGGTAGACAGGCCTGCTGACTCTGACCCAGCTGACTCCAGATGCCAGCGCTGAGAGGGAGGCTTCCTGCAGGGCTTCCCACTTGGCAGCCTAACAGGCCGGGCTATAATAAGCCCACAGATTAAAACGAGTCATCACAGTCCTTTTGTTTTCTTTTTAAACTCTGAAAATAATGTACACTTACTGAGTAGATGGTACCTAACTACAAACTGTAATCAAATAGTCACATGACCAGTTAACAATCTAATGACCGTAGGACATAAAAGCGGGACTCAGGGATGGGGAGACGGCTTGACGGTTACTAGCAGGTACTGCTAGTGGGCAGGGCTTGAGTTTAGTCTCAGTGCCCATGGGTGGCTCACAACCAACCACCTGTAACCCCAAGTCTGGAGGATCCGATGCCTCCGGTCTCTGAGGACTCTGGCACACCCATACACACACCACATGCATAATTAAAAACAACACTATAATCTTAAAAAGATAGAACAGGTATATTGAAAGCTAACTTAAAACTCTTGGGTTGGCAGGTCTGAAGAAAGCTACAATATCATATTTATATTTCCAATATTCTGCTATTCAACTTTGAGGAGTGTTTGCTTTTGTTTTTAAGTATTGCTCTCCCCTCATTTCATAGATATTTGACTTCCAAACTTTTACTCTCCAGTATTCAGCCTTGGGGAGTGGAAATGTCCTTTTGAAAACTGTAGACAGGAAGGACTTACACACAGAAAATCCAGACTGTGTTTTTTGCCTACCTGTCTCAAATTTATTTCATTAGTGGGAAAATAAGAGAAGGGGGGAGGGGAGGGCATGTTTCACATCAGCTATGGGGTTCAAGCTGGGCCAGTTCGCTCTCAGTGTGGGAACATACCCAGCACTCCCGGGCTCTCACCGGGCTCACACCTGACCGAAGGGTCTCCTTACCCCTGCACGGATCATTTTTCACTAAGAACTCATCCAGAGCCATCCATCCACCTCCAACTCGAACCATCACCGTGCTTCGCAGGATCCGGACCAGTCGAAGTTGCTGGGAGTCTCCAAACTAGGCAGTGAAGAGAGAAAGGACCTCTAATTGTCAGGGCCGATTCTAAGCGAGGGGAGGGCATGCAGCTTGGAGCAGCGTAAGCAGCCAGCATAATTGCTTGCTTAGTTCACAGCGATTAATTAGTGAAATCTCGAAAGGGGTTTGTAATGGTCTACATTAGACTGCTGCATGCCGATTTAGCCCGGGGGAAGCAGTTTGGAAAAAAAAAAATCACAAAGGTTAATCAAGTGTAATGTTGAGGCTTTGTACTAAAGTTACAAATGATTTTCCTTTCTTGTAACAGAAGCAACACTCACAAAGCAGAAACTGAGGATGTCTCTAGGAACGAAGCACAGCCATGAAAAAGAAGCGCAGGTCCACTTGCCCAGGACTCACACAAAACAAAGCCTTCCTAAAGACTTCACCACGCTGACTCGGGAGCGTCGCCCCTCAGGCTAGAACTACCTTCCTTTGCGTCTGTGAGAAACTCTTAAACTCCTTTGTTACTCTTAGGAGAGTTCTCACTTGGGGAAAAAAGTAATGGATGCTTATGACTAATAAGAACTCCACACTAAAACTCTGCATCTCTAACGGTCTGGCAAACCAGCTGGCTGGAGGCTGGATTAACACGCCACTTTGTGCTACTGCAATCTTAAAACAGACGCCGACAAATTAGCAGTGACACGGACTTCAAATCTCAAAGGGTTTTTTCTCAAAGCTGTTTGTACCACGGGTGCTGCAAGCCTTGCACAATCACTAGGCCACAGGTAGTTCCGATCATAACTTTACTTGTTTTCAAAGTCTGTGAGAAATGATGTTTATACCTGGAAATCATTTATAAGAGGCTCGTGCCCAACTGGGAAAAGCACCATATTGAATTTCATGCTTATCAACTTGGCAAGTGACAAAGAAAAAAACGAAGGAACAAACAGTCCGCTAGATGCCAACAGCTTCTTGGCAGAATTGCCTGTGACTATTCCCCTTGGTGTCCTACGATGAGCAGAAACACTCCGAGACTTTTCTGTAGTCTTTAATGCTGGACTTTAGGGCAAGAAGCCTAACAAAGGCCAGCCAGAGTCCGGCCAGCAACCTAAGCGCAGAAGGCCACAGAGGTGCTCCAGCAGGGTCAAGCACTGCACCTTGACTAAATCCTTCCTAAATCTGATTGTCAGACACTTGAGACCTAAATATCCCTATGGATGAACTGCTCCTGAAATGTGAATTTAAAAATTAAGACCTGTATTTATATTGTTAGAGACAAAAAATTGTGCTGCTAGTAAGCAGAGGGAAAAGAGGGCATGAAGAAAATTACCCTTAAGGAACCAGATAATTGGATCAGATAAATCTTGTTCAAGACCAGATTCAAAATTAGACTTAAGGACACAACTAAAAACACTTCATAAAATGATATTTTGGTTCTTAAATATGGTAACTTCTGATTTTACTTTTAAAAGGTCTTCTCCAGACAACTAATGGTGTCTTTAGAATTCCTCTAATTTTCCCAAGGCCAAACCATGAGACAAGAAAAACAGACTAATGTTGTTCTTTGTACTTTCAGCAATAAAATCTTTGAATGTATTTCTCTTATTTTGTATGAAAATGAAATATGTTACCCTACTTGCTTACTCAGAAAATATCAAGCATGAAAAAGTAACATTTAATCTGTTATAACAGATGTTTTATCCTCATTTTATCTTACATATTGTACATGAGTGTTAAATTATCACCCTGTACCCCATAACTTTATATGACTATGATATGTCAATTAAAAAATTTCCTGGGAAAACTCTATTCAGAGTAATGGAATAATTTTACTCTACACTTGGGTAATTTGCACCTTAAGATGTAGTGTGACTGGAGACTGGAACAGCACCCAGAGGCCGACTTGCATCTACATGTGGTCCTCTGTGTATGTATTACAGTTTTCACTTTAGTACTTTCACGGGGCCCCTGAGTGCGTGAACGAGTGGGTCTCTGATTCTTGTGCCTTCTCTCGGGGCTCCTTCCCTTTTGTTGGTTTGCCTTGTCCGACTCCGGCGTGACCATTCTATCTTACCATGTTTTAGTTTGTTGTTATCTCTTAGAAGCCTGTTCTTTTCTAAGGAGAGACAGAAAGGGAGTGGATCCAGATGGGAGAGGAGGTGGAGAGGAACCAGGAGGAGTAGAGAGAGAGGGGATATATTATGTGAGAAAAGAATCTATTTTTAATAAAGGGGGAAAGATGGAGTGTGGCCTACGATTGAGCAGCGACCACTACCTAACACGGTCTGCTCCCTAGAACAGGGCAGGCAAAGCATCTGGAACATGTGCCCGTTAAAATGTAACTTCTCGTATGCGCATTTTAACATCCTGATCATGCTGCAGCGCCACCAAGCAGTCCACGCTGACTTAAATGTCAGTGCAAACGTTTGGCGAAGACAGCACAGAACACGACCCGGCATGCCCTGGGCACCAGTGACTCAGAGCCAGGCAGCGACGGGACACGCCTGCCGCTCCCGAGCCCGATCAAGACCTCTTGGTGCTTTGTCTTCCCACAGCCACTGCTTGACACTGCAGTCTGTCATATGTGCTCAACAGTCTGACACAGTGACGTGTGGACAATCAAGTGTGTGTTCCAGTGACCACTGGCATTAACATTTGTTAACAGTGAAAAATGGGACTTGAACACTGAGTTTTGATCCTTGGAGCCAGCCAATCAGCTACAATTCATTATCTGGTTCGCTTAAACGTAATCTCCTCGCTGGAGGCACAAAGCAATAAAGGAGTCCTGGATCCAGGACTCTGAGAGCGCTGACAGAAACAGCACACCAACCAACACTGTAGGAGCTAGCAAGACAGCATGGAAGGACTGGCCATGGCAAGCTTTAATGACTATGAATTCAAGATTAAAAAAAGTCATTGGGAACTTGAGATTCCACTGGTTTATACCTGATTTCCCAGGAAGAACTGATAAAAAAAAATGAAAAATGGAAGAAAGACAAAATTAGTTCAACAGGAACCTTTCTATATGGATCAAACGCACACACACACAAACACACACATACACACTCTCACACATATACACTCACACACACCACACTTATATATATATATATATACTATTTCCCAGTCTCTCTCTCACACACACACTCATATACTCTGTCTCTCTCTGTCTCTCTCTCCCATACACACACACACTCACAACTCACACCCTGTGCTCCAGGATACAGTATTTAACTTAGGGATATGCAAGTATCCATTTGTTCTGATGTCAAGCCAAAAAGTTTTATTTCATTTTTTTTTTTTTTTTACAAATTTATTGAAAAAAAAAATCCTGATTTCAAACTGGAAAAAAAAAGTGTAAACAGTTAAAGTTTTCAAATTGAAGTTAAAATGGTAGATGAACATCCTTTAAAAATGAAAATGTGTTACACTATAACAAGCCATACTAAGGACACTTTACACATGCTCCTCCTTTTCTGCCGACTAAAAGATATTTAAAAAAAAGGAAAAAAGAGACAGAATGATCGAATTTATAAAAAAAGGAAAAAAGAGAACAGAATGATCAAATCACACTATTTTAATGTGAACCAAGTTCATTTAGGTTTTGAATAAAAGCAAAAATTACTATATGAATGGAAAAAACTATCTTTTTCATATTTACAAAATGAGTATTTTTTAAATTCTAGAAAAAAGAAACAAGATTTTAATTTCATGGTTGTGAATAGCTATTACTTAGAAGCTCGAAGCTTACCTCTATTCATAATAAAATAAAGTAATGTGGAACAGCTTGGACATATGACTTAAGTATTTTACTTTTAGTAATTTTCTCCTTAAAAGTGAGATGTGTGTGACATGGCTCAGACAGTAAGGGGACAGTCATCGAGCCTGAGGACCCAAGTTCAGGCCCTACAATTCATTTAGGAGAGTGTTGACGCCCACAAGATGCCCTTTGACCTCTATGCATATTGTGGCATGTATGTATGTACATGCACACATGCACGCACACACACACACACACACACACACACACACACACACACACAGATGTGAAAGGAGTTTGAACATCTTGTGCATGTCACAGATGGCCGGCCATTCAAACGCAAGCTCTCTGTACAACATACACATTATGTAATCTGGAAATTCAGCCAGTTTAAGAATGAGAAAAGCTGCGGGGTTTCCTACACCACTACATCTTGCGATGGTGTGAAAATAATTAGGGTTCCTAGAAAACAACGTAGATCCAGCTGACACACACTTCAACTTGTGCTCTCCAGAGACCCGGGCCCTCTGAAACACTCACCCTGTATTTGTTGTCACCGATTTGCTCAACCTGGAATCGCTTCGCACATTTACACTTTGCAACTTGCCTCGTGACCTGTTCAAGACAAAGGTGAAATACTCATTTTAATCTTGGTGCTTCACAGGGGGAGCCTGGGAACCCAGGAGCTGGTTGTGAGTCACGCAGACACACTGGCACCGCCGTACACAGACACGCACCTCATCCTCGATTTTATCCGCATCTGTGATGGGCTTGTATGCGTCTTTGTTCGGATGCAGAGCGGCCACAAACTCATAGTAGTCAATGTACCCATCACCGTCTCTGTCAAAGATGTCGGCCACGGCGCTCATCTCCAGGCGGCTGGTAGGGAACTCTGAAACGTACCGGGCAAATCTGGTAAGGTCGTTTGCTACAACTTAGACATATTTGACTGCATATTTTAATCTTAATGGGGCTGGTCTGGGTGATTGAACAGTTAAAAAAAAAAAAACTCCTCGATTTCAGCATAATAAATCAACAGTGTATGACCCAAATTCATCTTCAAGAAGTAGGATGAGGGGAGGGAAGCCCTCTTCCGGGGTTAGTCAGCAGCACTGGCCACTTCTGTGGAGTCGCCAAATAATCTGACCCAGGGCACTCATGCCCTGTCAATGTGACTATCAGGCCGGAATTATTAACTACAATTATCATCAAATCAGCACTCACTGATTTGCTTTTATATGCCAGCTAACTCACAGAAAATTCTTAGAAGCAAATATTACAATTTATTTAACTATTAACACAGCCTGAGGAGAGAGAAGGAATGTTCCCGTGGCTGCACAGAGCAACAGCGTGCCTCACTCAAGAGCTGAAATTATCACATGCTTTTCCAAGCTGGTGAGTTCCTGGTCAAGTTAAGAGGCATCACTGCACTAGCAACGCGAGTCTATTAGCCCCACCGTCTGAAGCTGCGCTTCTTTTCTGTACAAATTCTTCTAGCTATGGTCATCTGTCTTGGGACCTACTTGAGGAAAGGATTCCGTCGATAAACTCCTGCCGCGTGATCTTCCCATCTTGGTCCTTATCGATTCTCCTGAAGAAATCCATCACCCGCGACTTCTTATGATTCATCCACCTCATGTATTTTTTACGCCAGATATCAAAATCGAAGTTAGCAAACTCCCTCAGCTAAAAAGGACAAAAGTTTTGGCCGAGTCAGTGCTGTGGGCTCCAACTATCTTTAAACCTTTGTCCTTATTCTTTAACTTCATACAAGTCCACAATGACATACCACAATATCAATTTCACATTCTCCCCTCCAACTCTCATAAACCCCCAGACCCTCCCACGACTTCACGTTTCTGTTATTTTTAGCCTTTTTTTTCACAACTTCATTAAATAACTCGGTATTTATGTGCATGGGTGTGAACATCACATTCTGGTTTCTGCTGGCTCAATCGAGCCGCTGATGACAGGCTCCCGGTGGTACGCATCTCTCCCACGTCAAACCAAGACGTGACCTTACAAATGACTTCTTATGAGGTTTATCTCACCGCATCACTGATGTTTCTTTGCAAATAAAACCTTCAGATGAAAGCTGCTCACGTCACGGAGGTGTGCCCAGAGCGCCAGCAGCGCCTTGGTGCAGCCCAGGCCTGGGCACGTGTCTACCCTGCCCCTCTGTCCTATCAGCCACCCCTGTCTGTTAGACATCTAACATTTCCAAATTTCGCAACGTAACAAAGAGAAGCCTTCCACCACAGGGTCCAGACGGTAACAGACGCGTTCACCGGGGGAGCTGGCAGCAGACACGCCCAGTTAGAAAGCCTTTCTCAGAGATCAGCCAGTTGAAATGTAAGCTTTCTAGGTTTCGGATCCCTACATCCAAATCCCGAAGACCCGTTTCTTACAGAAACATGCACAATCTTAGTGTTTCTTTCCGGAGAGAAACAGCACTCGGATGGTAAGGATTTGCTTATGTGAGAGAAAATCATGCTTTTGTGCAGCGCAGCACAGAAAATGAAGACCAAGAGACAACGCAGAGGTAAATGCAAGCGTCTGCAGACCTCCTCCAGCCTGTCCAGGGCGTCGTTCAGCTTCCGCCGCCTTTCCAACGCCAGGAGCCAGACCTGCTGCCATTTGCTGACCAGCAGGTTAACCCGGGGATTCTTGGTTTCGATCTGTGTCTGTGACCCAGAGGGATACAGGCTTGATGCCGGGACGCGTTTCCCTGTTAAAATACAACTCCAGTCAGATGGCAGAGCGGCTTGTGTGCCGATGGGCACTGAGATGGGTGAGGGACTTTTGGCTCGTAGACAACGCCGACCCTAACTCCTGTGTACGGCACGGAAAATCACTCCAACCCAGCTATCCTTACTAAGGTTCGCATTCTGATCTTATGCACTGCAGACATGCTATCTCGATGGAGCCCACTAAATACCGAAAACTGCAAACTTAATGCTTCCAACATTTCCCCACGGACATTCGTGCCACTTCAATGATGAGGCGTTGTGGTGAGAAATGTTAAGAGAAGTTACAGGTACCTGTCCTTCTTAGAGCACAGGGCTGAAACATGGCAGGCTCCGGAACTAGAGTTGGATGCTTCAAAACAACAACAGAGCCAAGAAGATGTGTGGGTCCTAACCTTGTCCCACATCTATTCTCCACCAGGCCTGTACGTTTCCTCTCCTACGTACACACCCACACTCACTTTCTGGCTGCTTTCACAAGTCTCCACAGTTGCATAAAATAATGCTCACAGGGCATTTTCCCTACCTAAGTAGGGCTAGATATGGCCTAGAAAAATGACTGCCCTGTGACCATACTGCACCCAGGCTCTGGTTTTTGAGGGTAGCTACATGCTTGAACGTATGCTCCATGAGGGCTAGCTCAATTCGTCCAAAGACGTTACAGAGCACCCTCTTTTGCAGAGAGGGGAGCCTCGCTGAGAAGGAGGCGTCGCCTTCAACATTAGGCTTCTCAGCTGGTCGGTGGTGGGGACAGCAAGGCACCTCCAGCATTGTAGCTACACAATCGCCCGGTCTCCCTGTGGCAAAGTAATTACAGCGACTCTGCTCCCGCTTAAAAACAAAACAAAACAAACCAAGACACCGTTTAGAAACATACAAATTGTACGATGTAGACGGTACTGGTCAACGTTCTCCGAGCTAACTGCTACCGTTCTGAATGCCATCTGGTGGGTTAGGACTGACCAGGAGATGAGTAAACAGAGTCGCAGCCAGAGGAGCGTGAACAGGGTCAGCTGTTCTTCACCCAGATCAGTTTCTGTTGTTTGCTTTTGTGACATTTATACAATAGAAGGAAAATGGACCAGGTCCAAGCCGGGGTGTGTGTGATGATTTAGATTCCTATTTAAATGACCTCCACCTGTCATTGTCTTCTCTTAAGGGTCCTCTGTTACCAAGCCCTTCTGAGTAGTTTGAACACATGTTTATAGTATCAGGCCTTCAGAGGTGGAGACAACAAGATTACAAGTTCAGTACCAGCCTCGGCTATATAGCGAGTCCTGGGCCAGGCAAGACTACATAGGGAGATTGTAGCAGCAAATAGAAACCCAAGTAGACTGAATGCAGCTGCTTTGGTCCTGGGCTTCACATGGAGTCTTCTCACTCTCCCCAATTTCTTTTAGAATCTGAACAGTATACTTTAAACAAAGTTAAACACAGGCACCTCAGTATAGCTTTTTACTTGAAAAAAAAAAAAAAGATAAATACTTACAGCCAACATTTTCTTTAAGAAAACCTTTTAAGGCAGACTGCTCTCATGGCATAGCTACTTTCTTTCTAATTTCCAACAATAATTCAAAAGGAAAGGGAAGTGGCTTGGTCAGCCATCTTTGTTTTTAGACCCTGCCCTGCTTACTTCCGGCTCGTCCCTTGTCCAGGACGGGAATGTGAGACTGTATTGAGGAAGGATCGACAGCTCTTCTCTTATAGGTCTTGGTGACTTTGTCAACGTCGGGCTGTTTTCTGGTCATTTCCTCCATGAAGGTCTGAAAGGAATGAGGATGTCAATTAAATCAATGTACAGATTAAATCAACATTAGGGATGAACAAAAACCCAGGATGAAAGGACTGTGCTGTTACTCTTGAGGGATCATGTTAAAAGACTGTACTAGTCAGTGCTTTTACTGATTTCCAAAGAATAATGTAAAACATCACACCTGACCAAAGCAAATTCAAATTAAAAAACAAAACTGTCACTTTTCAGTTTGAAAAACAACACAAGCTAGTGGTCCTAAATATCTGCACCAACTAAGCCTGAACTGCAAAGCTCTTCCACCAGGGATTTTAGTGAGCATTTTCCTGCCATGGAACATTCCACCCTCACAGTTTAAACACTTAAATGACTGTGCACAGCTGCAGAGGGTGGCCATGTTGACCGCGTATGTACCCAGTGGTCATAAGCATCGACTTTAAAGGGCCTGAGGTTGATGACATTACCCTTTACTGTAGTTAGGTTTAAAAGGCTTGGTATCCTGCCATTCCTCATTGTGTCTCCTTGGCTTCTTGTTGTTGACTGATCCCTACATGTTGGGTACGTGGCAAAGGTGGAGGAAAGGCAGAGGCTGCGGTGAAAAGTGAGACAACACGGGTCTGGAACGTTCATCATGTTGGAAAACCTGAGCCACTCTGATAACTCCTGACCACACGAAGCATAACCTGAGATGCTTTGGGCTACTATAGGCGTCGTTAATGGATTTAACATTTTAAAATTCTGTTTTCTGGTCATGTGGGTGGATGTGCGTGTGGTCCAGTTTGTTAGTATGCAACCCACCCGTGTTCAATGCCTGCGGAGGCCACAAGCCGGCACTGGGGCTCCTGAAGCTGAATTTACAGTTGGCTGGGAGGTGAGCAGCGTGGGTTACTGCGCGCTCGTGACCTCTGAGCCATCTCTGCAGCTCCACTAGTTAAACAGGCTGTGGATCAGAGCACATACAATGCCCTCGCTTCAGAGCTTAAATCAGGTAAGGTACACAGGGTAAGGAGTCGCTGCGAGAGGAAATGCATGCCCTTTTAAGCAGGCTGCATTTGGAATATTCATCGTTGGTCACCTGAGGAAGCAGGGGAAATGCAAATTCGAAACAATAAAGCAAATGCCAGGCAGATCCACAGCAGTGAGATGAGATTTCCCAAGGGGAGGGAGGCAGTGGGGCTGAAATAACGGAGCTAAGGATGAAATGGAGAAGAGGGCAGAGCTGAGGTCAGGAGTTAGGACTTAGTCAGGAGCCTACAGGTGGTGGAAGGGCGCTCCATAGAAGGTGACAGAGCGCTCCATAGGTGCCCGGAAGAGACAAGCTGCAGGGCAGTTGCAGAACAAGAGACCCTTTATCTTGGTCTAAAATAATACGCTGGAGAAGCCCTGTGGTGGAAGAGAGAGGACACTGAGGCGACAGTGAAAACAGGTGAGGATCAAGTTCACTTACCTGGTGCTCTGCAATGAGGGTCTTCACCTCTTCAATCTCCTGTGGGATGACTTCCTTATCCTTCTCACTAAGTGTAGTTTCGGCCCACTGCAACCACGCCAGCAACGTCTCCAGCAGCTCCTGCTTGGCGATGAGCCCAGCCAGGGCCCCTGCTAACCTCTGCTGGTGCTGCTTTGCCCACGCCAGCACCTGGTGAAGAGACACAGCTCACGCAAGCTCTTCCCACTCAGCACAGTTTCACCGGCAAAAGCTCTAACAGTTCCCATCCTGTTCCTCAGTTCACCCCACAAGCACACAGGGCCCCCAGACCCTCTCCAGCGCCACCTTATTGAGCAGACATGGTGGACAGGTGGGACAAAACCTCCAGAGAACCAGTCCCGTGCTGCGTAAGGGCTCCTGAAACCTTTCTGGCCAAAGGCTCCTTCAGGGGCTGATGCTCAGGGTAACCTCATGACGGCCTCCCTTCCCAAAGCTCTAAGTCTGTCTCGATGCTGAAACTTCCCACTCCCCTGCCCCCGCTCACAGGCGCCGCTGCCAGGGATGGTGGAAGGCACACTGACCTCTTCAAACCTGGCCTGGATGATTGTTATCCAGTGCTTAATGGTGGTGATGGAGTCGGGGTGGCAGATGGCCAAAAGAGCGTCACCCATGCCAGCGGCCGCACTTAGCTCACTTCTTTTTTCTTCCAGTTTCCTCATGAACTCCTGCAGGAGAGCAAACACTCCAGTCAGCTGTTGTCCCCTGCTGAGCACAAGGGTTTGGTGACGTTCACTTACTGTCAGGGTTGTAAAAAATCAGTAAGAATTTCCATGTGGTGTAGGATTTGATCCTGGTTGGCTGTCCGCCCAGAGACACAAAAAAGGCTTCTATATACCGAGTTCAGTCTAAAATCTACCTGAGCCTGACATACTTTTCCTGCTCTTACAGTCCAGCTTCTCCCGTAGACAGTGTGCGAGGCACATCCATCTTCCAGCCATGCCTGCACGGCTGCCACTAACAGCAAGGCCATGTTTCCTGGCCGCAGTCAGCCAACTCCTCTTTGAGGACGGGCAGTAAGGTCAGAGGCACATGATGTAACACGCGGTTCACTAGGCTGATGCACTTCCAGCAGGACCTTGAGGGGCAAGGTTATTAACTGGTGCTGAAAAAAAAAATCTTTCAGGCTAATTGGAAGTGCCGACATCCACACTGAGGGGTGTGTGAGCATTGCAAATTCCTGACTTTTCCAGGCAGGGGTTAAAAAACATCTGTTATGTGGACCACTCTCGTGAGGGGTTTTGCCAAGTTCCAAGCACGGCTACAGAAAAGAGCTTAGCTTGGCTTGGTAACTCAAGGGCCACACTCCTGCCTGGTTAGTCGCTTAATGCTTTAAATTTATAATATGTATTAGAGGTTAGTTCTTGCGGGATTTCTTTTTATAAGGTTCTTAATTAAAAATGAGAAGTGGAGATGAGAACTGGGCCCGGAGAGTACACAGTGAGTGGACTGAGCCTGAAGCCTCCCCTGACCTGAGGCAAGAAGAGACACCTGCAGGTTGCCCTCTGACCTCCATGAGCGAATGGTAGTCCACGCAACACCCAAGACAACCCTGTAAATCAAATAAGCCCCCAAAGTGAAAGAGGCCTATGACTAGTAATTTAACGCTTTAAATGAGTTGCTTATTTTGCATATAAATGTAGAAATTATTACTATGCAATTCTAGTGGAATATTTTGCCAATGCTGAGCTGCTCCTTAAGGAAATACACATGCAACTGTGACCAAAATGGACTAACTCTGGTCGGAAGTCAAACGATCCTCTAGGAATATCATTGTGCAGCCTAGAGACAGGAAACAGTGTCTAGTTCTACCGTGACTACCTTCTTTCAAAAGGAAACCCCGGAAGACAGCTACCTACCCGGGCACGTAGGTGTGTGTGAACAGGTGTGTGAGCAGGAAGGGTGGGGACGGTCTCAGGTGCACCAGATGGTTAGTTTTTCCTCAGGAAGGAAAACAACAAGACAAAACAAACAAAACCGCTGCACTTGCTACGTGCAGTCTCTGGCTTCTGCTCGTTCCCTTCCTGAGCGTCTAATTTATTTTACTCAGCAGTGGGCAGCTACTCACTTTGTGTTGGTCAATCAGGGCCCGGAGGGCGTCCTCGTCGTCGGGGAGCGCACCATGGAAGCGCAGGGTCTGCTCTGCTTCTGCCAGCCACTCCAAGAGCGCGTGGACCACAGAGTGAAACTCCTCTGCCTAAGAGCACACACAGAGGAGGATTGCCCCGCACACCCGTCAGTGGCTGTTACACAACTGCACCCCTCCCAATGAAAGAGTCTTAATTCAAATCAAGCTCCTGAGTCCCATTAAGAGGACAGGGACGGACGTATGTTGCTACACTTTGCAAATATAAGGAGAGATGTAAAACATCAGGAAGGCCTCACCGTTCCTGCAGGTTAGAACTCCATGAGGGGCAGTTATCGGGACTAAGCAGAGAGTAGCAAATACCCCTGTGAAGTACCTGAAACCCCCCGGAGGCGCACCAAGAAAGGCTCCAGTCAGTTCTGAGACAGACTAGACTTCCTCCATGACCGTCCGGGATGAGGACCGGGGTGAGGATTGGACCCTCTGGTCTACCGGAGCTGCCTTGTGGCGGCTCCGGGATGTCACCCGTACTCCCAGCCAGGGTTTACCTGACGCAGGGCTGCTTCTAGCCGCGTCTGCTTCGATATGGAGAGCGCACACACCGTCTCCCAGCGGGTGCTTAACTCCTGCATCTGGACCCTGACCCAGGAGGAGTCATCCCGGCTGCCTTCCATGAGCTCTCTGGCAGAGCGCTTCAGCGCCTGCACGCTGCTGGTCCTCTTCCCCAACTCTTTTTGGAAGACCTAAGGAAACCATGTTAACTTTTACCACAGCTAACTTTTGATGACAGGACCTAAATAGCGAAAATGCATCATTGTAACACATATATGTACACAAAGCAGCACATACATACATCTATAGCCCATGGTTTTTTAGTGACCATATTTTTGACAGAATCTTCACAAGGTAGAAAAAAACTCATGGCTCCTCTCTGAGAACTTACGACTGGATAGATTTTGTTTATACCCAATGACATTATCATAAGGGAATATGTTTTAAATGAGATATATCAGATTTAGATGATGGTGATCAGCCTTCTCAATTTTAATTACACAAACATGCACACACATGCACATACACGCACACACACACAACGTCAAATTCCCTTTCTGAGTCACGTAGTAGGGAATCCTGGTTCCTCTCCTGTCCTTAGCGTGCTGCCACGACATGCAGGCTGGCTCACTGCTACTCTGAGGGACAAGCTTCAGAGACAGACTGAGCGAGCCTGGTGCACATTACGGGCTCCAGAGAGAACAAGGAATCCAATCCAGCTAGGCGGGCCTGCCTTCTATAACAAGCCCTTCCCCACAGCACCTCAGGTGTTAACCCATGATTTCCTAGTTCAGAGGACTGAATTACCACCTGTCATCTCAGAGGAAAGGCGCTGGGCTCTCCTACCTGCCCCTCTTCGTTTAGGTAACTTCAAGAGTAATGTGCCGTTAAAGAGAATGGTTTCTTTGGGCCACTCCAAGGGGTAAAGTTGAGCCCAGGGCTCTTCATTTTTAATCTAGCGCCTGTATATAAAACTACATATTCGGATAACTAGTTTTAAAATCGACAATGAAGTTCCTCTAGTGTTTTTGTTTGTTTGTTTTTTTTTTTTTAAATCACCTCTGGAGGGAGCTTATCCAAAACAGTCTGAGCAGAATGCGGCGAACAGTGAAACAGGTGCCAGCCTAACAGTGCTCAGAGGTATGCAGCCAGCCAGACATGGCCACTATCAATATACACAGGAGGGAAAACAGCTACATGTTCTCTCATGACAGGACTACCCAGTAGTTTCAAAGTAGATTTTCCAATGTTCTTTACATAGTGAAATTTTGGAGTCTTCCAATTACATTACTAATCTTCAGTGAATAATTCATATTTGATGAGTTTTTTGATGTGTAATAATTCATATTTGATGAGTTTTTTGATGTGTAATAATTCATATTTGATGAGTTTTTTGATGTGACTTTTTTGGTAGTAAATATCTATACAGTAAGCTCATCAATGTGGTGTTTATGTTCCAAGTAACACTTCAACATCCGCTGTTCCCTGTAGGAGTGCCTGGACATGTCTAATCCACCACACAAGGTCATTCTTGTTACTACAGAAGCAAAGCACTGTGGGCCTGACCAATGTGCTCTAATTTCTTTATCAGACACAGAATCTCCTGGCACAAAGATAACCTGGAACTGCAGCTCCTCCTGCCTCCACCTCCCCGGCATTAGAATGGAAGGGGTGAGCCGCCGTACTGGGCACAGGACTTTGCACGCACTAAGCCAGCATTCTACCGGCTGAGGCACACCCTCAGCATGCGCTTTATTTACGCTTTTATTTTCTGTCAGTGTTCAGTATAATACACTCTTCTCTACGGGTATAACCACAGACAAGAGTCAAAAAAGGAAACAAATATCCAAACACGTTTTAAAAGTACAAACAACAGTCTAAGAAGACCAAGCCCGTCGGAACGGCATAACCGAAGAAGCACGGAGAGAGAGGGCATTAAAAAAGCACGTGTGTGTCTCTCTGAAGTCAAAATCAAAGCAGGGAAACAGATTAGGAAGTCAGGTGAATAAATTCAACTCTTGGTCTGTCAGCCATGCTTCGTGTTTTTCTGGAGGCCTGCCGGGTTGCAGCATATTGCTGGATCATAAATTAAGGTCTTGGGGTTGGAGAGCTGGCTCAGTGCTTAGGAAGGTTTTCTTCTCTCTTGAGAGAACCTGAGTTCCATTCCTAGCACCCATGGCAGGTGGCTCATAGCAGCTTTACAGACCTGACACACTGCTCTGGCCTCTGAGAGCACCCAGCCCCTTGCCCCGCCCCCCAACATGCACATATAATAAAAATATGCACTTAAATAAAAATAGAATTAAGACCTAATACTTACCACCAGCTGGAAACCTCAAATATATCCTTAATTTACAAGCCCATTAGAAAATCAAGAGGAAAACTCTTTTTAAAAATAAATAAATCTGAGCACATGCTGTCAACTCATATATTACCACAAGCAGAGGATCTACTCATGACCCCTTAGGAGGGAGGGTCCAGGATCTGCACACCTAGAAGGTGGCTTCTTTCCACATCACTAATGAATGGTTTTAAGTTTCACTGCATATGCGTTTGAATGAAGCCCCACTCCCAAAAGGACCACAAAATGAAATTACTCTAAAACAGACAGAGAGCGGGTGAGTAAAAGGAAAGCATTCTGGCGATTTACTTGCCACCATCGCTTCTGAAGACGGCCCCTGGATCTGCTCCGCCACACATCCTTCTCAATGCTCAGAATCAATAACCGAACAACACAACAGAAACAAAGTTCCCGGTACCTTGTGATTATCGATCAGATTCATCACTAAATCAATGTCTCCGTGGACAGGCTGGTCTTCTGCTAGCTGGGGCTCAACTCGATAGAGCCAGTCAATGAGGGCCTGCAGGGCGTCTGTGAACTGTCCAGAAAACAACAGGGCCTCCTCCAGCTTGTTTTGTCTGAGGGGGGAGAAGGAGGCAGGTTAGCCTTCTGAAGCTCCCCATGGTGGCTGGTGGAACGGAAGAGGAGGAGGCAGTCTCCAGACTCCCCCGCTTTCCTTAGAAAACTCTTTTATGCCTTTAGACACACACGTGGCATCTGTTATGGGAAAAATCTCCTCAACCTCATCTTTGTAAATCACTGATCCTTCATTTATTTTCTTATATGCGTGAAGCTGCTAGAACTGAGCATTCTCAGTTCATCTCGATACAGGTTGAAAATCTATAATTCAAACTTCAAAATTAAAAATTCCCCAAATCACTAACATGCCACTGAATCTCACTCTATAAAACTCTATACCATACATGCTTTTATTAAAAAATAAAACAAAAAACAAACAGACAAACAAACCCATTGGCTTTCTAATTTTCGCTCTGAGGCCCTGGGATCCTGTGAGGAAGAAATGGTGGGAGAGTAGCCTTGTAGATTGTGACAAGAATGAGAGAATCTGTGAAGTGAGTCAAAACCAGGACTGACACCTCCGAAGACAAGTTATCAAGAGAAAAATCACTAAGGGGGTTATCACATGATGCCACAAAAGATACCCATCCCAGCAGGCGGATCATTCTCAGCACAGAAATATAAGGAAAACTAGTTGGAATCCTCAGGAACAGTTAGAATAGGCAGAAGAAAAGAAAAAAATAACAGCTCTTGAAGGCAGGTCTTTTGAATTGTTCATATCTAACAGGAAGAATAAAAGAGAAGTAGAAAAGCATGGAGAGAAGATGCAAGAGCTTTGGGATACCCTGAAAAGCATGTCACTGGCATACTTGAGAAAGAAGAGCTACAGGCTGGGAGCACAGAAAACCAGTTCATTGAAACAGCAGAAATCTCCCCAAAGCTTGGGATCGGAGTATCCGGGCACAAGAAGCATTTAGAACCTCAAACACACATGACCTCAGAAGTACATCACCATAACACATTCAAGTTGTTAAAAGTAGGGGACAATGAAAGAATATTCCAACCTGCAAGAAAGTATTGTCCAGTAACATTAAAAGAGACATACAGAAGAATAACAGCAGGGTTTCTCAGAAGGAACTCTAAATGCCAGAAGGGCATGGAGTAGTGTATTTCAGGTTCTGAGAGAAACCAACTACCAGTCACGGCTGCTGTGTCCTTCACAGTCAAAGGAGAGGTAAGGACCTTCTGTGATAAGGATAAAAGGCTTAAGGGAATCCTATGCCCAGAAACAGAAAGAATATAATCATTGGGAACATTAGAAAAAGAAACACTCCAACAAGGAAGAAAGAAATACCTCTCATACAGCAAACATCAAATGTACAAGATAAATAGGAAGAAATACACAAACTATAGTTGAAGCTATTTGAAGAAAATCACAAAGAGATAGAAATTTATATGCCAAGTGCTGGAACAGCACCCGATTTTATAGAAGCAAAACACCACAGACACAAAAAGGAGATTTGGGCCCCACTGTAACAGTGGGTAACTTTCATACCAAGAATAACTTTGTATAACTGGAGAAAACATCCCCAAATCACGTGCAAGCACAAAAGACAGCATATATCCCCCAGGGATCCTGAGTAAAACCACACTGGAGCTAAAATAAGACATAAGGGAAAAATACTTCAGGCTGTTGGTGCAGGTAGATTTCCCAGATAGGACTAAAGAAGTAGAGAACAAGGACTGACACCTGGGATTTTGTCAGAGCTTCTGCCCAGCAAAGCAGACTGCCTTCATTCTGTCACCTATAGAATAAAATGGTCTGAACGGAACTGAATGAGAATGGAGCTCACGGGCTCTTATGCTCGAACACTTGGTCTTCAGCTGGTAGAAGTGTTGGGGAAGGAGTAATAGGCGTGCCTTCGCTAGAAGTGTGGCTTGGCTAGGGAGGTGTGTCACGGGAAGTGGGCCCTGAGGCTTTCAAAGATTTCCCCAGGGTGCTCTCTGCCTCTCGTCTGTGGTCTGAGATGTGAGCTCTCAGCTGTTTCTGCTGCTACGCTTTTGCTCCACCATCATGGACTCTAACCTTCTGGAATAGTAAGCCCAATTAAATACTTTCTTTTGTTAAAAACTAAAAAAATAAAAATAAACTATCTCAGGCTACCTACATATGTAAGGGATATATGAAACATGGATTTTGAGTTTAGACTAGTCTCACCCTCAAGATATTTCATGGCATATATGTAAATATTTCAAAATCTGAAGGAAAAAAAAAAAACCAAACCATCCAAACCTGAGTATTTCTGCTCTCAAGCATTTTGGATTACAATACTGAACTTTTCTGACAAAAGTAACTAGAACTAAGGATCACAAAATAAACAAATAAATAAATAAATAAATAAATAAATAAATCCGAAATACAGGATGTTTGAACTTTTATACAATTACTGTACTTTCCTAAATACTTATAGTTTTAAAGTGAAACCTTGGGGCCTCATAAAAATCCAGTGGGAAAGAGGAAGATGGAAGCCTGAAGGAATCCTGGGCCAGGGCAGGGCTGCCTGGCGGGCCATGTTATGGAGCCTATTTTATTTTATATCCAAACCAAGTTCCTACAGGGGGTGAGAGAGAGAAATGATAAGGCTCTCACTTACATGTTCATGTGACTACTCTACTAGTTATATGCAAATTAAAAGAGCAAAATCAGTAGATCTGGGTGCTAGGCAGGGTGGCACTGCCTGTGATCCTGGAACGCAAGAAGCTGGGAAAGGAGGATCAGTGCAAGTCCGAGGGTGGCCCTGGCTACACAGGGAGCTGAGGGGCCACTGGAACACAGTGTGGGACCTAGCAAGTAGACCTAGTTGAAACAGATTTTCCTCACCCAAAGAGGTCTCTGAGGTCCACAAACTGTGCCTGCAAACACCCTCCCGTGTATGTGACGTAGGTGTGCAAAGTCACCAACGGCCAGAGTAGCCTACCTTTCCACAGACTTTCCACATATGGTGTCCCATTTGTCCCTGAGTTCACTCAGCATGTTGTCCAGCTTCAGGCTGTCATCAGCCAGGGAGGTTTTCTCCTTCAGAGAACGCCCAGTTCGGTTGGTGGTATCATAGACAGAATGTTTACCTCCGAGTGATTTCTGAAACTCCTACATATTTAACAAGAAAAGAAAAAAAAAAAAAGATTTTGCTTGAAGAAATAGGTAAAAAGTGTCAAAAGCAGGATCTTGTTTAAGGCTCGGCCTTCAGTCACTTGCTGTCAGCATCATGACCAGCTGCGATGTATTAACTCTCTGTATTAACTGTCATCCACGGCAAAGAGAAGCTTCTTTGCTTGAGGCCGAGAGTCCCACCGGCCCTTGTGTGTAAGCAGATACTAAGGAGGCACTTTGACATGTTCATTTAATGAAGCTAAGGTAGTATGTTCATGTTTTATGTGTATGACCTCCCTCGCCATGGACCTTTGACCAGATTCCTGGCAACACACATCAGATCAGATCTCCCCTCGGCTGGTTATTCCCGTAACGGTCACGCCACTATTGCCCCACCAGGCATACCTCGCCTGGCAGACTGGTATTGCAGCGTGCAAGATGCATGTGACCCACTCTAAGCCCCAAAAGAAACCGTGAGGGGGGAGAGGCAGAAAGAATCCGAGAGTTGGCCAGTTAGGAAGAGGGTCATTAGACATTGTGTTCTGGGTATGTTAAGCCGTGACACGCACAAACTCACAGCAGCTTTAGCTGCTTACATAGGATCTGCATAAGGCTAAACCCGAAATGTACACTAGTCAGTCACAGGTGGGGGAGGGGCCCATGAAGCCCACCCCAGCCTAGGGCAGTTATTGGTAGAGAGGGACACTACTGGGGGTGAGGGAACTGTTGTCTTTAGTGATATAAATGGTCAGTTATTCATGATCCACTGGCCACTCACGTCCTTGTTAAACCCAGTGGATCACAAATGAAAAAGAAAGGAAGGAAGGAACACATGAAGGAGACTCGGTGGGAGGAGGATGAGGGAAGGTGAAGTGTGAGTATGACCAGGACGCACTGTATACATCAACACCATTTTAACAGACCGTTTCCTTCTGAAGAGGCATCTCTAACAAATGGAGGGCTGGCAACGGGAGACACCAGCCCGCCAGCAAGCCCGAGGAACAGCTCTGTTCTACTCAGGGATGTCTCAGGGCAGAACACAATCTGAAATCCCGACAACTGAGGGTTTGCTCTTTCTCTTAGAAGCTCAGTGACCATAGCATATCTGTTATGATCGAGAAAATAATTCACGGCAAATCAAATCCTAAATCTTCTTTTTGTCTGTGTGGATGGAGATTTTTAAAACCAGGGCCTTGTGCACAGTAGGCAAGTCATGTGATGCCTCCAACACCCCCAACACTTTTGGAGACATAAATCACAAACTGTAGGAACTGTATTAAAATGCAACTGCCAGACAATGAGCACGAGTCCAGACCAGACAGAGTGATTAGATGATAGTGCAAATTTACCACGACAGTCTTTTGTTGTTGTCACACATCCTTGCTGTCATGCAATGTGGATATTCACAATAAGGATACAGGTAATCTGTCTGTGAGCCAGGACGTCAGAACTGCCATTCTAGGGTCAGTCGGTTAGACCACCGGGAAAATCTATATCCATTCATTCTCTCCAGCCCCAGGAGCAGGTAGCTATGGTGCTAATGTAACAGCTATATGGTACCATTCTTTACCTGTTAGCTATGACTTTCATGGTTATGGATTTACGTGTATGAGGAAGAGAATTATATTCTTTCTACACAACTCAATAGTACTGATAGAACCAAGACAGAGTGGGCCTCTCAGCACCATTTCCTAGGCTAGCAGGTTTTTTTGTAAGTATTTACAAAAAGAGCAGAAAAATGAGACCACTGCCACTGAAGATACAATCTCAGGAATGAAAGAAAGAAAGGTCAACTTAGCTCACACTCGCTAAGGTCACGGGACTGCAATGTTCTCAATGCTGGCAGTGCATTGGGATCATACCAGATTGGGAAGTCATAATTGGTCATAATATTATCCTCTGAGATGACTGGTTATATATATTGAGATATTGGTTATATATACTGAGATATTGGTTACATATAATTGGTTATAATATTATCCTCTGAGGTAATCTCAAGGTTACAACTACCCAGTTAATTTTTATTTTAATAGCTACACTTTAAATATTTTAAGGTGACCAAATTATTTATTTTGTCTAATAACAGGGGGTAACCACTCTAGGAAAATTTTAAGTAATAACACATTTATAGCACCCCACTCTTTCTACAGCTTACTAGCAGTGAAGGCTGTTTTCATGCTATTCTGAACAGAATCCCTGTGTTTAGAACCAAAAGGTTGACATGGAATTTCTCTTCACAGTAGATACAAACTAAACAGTCTATTGGACTACAGACAGACTAGAGTTTTCTAAGGACAGAAGACCTCAGATGCTGCTAGGAAAGTTTTCTTTTAAAATTGGTTTCCTGGACTGCCTTAAGAAGTGCCTTGGAGAAATGGTAGCTCTAACAACAAACAACACTGGATAAAACAGAGACTCTAATATTCTCTGCATATTCTTTCTTTTTTCTTTTTTTTTCCTGGAATTCTCTAGCTTTAAAATGCAATGTTACCTTCATAAGATTACATAATATCCATGCATAATTCAAATAAGGTATTTTGCTTTGAGCAGGGGACTGATTTCTTTTCATCAGGGGTATAGATGATTCTGGCCACCGTGGCAGCTTGTAAGAAGAGCAAAAGGGGTCAGTCTTAAGCCTCATCTAGCCCAGGGCACATAGGTTTCCTCCCATCAGCCTCTGGTCACCACCCTCTGGGTCATTCCACAGAACACACGTGAAGACGATGCCCAGATTTTCCGAAGAAGGTAAAACTTAATTATCCCGCAGTTTTCTAGCCTTTTAAAATCATCATGTTCTAAGCAGTGATTTATATATGCGTAGAGGTCTGAACTTGTAAAACTGTTCCCAGAAATCATGCTCAGCTGCTCCTACCACACCTTTCTCTGTTCGACTGGCGGCCACTTTGTAACAGAGAGGCAGAGGCACAAAGGAGCTGAGCACAGGAGGCAGAAAGGTACTCTTTGAATGACTAGTGGAAGGAGTGTAAAAGGGAAAATATTCTTTGAAATCTTGTTTCTATATTCTTTTAGTCTCACAAGGAAGCTGATAACTGTTTCTTCAAGAGAAGGAATAAAATCTCTCTCTCTTCCTCTTCCTCACTCTCTCCCTCCCCCTCCCCTTCCTCCTCTGTTTTGCTAAGTTCCCTGCACTGGCTCCACCTGCCTCAGGTTCCCATGCAACTAGGACCATAGGAACCAATCACTGCATCTGGCTCTCTGTCCCTTAGAGTCCAGATTTATCTCCAAGGTGGGACTGTTCCACTCAAAACTGCTAAGGGAGTTGCCATGAAAAGCTGAAAGGGCAGTGCTCAAACAAGCAAAACCCTTAGTATGTTCTAGACTGCAGAAGGGACATCAGTTTTAATTTCATGCTTTATTTTAGGAACTGGCAGCCCCCCCTCGATGAATACACACTCAAACAGGAAAGAATTACCAGTGGCCTTGAAATGGGCAGGGAGTGTGCCCTTTACGGGAGAGGCTCACCTTGTGCTGGGCCAGCTGGGTCTTGATTTTGTCTGGGTCATTGGCAATTTCCAGTTCAGAGTCCAAAGATTTTTCTGACTCTTCCAGCCATTCCATCAGCTTACTCCAAGCTTCATGGAACTGTTAAAGAGACCCACATTTATCCAGAAAGTTGTGGCACATACAATGTTTGAAATTTAGCATATTATAAAACAGAAACAACCACCAATGGATATACTAGAAATCATCAATTTGAAATTTCCCTTGAAGAAAAATGGGTAATGTTCCATTAGCAAATTGCAAAGTGACCCGAGACCGTGGACACGTGTGACTGTGGCCTGAGGTCATGCTGAGGTCATGCAGCTGTCATTCCACACCACACCTGCTTTCTAAGTACAGGTAAGAGGCAGACAATTAAGGAGCTCTAGGGAGCTCCCCTCCTCCCCCTTTGCCTCCTTTTGCTCAATAGTTAACATAAACTCTCAGAAAAATGTGTTTGGTTCATCTGTCTCTACACATCTTGACATTCTTCTGTGCCCAACTCCTGTGTTAAGAAAATGGAATAAAAGGAAAAGTACTCTTGTGAATGAGTCTTTAAACATGGCAAGAAGAAAGGCTGTCTTCTCCTAAATACACGCGGGAGTCTGTCCTCTCAGAGCCCCAGTCGGGACCCACCCACCCACTGCGCTCTGATATGCACAGCACTGCCACGCCAGCATTCTAACAATGTTTAACTCTGTCTGCCAGCCAGGAGCTTGAAATCCTCCTGAGTCAACATATGTCTGTTTCCAGCCACAGTTTTTATTTCTCCTCCTGCTTACTATCTCACAGAAGAGCAATCAGCTGCAAATCCTGGATACAAGCTATGAAACCGGTTAAACGTTATTCCTCATAATAGACTCAGTGAATGAAGAGCTGTGTAACAGAAGCTAAAGAAGCCAGGGTGAGATCCCTGTGCGCCCAAACGCACTGATAACGGAGTAACAGGAGCTGCGTAGTCATAGCAGCACAATCCTGGCACGGGGTCACGGGAGTGCACTAGAGAGCAGCTCGTCAGGAACTCGGCCTCCGTGCCTAGCACGTCCCTCTCAGAGTGCTGATCGATTGAAATGTGAAGGAAAAAAAAAATGAGGCTAAGACAAATTCATGAAGGCGAACATCAGAGATCTACAATCAGTACACGAGTCAAAACTCAGACAGAAGAGGAAAGAAACGAAAGAAATAGTCAGGGGAGGTGCTGGGCAACTTGGCTCTAGAACAGGGGTGGTAACTTCGGGGCTGCTGAGCACTGGAAATCCGCAGGTTCTGAAGGTCATCCTACCGCCAACTCTACTCTTAAGCCACAGGGCAAATGCTATCCGTGTGCACAGAAACAGGAAGACAGAGGGCTGGTTAACCAAATGAGACGTAACGCTGGGCAGAGGCGGAAACGGCAAGCAGCTTCTAGGATCCAACAAGCCTCTGTCGATTAGATGTTCACAACTCAAAAGATACTTGTGGCGAGGGATACAGCAGGTCCAGAATCGCAATTTTCTGGCACAATTGTTGGAGACTGATTCTACTTCAGAGACAGTGACGCTAAGGTGTCACAGTCCTCGCTCAGCAAGGGCTCTGGACCCTTCGAAAGCCTTTACATCCATACTGATAGCTTTAAAGACCAGCACACCAGACTCCTGTAAACCCTTTCAGTAGCTACCCAGTGAGCCTGGCCCTCCAAACAACAGACTCCAATGTTACCAGTGCCAGACAATGGGAGCTGACTGGGGCAAAAGCAGAAATCACAAAACTCAGCCTCAATTTTACGCTGTTTCTACTAAAAAAAAAAAAAAAAATCTCTGCTAAGTAAGGTGGTCCCCCACCCCCGCCTCAGGGCAGGAAGATGTGTAATTTTCCTCTTCTCTGGGGTTAGTTCGGATGAACGTCAGTTAATAACAGCTTAAGAGAGAATGGAAATCTCCCTGTGGGGTTTGTCAGACTCCCCAAATTAAATTAAAAGCAGCCTCCAGAGACACAGACAGAATCAAGTGGGATGGAGCTAACTCACAACCTTCGGGAAGAAATGAAGGCTGTTAACAGGCAGCCCGGGAAAGAGGGGTGCTGATGAAAATGTTTGGCTCACAGAGTTCACAGTATAAAAAGGTCTGGTGTTCCTGTCGGAGGAGGAGAGCAGGGGATGAAAGGACAGGGGGGAAAAGAAACAGACCTCAAGACAAAAACTTATTTTTGGCCTGATGGTTATCTATAAAGTTGAGCTATTTATGGTTTTTCAAATTGAGTCCTCGTGGCCCAACATGGCTGCCAGGACAAAAGTATGATGCCTGAAGTCCAAAGGCAGGCCACAGCCCTTTCAGGAAATGAACACCATGGCTCCTTTTTGCTACACGATACAGCAATGCGAGTGCTGTAATTACACTTTTCAACAGCTCTGGCTCGTACAGTGTCGAGGCCAGGGACCCTCGACAGCTTCGTTACCTGCTTGGCCCTCTTCCTCGCTTCATCCAAGGATCTTCCTCTTTCTACTAACCGCTGAACCACCTTTTCCCATCGGCTCTGCACGCTGATGAGCAGGTTCTTAATGAGCACGACATCTTGTTTCTGACTGAAATACTTCAGGTGGGTTCCGGTTTTGTCTAGCTCTATTATCTGCTCACGGTGAGAGTTAACTTCATTGGCAAAGACCTTTTCCCACAAAAAAAGAGAACATAATCAGAAACAAGGGGAAATGGATTGACTTAAAATAATGTACAACTGTTGCAATGCTTATGTTAAAGGAAAGAGGTGGGGAGGGTGAGGGGTGGACCCAGGAGGAATTAGAAACACAGCAGGGAGTGGATGTGATCAAATTCACTACATGTGTGTACAGAATTCCCAAGGAATAAAAAAAAAAATTTAAAAAAGGAAAGCTTTCCAATTACACTTCTAACGTAAAGGCGGGCTGGTCCGGAAGGCAGGGGCTTCCCATTTGAGGTCTGACATACCTTGTGCTCATCGATTTGAAACAAGATTGTGTCCAAGATGAGACTTGGCCGGGAAGCCATATTCAGAGTTTGTTCGGCCTGGGTGAGCCAGTTGATGAAGTCCTGGAGTGAGTTGTGGAAGTCCATCGCCAGGTGGAGGGCCTCTTCCAATTTAGTCTGCAAAGGGAAAGGACTTAGTATGTGGCACCCGCAGTTCGCTTGCTGCGTTTCAGCTTGGTCAGCTGACGTTGCTGCTGGGGCCGCTGCCCTGAGAGAACGCAATGTAGGTTCCACCAGTGATTTGCTTATAACCTGTTTCTAGCCGATTTGTTTCTGTTTCACCAGGCCAAACTACTGAGATTTCCTAGATTATTTTCTACTGTTTGAAAAAGTGGTTAAGATGCATACTGTAACATAAACTACAAGTGGCTTCTCACCAGTTCTAGGTGAGGGATAAAACATAAGCAGAATTCTATCATTCTCTGTTCTTTATTGTGTGATTAGAATACGATGATTCATAACCTACAACTTGAGTCTGACCAGAGGTAAAAACTGAGCAATACCTGTCCTGTGATATATCTTTATCTGTACTCTGCCCCTGTTCTCTTGGGTTAGAAATAGTAATTTTTAACTTCATCAAACACCAGGTATACGCAAAAACTATGGGCACGATCATGAAAGTTACTGATGGCTGGAAATAAAACAGAACCCAAGAACCGACAACACGTTAACACTGTTCTGTCGTCCTGATCGAAGCACGTACTTTCTTCTCAATGAGTTTGCTTTGCACAGATTCCCATTTCTCTTTCAAGTTGTTTATGTCTTGGTCAACATTTGTCTCTGCAGATTTGGGGCATCTTGCAAGCATCTGCTGTCCTCTCTGCATCAGACTCTTGTATGTTTCTTCTTTGACATCAAAGGCACTACAGACTTCCTAAAACAAGACATCTTCGTGTTACATGTGTCGCCAAAAGACAAAACCTAATAGTTACATTTTTTTTAAATAAATAAAAGACTTGCTTGTAATGTGCATGAATGTTTTGCCTGCATGTATGCACATGTACTGTGTGGTGTGCATGCCTGGTACCTATGAAGGTGAGAAAAGGGTGAGGGTATCAGGTTCCCAGGACTGGAGTTACAGACAGTTCAAGCTGCTATACAGGTGCCATACAGGTGCTTGGAACTGCACCTGGGCCCTCTCTAAGACCAAGGAGTGCTCTTAACCACTGAGCCGTCTGTCCAGTCCCCAGAGGGTGCAGTGAACTTTATTGATGGTACTCAAGAAAGTAGGGCTTCCTGGGCCCCTCCTACTATTCTGGGGGTCTGGGATGGAAACTGTGAGGGAGATGCTCAGGGTCAGGGGCTGAGTTGGGACAGAGACACCTCAGCAACATATCAGAAGATGAAAAGATCTCCCACGCTCATGGCTTGGCAGGATTTACATAGTGAAAATGGCCATCTTACCAAAAGCAATCTACAGATTCAATGCAGTTCTCATCAGATTACCTAACACAATCTAACACAATTCTTTACAGACCTTGAAAGAAAAATTCTCAACTCCATATGGAATAACAAGAAACCCAGAATTGCTAAAACAGTCCTCTACAATAAAAGATCTTTTTTTTTTAAGGTCCATCTACTGTAGGCCGTTCATCTTTCTGGTTTACAGAGCAACCCTAACAAAACAGCTAGGCTCTACTCAATACTGAAATAGCATCTCTGCTTATAGCTACACCCTATGTGCTGAGAAATCTATCGCTGTTTGCTAAGGTCTAACGCAGAAATTAGCACGCTGCCAAGACAGGTCGGGTCTGTGATGCTGGGTCAGCAATTTTACTTCTATAGACTTCCTCCTCTGTAAACTGAGAGAAACTATGTCCCTTTTACCATGAGATAATAACTAAAAAAAAAAAAAAAAAAAAAAAAAAATTAAACTGAGTACAATCAACAAAGAAAGAGTGAAGAAAGATGCTCTGGTTGGTATAAAGGCTACCAGATTATTGGAACCACATTTGAGATATCATTTTCATTTAGAAAATTTGAAATGATGCCAACTAGAATGCTGTGCATGTCCTCTATAGTAAGTACAGGGAACACTGCTTAAATTCAAAGTACAATAAAACAATGGTTACAATTCATTAGAAATTAAGACAATTTTTCTCACATTGATTGAATTATAATGTGGGTTAAATCACAGATCTTATGGAAAGTTCTATCTTCTATATCATACTGCTATTTTCAACTTAATAACTTCTTAAAAAATCTAGATAAATTTAATAAAACCAACCACTTGAAGCGCACTCTTTAGTGATTTGAGTACAGTTACAAGGCTGTTTAACCACTAGTACTAACTACATTTTCATCAGCTCAAAACTTTATTTCTTCATCCTTAAAAAAGAAAAAAAGCACATTTATACCATTATTTTAAAAAGCATTAAATCCTAAGGCAGCCTCGGGTGGCGAATACTTAATTTTGTTCTTATCCTCGTTTCTAGCACAACCAGACCAAAAGGAAACTGAGGCCATGGCACCACTTCAAAGTCTGTCAGAGAAGATTTATTTAGTTTGGGGTTTATGTGTACATGCGTACAGTCACATGCACCACGTGTGAGCAGCAGCCCGAGGGGGCCAGAAGGAGGTACTTGACGCCCTGGACCTAGGCTTACAGGAGGTTGAGCTGTCGTGCAGGTGCTGAGCAGTGAGCCCTGGCCTTCTGCATGAACAACAGATACTCTTTACTGCTGGGATATCTCTCCAGACTTTTTTTTTTAAACATAGAATTTTTAATCAAGGAAATCATATACAGTTATATGCAGAGTTTACATTGATTCTACCTAAACTCAGCATTTCATATGTAGTAGTTCTCTGCAAGCTCTAAAGATAAGTTCTCTGCTTGCAAGTTCTTAGACTCTTTTAAAGTATAACATTCTGCAGGCAGAATTAATTATTAATTGGTCAATGAGTAATGAACTATGTGAAAGCTGTGTAAGAATTTCCAGGGAAGGTACGAACTATTTGAAAAGTCACTCGGGGTTTTCAAAAAGACGAGCACCCTTAGGTTATGAACCAGTAGGCAAGACCACACTGTCATTCGAGCAAATGGGTCTTGCCCAGCTGCAAATGGCAAGCCTGAACCATAGGATTACAGGCACATGATTTTATATGAATTATAATTCTATTAAATTATCAGATTATTTTAGAGATGCTTGTTCATTCTTCAGGATATAACAGATAACAGCTTATGCAATACTGTATTACTACAATCCTTAAAATGTGTGTGTGTGTGTGTGTGAGAGAGAGAGAGAGAGAGATTCTCAAAAACGCTACACTTCTTTAAACCTTTTCCATGTGTTGACATATTATCCTCTGAAAGAAATAGATTTTGACTTGAAAATTTTAATTGCTAAGTGGTATTTTCTAGCAGTTATACACGGTGATTTCTGCCACCAAACTTTAATCTTTTAACTGTATGTTCTTCTATTATTATTTCTGTATCACCAGGGCGAGGGCTGTAGAAAATACTATACGTACCAGGTGTGAGTTAAGCTGTTCTTTGGCTGTTTCTGGGAGACCTCCCACAGGTTTGGATGCCAGGAGATGACGCTCTGTGTCAGTCAGCCACTGCTGCAAATCTTCAATTTCACCGTGGAACCCTTTGGCCTGCAGTGATAGGCATTTTAAGTTTGTGTCACAAATACTATCACTTTCAAGCAAGGTCAAAATGGCCCCAGCCTGCTAAACCCTTCTCTGCATCTTATAGGAAGCCGGGTGCCGGGGCCTGGCTCAGGCAGTGCCTCGCTGCCCCAGCACTCCAAGAAAGCTCAGGACATAAGAGTATTAGGCTAAGAACTGGAGCTCTGCCTTCTCACCTCTCTATTCGTTATCCCACTTATCCGTACCCCGCTCTTTAAAGCATCCACATTAAATATCTATGTGTGAGCTCGTGAGGCCGGCTCACATTTCTTCGGGCTTGAACACCAGCTCACGTCTAGGGCTTATTCTCTTTATTCACCTGGCGCAAGGCACTGTCCAGCTGCTGCTTCCTTTCATCTGTTTTTTCCAAAATATCCTGCCAGCGCTGATTGAGGATCTGGAGCTTGTATTGGAGGTTGCTTGCTTCTTCTCCCGCACTTGATGCAATGAGATCATTTCCTGCTTTGTTGACTGCTTCCACGGTGGACTGGTGGGCTAACACGTCATTCTGGAGCACCTGAAATTGTTAATATGATCATTGGCTGGATATACAGTGACAGCACTTAGAATGTGATTTTTGTTTGTTTGTTTTGTTTTTTTTTGTGGCAGGGAGCGGGTCTCGTGTATCCCAGTCAAGCCTTGAACTTAAGACATAGTTAAGGAGGACTTCGAACTTTTTTTTGTGGGTTTTGTTTTGTTTGTTTGAGACAAGGTTTCTCTGTGTAGCCCTGGCTGTCCTAGAACCCACAGAGATCCACCTGCTTCTGCCTCCCAAATAGTGTGATTAAAGGTGTGTGTCACCAACGTACAGCTGATTTTGAATTTCTAATCCTTTTTCCACCTCTCAAGTGCTGGATATGGATGAGATACCACATCCAATTTCCGGTAGCGCTGAGGGACCAAACCTAGGTCTTCATGAATGATAAGTAAGGGGCCTACCCACTGAACCACACTTCCCGTCCACGTTCCTGCTTTATTTTCTAGATGTGAAACACACTGAAACAAAAACCTCAGAGCAGAACGTTTTAAAGCACAGACTTCCTTCCCTTCAACTTGTGGTTTCCTAGATAGACACACCTTTACTTGAGCACAAACACTGCCAGTTATTCCCACTTCAACGGCCTGTAATTGATACACTACATATTTCTGTAGAGACTACAATTAGATGGTTAAAACACTTTCATTGATTCAAGTCTGTTTTAATTTGATCTTAATGTCTTAAGCGATATTTTTACTCCTATAACTCACTTTTCCAAATACAAAATTATCACAGATCTAAGACATGTATTTTGTAATTGCTGTTTTGAAAGAAGAAACATATTTCTCTGTTCACTCATTGAAGGGATGCTGGAACTACTAATTTGAAAGGACTCCTGTTTGTACTAGCTAAAGAGTTCATTATAACCCTACTCGACCATTCACTGATGTGTGTTTCGCAAGAACAGAGGAAAGACTGTCATCTCTTATCCTGTGCAAGACATCACACATCTGGAGAGGAGGGGGACACAGACCCGGAAGCCTTTCCAGACGAGAGAGGCAGCACCCAGAGCATTGCTCCTCTGACTAGTCAATCAGTTTGCGAGTCAGATGAGTCAGTGTTTTCCAAAGGCACAAACCCGGCTGAGTGAGGGGTCAGCTCTGGAAAGCAGCTGGTTGTCATGATAACAGCAGGAACCGTGTCCTCGAGGCCTGAGAATTAAGCACTGCCAGCGTCCTACAGTTTACAGTTCATAGGACAATTCTATAAAATTCCTTCCTCTAATGCTCAGAGGCAGGCGGAGACCACAAGCAGAGGATAGAAACTTTCAGCATTGGTTTTGGATCTTTCAAAGATGAAGGGGAAAAAAAAAAAAGAAAAAGAAAAAGGCAAAAGGGCTATTTCTAAGCAGTCAGGTGAACAGTTAGAGGTTCCCACAGATCTGCAGCCTGGATGACCTGGTTGGGTGTCTTGCTTTCCACCCCCATTACGCACAGTTCTGATCACTGCCGTAGGCTACATTTAAGACAATTGCCAGATTTCCTAAGACGTAAATGCTTCTACAAACTCACGGCATGAGAACAAGCATACTTTGTTTTTGTGAAAGTTATTCTGGCAAGTTACTGCTGCTCAGGTGCCCAGAGACATTAAAAGATGTGGCGGAACAATAGCATTTTCAGCCTGGGAGCTTTCAGGCTATTTCCTACAAACGTAAAAAGTATGTGACGTTAACTCAGTGGCAGGTACAATCAGGGATTAAATCTTCGCCGTTCGCCATGCAGCCCTGGTTGCTACATTTGATAACTGTTAGCCCACACAGGGAGGAAAATACTTTTACTGTACTCCCTTAGGCAGCACATCTCAGGCAATTTAACGGCAAGTAATCTCTGTAAGAGTCATAAACTTGAAAGAGTCAAACATTAGCAATGACAGACAGTAACGGTACGTACGTGGTGCTTAGCGAGCTCAATTTCAATGGCTTTCGGGTCCCCTCCAACAGGTTTCTGCTCACTCAGCAAGCCCTTGGTGTGCGTCAGCCATGCCAGGAGCTCGTCCAGGGCGTGCTGGAACTGACCCAGGGCCAAGAGAGCACCCTCAAGCTTGTGCTGCCGAGAAGCAGAGAAGAAGGAAATCCACTTAGATTTTGACATCATGAATGATGTGCCCTTAGAAAACAAGGGCAAAACCCAACTGTTTAACGCCGCCCGAGTCCATCCTCATAGCTCGGCAATCTACTCATGCTCTAGTTTGATATTTTGTGTGTTCATTTGTGGTGGTTAAATATGGCACAAACCGGACAATCTTAGTAAGAAAATGTAGGTGCTTCCAAAGTGCACTGATGTTGACTGCTAGCCTGATTCTTGATAACTGTTTTATATTGCTGTTTGAGAGTGTCGGTGTGCACTGTGTGATCCTGAGTCCTGTCAGTTACCTGTCTGCTGACAATTCTCTCATCCAGGCTATCATATATGAGTTTCAGCTCCATCAACGGGTCCTGAACAGTGTGTTTGTCACTTTCCTCTTTTACTTTCTTCAGCAAAAGCTCTGCTTGATGGTTCAGTCTTTCCATTTCTATCTGCTGCTGATAAGCCTCTGACTTAAATTGCTATATAAAAACACAAGGAACATTAAAAACATCAGTAACTTTAAACCAAAAATATTCTAAGATTTACATTTCCCATTGAAAGCAGAAGAGGTAGAAGTTTCCCGCCTTTATTCAATGTTCTATGAATAGCTACAGTTTTGGTGTTTCATTTTTATTCTGTATGGTAAAATTTAATAAATCCCATGGAGAAATGTCCTGTAGTATCTGATTTTATGTTAATGTACATAAAAACCCAGGAAACAATGCCTTTAAGAAACTTAGCAGCTCCTGCTCTCAAGTACACATTAGGCATTCCCTCATAATTTTCATGTTTTTACAGCTGTGTTGTATTTGTTAACGATTATTTCTATTTTTCACTGTTGATGTAAAATAAGTTATAATTACAACTACCACTTAGGAGAGACACCTTGCTATAGAGCTCTGGGTGGCCCTTTACCACTGTTTTGTTTAGGCTTGCCTCAAACCCATGGCGATCCTCCAGCCTCAGCCTCACCAGGCTGCGTGGTACAGACCTGTGCCATCACGTGAGCCTCCGGATCAACATCCCTTTGCCTGCTCTTTCCTAAATGGCTGACAGGCACTTAATGAGCTTTTCCTGCTCTTTCCTAAACAGCCAACAGGCCCTTAATGAGCTTTGTTTTATCAACCAACATTTTTATTAACAAAAGAACATGTTTATTTGAATCTCTGATATTAATTAGTGGCTAATATTACAATACTTTATCAATTATAGTAATTACAACAGACTACTGAATGATAAGGCACATTATAAAAGTTTCAGAAAGGTGCCTACTTTATAAAATGACAACAGTTCAACTGAATAACAGCGATGGTATAAGGATCTCAATGGCACGATCCAAAAATCTGGCCATCCCCTCTCCACACACATGCCCTCCGTTCAGATATGAGCGTATCTAAAAGGCTGTACATCACATTCTAGGCATAGTTGCTTTAAGTGTATAGCTTTTGGAGTGAGTTACAAATCTTGTCTCCCCTTTTTTGCTTATTTATAATTCTATAACGAAAAAAAACATAATTAAAAGAAAACAGTCCTTCATTTTAAAAAAATAAGCGCTTACTTACACTTACAACATGTAGGTATCATTATAAAACAATAGTAGGGCCTGTGAAATGCATCAGTGGGGAAAGGTATTTGCTACCAAGTCTGATGACCCACGTCTGAGCCTCAGGATCCACACCATGGAAGGAGAGAGCTGCCTACAAGTTCTTTCCTGACCTCCTTACATGTGTGGCACAGTCGCGTGCAAACACACATGGCAAGTGAATGCAAGCAACAGAAATAAGAAGCACAGTTTAGAACTCAATATACAATGTTTCCATTATGTAAACTAAATGAACTTATGTGGGAAATTGGGTAAATCAGTAAATTTAAAATATCGCGGTTCTTTACCAACCTGGAGCCCCACACATACCTTCAACTCTTCAATCTGCTGCTTGACAGTCTCTAGATCCGTTCCAATTGGAGACATTGAGGCTAACTTATTGCCTGAGATGTCAACCCAGTCAAACACTGCCTGAAAGACACATTTTCCACGTGTTATAATGGTTTCTCTGCAACGGCCTTGGCTCTGGTGTCCCAGGCAAAGGCAATAGCTAGAAGAAATTATGAAAGGTGCCTACTTAATAAAACTAAGACAGTTCACCTGAATAAAAACAGTAATATAAAATAGCTCCTCAAATACCAAGTAAATGTCACCTCCAGTTCTGCACCAAAGCTGGCAAAAGAAATCCTATTCTTAAATTATCAAGCACTTTCAAAGAAAAGTTCATTTAAATAAGTTTATACATTCAATCATGAAAGTGAAAATTCCCATTTGTTTATACAGAAATACACTGAGAGAAAAGGTCCAAATGCATCTGCTTATTCAAATAACCAAGAGGGTCACTGTTCAGCAATTCGTCTAACCTTCGCATTCTACCTAGATTAACATTAAAATCCTGCACATGATTAAGATTACATCTCCCAAATCAATGGACTAACTCTCCAATAAAAAGACACAGGCTAACAGAAGGGATGAGAAAACAGGAGCCATCGTTCTGCTGCATACAAGAAACACACCTCAGCAATAAAGATAGACATTACTTCAGACTAAAGGGCTGGAAAAGGATTTTCCAAGCAAAAGATCCAAGAAGCAAGCTGGACTAGCTGTTCTAATATCTAACAAAACAGACTTGAACCAAAATTAATCAAAAGAGTTATGCAAGGACATTTCGCACTCAAAAGGAAAAATCTAGCAAGATGACTTCTCAATTCTGAACATCTATGCTCCAAGTGCAAGGGAGCCCACAATCATAAACAAAGCATTACTAAAGCTTAAATCCCACATTAAACACCATACGTTAATAGTGGGAGACTTCAACACCTACCCTCACCATTGGACAGGTCACAGAAACAGAAACTAAACAGAGAAATAATGAAACTAACTGAAGTTATGAATCAAATGGACCTAATAGATTTTACCTAAATATAAAAGTGGACCTACAGAACATTTCACCCAAATATAAAAGTGGGAGTCGTGTGGAAATGTGGGGAGGGAAGGACAGAAGGGCCTGGAGGGACAGAAGGGCTCCACAAGAAGACCAACAGAGCCAATTAACCAGGGCCAAGAGGGGCTTGAAGACACTGATGAATCAACCAAGGACCATGCATGGACGGGATCTAGGTGCCCTACAAAGATGTAACTGATAGGCAGCTTAGGCTTCATGTGGGTTCCCTAGTAAAGGGAGTGGGGACTGTCTGTAACATGGACTCTTTTTTTGCCTGCTTTTTGAACACTCCCTCCTGGCAGGACTGCCTCACCAGGCCACAGGGGAAGAGGATGTGCTCAGTCATGATATGACTCGATGTGCTGGTGGGTTTTTAGGGGGAGCTCCTCTTTTCTGAGGAATAGGAGAAGGGGGATAATAGAGAAAATAAAAGGAGGGTGGGACAGGGAAAAAATTGGGAGGGTGCTACATCTGGGATGCAAAGTGAATAAAAAGTTAATTAATTAAAAATTATCAAATAACTAATGAAAATAACCAAATATTAAATTGAAAAAAAAATGTGGCTTCTTAGCACCTCATGGAGCCTTCTCCAAAAGTGACCATATAGTCGGTCACAAAACAAGCCTCAAGAGATACAAGAAAACTGAAATAACTCCTTGTATCTTTTCAGATGACCATGGATTAAAGCTGGAATTCAACAACAATAGAAACAGCAGAAAGTCTACAAACTCATGGAAACTGAACTACTCTCTACTCAATGATCACTAGGTCAGGGGAGAAATAAATAAACAAAAAAGAAATTAAAGACTTTCTAGAATTCAATGAAAACGAGGGTGCACCATACCCAAATGTATAGGAAACAATGAAAACAGTGCTAAGACGAAAGTTCATAGCTGTAAGCACCTTCATAAAGAAACTGGAGAGATCTCACACTAGTAGCTTAGTAGCTCACCTGAAAGCTCTAGAACAAAGAGAAGCTAATATACCCACGGAGCAGTTGGCAAGAAATAACCAAAGTCAGGGCTGAAGTCAATAAAATAGAAACAGAGAATACAAATAATCAACAAAAACAAGACCTTTTTTTTTTTTTGAGAAAATCAACAAGATAGACAAATCCTTAGCCAAAATAATTAAAAGACAGAGAAACAGTATCCAAATTAACAAAATAAGAAATGAAAAGGGGGCCATAACACCAGAGACTGAAGAAATACAAGGAATCATTAGGTCTTATTTCAAGAACCTATACTCCACAAAATTGAAAAATCTCAATGAAATGGAAGATTTTCTTGATATATTTCACTTACCAAAGTTAAATCAAGACCAGACAAGCTATTTAGATAGTCCTATAACCCCTAAAGAAATAGAAAAAGTCATTAAAAGTCTTCCAAACAAAAAAAAAAGGCCAGATAGTTTTAGTGCAGAATTCTACCAGACTTTCAAAGAAGAGCTAACACCAATACTCCTCAAACTATTTCTCAAAATAGAAACAGGAGGAACATTACCAAACTCATCCTATGAGGCCACAGTCACTCTGATCCCTAAACCACACAACAACTCAACAAAGAAAGAGAATTTCAGACCCATTTCCCTTATGAACACTGATGCAAAAATACTCAATAAAATACTTGGAAAGAGAATCCAAGAAAACATCATCAACGCTATCATCTACCATGATCAAGTATACTTCATCCCAGGGAGGCAGGGATGGTTAAATATATGAAAATCCATCAATGTAATCCACCATGTAAACAAGCTGAAAGAAAAAAAAAACACACATGAACACCTCATTAAATGCTGAAAAAGCCTTTGACAGAATTCAACATCCCTTCATGTTACAAGTATTGGAGAGATCTGGGATACAACACACATATCTAAACAAAATGAAGGCAATATACAACAAACCTATAGCCAACATCAAATTAAGTGGAGAAAAACTTAAAGCAATTCCACTAAAATCAGGGACAAAACAAGGTTGTTCACTCTCTCCATACCTCTTCAATATGGTACTAGAATTTCTAGCTAGAGCAATAAGACAACTAAAGGAAATCAAGGGGATACAAATTGGAAACAAAGAAGTCAAAGTATAGTATCAAAGACGATATGATACTATACATAAATAACCCCCAAAATTCTACCAGAGAGCTCCTACAGCTGATAAATACATACAGTGAAGTGGCTAGATACAAAATGAATTAAAACAAATTAGTAGCCCTCCTTGACACAAGTGATAAATGGGCTGAGAAAGAAATTAGGGAAACAACACCTTTCACAGTAGCCACAGATATATAAAGTACCTTGGTGTAACTCTAACAAAGCAAGCCAAAGACCTATATGACAAAAACTTCAAGTTTTTGAGAAAGAAATTGTATAAGATATCAGAAGATGATAAGATCTCTCATGCTCATGGATTAGTAGGATTAACATAGTAAAAATGGCCATCTTACAACAAACAATCTACAAATTTAATGCAATTTTCATCAAAATTCAAAACACATTTTTTTTACAGACCTGGAAAAGAGCAATTCTCAATTTCATAAAACAAAACAAAACAACAACAACAAAAAACCCAGGATAGCTAAAACAATCCTGTTACAATAAAAACTTCTGGACGTATCACCATTCCTGACTTCAGGGTGTACTACAAAACAATAGTAATAAAAACCGCATGGTACCAGCATAGGAACAGACTGATAGATCAATGGAATCTAATAGAAGAACCAGAAATAAACCCACACACCTACGGACACTTGATTTTTGACAAAGAAGCCTAGACCATACAATGGAAAAAAGACAGCATCTTCAACAAATGGTGCTGGTCTAACTGGATGTCTACATGTAGAAGAATGAAAATCCACATTTATCAGCCTGCACAAAATTCAAGTCTAAGTGGATCAAAGACCTCAACATAAAACCAGATAACTGTACCTGATAGAAGAGAAAGTGGGGAATAGTGTTGAATGTACTGGCACAGGAAACAAATTCCTGAACAGAATACCAACGGCTCAGGCTCTAAGATCTATAATTAATAAATGGGACCTCATGAAACTGAAAGGCTTCTGTAAGGCAAAGGACACTGTCAATAGGACAAAACGAGAAGCCTACGGAATGGAAAAAGATCTTTACCAACCCTATATCCAACAGAGGGCTAATATCTAACATAGATAAAGAACTCAATAAATTGAACACCAACAAACTGAAAAACCCAATAAAAATGGGGAACAGAGGTAAACAGAGAATTTTCAACAAAGGAATCTAATGGTGGAGAAGCACTTTAAAAATGTTCAATGTCCTTAGTCATCAAGGAAGTGCAAATCAAAATGATTCTGAGATTCCATTTTACACCTGTGAGAATGACTGTGATGAAAAATTCAAGTGACAGCATGTGCTGTGAGGATACAGAGCAAGGGGAGCCCTAATCCATTGCTGATGAGAGTGCAAACTTGTACAACCACTCTGAAAATCAATCTAGTGCTTTCTCAGAAAATTGGGATTAGATCTACCTTAAGACACAGCTATACCATTCCTGGTCATATACCCAAAAGACACTCCACCATACAACAAGGACATTTGCTCAACTATGTTCATAGGTGCTTTATTCATAATAGCCAGAAACTGGAAACAACCTAAATGTCCTTTAACTGAAGAATGGATACAGAAATTGTGATAATCTAAACAATGGAATACTACTCAGCTATTAAAAACAAAGACAGCATGCAATTTTCATGCAAATGGATAAAACTAGAGAAGATCCTGGGTGAGGTAACGCAGACCCAGAAAGACACACATGGTATGTACTTACTTACAAGTAAATATTAGCTATAAAGTACAGGATAACCATGCTACAATCCAAAGACCCAAGGATGGCCCAAGGGAAGATGCTTGAATTTCGCTCAGAACAGAAAATAAGATAGACTTCTAAAGGAGATGGAAGGAGGGATCAGGGTGGGAGGAGGGAAATGGGGAGGGGATCAGGTATGCAGAAATCAGGAGTGGTGGTGTGGGGAAGGAGGACCTAGAGAGAGAATGGATATCACTGGAAACGGGGGTGGGAGTGGGGGCAGCTCTGGGACTGGGAGGCTCCTGAGAGTAAGGGTAAAGACGGAGCAGAGCTTAAGGAAATGGCAAGCCAATGATTGGCCCACCTCATGGGAGAGAGCCAACCCTGTCACTGTTAATGATAGTCTGCTATGGTTGCAGACAGGATTCTAGCATAACTGTCTTTTGAGAGGCTTCATTCAGCAGCTGACAGGAACAGATGCAGAAACCCAGGTTGAACTCAGGGAGTTCTGTGGAAGAGTGGGAGGAAGGATTGAGGGAGCTGGAGGAGTCAAGGACACCACAACAAGACCTACAGAGTCAACTACTTTGAGCCCATGGGGAGCTCACAGAGACTGGACCACCAACCAAAGAGCGCGCACAGGCTGGGCCTAGAACCCCCACACATATGTAACAGATGTGCCGCACGGTCATCGTGTGGGTCCCCTAACAACGGGAGCAGGGGTTGTTGCCTGCAGCTGGATCCCTTCCCCCTAGCTGGGCCGCTTTGTCAGGCCTCAGTGGGAGAGGATGCGCCCAGTCGTGCTGCGACTTGAGGTGCCAGGGAGGGTCGGCACCTTGGGGGCCTCCCTGTCTCTGAGAAGAAGAAGGGGGATTGGGAGAGAGGGAGATGAGGGTGGGACTGGGAGAGAGGAGGGAGGGGCTGGGATAAGGCTATGAAGGGATTAAATAAATAAATGAAAAAGACAGATTACCATTCGTGTGAACTGCGGCTGACTTCAGAGTCCACTACTGTCTCTACTCCTTTAAGGTCTGCACACGTTCTACACACATTTTTCAAGGCAATGAATGTATAACATCATTTTACATTTTAATGAGGTGGACAAGAGAAGATAAACCTTATAAACTATCTAATGTGTTTAAACGACCATTAATCAACCCTAATTACTTAAGCAGCATCCTGGGAAGAAAGCATATTTCACTTCCTAATCAAGCCCTGAGCCCTATGGAGTACCTAGAGCTACATTCCAGCTACTGCAACACAACTGAGTAAACCAAGTTGCCACTCGTGGCAAACAAGACCCGTGATGGCCCTTACTCCTCTGCTGCTGGCGGGGAGTCTGTGTGAAATCACAGTGCCTTGCCCATGGCTCCCAAGGGGCCTCACACAGTGGTGGTAGCAATCACTTCTTGCCACGGAAGACAGCCCCACTCAAAAGACTCGCCATCACGACGCAGCCTCACGCAGAGAGAGTGGGAATCCACTGTGGACTCCGGTGTGGCTATCAGTGGTCACTGGTTATTTAAGCAAGAAATCGTTACTTTGCTTGGGGTGGTGTGCGTGTGTGTGTGTGTGTGTGTGTGTGTGTGTGCAAGTGGACACACACCTACGGGAGTTATAATAAGGTGTTATTTGTCATGAAGAATTTTATGTATTTCCAAAGTTCAAAGCCCTTTTAGTTGGCATAAAGCCTTGCTGGTGGCATTTATTTTTTTCAAACATAGGATGAAGCGGCATAATGAAAGAGGAAAGAACGTTCTCATATGAGCTTTAAAATAATATTCACTTTAGTGTTACCGAGATACTTAGAGAGGGGTTTTCCATGCCGAAAAAAGTAGAAGAGATTAAACCTCTGTTAGGAAACAGGACAAAGTGGAGGAAGGTACAGAAGAAACGTCCCCAAGCTGACCTCAAGAGAACCTTAATATTAAAAAACCAAACAGTTTCTTACTGGCTAACCAACTGAACCAGCACCTTGAGGAGATATGAGAAACAAGAATTTTAACACTTACACACATGGAAAAGAAGAAAGCACCTTGATGCACCCAGTTATGAGCCAATAAAATAGAAATCTATTTTAGTACACAGAGAAAGCGTTGGCGTCACGTCAGTTCTCTTTAATTCTGACTTCAGTTAAACTTGGTGATATTTTTAGCCTGTGTTTATCCCTTTCATATTATTTCACTCAACTTTAGAACAGAACTAAGACTGTTCCCTGTCACTTGACTGCCTGGTACTCAACAATTTATAAAAATTACTGTGTGGGAATATTTACTTTCACTTAAAAAAAAAAACCCACCACATTAGAACACTTCTTTTCAAAGTAAATTTCACTGACGTGTGTACAAATCCACATTTAGTTGCATATATAAATCCGTAAGTCTAAACAGTAAGAAATGTCTTCTAAAAAGTTGAGTCAAAGTAGCTGTGGCAAATACAGGAAGAGATCTGTCTGCAGTCGCACAGTCAAAGTGTTGGGCTGGTACCAACCTGTAAATGTATAGACACCCATAAACGAGATCCCCCTTCCAGATGAGACCGGCGGACATGGCAACCAACTCACCTGCAATCCATCCTGGTACTGGACAGCAGCTTGCATGGCCTCTTCCAGTTTGTCAACCCGGTCTTTCCAAGCTTTGTTTAGAGAATCCCATGCTGAATTTAGCTACAATGCAAATGGAGTAAGTCCTTTGAGTGTAAAATATTTATACTTTCAACTAATTGTAAAAACAGGTGTTAGCTTGCCAAGTCTTGAGGAAGGCATTCACGCAAATGTGGAAAACAAGTCATTGGTACCTCGTCTATGCTCTTCTTGACAATGGGCTTGTCAGGCTCCCCACACGCGGCGATGAGCTCAGAGCCCAGCGAGATGACCATGTCGAGCTCCTCTTGAAGTCCATCGATCTCCTCTCTTATTGCCTAGAATTCAAAACAGAGCCTCAAGACACCATGCAAAGCCATACCAAAACCAAGACAAGATGTCGCACAGAGCCGCCCATGGAGATTCCTACTCGACATGAGCACCCTTCGTTTTCTTTTAGTTCCCAAATTCATACAATCATTTTTTTTGAACGAGAAAACAAAATGAGTATCTTAGAGAAAATAGTATACTCTAATGCCAAATCTTTACTATAAAGATAAAAATATCAATGTGACAAAATACCAGAGCAATTTAAAAGTACTCCAAGTACTGTGAAGAACTTAAAGCCATTTTGTTTTTCACAGTTAGTTTGCCTGTATCTGTTCAAAATAGACACAAAGATTTTGTGGAAAGTCATGTATCTGTTGGGAAACTCTTGATAGCCTGCCTTTGGAGTTCCATGCTATGTCATCATGCTGGGTAGGACCTGTCAACTGCTGATACATCATGGTCACAGTTAAACGCACCCACCCAGGAATGAGTATTTAGTAAGCACGAACAAAGCCCTAAATCAAACACTTGAAAAGGAAATACTTGCCTAGTCTTCTTCAAGGACCCATAATAAAAACAAACAAACAAACAAACAGTATCCAGAGTGGGCAATAATTCTACCACATCTTGAAGCTTATCACTGGGGTGTCAGAAATGACATGCCGAGGCAAGGGAAAGAGCGTAGGGCACACCAGACTCTCAAGTGAACACAGTGGTGAAGGACCAGCAGAATGATGCCTGTGGCAAAGTGGGCACCAGCTAGTGTATGCAAGGCTGCTTCTGGGCTCTACCCAGCAGGGGGTGGGTGCATCCGAGGAATTTTAGGCAGCAGGATAGAGACAGCAACAGGGCTGGAGGCCGGCAAGGGCGGACATCCTGTCCTGAGATTACCTGGGAGGCCCTGAAACCAGCACTAGCAGTGCCGATGCAGAGAGATGCTGTAAGGCTAACTCCAAGGGACATTTGTGAGTCCATTATTTCTTGGTACTCACTATGCATCCCACGTTCAGAACTAAATGCAAATATTAATGGCGTAATTTTTCAGTTATACACAGAACTGGGGTGTTATCATGCTGAACTTAGTTTTTTGTTTGTTTGTTTTAGTTGAAATGAGTTCCGTTTCTTACCTCTGCTGCTTCCTGCTGCTGTTTTACTATTGAGGGATCGATTCCAGGATCTTCCAGGTCCCGGATGAAATCTTGAGTGTCTTTAGTGGTAACGACCAATGACATGTGATCACACCAGAATTTTTCGGCCAGTTCCATAACATCCAGCAGTTTGGCTTCCCTCTCTTCTACCAGCGTGTGTATGTTTCCCCAGATGAAAACCATTTGGTCCAACTTATCCTGCACAGCTGCACAGTAAAACAATGTCAGCCAAGATGCTGCTCATCTTCATACAGGCAGAGCTCACACAGCAAGCAGCCATTCAACTTGCCAAGTGCACAGGCCGGACCGGGTTCCCATTAACGGAAGTCTGTGCGTTACCACGGCGCCCAAATCCCACACAATGCACAATTCACGGGTCCACCCAGGCTGACCAAGACTTCTTACAAAAGTTGATGCTTAAGGCTACATGAGTTCAGAGTAGACTCGAGTTTACCAAGTTTGAAGTTCACTAAGGCTGGCCTTAAAGCCAAATCCAGTAAGTAATTAACCTGACATATTTTCTTACTCTCCTTAAGAACAAAATGGCCTGTTTAGTCCCAGGAACGGAACAAGAAGGGTTTGTGTTTCTGACTTGCTTCTGGAATGCTTGTATTTACACTCCTAATCCAAGAGGAAGAGCACATTTACAAAATTCTTCCTTCTGACTCACAGATATTCTGGAGGTTGTGGGATGGAGCAGGTGTGCTGGAGAAGATACTAAAATTGTACCCCCACCTTTGACTTTATTGGCATTGATTTTAGTCTTACAGACTGAGAGACTCAGAGAACACACAGTCATTATATGACCACGTTTTGCTTTCAACCAGTTGATTTTACCAACTGAGAACGACGTTAAAGGACTTTTGCATAGTTTGCACATCACCGTGCAAACATGTTATCGACCTAGCATTCTGCTCTGCAGCTGGGCTATCAATGAACAGCACAGAAATCTAGAGCTATTTTAAAAGTAAAGTTGAGGCCAGGCATGGAGATGTGTCTTCCCCAGCACTTGGAAGGTAGAGGCAGATGGATCTCCACGAGCATGAGGTCAAGCCTGGTCTACACAGCTATCTCCAGGCCAGCCAGTGCTACATAGAGAGAGAGCCTGTCTCAAAAAACCAACCAACCAACCAACCAACCAACCAACCAACCAACCAACCAACCAACCAGCCAACCAAACAACCAACCAACCAACCAACCAACCAGCCAACCAAACAACCAATCAACCAAACAAGTCGACAGAAAGGAAAATGGAGTCTGTTTCATCACTCCGAAATCACTACCTTTGGCAGATATGTCTTTCTCGGTGCCCTCGGACCTGGCGATCATCTCCTCTCCCCTCTGCCTCAGGGTCTCGTACAGTGGCTGCAGCTTCTCCATGTCCACAGACACGCTCTTATTTTCACCGATCTGCTCCTTGATCTTCTCAACCTCAGCAGAGATGGACGGCGGCTGCCTCAGACGCTCCACGATGCGCTCCAGGCTCTCTAGGATCTGGTCGATCTTGTCGTGGAACTACGAGAAAAACAATGGGGTCACTGTAATGGCACAGGCAACACTTCCTTCAGCTAAAAGCAAAAGGCCCTTTGCCAGCATTTCCATCGAAAACTTACAACCAGCTGGTGCATGAAGCCATGCCTAAACTCTGCACTTAGGAAGAGGATTCTTGAGTTTCCCATCAAAAGGTGGCTTATTCATTAATCGTCTACACTCCTTGGCAGCAATATGAATCTGAACCTGACACTTAACTTTATTGCAATTCAACCCCCCCCCCCCTTTTTTTTTTTTTAAATAAGCTTCACATTTGGCTGTCAAAACTGATTATTTGTTTAAAACAACCATTCTGAAATCCTAAAATGTTATGCAAGTACATGCAAATTCATAGGTGGTTTTGTAGGTTCACTATAATTCCTTGAGTTATATACTTCCTGAACTGGAAAAAAATAATGTAAAATTAAACAAAATAAAAACACGTGTCCAAAGTTGTATCCAAAGTTTGTATTTAATTCATAGCTGGATAAAAGGAAACAATTTTAACTTTCTATTTGTAAGGGTGGAGTTACACAATGTCACAAGCTGTGTCTATTTTAACCTCTGTACTAGCTTTCCAGTGGGTGCGAACTGCTGAGGGCGGGCCCAGCTCATTGTGGGTGGCGCCATTCCTGAGCAGACGGTGCAGGCTCGGGGGAAGCAGGCTAAGCATGGACCTGTGAGGAGGACCAAGCAGTATTCCTCCATGGTTTCTGCTTCACCTCCTGCTTGAGTTCCTGCCCTGCCGCCCCACAACGATGGACTGTGGCCTGGGAGTGTCAGACGACACAAACACACTCCGCAAACTTCTCAGTCGCTTCTGGTCAGATTATTTTCCTGCAGCGACTGAAGGGAAACTAGAACACGCACTTAGGATTGCAGAAAATGCCACCCCAATGCCTGGTATCTGATGATAAAAACTAAACCTTGGAAATGGTTTTTAATACCTACAGGTATTAAAAAAAGAAAAAATCCACCTCTTGACAAAGACTCTGTTTACTATGTAATATTCTTATCTTTTTTATTTGGCTTATTGTTCAGGTTTTTCTCTCAATGCTTTTGTAAGTAAATTTGTATTGCTAATAATTTTAAGTGTCTTTTATCTCCCCAGTGTCAAAACTGTGTTCCACTTATGGTGTACACTGAGCAAGTAACTGACCATTGCTCCAAGTAGGTTTCCTACTCACTGAAAATTCTTCTTTATTGTACCCTGAAGGAGGCAGAGAAACCTAAGAGTTGGCTGCAAACTAATCCCACCTCTGAGAGAAAAGGCAATGTGTTCAGCGACATCATTTAAGATGAAATTTAATTGGGGGGGGGGGTCAAGGAAAATGCCTTTTGTATGCGTGGCAGTGGGGAAGAAATGACTTTTTTCCCTCTTTGTATAAAGGGTTACCTGGGTGGACTGAGAAATGGCTTCATCCAGTATTATGGCCCGCTTTTTGACATCTTCTTTAATTTGGCTGTAGAGGGTGTCGGCTGCCACATACTTTTCTTGGATATAAACGCCTTCCTTTGGGCTCAGTTCCAGCAACTGTGGCCCAGTCTTGTTCATCTTATCTATGTGAGGTTTGTGCTCAGCTATCAGCTCTCGCAGTTGCTATAATAAACCAAACAGCTTCTCAGTATCTCAGAGTCACACCTCCGTATTACAGCTGATCACATCTCCAGTGCACGCAGCTGGTAGGAGCCGTGCAACTAACCCCTCCCCACGGCAAGGCAAGTATCCATGGCTCTGCCAGGAGAAGCCCCAACACCGGATCAGACAACTGTCTGGCCACATGCCTTTCAGGACACAGACAAGAGAGGCGACAGAGACGGTAGAAGTGCATTTCACAGCCAGTGCTGTCTACTTTCACAAGAGTGTCACAGCTGTGGAGAAGCAGGCTGGACCCCTAGGCTGAGCCATGGCTCTTGCATGCTTCTTTCTGCAAATTCGTAACAAATGCAGAAATGACTCGGGGAGGAGACATCAAGAACAGGAGGAATCTCGGGGGGAAGAAAGACATGATACCACGATCTTAAAAACCTTAATACGGAGAGGGATGAGGGTGACGTGAGCCTCGGGCACTGTGTTCACACATGTGAGCCAGTACCAGATGGATACTCACAGATATTACATCATGTTCATATATGTACAGTAGGGCCTGTTCTACACATATACAGTGCATATGGACACTAAATGCATCCTCTGTTTCTATTGGTTATCTTATTACATTTATTTGTGTGTGTGGTTACGGGCGGGTAAGGTGGTGAGCCGTGGGTGCCGAGAACGCACACCAGATCTCCCCAAGGGCAGCGAGTGCTCTCGACTGCCAAGCCATCTCTCCTGCCCCGTTTCTTATTATAAACTGTTAAAATTTCAAGGGTGATGGATTTATCAAACACATGACTGCATGCTGAACACTACTGTAAGGTAATTTAAGGAAAATATGCATCATAGGTTCTCAAGCCCATAAGCAGAAAGGGGTCCAGACCATCTGCAACGTGAATGCTCTTCCAACCAGATTCTTATACGTTTCAAGTGACACTAAAGAGTCACTTAAAAAAATACATTTTAAGCGACTGCTAGAGGGAGGGCTTCCAACTGCCAGAGTTCCACATACATTTCCTGTACTTTAGGTCACCTCTCCAGCAATGTCACAGCGTGGAGGAGGTGATGGCCTGTTAACAGCCAGCATGGAATCACATGGGGAGTTACCCAGCCCCGACCTGTGATACTTCTTGGCTTTCTTGACATTGCTGTTCTGACAGATACATGCCGTTGTGCAGATTCTCTGCACTCAATGGCTTTGTGTGTATGATGGCTCTTCTGTGTACTTCTACTCTACTTTTTAATATTTTAGACAGCTCTGACCACTACGTATGATGCACAGAGCATATCCTACATAGGTACATGGAAAACAGTTCAACCTATATAACTGAAAGCACCCCAAAAGCTCACAGCTAACATTGGAAATGGTGTTCTTTTTCCAACCCAGATGGGCGGTAGCACATGCTTCTCTATGAAAGTTGTGTCACACAGTGAGTGACAGCTACCCAGCCGTGAGGGAGGCAGACTACACGCACCGTAGCATTTCTAAAATGCCCTGTTTCTGCACTTTAAACACTGCATTAGAGACCAGTACCCCAGTTAATGGCTCGTTCTCTCGTTCTCACCCGGTGCTCTTCCTGCTGCCGTCTCAGAGTTTCGTACTCCAGGGCTGGGGCGGGCAGCTGGGAGATGGTTCTCTGGGTTTCCGTCAGCCACGGCCAGAGCTCCTCATATGTTTCCCAGAACTGGCTGACAAGGGACTGTGCCCGCTCCAGCTGCAGGTGCCTCTCTGAGTTTATCTGGCAGATGGCGTCATAGTTCTTCAATACCTTATCCAGTTTTTTCTAGAAAACAAGGTGAGGAAATAACATCTGTCAGGCTAGAAGTTGCAGTTGGGGATGCTCTGACCAGTTATGAACATCTGGCACAGAGCGGGCACACGACAGATGTACGTGAAATGAATGCATAAGGAAACACTGCTCAGATGAACTGTTTCTATGCACACACTCTTGTTAATCAATTTTTTATGCACAAGGTGCTGAAATATAATAAGCAGAATTCTCTGGTACTCTCATGCTGTTCTCAGGGTTAGAAAGTAGGTTCATAAAGATTTCTAGCAAGATTTACATTACCATCTAAAGAAAAAAAGATCAACTTTTACAAATGAAATCATATGAACAAAAACCAATTACAAATAAAATCAATTACATGCATGGGAATCAAAGTAGGCCACTGTGCTTTGGATAAACTCTACTTGTGGTCTTCCTGAAAGAAAACGTATTTTATCTAAAATGAAATTTGAGGCATGGATATTTACATATTTTTATTTGGGGTTATATACTTAGCTGGAAGTATTAACATGCAGTCATTTCTTTAAGCTTTAAGTATGTAAATTGAGCCAGCTACTTTTACCTGTGGATGGTTTTCTACCAATCTGCAGAACCATTAAAACTACAAATACCTATTATTTCCTTAGCTATTTGCTCCCCTACTGGCTTAGAGTAACTTTAGAGAGAATGAAGACCTGCGTATTTCAGAGGTTGTTTCAGCTTAAAAGTTACAAATGTTCCAGAAGCGTATGACCCACAGCTGACACGCCTTACGACTGGCATAAGCTGACATTCCATCCTAACAATACCACAGCTAATACTGACTGAACGCTCAGTGTGTGCCAGTTAATCAAGGAAACTTTGTAACGGCTCAGATGTGTTCAGATAGACAGTCCTCTGGGGATCGCTTTCCATGGTCATTCTGTAACCTTAAAAGACGCCTGATTTAAATTTAATGATTAAACAACAGCTGCAGATACAGAGAAAGTGCCCTTCAAGAACTCAGTGGATGCTAGTCATTCAAGGTTCACTGCCTAGCAATACGGACAAGGTGATACCTTCATGGACTGCTTTTCCTCTTCAGTAGATGTGGTCATGATTTTATATCCAGATTTAACAAGTTCATCAATAATATCCTTGTGTCTCAAAATATCCATGGTGAAAGCCTGTGATTTACCAAACAAAGACAAATATACAAAGAAAGTGTGTGATTCAGGGAAGGCAAGTAGGCAAAGGAGCTGAAAATAGCAAGTTCCACTGACAGGGTCTTGGAAAGTAAAGCCGTGTGGATGTATTTTCTAGACTTGGAGCCTGGCGACACACAACTGAGACAGCAACTGGAAACGTATTTCTTTACCTTTTGAACCTGCAGCTGAGCAGAAGTCTGGTCTTGCTCAAGCCTGATGTCACCCAGAGACATTAATTTCTTCTCTGTTTCAGTAATCCAGGACAACTCAGCATCTGCCGCTTGGTCAAACTAAACAAAAGATTAGGTCAGTAAGTTCCTGCAGCTGGGGCCAGAGAAACTACCTATTTATGCTGCTCCTGAACTCCCCCTTCCCTAACTGGAGACTCTCAGTTTCTCTTCTCATAGCACCCTAAAATAAATCATGGATAACCGAGTAATAGAGAGAGAAGAACTCTGTCCACAAGCTCCTAGGCTCTGCTGGACAGAAACAGCACAGTAAGGATGTAAGGACGGCTAGCTCCATGGCCTTCTTTTCATGTGTCTTAGACTCCAATGTTAACTGCTGTAAAAGTTGACAATTAGATACCATCTTAAATAGTTCTCTTCCTGTGACTTCAATTCCCATACAGGCAGGTAGCACTGTGCCATCAAATTACGTGCTCCTTGATTAAAGAATAAAATGTTCCCACTTGTTTGTGGTATGTGCTTATATATAAATATAGGTACAAATATCTATATTTGTGTATGAAAAATTTGTGTATACTTAATTGTAAACAACTTGTAAACACCCCATTTAATACCAGACTTTAAACATATATAAGATCATTCCTAAATGTTTGAGTTTATGCTCCTCATTATAACAGTAACTCATAGCATGGCAGACAATTTTAAAGCATAAAATGAAGAGAAAAAAATTAAAATCCAGACTAATAATGTTGGTAATTTAGTGACTTTCTCCCTAAGAAACGGGGATAGTCACACTTGTGAGCTACCATACAAAATCCCTGCTTTTCCATTTATTATGTGTACATCCCACATTTTGCTTCTGTCCCAGCGCACAGTCAAAGAGGACAAATGTTCTGAGTGTCGTACATCAGATAAACTCTCAACGCCATTCTGAACTGAGCAGGGAGGAGTGACACTATCTCGGCTAAAGAGAAGTGTATGAAAGCCTTAGCTGGAAGAACTAATGGGAAATGGGCATTGCCTGAATGCCCTGCTTTTGAAGAGGAACTAAAAATTCAAACTGGAGCAAAGCAGGAAAATTAGGGAAGAAAAAAGAAGGGTGGGCTGGAAAGTAGGTTAGAAAATAATTCTACTTTAAAGACTCCACATTAACACAATGTAAACACAGGAGAAAAATGGAAGAGACTGAGTCTCTTCATTCCAAGGTAAGTACAATTAAGAACCCCAGGCATGACATACAGATATGCAACTGCAACACAGAGAGCAGGGCAGAGAGAGCGCCCTGGACCTTGGGGTCCTGAGGATCAGCAACCCAAGCATGACATGTTCTCTGATATTTCTTTGCACCTCATCTATCTGAGGTTAGGCACAGAACACGCAACCCATACACACCAATGGACACAGCCCCAGGAGAACCCTGCTCTCTTTAGCCAAAGGACACTGGGAAGGGTCTTAGAAAGCAAAGCCGTGTGAATGTACTTTCTAGACTTGGAGCCTGGCGACACACACCTGAGACAGCAACAAGACAATCTCACTCCAAGCCAATCAAGTGTTGCAGAACAAAATGGTTGCCCTGCTCACCCATACCAAGAGAGGCAGCTTGAGGAGCCTAGGATTTCACCCTTGAGTCTGTGGCAAGGTTCCTAATATCCCTTCCAGGATGATGTTAAGAAGGGGCCAAAGCTTTAGTCCCACTGGCTTGAAGCTAAGCTTCTTCCTACAGTGGAGTCTGGACTTCACCCGGCTGTGTGGTAATGAGGCACTTCTCCTTCGCTCTGTTCCCTTGGTGTTAGACCATCATGGCCTCTCTCTCTGTGCTCTCAGGAGAGACTGCACAGAGGGCTGGGAAAACCAGCCTCACCCAACAAAAACGAGGCATATGCCCTACAGCCCAAGGGATCATGGGTTTTCTCCTCCTCTGGCAGCAGGCCCAGTTGCTTCTGCCTCCGTGAAGATAGATACAGAAAGATGAAATTTAAAAGTTTAAATCCACATAAAGACTGGGTTGAGATCCATCTGTCTCCAGAGTGTTAGGATTAAAGGAATATGCCACAATGTCTGGCCAATATTGTTTTCTTTAAGGATGGGCATTTTAAGATAACTTTTTTTTTTAATCTTTGGGAAACACTTGCAAACATTTTTTACTGTAACCGCTCTGTAGTTGGTGACTGAGCACGCTTCAGTTTATGCTTGCCAATATGAACTCAACCTGTAATTCGGGCCGTGTCTGTCTCTCATCACTCAACTAACTGAACACAGTCAGACTTGCAAGAGAATCCTGCTCCCAGAGGACAGAATATTTGTCCTGTTACTCTGAGAACTCTTGGGTGCCAGCCCTGAAATGTTCAAATACATTTTAATGAAAAAAGTATTTTAAAATAGCTGAATAAACTTCACAGACAAATATACCCACTTTCCTACAACAATGAGGCATACAAATTCCTGCAAACTGTAGAACAGGCAGGCAAACACATTCCTCAGGCATGAACGCCCCTCACAGAAACTTCCTAGGCAGGAAAATACCATGGCCTTCCATCAGCCTTTGTGATCCGAGACCATTATGCTGAAGTAAGGGCGGAGCAGGAAGCTTTAGAACCTACCCATTACAGTTGTGCAATGCTAGAAAACCAGCCTCGGAGGCTCCCCTCCCAGGGTAGGCTTGTGCTTCTTGCTTTTGCCTGGTGTGACTGAAAAGTTTAGTCACACATCTCCTGCGCGCTCATGCTACAAAACCATATAAGCCCACACAAAGTTTGCAGCCCAAACACGATGACTTAACGTAAACAGCCACAAAGATTTCAGTAGAAATCAAGTATGCACGATAAATGTCTACTTGCAGGACCCGCCTTCACTGCCCACCATTTTCCACAGGGCTGTGGCTAACAGAAGAATTCTCTAAAACTTTGGAGTAGAAACTGTGTGAGCCACAGACAGGTCAGAAACTATAATTTTTTCCCCCTTTAGTCATCTTTGGAAAAAACTCTCCATCACCAAGATGTTTTCCTTTCAAAAACAAAGACTTTTTCTTTTTCTTTGCTTCAGCCGCATGCCAATAGTGGGCAGATACTGACCTGATTCGAACTATTTACTCAGAGATGCACCGTGTGCAGATCAGCAGTGCCGTAGTACTCAGATGTAGCGCCCCACCCGACCCCCTGGCTCATTTCGGAAGCACAGCACTTGGAGTGGGAATGTAGCCGCAGACATGTCTGTTCAGGTAAGGACCCTAGGCAGCTGGAGAACACCGGTTACCCCGGCAACACGGCGCTGGTCCTACCTGCTGAGACCGCAGAATGGCAGCATCGATCTCTTCCACTTTCTGGGTGATGGTGTCGCTCACCAGTCGGTAGCGCTCATTGTCCTCCGCTACCATCTTCTCCAGCCCTTCTCTCGCCCTCCAGGGTACCAGCTCCAACAAGGCGCCGCTCACCTCATTTAGAGAATCCAGCAAGGCTTTGTTGCTCTTAACTTCTTTTTTCAGTTCCTTGAAGACACGTAAACACGCTGGTAAACGTTATGGCAGGCTCTCCCTCTGTTCTTGGGGTGGGGGAGGGGGCGTGTGTCCTCTACTGGCTGACAAGGCTCTGCTCGGCCTGGCTAGTTCCATCTGAGCTAAATAAACCTCCTTATTTATAGCTATTTTGCAAAACCGAAAGTGTTTCCAGAGAGGTTTAGAGGATGGCTCATTTGTCAACATGGCAAGAGTTCATCTTTGAAATGGAAAATAAATATTTACAGTTTGGAAAAAAAGAGACTCAAGCAAACATGTGAGTGACCAGGTAACAGAACTAAAACAAGGGGGTTGCTCCCCTCCACAGGAATAGGGCCTGCACGGAGGGCGGCGAGCTGGTGCCACCCCACTGAAGCCGCCCCAGCTCCCTCCCACCCCTATGGGATCCGAAGCTGACGTCTCTGGAATGAAAGCTCTCAGAAAGGCAATGCACTTTTGGGTTGTTGCCAGAAATATTCCCTCATGCTATCCAGCTCTGATAGAAATCTTTTCCTGACCAAGCTAACGCGTCTCAGAAACAAGGACCATCTCCTTTCTCCGTTTTTCCTTCTTCATTGTTTTATCTGGGGCAGGAGACTACATTCCCAGCCACGTGACTCTTACACACCACCCAAACGGTCAACCAGGCCCCGCCCACCAACACACCCTTCCCAGGTAACAAATGCGCAGAGACATACTTTCTGTCTCTCTTGCACTTGGCTTGCGGCTTCTCCGCTCAGGACCTGCGTCTCGTAGGACAGAAGCTCCACCTCCACCTTGTCCAGCCAGCTGCACAGCTCCTTACGCATGCACTGCACCTGCCCGGCCAGCTGCAGAGCGTGGTCCAGGGTTTTCGCTACATCAGCACTCAACTTGGTGATGTCTTTGTACCTTGTTTTAATGGCTTCCAACTTATCTTGAATTATTAAGACTTCATCACCTAAGATTGCAAAAGACGTCTTAATTCTTATGGAAGAATAGAAGGTGAGGGGCACAGTGTTTCTTCAGATGCTACTGATGATGTGTATTGGAAGAATGAGGAGCCAGTTTTCTAAAGATGATCTGATGCAAAAGATGTTCTTACTCCTTCCCCAGATTGCTAACCACCACATTATCGCTAAAAACAGAAACGTAAATGGCATGGGCTACAGAAACTTCAGTTGTGTGCAGTGTTTTATTTACCTTACAAAGCTTTCTGTCTTTGAAGAATGAGGGCTAAAACTACCAGCGCTCAGGCCACTGATGTCACAGTTTATAAGGTGGGTTACGCCTGGCAGGATATTTAAACTGCCTGCGCTTATTCATTATCGCTCACTTCCACACTTCCGGGGAACTTTATCTGCCTCTGCTTCCTTTTCAGACAGACATGAATTATATGCCCTGAGCTTCCGACTTTTAATCCAAAGTTCTAGATACTTTATCTCATGCCTTTATCACAGACGAATGATAACTGCTCCACGTGCACACACCCATGCCGAAGGAGACCAGAACTTTTCGGTGGCCAAAAGGATTGTGAAAATAACTTCGTTTCTCTGAGCTGCTCAAAGCCTCCCATGTAGGCATTAAGCCGTATGTCTGTTTTCTTAGTGACCCGAGCTTGGAGAATTTAATCCTGTGGATTACCATAACAAGCATCGCTGCGATGCAGTTTGCGTTCATCAGTAGAAGACTGAAGTCCCTAGAGCGCAGGCCTCTCCGGCCAGCTCTGATGCCAAGCACTTTATGCTATGAGTAATATACACAGCGTCCGCCAAGGACTCCGGTGAGATCACACTCAAAGACCTCTTGACTGCCCTTCAAGGCATTCCGCAGGATGAAGTCTTAGAGCTGCCTCCGAACTCTGTCTTTATGCCCCCACCCTGGACATAGCCTGGCGAGACTGCAGAACCCTGCCGTGATGACCAGAGCTGAGGCATCTCACCTGTGGTTTGTTTGAGCAGTTCTAAGCCATTCAGCAGTGCCTGATCGACATTCTGTTTCCTGAGGAGGATGTCTTCTTGTAGAGCCTAAAAACATAGGTACCATTTGCATGGAAGACAGGGATTTCAATTGGCAACAGCACTTGCTAACCTCAGAGAAAGTTTACTGGGCTCTACGGTGACGGAGCCGCAGGAGCACCTCACACTTTAAGCCATCCACCCCCATGCCCATTCCCTCTCTCCCCACGTTCCTCGCCTGTGCTCGTTCAACACGACTCACTGCACGCCCATGTCAGAAAACCCCAAGGGTCTTATAAACATTGTCTCTGTGGAGGTTCACTGTGGGTCCTCGCACACAACAGTAATCATCCCGAATAAGCCGTGAAAAGGCCAGCTAAGTGGGTAAATTTAATCTCGTGCCATTAAAGGTACACCGTAACACAAGAAAGAGTCGATTACAAGTATAACGAAACAAATGAGTTGTAATGGGCATGAAATAATATGAAAACAAGAAAAATAAATAAAATTAACGACAACTGAAATGAAAAGAGAGAAAAGAAAATAAATAAATGGAGATACCCGGAGTTCCGAGTGCTGCTCCCACAGCGCCTCTGTGCTGTGGTCCTGGACTGAGAGCTTGCTCAGCTTGCCATGTACTTCGTTCAGCCAGTTCATCAGCTCAACTTCATCTTCCCCAAAAATCTTAGCATTGCACAGGGCCTGCTGCAGGAGCTCAGACCTGCTGTGACTTCTCTCTTGAATCTCAAAGTACCACACCTGGGAGAAGTCTAGTTTACTCTGCACCATCTCTTTATCCTCCCTGGAGCTCAGAACCTTTAATGACTGGCCAATGCTAACAGCCTGGTGCAAATGTTTATTGTGATTGATGATGTCATCCTCTAAAACCTAAACAAAGTTCAAGAAAGGAAACAAAAAACAAAACAAAACAAAAAAGAATGGACAAATGAAAACGTAAACAGAACCAAAGGATGATGTTTTTAAAAAGTGGATTTAGTTTTGCAATTATGCATGATATAAACAAATGTATGTCGGGAAAACCATAAAATTAATGAGAAACCGAGCCTCACGGGCACGTGACCTGCCTCACCTTGTGTTGTGCAATCTGCTCCTCCAGCTTCAGCGCCTGGGTTCCTATGGGCTCGGAGTTCGCCAGCCTCTTTTCTATGGCTGTAAGCCACTCATTCAGCGGCTCCAAGGTCTCATGAAACTCCTGAGCTACTACAGAGATTCCTTCCAGTTGACGGTTCCTATACATTTGCCGGAGATGAAGGTCAGTTAGGGTCAGAGAATGTGTAAAATCGTCAGCCAAGATCTTCAGTCTGGCTCCTGCCATTCTATTCTGAACGCGGCTTCACAGACACCATCTAAGGCTAAACTTTGAGTCGCAGATACTTAAAGGATGTGTTAAAACAGCCCTCGCTACATGAAATTAAACAAGGTAGCCTGAACATCAGGAAGGGAGGAAGCCATTTCGCCTGAATATGCATCTCAACTATAACCGTTCTTAAAGGCAGCAGCAATAGGAAGACTGACAAGAAACACTACTGAAGACAGATTTTATGCTTGGCCTTGCTATGAGCACTTTAGATATGACTTTCCATAAAAGTGACAGTCACTGAAGTTATTTCTAATAAGGTGGTTAGAAGTGGATTTTAAAGCTTGAAGAATTGTGACAGCTACATTACAAAAATACAGTATCAAGTGTACTTGTCAAACCCAATAGTTAATACTTTGTGGACTTAAATGTAAAAAAAAATAGGAAAGATCCTCTAATTTAGTACAAGGTGAAGTACTTTCAGAAGCACACGGCTGTAGCGGAGCACCCAAGCATCCATTCTGGTTCTACTGCCATTTTTCTCTCAGGCTCATGATTGGGCTGGTCCACAGCAGGGCATCTGATTCACCAGCCGAGCTAAGAGCCCTCTGCTTAGATCTGGCTGTTGCCCTATTATGCTAACATGTTGATGTTTTGAAGGGAATACTATGATCTGGGAAACAAGCTTCCTATGAAGCTGAGAGGAATTACAGAAACTGGCAGCGGAAACAAAATACAATCTCCATGCCTTTTTAGTTGTTGTTTTGAGACAGAGTCTCATTATGTAGCCTTGGATGCTATGTAGATCCAGGTGGCCTATAACTCACAGGTATCCACACGCTTCTGAGTGCTGGCATTAAAGGTGTGTGCCACCAAGCCTGGCTCCAAGTCATTATATCACAAACTATTAGCACACAAAGAGGTAGGAATTATTCGGTACAGCTATTTAACTGCCAATCCAATCACTCTGGGTGACTATTCTCCCAGGTAGCTGCTCCCAGTCGGAACAAAGCAAAGTAGTATCATTGCTGACAGGAGGTGCTGCACTGACTGTGACTCTGGAAAAAAAGGGCATCATGAGCAAGAGCCCAGGAGAGCCATACTCTTCACGGAGGGAACACACCACCCACTGCTTCATTCCTTCCTTAAGACATGGCCATCACTTCCTTGCCTCCGCACTTCTTATTATGTGCTTCCTCACATGCTGTGTCTTTACTCCAGAGCATCACCCTTGCCATCATTTTTCAGTGGCTCTGACTCTACTGGTCTGCACCTATCTGGGCAGAGGTGATCTGTCTGGCTCATCCTTACAATCCAACACGTAGCTCCATGTCTGATGAATGGTAGGGGACAATAAGGTGTAACACGCAGATGAATGAGTTACCCTCAAGGCAAATGCTTTCTTAATGAGCAGGGATATAGCTGGTAGCCACATCCGGGGAATGAGGAGTGGTGACCCGCAACCCCCAATGGACAAACATAGAGAATACAGACTTAAAGGCAAGTATCTCCCCGGCCCACAGCCCTGAGTGTTTCCCAGGAAACGGGAGCATCGCGGTACCTTGCTTCAGCTCTGCTAAGCAGTGCCTCCCATCTGCTGTCCAGGAGGCTCAGCTGTCTGGAGAGCTTCGCCCGGTCTGCAGGCTCTGCCAAAGCCGCGATCTTCTCTCCTTCCCGTTTGATCATCTCCACGGTAGACTTCCGGTCTTCCAGCAGTCTTTGCAGGAGCTTCAGGCAGAACATGCAGTATTTTAAAAAGGCAGAAGGGTGAATAGAAAGCAGAACGTAACGTAGGCGCTTTTGCTAAGACACATATATTTTGCATGGACAGATATGAGAAAAATATGAGAAGCAGGTTTCCAGAAATAATCCATCTGGGGCCAGGGAGATGGTACAGCAGGACAAGGTGGCCTGCTACTGGCTGAGCCCGAGGACCTGAGTTTGACCCCTGGCACTCACGTGGTGGTGAGTAGAGCTAACCACTGCAACTTGTCCTCTGACCTCTACCTGCATGCTTTGGCACACGCAGGCCATACAGATAAATAAATGTCATAAAAGAAAACTCCAGGAAAAGAAAGAGAGAGGCATTTGCTTGAGTGATCAGTTACTGCAGTGTCAGGCAATGGGGTGTGGCTTTGTCAAAAGACAACTACAGATAAGTCCACTGTAATCTTCATGTCTGATTCGATACAAAATCAAAGAGTAGAAGGCATACTTAGGAGAAGCAGACCAAACCACGTCCTGGGAAAGGACAACATCCTCCCTACTTTCATAAGACAGAAATGCCCTAAGCACCCAGTAGTTATCAACTCTCCAAAACAAAAGACTTTCATAAATCACCAGTGTTTTCAAAACCCCTTCTCACACGAGACAATGCATTACAGGCAAGCAGGTTAAAATCAGGTCCAGCCTGCAGCTCAGAAGGCCGTAGGGAAGCTCCTGGCCTTCCACAGAGGTAGAAGCAGCATTTCAAACCCCACGAGGACAAGAACTTCAGCAGAGCTTTCCGACACCCAAAAGGAAGGGGATGTGGGGTGTGCTGGGATCTCGAGGGCTACCAAAAAGTCTACAGTCTCGGGACTTAGCAGTGAAAAGGAAAGTCAGTTTAAATCTAACCGAGTGCTAGACTCAGGGTCACCTTGCCCTAACTAACCAGACCAAATCCCTCCCGAGCAGCTGTGCACACAGGCACTGAGTTCCAGCCAGGAGAAGCAGGAGCGTGGCCGGACTGGCCTCTGCTCCCTTATTCTGACCCTGAGAGACAGCTAAGGAGTGAAAACAGCTGCCCGGAAGTAACAGGCTACACCAATACTGTAAGATGAGACCACTGAGGAGGGCGTGAAGGGGAATGAGTTTTTCTGGAGGGAAAGGTGTTCTCGACACAGCTCAGGGTGTCGTCCAAACAGCGCAAAGTACTTAGATACTTTAAAAAGTACATTTTTGTGTATGGCACGTGCGTGCGTGTGTGTGTGTGTGTGTGTGTGTGTGTGTGTGTGTGTGTGTGGCAACTGTGTGCAAGAGAACTCAGTTGGTTCTCTACTGCCTTGAGGTGTATTCTGAGGACTGACCTCAGGCTGTCAGCCTTGCTGGCAAGCCCTTTACCCTCTGAGCCATCTTGCCAGTCCAAGTGGGGTTCTTTTGGTGAACTGGCAAAGCAAAACCTTTGGCAATTAAAAAGACAAAGTCAACAAGTAGAATTCATTGGCTAAGCATTATTCAGTATCCCTGAAAAAATAAGTTAAACTAGTTAATGGTGGTGGCTGTGTCATTAAAAGCCACGGAGATGCGATGGGTTTCTGGTATGTTTCCTCAGTCCTCCTTTTCTGCTGTCTGGCAGCGGAGCCTGGACTAGAGCCTCACGTGACCCAGGCCACCCCGCACTGTGATTACATCATGTCCCCAGGCCGCTTGTTCCTTTTTCATTTCCAGGCAGGGGCACGCTGGGCTGCTCACTAGGCTGTTCTCCTGCAGGCCTGGGACTTGTGACCCTCCTCCCGCTAAGTGGCGGAGACTACAGGCCTGAGACGAAGGCCTGGCTTCATTCCTCAGTCAGTCCAACTGACTGACGTTCTCAGGGAATTTTTAGAGAGCTAACATGTAACGTTAGGGTTAAAGGAAGCAGTAAGTTGCTAAAATTCCGAGGCCAATCTGGATTTTTTTTTTTAAAGTTTAAACTAACAAATAGTTAATTTATTTATGGATTACAATGTGATGTTTTAATTCCCGTGTACATCATAGCACAATTTGACCCAACTAATTAACAGGCTTACAATTTGTGTGTGTGCTGAGAATACTTAAAATCTTTTAGCAATTTTTAAATATATAATATACAGGGCTGAGACTATATAGCTCAGTGGTAAGGCACTTTCCAAGCAGGGCTAAAGTCCTAGGCTCAAGAAAACACACACACACACACACACAAACACACACACACACACACACACACAGAGAAATGTGTCCTACATCATCATCGTTATCATCATTATTATTATGTCTGCTAACTGAATTAAGCCAGGGTTAGGAAGACAAATTAAAACTTGATTAAAGGGGTTGGGGAAATGGTTCAGCAGGCACACATGCTTGTTCTACAAGCATAAGGACCTGAGTTCGAATCCCCAGTACCAACATACAAAGCCAGGCAGGACTGCATGTGCCTGCAATTCTGACATCCCCAATGTGCGGGTGGACAGACAGGTTTGAAGAAATGCTGCCAGAGAATCAGGCTAAGCTACGAGCCCCTGGTTCAGTGAGAGACCCTGTCTAGAGGAGAAAAGGTGAGGAGGAAACGAGGAAGAAATGACGTCCTGCTCTGGCCTCTGCATTCACGCGCACCTACATACCTCCTTTACTAAAAGGTTTATGCATTAATGCAATTTCGAATAATCAGTCTACTCCCATTTAAAGTCACATGGGAGAGAGCTTCCTGATCTGCCATGTGCTATGCCTTTTTGCACGTGTCCTTTCAAATCAGAGCCCCTGAACCGACGGAAATGTCAGAGCCCCTGAACCGACGGAAATGTCATTCAGTGCTCCATGTCTGACCACTACGCCAGGAAGAACCCCAGAACTGTACATGTTGTCTCAAGCAGTCCTCTGGCCACCAGCACCGGAACACGTAGCACACATTCCCAAGCACGTGTGAGCCGAGGGCTGGCCTCATCAGCACTCACTGAACCCCGAGAGCCTGCCAGTATTTAATCTACACAAGGACAGTTCGTATGGATAAATCTCATGCATTTCTGTTCAAATGCCACCGGCCAGTGAAACATTTCTTGGCTGTTCTAGTTAAAGCTGCTCAGAGCATCCCTTTACTCCAGGGTTTCCTGCCCCGACCCCTGGCCCTGTCACGTCCAGATTCCCACCTTATCCCTGCTTTGAAATCACTCCAGGCTACACCCTGACTCTGTTTATTGTTTTTTCATAGCTTTTCTTTCCCTTGGACTCTACACTCAATGGGGACCTTTGCTGTTTTCATTCATGGCTGTATCTCCTTTCAGCGAGAACAACACCTTGGCCAGGGCAGACAATCAGTAAGTGCTGGTTGAGTAACTGACAATATAAAAGCAGCAAGAAAACGTTACTATGACATCCTATCAGTATAAGCAAGGAGGCTCACTTTTTATTGTCATTTTTAAAAGACGTTATATGAAACCAAAGAGAAACATCACTGATTTACCTTTTGCTCCTGTATTTGGGCCTTCACTACTTTGAACTCAGCTGACGGAGGCTTCTGATTGGCCACCAGCTCCTCAGTGTCTGCCATCCAGCTGAGCAGGGACTCCAGGGCATCCTGGAACCTTCCACAGTGTAGCAGGGCCTCCTGAAGCTGGGCTGCTCGCTGAGCCACCTGGAAACGTCCAGTTGTTTCAACTTACTTACTTTTGTTTCATTAAAAAGAGAAGGAAATCTGCCCACCAGACACCACTTCTCATGATTATTCCCTAACTTAGACACACACTTTCCCTTCCCCTCCTTCCGTGTGTGTGTGTGTGTCTGTGTGTGTGTGTGTGCGCGCGCGCGCGCGTCCTATGGTGCTTTCCCTCTGTTCATAACAAGATGCCACTCGTGGATTTGGCCACTGTAGTCATGGCAGGCAGAGCAGGATGATACACTGCAGCCAGGTCTATGGCAATGGCAGTGGAGGAACTGACACTCCCTGGGGAGGTCTGGAGGACCTGCTCCAGGGTTCCTTCCTGCTATTACTCCATATGCCAGCTACAAGTGGTCTTGGCTGATGCTAAACTATGGAAGTGAAAGGCTATCGATAACCATGTTGGGTTGGGTCTTTATGGTGATTTAGCTATGGAGAGGATCACTTATGTGCTTTAAGTAACCCCTCATTTAAAAAAACAACAACAACAACAATAAAGTCATTGGTTTCATCAAGGTGGACTTCAGTGATATCCCACATTAGTCTGTTGTTAGTGTCCATCTGGGTCAGTGGATGTTCACTTGCATCTCCCCAAGAAATATTAACACAACAGGAAGCCTGCATCTCTATACAAGTCATGGGAGCAAAGAAGCTACTACAGCTTGAGGAGACGCTTTCAACACAGGGCTATCCACAATGGCTGCCTACAGTCATACCTGCTGAGTCTGCAGCCAAATCCCCGTGAAACAGCAGGGAAAGTCCTGTCTCAACCCCTGAACTTCATTCGTGTTCCCTGCCTACTGCTATGGGCCATTTAGTATACAACAACACGAAAAGAGGAAGCATGTTTGGGCTACTGGTATGACTATGACGACCAGTCATCAAAAAACGATGGTAAACAGTTAGTGAGGAATCGAAGGGACCAAGCAATTACCTTCTTATTGAGAGTCTTCCACCGTGCGTTGACATCATCCAGGTCATGCTCCAGACCCTGAGTGCATGTGTTTGCAGCTGCGCTCTGAATAAGGCCTTGACCCAGCCAGTTCACATCTTGCTGCTTCACTTGCAAGGGTTCAATTTCTTCTTTCTGGAATACCTGTAGGTCGGGAGAACCATAGTGTAAAAATTATATTCTCCAGCAACCACCAAACGTATGAAGACTATGTGCTTTATTCATTACATGGTTGAAACCAGCAACCATCACTGAAGTGAAGGACACTGTTGTTACCAAGACATAGTTTACTATAATCTTTGAGTGTGAAATATAAACTTGCAGCATTTAATAATATAGTCTACACACATTTAATAAGATCACCTACAAAACCAAGGTAAGTATAATGAAATATCTCATCATCACAGTTTAACTCTATGAAAAAAAAATATATATGCAAAGAAACACTAAGGAGCAAATGATAAGATGCCCCTTTTGAGTCAAGAAATTCCCACAGGGGCTCATCAAGGTTGTCGCAGTACACAGGGCTGGCGACTGAAGCTTGAGGCCCAGATTACAAGTGGAGACTCACTGGCAGGACCGCAAAGTAGGTCAAGAGGCCAAGCACATGCCTACCCAAGGTGCCAAAATACAAGGCCAGTAAATGGAAAAGGCAGAGGCGTGCGGACAGAGGGCACACGGGGAATCCTGTAACCACCGCACTGGAAGGCACAGACCCGGGGGAACACATAAGAAGACACAAGGTAATATAACTGCCGGCGGCAGAAGCTGTAAACCCAGAGAGGACGGGCTCCAGCTGACCCTGACCCAGAGCAGTACCTGACCCTGAGAGTAAGAGTACAGCAGGGCCAGAGCCTCTGGCCTTGAACATCAGTTTCACTTCAAGCCCACTATGACACAGTCCTCTCCTGAACCTTGAAAATACCTTCACTGAAAGAAGTGGGACTTGGAATTATAACATAAAAGAAGAAAGAAAAACTCAACTCACCAACTAACTTCAGGCGCACAAGTTGTAGCACAGAAGCAAAGAGAATTCAAACAACCAAGTAACGTCTCTTTTCCCAAGATTACCAATCCATAAGTAATGGCTCCCAACAGAGACAAGTTGGAAGAACTTGCAGTCAAAGAATTTGAAAGAATGATTAAACTATGTTCACACAACTCAAAGAGGATCTGAACGTATCCCCAAAGAACAAAAACAAAGCTGAATGAAAAGAAAAATGAATTTATTTCCAAAACATGAAAATAGAATCCAATGAAGATAAAGAATAGCCTGAGAAAATTCAAATTGAAATGATGAAATAATGCTAGAAAGAAAGAAAAAAAAACAAACAACCCAGAAAATCAATTAAATCAAATTAAAAAAAAAAAAAAAAAAAACCTTAGTGAAAAACCTTGCCAACAGAATGGGACACATGAAAGACAGAGTAAGAGATCCTAAAGACAAGGTGGAAGAATTAATCACTCAATAAAAGTCAATGATTACAAACAAAACATGAACAGAACACGAGAAAGCTTTAGGACACCATGAAAAGACCAATTCTTTTAATTCTTCTAATCATAGGTACAGACCAACGAGAAGAATCCTACACCAAAGGCACAGAACAGACTGTCAGGGGTGAATGACTGAAATGGTGGACCCCTGCACACATGGCCCCTCACCCTTGGATCCAGACACACCTATCAGCAACACAACAGCTCCAGTTTCTCTCTGTTCACTAGTCTTCTTGAATCTGCTGTCACAAGTTTTCTAGTGCTCTCTCCTTTTCTGTCCATCCTCTCCAACAGATGGGCCCTGAATTGCTTGTGACATATATAGAATGCACTATATTAGGTTAAAGTCCAAATTCCACAGAAACAGAAGTTACTGTTTCGCAGCTAACAGTGACAGTTCTATATCCTGGGCCTACTATGGTACCTAGAGAGTACAATTAAGTAATATGTACTTAATTGTTATTTGCTGAATTGGTATCAACACAGAAAAGATACATCTATCTTGGGTAGATGCTATCAACCTCATTTATAGATAACAGTTAAGGCAACACATCAATTTTTTCCACAGACAATATAGACATTTACAATGTGGGGCTTGGAGAACATCATGAGAGAAAAAAAAAATCAATTATCTTTAACTCTACAGTAATGGAAATTTTATACAGATATCAAGATATTAAGGTAAAATAACCTTTGGAACTCTGAGTCATTATACTGGAGGATACTGTAAAATAATTAATGGCTGTATAAACAGAACATATGGAAACATAATAAAGGCAGATATATTTAATTAGAAAAGCACTTCAGGAAAAATTATAGGTAGAGTGTGAACAGTAACTGTGACGGATACAGGGGCCAAGGAGACAGTTCCCCAGACCCCGGTCCAGTGCTGAGCATGTTAACTGTAAGGACGGATACATTGGAAGTAGCAAACAAACGAGCCACTGTTTCCTCTGAATGCCCCTGTCCCCTGGTAACAAAAAGTTCAAGCTGCTTTTCCTGCTGAAAATGTATACTGACCTTTCCATGGTGGGGAAGGATTCTGATGCCAAAACAGCGGCTCTAAGAAAAGCTGCACAAAGTGAAGACAGCAGAGGAACCCCAATTGCTGGGGAGAAAAGTTCAGACACTCTCCCAAGTTTTCAAAAAGGTGTAATTTACTAAGTATGTCAACAGAAAACTGCAACAGGGCGGTGACGAAACGCTTTGGCACTGTGAGTCTGTTTCTTTTCTATGGAATGTCCTAAGTTACCACTTTTGGGAGCTAAGTAAGGGCTCCGGCTATGTTCAACAATTAAAAAAAAATGTATGCACAGGGCCAACTGCATTCTTATGTCTCTACAAAGCAAAAGCAGTTCTACACATCAGGTATAAAATCTTCTGTAGGGAGAACATGTTTTGCTAAGTTAAATGAGCAGAGCATTCGCTGCAGGCTCAGGGAAAGGTGTGGACAGTGGGACACAGAACAAGCAGTACTCCGTTACCGCTTACATTTCTCATCTCTGAGTGGTAACAAATACCTATAAAGATCCCCCAACACACAGACACACAGACACACACACACACACACACACACACTCACAGCACATAAACACAGAGGACTTTAAAATAAAAAGAAGTTAACTCTGCGGCAAAGTTTATGAGGAGAGCTGAGGGGAAAGCACCAAAATAGCTGAACTTGAATCTGAGTGGGAAGGAAAAGGAAATTACAGGCTTGACAGACAACCTCCACTCATCACAAGGCTGCACCCTGCACTTTCTTACCTCACCTGAAACTCCAGAGAGTTAGGGTCTACAACGCCTGCAAAAACCCAGCAGCTTCCCTCCTCTCCTGTGTGGGGAGGGCTCCTATAAGTGGAGGTGGGGGAGTGCTTTGCAGACCACAGCGATATAATACTGTGTTTGTTGACTCTTAATAAACTCAATACAACTGCCCTTAAATGGCACTGTTTTAAACCACAACTTGTCCAAACCTAACATTAACCTAAATTAACAGTGGGGAATGCTGAATGAACTGCAACAGCCACTGTCTGGACCACCACAGGACCCTGAACATCTGGGAATGATCGCTCCCCAACGATCCCTAATTAACTTGTTACACCGATGGACTTATCAATTGCTGGCCTCTGGCAGGGTGCTAATCAAAGCCCTCAGATGAATGGTTGCATTTGATCATTATTAAAATCGTTCTTGACTGCTATGAAACAGACCCGCAAGCGGCTGCCACTGTGGTTTTCCAATCCCATTAATTACCTGGACCAACTGGAAGCCATTGCAGACTGTGTCCAATGTTGCTGCCTGGGCCCCTGTTTTTCTGGGCCCTGTTTTCTTTTTTACTGGTATGAGCTGGAGGGAGCGTTTCAGCTGGGCCTCTGGATCACCCTCAGATGCCAAGCTGCGTTCTTCTGGATCATGTTGTGTCAAGAGCATCCCATTTTCTAGCAAAGCTGTGCTACCAAAGTCTACATGCTGCTCCCCTAGCAGCACTGTGGGCGAGGTTTCTAAACCCCAAAGGGGTTCCTTCATACAGTCCCTGCTGTGTGCCGTGACCTGGGCCTCCCCTTGTCTCAAAGTTTTCTCCTGTTCTTCTGAGCTGGAAATCCACTTGTTTTCTCCATCTCTTGGCGCAGCTGATGCACTGCACTTTGTCCTCTCTCTCAGATGGCTCTCCACACAACCGTTTTCCGAATGGGGCACACTCTGACCATTCACACATTTGTTCCCCTTGAGTGAAGAACCACCCTGTGGGATCCTCTGGAAGCTGTCGTCGGTGTGGGCACGTCTACATGACAGCAGCGGGACTTCCTGCTCGCTAACGGAATTAGTAGGAAGAAAAGGCCTATATTGCTCTGGCATATGAATGTCTTCAGCAGATGACAGGCTCCTGATCTGTGGCTGGTCCCCACTCACAATGCCCGGCTTTCCCTCTTTCTCTGCTGGGGGGCTACACAAGCCAGAGTCATCCTCCTCTGAAGTTTGAGAATTAGTACCCCACCTGCACCTGCCGGCCTTTGTAACAGCCTCTGACGCATCAGCAGGTTCAACAGAAGAACTGTCGCTTTTGTTTGCATAATCCACAAAATTGGCTGGGATAAACATCCGCCAGGAGCGCCTGTGCTCTTTCTTCTCTGCCTGAGACTTGGATTTGGGTAAACCTGCATTCCGGATGACATCGCTATTTAGCTTGAGGGCGTCGAAGATCATCTTTTCATCTAGTTTGTTGGCTTCCCGACCTCTCAGCTCAAATATGCTGGAAGAAGAGAGGGCGCCATTGGAGCACAGAGAACTGACGTCCAGCGTCCGGTGCCCGTAGGGCAAGGTCCGATCTGTAAAATGCCTAGAAGACAGGCTGCCTTTGGAGCCTGAGTCTATCTGTTCGTTTAGTCTGACCGTGTCATAGATGGACCGCTGTGGGACATAGCAGTCTTCGATATTCAGGTCCTCTTCTTCCTCACCCTTCCCTACGCACGGAGGGTTCTGGCGTAAACAGTCTGGCCTGCTGAGCGGCTTCCCCATTTTGCAGACAGATAGACAGTCAAAACAAATACAGCAGCTTTTGACACCAAAGGGAAGGGGCAGGGTAAAGTACTTCCCGACAAGGTCTACCTGCGAGCAGAGTGTTGGCAAAGCGTCCATGAAGGCATAAGCAATAAGGCACAGTGTCTGAGGTGTTCGAGGCCATCACCAGTGCAGATGAAGCTCTCCGGGTGCCGGGTTCTAAGAAGTAAAGTGCACCAGACGGAGCATTTAGCTCCCTCCACCTCCTGCTACCCGGGAAAGCTCCCTTTCACTCACTCCCAAGCAGCTGAAAAAAAAACAAAACCTAGCGCACAGCTAACAGCGGCTTAAACACTCTGGAGGTCGCCCCGGTTCTCATCGCAGCCTGATTTTGCCCGCGGCCCCAGATTAAAACTTCCAACTGAGCGGAATGTTAACTTCTTCGGCCGGACTCCCGGCTGACTGTAATCCACTCACAGGAGGATTGCAAAACCCCATGTCCTTTACAGATAAACCGTTCGGCAAACTCACAGAAACGCAAGAGCCGTGTATTGTTCGGATCGGAAGGCACGGAAGAGTTCTTCAGAGGAAAAAAAAATAAGTTTGATGCTGTAAAAAAAAAAGTTAGGTTTTTCTTTTAGCTGGGAGGGGGAGCCGTGTATAAATAAACTCGACCCAAACGGCAGTGTTTCTTCCCATATTAAGCTTCTTTGGAGAGAGAGAGAGAGAGAGAGAGAGAGAGAGAGAGAGAGAGAGAGAGAGAGAGAGAGAGAGAGAGAGAGAGAAAAAAGTCAGGGCAGTGAAAACCCAGCAACCACTGAAGTAGGCGGTCGGAAAGCGAGTCGCTCTACACCAAGTTTCTCCTCCGGAGAATCCCCCGGGTTCTTCTCTGATCTCCCGAAGAAGGCTCGCTCCACCTGAGGCTGCTCCTCCGCGGCGCAGGCGGCGCGCAGCCCGCCGAAGCCCCGGCCGCTGCCCTCGGGCCGGGCAGGCTGCGGCCGCTCCCGCCGGGGCTCGGGCTGCGTCGGGGGCGGCGGGGCGGCGCAGCACAGCCAGCCCGGCGGCATGGATCTGACCGGCCGAGGCCCCGCTACGCCCTCCCGTCCCGCCCGCCCGGCCTCCTCCCCAGCCAGCCCAGAGCCTTTTCCAGGGGGAGGAACCTCCCGGCCCGGAGGCTGTAATGCAACAGCTTGGTGACATCAGCGCCGAGCGGGCCGGGTTCTGCAGCTGGGAGAGGGCGGCCGGGTTCAGATATCCCGGAGGGATCCCGAGGGCAGTGGCAAGAACCTGACACCGGCGCGGCGCAGGGGCGGCCATTCCCACCGCTGGCTCGAGCCACAGCTAAAGGCGAGCGTCGGGGGTGGGGGTGGGGGCTGGGCGGCGGGGTGGGTGGGGGCGCCCAGGTCCCCGTCCTTCAGCCGAAACCGCTCTCCCGTGGCGAGGAATCAGTTCCTGAGGCAGGCCACTTTGAAGTCCAGTGTTTTATCATTCCTCTTTAAAGGCTAATCTCAAAACTGACTCTTCTCCACAGTAAAGGACCCCCACGGGCACCTCGCCCCAACAAGGCTGACACGAATATTTGTAGTTACTAATATCCGGACCCCTTGGGATTAATGCAAGGCCCAGGCAAGCAGCAGGCCTAGAAACTGCTTGCTTAATAAAATCACAGCTACAGATTTTTATCTGTTCAACAAATGTCCTTTTAAAAATACTGTTTTTAAAGTGAGTTCAGCAAGCCAAGCCGTAGCCTTTTTGGCAGAAAAGACAAGAATTATTTAATAAACTCTATTCATTCTTTTATGAAATGAGCAACACTGCCAGGAAAATAGGTGGTTACAGAGGCAGGCGGACTTAAAAAAAAAATCTCATAAAATAATCATTCATGAGCAAAACGGTGCCCCAAATGAAGAAAACAGTTGTGCTGTTCCTCCGAAATATTGTGGGGACACTTTTGTACCTTACGCATCCCAAAGTTGTTTTACAAACCTCCAAGCTGACTTAAAATATGTTCCAAACTAGAACCCCCACTCACCCATCACTAAGTACAGCTCAGTATGTTGTCACCATTAAGTTGAAAAGTACATGTATATGTTACTTTTCATTTGTACATATGTACACACATTTATATGTGTGAGTGTACACATTCATAAAGAAAAAATTAGGTCCAGAATACCCACCAACACCCAAACACTGGTGTCCGTCTTCATGGCCCGGAACTGAAATCGTTCAACAAGCACATGATTCTGGGCGTGACATGGTATGTGCCCACAGCCACCATGCTGGGCTGACTCTGGGGCTGGGAGCGAGCAGAGGTCAAGGGTCCTGCTCTCAAACTCCCACCCAACCAACCCAAAGAAGCAGTGGTAAAGTTTCCGTGAAATCCGGGACGGCACCTTTCTCCAAACAGCCTAAGGTCCTTGCGAGGCTTTTTATAAGGGGCCCCCTAACCCGGCCCCCCTTAGACTGAGTCGCTATCACAGTAATTACCCTAACCCTCTGAAAGGCTGAGCAGAAACCTACACTTGGGATGGGCAGTGTGTCGTAGGTAATTCCTTACTAAACCCCAGTGTTCCAAGGGAGCACGGGGGAGAGGACAGCTTCACTGTCCCTCCCCATCTTCAAGTGTGATGGGAACCAACACAACAAAATGGGCGCAGCACAGCCTGGAAGCAGGAAGCAGTCACCAGGAAATGTGCGCTGGCTGATTACGCATGAGTGTGAATTCTTATCATCTTAGTGATTTCAGCTTATTGTATTCTTGTTAATTACTGTATCATTTGCAGTATATTGAGATCACACGGAAAGCTATATCTTGACTAACGTGTAAGGGTCAAGTTTATGAACAAAAATGGGCTCATCTTTCATCTTCTATTTGTTCTGTGTAGCTAGCTACTCCAAAGGTGATAGTCCCCATGGTTAGTGAACTCAGGATATGTTACACTATACACTCACATTTTCACGAGAGAAAAATACACAAAGCAGTCAGCACCACAATTACCTCACACGTAAACTCACAGTGCTGTTTTCAAGATGTAACTGACCCATGTCATGTCTAGGGACAATCTAGCTAAACTCCCCGCCCTCTGCTAAGACAGGCCCTAGCTGAGCAGCAGCGCCCTGCCGGCTCGCCAGCCTTCTCAAGCAAGTTCCTCTTAAAGGGAAGTCCGCGCAAGTAATCTTTTGACCAAGTGCAACAAACCGCTCTATGAAAGTCATTAAAAGCCGATTTTATAAGCCCCAAACACAGAAATTTTAGACCTGAAAGATTAGAGATGTTTATTACACCATTAAGTGGAAACTGTGGAAATACGAGGTGTATCATCTTGGCCCCACAGCCCTGGATATGGAGGCTAAAGAGAGCCAGGAGCTTTGCGGTTACGACGCTGGCACGGATGGCTCTATCGTTCTCTCTAAGGTGGGCGAGCCGCTAGCTACAGAAAACTGAGGGCGCTCCACAGCTTCTAAGCTAACAGCCACCACAGGAGCGACCGCAGCGTGCGAGCAGTCTTTTCAGCACGCGGCAGCTGCTCACTTCGCTGGGAGGTAACTCAAGAGGAAGCGGCAGAGGGAGTGAGGCTGAACGCCCTGACTGGGTTCGGGGTCTGATTTGGTGCAGACTGCACTCAGCATCCTCAACGAGCACCGCCCTTCCCACGGCGACCTCGGTGCCCACAGCAAGCTCCTGGCCCCTGCAGCCACTTTCCAGGTGGTTACAAAAATCCGCACAGAAGTCAGTGACCTACATAGAAATCTTATTAGAATCTTATTAAACACATGGAAAACTGTGAAAGCTCATGTTTTGTTTTGCTTGTTTTTTAAAGAGCATCAAGCAAGCAAAACCAACACACACATTAATAATCCCATTTAACTTCCTTCAGGGAACAAAAGCCAAGCAGAACCTCGAAATGATCTCCGTGTCAAAACAGGGGTGAAAGAAACAATGCAGTCCTGCCATTAAGATGATTACAGATGTGTGAGAGTGCGTGTGGGAATGTAGATGTGTGTGTGTATGGGTGCCCACACGAGAGAGAGAGAATTATGTGATCTAGCATGCAGGCAGAGGTCAGAAGTCACACAGTAGGAGCTGGTTCTCTCCTTCCGCCACATGGAACTCGGGACATGGGCCTGGTGGCAAAGGTCTTTACCAGGGCAGCCACCTTGCCAGCCCTCACGCTCCTGTCACCGGCCCTTCCAGATTCACAGTGTACGTCGTCCCCTGTGTGACGGAGGAAGGAGGGCGGCCATGTGTTAGGCCAGTATGACAACACGCATTGGCTTAGGCATGAAGGTGGGGTCTCCGAATGCGGAGGAGGGGCTTCTGTCCCGCCCACGCCCACTGGAGGTGCTCTTCCATCAAAAGGACGTAAATGTTACTTCAATGTGGCTAAAGAACATGGCCTTCCCCAAAGCCTGTTCCTCTAGGTACTTCCCACTACGAAGGTATTTTCACCTTAAAAGTTCTGAAGGAAGGAACCGAGCCTGCTGGCCAACAGCCTAACAGAATCCAGTCTCTGGAGATGTGTTCCATACCCAACCCTCTCCTAAAATGGATAAATGCTCACCTTTGATCTTTACTGACCCTGAATACTACTATTAAAACGCTTGGACATTTTAACTTTACCATTAGAAACATGGTGACATCACAGGAGTTGTTTAGGGATCATGCAACCAGTATTTTAGGAAATATGTGTGTAAACTTCCTGGTTTCTTTCTCAAGGGCCGTGATATTTTGCATTTCACTTACCCAATATTCAAATAATGCCTGGGTTAAATAACGCCCACACCTGGACCAGACTAAAGTTATTACAGCGTCCTAACGTGTTCTGCTCTATGTCGCTGATTTCAACTTGACTTAAAAACAATTCTCTGCTCTATGAAACGTTATCTTCATTTTGAAAATAGAATTGCCAGTTCCTATCCACTTGTATCAGAGATGCTTGTGGAGCAAAATGAATTACAAAGGAGGCAGCAAGAGCATTCAGAATGAGCGGGAAGCAGGGTCTAAGTGGGTTTTTTTTGCTGTTGTTTATTTGTTCTGTATCATTTTGCCACAGTATATAGAGAGGTAAGTAAGGATCCAGATTTAGCTGAGATGTGACACTATGTATTAATATTGTCTACTTTCTTTGGTTTTCACTGAAATTAAATCAGTTCAACATTGTGACAATGATTAGGATGATGAATAGATATGACATCACAGGCATCACTGTACATACTGTAGTCAGTTGCCTAAGTGTTTGATAATAAAATGTGAATGCTGGGTGTGGTGACACGCTCTGTAAGTCCCAGCGCTCATGAGGCAAGGCAGCTGGACCTTTGTGAGTTGGAGCCTGGTTTATACAGCAAATTCCAGGCCAGCCAGGTTGACACAGTGAGACCTTGTCTCAAACAAACAAACAAACAAGTGACCATCTATATTACTCAACGTCGCTTTCATTTGGGTTAGGGCTCGAGAACGACAAAGCAGCGGTCTTTCCTCCTGAGCGACAGATAGAATTGACTCTGATATTCAGTCCTTAGAGTTATGACACTGTGCAACAGAACTGAGTCGCCAGAGTAGAGAAGCACAGCAGGAAAGCAAAGCCTTGAATTCCCAACAGTGGGAAAAGGACCTCACTCTTTAGACTTCAATCCAATGACTAGGGAACCCGAAGGTCCAAGAGATCAAACACGTAGTTTAAAAACTGGCATTAACTGAAGAGGCACTGACCTCCTGTCAAACTTCTGTCACCTTCCTCTGAATATCTGATTTAGAATAACAAGTTTCTAGTCATTATATTTGAATTGATATTTTACGCATAAATAAATTTTGTCCTTTTCAAGAAACAAAGTCAAAGCTAACAGCAATTTCTTCAGTTCTGTTTCTTCAGGGAGCAGAAAGACCTGTGGTTAAATCTACTTTACATGGGGTAAATGCTGGGCTTCCCACTGGTACATCATGTGGTAATTAGTGATCGCTAAGTCTCAGCCCTGCTCTCAAGAAGTCCACTGTGTACTGAGAAAAACCATCACAGGAGTTTGTCCGTGACATTAGAGTGAAGGAAAACTACATGGCAGATTAATATCAAACTAGATTACACTTGAAAGCTTATAAAGAAAACAGACCCAGCCCCTCAGTGCTTTTGTTTCAGTCTTAAAAATTATGACGACTGATGACTGGCTTTTCATGCAACAGAAATTATTTCACTTAATCTTCTTAATTTAAAAAAATATTGAAAATAATTTAACAAAAGACCAAGACCTACCAGAAACTGAATTAAGAGCTGTATTATAAGCAAGATCCTTTGTCAATTTAACAGGGAAAGATACAAACACTAAGGTGACGAGATGTCTGGCCCCACCCTACCAGCAGGTACCACACACCGTCTGCAGAGCTCAAGTCCCGCCTGGCAGCCAGTTAACAAAACACTGTTCTCAAGTGGGTGCTCCTGGTGCTCTGGGCTAACATGAACAGTGACAGTGGCTTGCCAAGCAAGCCTGTAACGTAGGCCGCAGGAAAGCCAACAGGAAAACATCCCGGAGGAGGCATCATCTGAGACATGAAGAATGCAGCCGGCATGAGGCATTCCACGGGTTTCACCGGAACACCCAGGCTGTGATAGCATCACCTGCGTGACCTTGCGCGAATCGCCAACCCCATTGGCTTGTGTAACGAGAGGTCTGAACAGCATCCACTTTGCACGGTTGACACTACAAAGTGTGTGACACGGAGCGAACAAGCCGCACACCTGCTGCTTGCTGCCATTATTACGGTTTCACACAGACAAACGGCATCTTTTTTTCATCTCTCTAGCCCCTAGCATCACAGATTTTTAAGCCCTGAAGGGACTGTGCTTCCAAGGTATGTAATGTGTAGCAAGCAGTGGTAACAGGTATTTGAAATTATCTGTTAGAGTTCACTCACATAAGCCCCATTACTAACAACAAGCAAAGGAAACAATATATCAGATGTAAGAACACAACAACGAAGTTCAGAAGTCTATTTAATTTCTAGTTTTTCCCATGGGAAACAGTTGAACCTGGAAATTGAGCACAAGGTCTCACATACTCTACACTGAGAGCCCAGGATACAGTTTTACTACCCTGGTTCTGTTTGGTCTTCCTTTGTTAACGGTGCAATATTTCTATACTAGTCTTTGATGGAAAGCCAAACACATCTCACAAACAGAGCAGAACCTGTGACATCCCTGTTTCCAGGAATGAACCTGCCGCTCTGTACCATGCAATGATGTAGCTTCCGCCCTCACTGTCATAAACAGGCCCAAATCCAAAGGTACTGCAGCAGCCAGTGCTTTAAGGTAACGTTCCATTTATTAAGTTATCCCTGAGGCTGTCAAGTGGCAGGCATGACTTGCTCCAATCAAAAACCACTTCTAATCTCATCAGGCATGAGCAGAAGATTGATATAAAACTGGGATTACGACATGAGACCTCACAATGCGTTTAAAAAAGTATAAACTTTTACAGCAAAGAAGTTCAGAGAAGAAATTAAGGATGAGAAGACCCATTTGATAATTTACCAGGAAAGAAACGGCTGGGAAACCAATGTCTGAAGCAGCGTGCACAAGACAACTTGAGTCACTACACAGCAGAAAATTGCCTTTCCACACTAATTAGAAAGTTCTCTTAATAATAAAAACATTGAGGAAAAGAAAGAGTTCCCTACCTTGAACACGCCGAGCTGCTGGTTAATTGTCTCCGTCTCTGTACCCACGGGGCCCTGCGACTCTTCGTGCTCCTCGGCCTTCTGGAGGAGGGCTGAGAACTCTTCCAGCCTGCGGTGGAACGCCTCCAGCCTCTCCGTGGCACTGTCCACCTGCTCTTCTCTGGCTTTCGCTCGGTCCAGCAGCTTGTGGCACTGCTTGCTCAAGGCCTCTAGGTCCCTTTTGATCCCCATGAGGTCAGGAGAGGTTTCTTCGGTGGCCAGCATCATCTTGCAGGTTTTGTTGGCATTGTCGTTGCTTGCCATGAGGGCTTCCAGTTTTTTCAGAAAGGTCTGGATGGACGCCTTTTGCCTTCGCAGTGTTTCTACGTCTCTCCCGACTGGAGCCATGCTATCCAGCTCGTCATCAAACTCCGTGAACTGAGAAAACATCTCTCGGATGGTATTCTGGAAGTGTCCGATGCCCTGGAGCTTGGTTTCTAAGAAAGAACACTTTTCATCAACCTGTTGGCTTAGTCTGCTGTGCTCTTCAGCTAAGGCGTCTGCCTGCAGAAGCACGTCGGAGGTTCCCTTAGAATCCGTGGCTTCTACCACCAGCTCCTGAGCGAGCGTTTTTGCCAAGTCGACCTGATGCTTCAGGGTCTGGAGGGACTTCTGCTGAGCCTGTAGCATGGTCAGGTGTTTGTTACTGACCGCCTGGGGTCCGAGGGTGTGATGGGCATCCAGCTGTTCCTTTGCACCCAGGAGCTGCCTTTTGGCTTCTTTGGAAACTTCCTGGAGTTCTTTAAACTTCTGGGCCATGTTCTCCAGGGAGACTCTCTTACTTTGAAGCTGTTCGGTGACTGTGTCTACCTTCTGGATCAATGACCTGTTTTCTTCTGTAACTACTTCTTTGTCTACCTCGCAGACACTGAGTAGGCTGTTGGCCGTGTTGTTCAGTTGTTCTACCATACCAAAGTGGTGGTCCATTTCCTTCTGCAGGGACTTCAGCTCAGCGATGGAGCTCTCGGCCTCAGCAGGATCCAGTGAGAACTTCACCTGGTCCAGGCTGTGCTGACACTTGTCAACCCACGGCTGCAGAGTGTCCACCTGCTCTCTGTACTTGAGGGCTTTTTCCAACGAGTGTTTCAGCGTGTCTTCCCTCTCGTTCACCTGCTTCCTGAACCGGTCCCAGCTGGTTTTCATCGTGTTGAGCTGTTGCTGTAAGGCTGCCTTCTCTGCGCCCTGTGTCTTCAGCAACAGGCTCTCGCCTTCTGCAATCGTTTTCTCGTAGATGTTGGACTGCTCGGTGAAAGTTTTGCTGAAGTCTTTCTGAGCGTTAAGTAAGGACTCCAGGACCTCGAGTTTGGCTGACACTGGGGGAGACTTTCTTTGCTCTTCTTTCTTTGCGTCAAGCCAGGCCTCAAAGTCTTTAGACATCTGCTGAAATTGGTGAGAGCTTGCGCAGGCCGACTGAAGGTGCTGAACATGATTCTCTGGAAGTGAAACCACAAACACATTATTTTAAGATTTTAACATTATCTATTTAAAAAAAAAAGAAATACAACCTCTAAAAGATGGTGTACCATGCTCCCAAAGCAGACATATAGCACTGACTAAAAGACCTGTTAAATGAACCTGAGCTGCTGACAGAGGGGGAAAAGGAGAGACACATACATTAGGAAGTAGCTATGAGGGAACAAAGGCCGCAAAAGTACGTAAAAGGAAGGTACAAGGTGTGGATGTAGCCTACCAGGCCTGCTCTCAGACTGGCTTCTCCAGGTCAGAAGGACAAATCAGCAATGGCAGGGTTCTGGGCTGTCTTAAGCATTCACTTCTTATAAAAAAAATATATTTACAATACCGTTTTTTCATAAATATATTTGAATGTTATGTTCCCCTCTCCTAACTCCTTTTGGATCCTCTCCACTTTCTACCCACAATTTCAAGTTATTCTTTCTCTCTCTAAAATAATAATAATAATACATCAAAAAATAAAATAAAATAAACAGCCAGGTGGTGCACACCTTTAATTCTAGTGCTTGGGAGGCAGAGACAGAGGCAGAGGCAGAGGCAGAGGCAGGGAGACCTCTGTGAGTTCGAGGCCAGCCTAGTCTACAGAGTGAGTTCCAGGACAGTTAAAGTTACACTAAAAAACAACTGCCTGCAAAAACACAAAACCAATCAACCAACCAATCAACCAAAAAAGAAAAAGAATACCAGTAAGACAAAAAACAAAACAAAACAAAACACACACACACACACACACACACACACACACACACACCATCACAGGGTCTGTTCTGTGTAGACCAAATACACTCAGGTACAAGTCCTCCCCTGGAGCATTATTGATTTACTCAGTAACACTCCATGGTAAAAAGATGGTTTTCCATTTCCCAGAAGCCATCCAAAAGCTTCTTGATGAGGGGTGGGACTCTGTGTCCACTTCTCCTTCTTGGTGCTTGGATTTTGTCTGGTTTGAGCCTGTGCAGGACTTACATGTGCTGTCAATAACCCATTTCAGACCAAAGACAACCCCCTCCCCCATTTCTCTGGGGGTTTCCATCCTTTGCCAGGTACTCCCAATTCTGAGATCATGCCAGCACGCCAACCCATACAGGTTCTGTGTACTACCCTATGCTCTCTATGTGCCAGAACAGTCTGAAATGGTTGCTATAATCAATATAAAAACTGAACTAATTAAAAAACAAACCAGATATGACCAGAGGCAAGGACTAGAAACTAGCAGGACTTCGGAAAGAGAACAGCCCGGTGAAACGTGTCCTTCTTTGGCAACGTCCTTCATCCACTCCCCGCATTTAATAAGTGTCAATGTGTTTGTCACAGAATTATCACTAGGCGAGTGAGGAAAACAGAGAAATCCACACATTTCTCTAGAAAAGTCTTCTGTGACAGAATCATACAAAGCAATAGTATGAGGAAATGACACAAAGCCTTTAAAATAACGATTCATCATTTTTTTCTGATTAAATAAGGCAATGCAGCACAGCATAAGTGTCTATGTATTATTATTTTTTATAAAAACCAACTCAGAATATCCAGAGTCAAAGCATCTGTAGTGTGTGGACTGTGTGAAGAGCACCTCTCTCTCTTTCTCTGTCATCTGTGCAGAACTTCCAGACTGCCATGGAACTGCTCTCCGTGCCCCTGTGCCCAGAGGGGCAGGGTCCTTTCTCGGCCATGAGTTACCGCCAAGAGCTCAGAAACAGCAATGTAGGGTATCAGTTTCTGACTGGGAAATGGGTATATGAAAAGCGAGACAAACCTGTCTTTTGTTCAATATCCTTAAACGATTTTAAGATGCCCTCCAGTTGCCTACTCAGTTCTGCCTTCAGGAAGCCTTCCTTGACCAGTGCAGACAGGTCCTCGCAGAGTGCCTGTGCCTCTTTGATCTGCTTTGTCTGCTGCCCGATCTCCTGCTTTAGCTTCTGGGCCTCTTCCAGCTGTTGGTTCACGGCGTCAGGCAGCGTGCCTACGGCGAGGCTGCTGCTGAGCCTGTCATCCAGCTCACTCAGGGTGCCCGAGAGACTCCTCAGCAGGCTCTGATACTGTGTGCTTTTGACAATAGCCTGGTCAATCCAGTCACATCTGTCCCTCAGCTGTCCCGTCAGGTTTTCCCACTTCTGGGTCACGGCTACCAGCTGCTCCTTCACAACCCCGTGTAAAGAAGGGTCTTCCCCAGGTCTGCTCAGAATGCTCTGGCCAGCTGCCGTGAGCTGCTCATACTGAGGTTTCCGAGTGTCGAATTCTTGCAGCAGAATCTGGGTTAACCATGAAAATAAACAACGGGTTGTGCAATTAATTAAAGAACACATAAACATAAGCATCCAAACAGATGGAAATGGTACTTACTTCTCTACTTGGCACTAAATTTTGTTTTAATGCTTTCCTACTTTTTTGAGGACACTGTGCAATTATCTGAAACTAATTTAATGAGCCATGGTGCTAACCAGTTAATAATAATATCATGTTGTTTAAAATAACATCACTTTCTAAGGGCGAGAAGAATGACAAAAGCTGTAGCCTGGGCAAATGCTCACTCACGGGAGACACATCTACTGAGCCCGCATCACCGATGCCATGTTTACCTTGCCTGAATCATGCTTTTCTCTTTGCTAGCTTAATAGTCCCTGGCACTCTACAATGGAGAAAATGCAGTGGTGACTGCTTAGTATGCTCAAGCGCTCTAGGCTTACAGTGCTTTTTCTTTATAATGGGCTTACTTGACACAGTCTTTATTATAAAAGTTTTAGACATAAAACCTTATGGCTCAGAATGTAGAGGCTCATCATGGCTGTCATTAGAAATGACCCCAAGATGCCTTCCTTGTGGTATACTTAATCTTTTATTTTATACTTTTTTATCTATTTTTGTAATTATTTACCTATTCATTTCAGACTGCTAAGACTGCAAGCAAATATTTCCTTTTTATCTTTTCATCTTCATTCTCTTTATGTTATGAACAGTTATGAAGCAGAACAGAGAACTCTATAACATGTATGGCTGAAGGAGGCCCTCTCCTCCCTGCTGAGGTCACTGCTCACAGCTGAAACCACAACAGACCGCGAGCTACTCTGCCCGACTTAAACAATATGGATTTTCTTTCCCTCGTGGGCTTTTCTGATGACTAAGACTCACCTAATGTACTGGCCTCTGAGATGCCCTCTGCTCTCTGTCTTCGTCCTTGCCCTCCCTTTGCTCTGCCTTCGTTCAGCACCGAATGCTGTGAGTCTAAGTGGCCAACAAAATGGATAAAGCCTCACAGGATAGTTTATGAACCACACTGAGTACACATAGCAGCGTCGCCATCACCCAGGCGATCACGTTCACCCTGGAGAAGTGCCTGCGGTTTAGCGGGTCTGCAACAACTACAACGTGGTGGAACACACAGAGCATCTGCCAGACACGCTGGCTTCGGATGAATGCTGTGGCCACCTCAGAGCTGTCGTGCTTCGAAACCCCTGCTTTAGACAGTATGCCCACGGCAGGAAGGTCTGTGCTGGCCGCCTAACGTGTCTACACTGAAAACACTTGTCCTGCTTTGTCAAGGGGCTGCGTCCCAGCTGGCCCTCCGGCAACACTCACCTGTACCTGCTGCCTCTGGGTGTGCAGCATATTTGGGTCAATGGACAAGGGTCCGAGAACACTGACCATCAACTCTTTCTCCACGAGCCACTGTCTTAACTGGGCCTCTGTGGTCTGGAACTGGGTTAGATTGTTGGAGGATTCTTCCAGCTTTTGTTGCCTGTCTACCGTTAACTGGTTGAGTTCTTGCCACTTAGTGTCTGAAAGAAAAAGGAGGGAGCCAGCATTTGCTTTTTGTGCATTCAGTATCACCGCTGGAAAACTGTTAACCACGTGAGTCAAAACAGTACAGAGTGGATGGCATTCCTTTCCCCCTTTGGTATTAGGATTTAAACCTAGGGCCACCTGTGAGCTACATCTCCAGCCCTTGTTCATATCTGGTAACTCCCCTTCATATTAGTTCTAACTTTAACGAGGCAAGTATGCGAAATGATGTAGGCACTAGCTGTCAGATCGTGAGCCCGTCATTTGAAGATGTTGGCTACTAAGACATGTGGTCTGGAGAAAGGAGCCATGACCACCTGTACTGTGTGCCTTGACCTCAACAGGGTTGGACTGGAGGGCACTGCATGAAGGGGTTAAGGTGGAGGGGAGTCAGGGGGAAGCAAGCACTGGAGCCCCGAACTATAGAGGTCTGCGGGGGCTCTCTCTCTGAAGGCTTGCTTCTCTGTCAGGATGTTCACAGCAGCTCTCAGAACGCCGACGGTGCTCGTCCACCCCTAGGCCCTGTCATGTTACGTGCGTTTTCCCATCTGTTGTGATGCACAGTTCCTCCAAATGCGCTCCCTCCCACCTTGTAGCCTGATCATGGCCCCTATGGGCCTGAGGCTCTTTTTCCTAATAATGCTCATTCTAAGTCTCAGCTTCCTCCTCCACAAACCAACCCAACTTGCAGTTTCGTCTCTGTTATAACATTATAGATGTGGTAATTGTGTATTAAGTAAATGAAACCTGAACCTCAGGTTCCTGTGATTTCACATCCTTTCTAAAAGTCCTGTGCACTCAATAAAGTGTGTGTGCATGTGTGTGTTTCCTGGTACTGAACCTAGAGCTTTGTGAATACTAGGCAAGTTCCCTATTGTTGAGCAACACCACAACCATGAGTCTCAAAACAAAACAAAACAAAACAAAACAAAACAAAACAAAACAAAACAAAACAAAGCCTCCATTATTTCTAGGCCAATGGCTTCCAGACTTGAATGTTTTCCCTCAAGTATTCTATTAAATTCGCTCAGTGTCAAACAACTATTGCAAGGCTACAGTGTGAAATCGCAGCAGCCCTGTGAAAGGGCGTGTCTAACCTTATGATGGTGTCATGACACTGACTTTTTTATTTTAATTTTTTAATTATTATTTTTTTATTTTTATTTTTATTTTTATTAATTACATGACACTGACTTCTAAAAGTTCACACTTGAGAACTGGGCAATGAAGTAGCAAAGAAAAATCAGACAGACAAAAATGCCACTCACCATATTTTAAAAGTTTATGATTCTGTGTTGTACTGCACTCATAGCTATCACAGGGAGCATTAATTATCTTCCTCTAAAGACTGATATGTTTGTTCCTGCTTTTATATGACTTTCAAAGGTCATCCTCTCTTTCCTTTCAGTAATTCAGAATGACTTTTTAAAAGATTTTATTTTGAATTCTCTGTCTGTCTCTCTGTGGGGTGTGATGGGGTTATGTGAATGTGAGAGCAGGTGCCCTCTGAGGCCGGAGGTGCTGGATCCTCCTGGAACTAGAATTACAGGTGGTTGGAGCTGCCTGATTTGGGTGCTGAGACCTGAACTCAGGTCCTCTGCAAGAGCAGTATGTACTCTTAGCCACTGAGCCTGCAGGGATCCATGGAGTTAGCTTTGGCCTGGCTGCTTTGAGAGGCATGTGTCAGTGGATTTTCAGTTAGGGACCACGGCTCCTGGGGCACAGTGCACCTTCCATTTCCTGAGAGGGCGGGTCACTCCCTCAGGCAGTGAATGGATCAGTCTGCCTTGTGTGTCCCTTGGTAGTCAAGGCGGCACGGAAACTTGACAGGACAATTGGTCTTAGACATTAATCTTCAAACTTGCAAACTTCACTGTAACCCTGGCAAGTACAACTGTATTGATCCTGGCATTTGCCACTATATTCTGATTCTGATGGCTCTCAACAAAACGGTCTTGCTGTGGCTCCTTCAACCGAAGCTTGTTCCATTCCTTGTGGCCATATCAGGTGACCATGGCCCAGTAAGTAAGTGCAGGCACTTACGATGGCCTCATGACCTCTCCTGCCATACCATCAGGCCTCAAGGCCGTCTTTGATATGCTCTACTATGGCCTACATCATGCTTTTCTCAGAGCACAGTGCTTCCCAACTCAGCTGCTACGGAACCAACCACACTGGCCTGATGCAGTGGGTCTGGGGTGGGGTTCTGCAAGAGGTATTTACGGGTGTAAAGAGCATGCTCTGAAATTACAGACATAGCTCAGCACTCTTGCAACTCATTCTCACATATAATATGTAATATATATCATATATATATCCCTGCTATTTTCCTACTTCAAGCCATTTGACTCTAAAATAATTTCCCTTTAAAACTAATGTTTTTAAACATACCACCCCCCTACTCAAACCCTTCAACTGATAATGTCCCATCATTTAGATGATAAAATCTGAAGGCGTCTGCCCAGAACTCAGGGCCTGTCACAATCTGGCCCTGGAACACTCATCCTGTGGCGTTTATACCGAGACGAATCCTTGAATCTAGCCCCTGCAATATCTTAATGTTGTCAGAAGCTCAAGCTCACATAAGCCATACCTGGGCACCTCCTTGTGGCATCTCCTATCCCTGTTCATCATTCTGAGTCCCCCGGGATCTTAGGCTCAACCAGGAAGCCGCCTTGCTCACCTTGTCCACAGAGCACTGATGCAAGCACCTAAAGCCACCTGTCTCTCCATACCTGCTCAGTGTGATTGGTTTATTTCGGAGATTTTTGTGTGTGTGTGTGTGTGGGTGTGTGTACGCGAATGCGTGTGCCCATGTGCATACATGTGTGGGAGCTGAAGGACAACCCCAGCTGCTGTTCCCGGAGCCATTCTGTGCACCTCTGTTTGTCTTGTTTTTTTTTCTCTATGAGACAGGGTCAGCCCTGGGATGGCCAGCTTGGGCTACCATGTCTAGTGCTTCTATGTGGGTTCTGAGGCCGTCCTGATGTTCGTCAGGCAGGCAGGCGCTTTACTGACGTAGCCATTTCATTAGCCAATTTTTCTTGTCACTTGGCACGATATACTACAGGGCAAACTTTAGAAGGACAGTAGGTGACGTTTATTTAACGGCATCACTCTATATGGGTAAGTTCCTGTCCAAAGGAACCTGGGTAGCAAGACCGCTAACAAAAGCAGACAGTGTGGAGCAATGTCAAGAGCGCCAGAAGGCTTTTCAGGAAATGCACATTCCTCGCTTATACCTCTAGAACCTCTGACAACACTCTGCTCAAGTAATTTTGATACCCAAAGGAGAGCTGTGGATACAGGGAGAGGGAGTCTTGATAGCTGGCTTCTGTCTACCTTTGAACATTAAGAACACTTTTCTTGTTTCTATGCTTATCATTCCCAAGAATAAAGAGAAGATTTGAAATAAACATAATAGCTGAAAGAAAAGCCATTTCAAGGACGAATGGAAACATGTCACACAGCATTCACCGTGGCTCCTACTTAGCTCATGGACTGAGAAGCCCTTTGAAGAAGATTCCACATCTACAAGCAGGTTCTACATGGACAGTGAGTAGAGGAGGGGATTACCTCATGTTCTTTCAACATCGGTGGCTTGAGAGAAACCAGAGCTAAGGATACAGGGCTGAGGCAGCCCCAGAAGTGACCTCAGAGAGAAGGGAGCCTGCCTTTTTCCAAGTGAGTGAGTGAAAGAAAATATAATGAGGCATTAAAAACTATGAACTAATGAAAGAAAATAAACACTAATGGAAATGTTATTATCAGCTACCCACCTTTTCCATGAAAACAAACAAGTGCCAATTCTCAGAGCCACACTCTTGAAAGGACAGATTCTCAAACTTTTAAAGAAAACCCAAACGCAAGTGAGACTACTGGGTGTTTTCTGAAAAGCATTCTGATGACAACGACAGCACCCTAGTACCTGTGAGCACAAGGGTGAACTCACCCATATCTGTAAGCGTCTGCTTCCAGGTCGGGGCCTCTGGGGCCTCTGGGTTCTCCTTCAGTAGCTCCGTCAGATTGTCTTTTAATTCTTGCACTTTGTTAACATTTTGCTTCAGTTCTGCCTCAAATGACTAGCAAGAAAAAAAAGCTAATTAGCTGCACCAAAGAATGACACCAAAAGACAAAAAGCACAGTTATGCTACAACATTGCCTCCCCTCTGGTATGACCTGGAAAGAAAAACAAAACAAAAAACTCAAAATCAAATGCTGGAGGGGTGAGGATGTGGATGATGCAGCTGAGAATTCTTATTTTTATTTTGTCCATCTTCAACTGTCACATACAGAAACCCCACAGAGGAACACTCTAACTATGGAGGTTAGAATTCTGCCACTGAGGAGAATTCCCTGCTTTCAAACTACTATGGGCAGAAAACGGGAGGTTCCCCCATGGGTACCAAACCACCCTGGCACATTAAGTTGCTGCAGGACTAGGCCCATCCTCTCCCACTGAGGCCAAACAAGGCAGCCCTCTTAGGGGAACGGGATCCAAAAGGAGGCATCAGAGTCAGAGAAGGGCCCCTACTCCAGTTGTTGGGGGACATACATGAAGAATAAGCTGTGTATTTGCTACATATGTGCTAGGGGCCTAGGACCAGCCCATGCATGCCCTTTGGTTGGTGGTTCAGTCTCACCCTATGGGCCCGGGTGAGTTGACTCTTTAGGTTTTCTTGTGCAGTCCTTGAGCCCTCTGGCCCCCTCAATCATTCCCCCCAACTCCTCCACAGGACTCCCTCAGCTCTTTCTAAGTTAGCTGTGGGTCTCTGCTTCTGTTTCCATCAGCTGCTGGGTGAAGCCTCTCAGAGGAGTTATGCTGAGCTCCTGTCTACAAGCAGAGTAACATTAATAGTGTTAGAGATTGGTTCTCTCCCGTAGGATGGTCTTAAATAGGGAGAGTCTTTGGTTGGCCACTCCCTTAATCTTTGCTCCATCTTTGCCCCTGGTATGTTATAAAAAATTCATTATATGACAATTTGATGCAAAACTCTGAATTCAAAAAATTATAAAAGTATTATAAAACTCTTAGTGACATAAAAACTATTTTTTAGCATTTTCTATTATTAAAATAAAAATATAACTGATGCTTAAAGAACCTATTATAAGCAGATGCAAACTGTTCTCGGTGAGACTGCATCTGATAAGCAAATCAGCCAAGGTAAAGGCCCCCAGAATCTGAAACTCTACTTGGGAATAAACACATGGTAGGAATCAAATACAGGCTGATGATCTACATACATTTATGCCATCACAGTGCCACCAAGAAAAACTGCTTTCCCAGTCTTGACAGCTACAGAAATGCTGTCCATTAAAGAGGACAGTATTAGCTGTTCCACCCTATACTAGACAAAACAGGCCCTTAATACACTCGGCTTTTAGCTAAGTCTTTCCAGAGAGTTGACTAGTTAATATCCTAGATTTAAGCTGATTTAAAGATGGCAAAGCTACTCATACCCAGCAGCTCGCTCCTTTTTATAATGTCGGAGGACTAGAAAAGTGACGATTAATTGTCCCAATCCACAGAAAGAGAGATTTTAATAAAAACTCTCAAATACTTGTTGAAGGGCCCAGGGAGAATTCAGAACAGAGCTCGTAGCCACCAGGGCTGCTCCCACCTTCCAGTCCACTCTCTCTGACCCCTTCCTTCCCTGCACCAGGCTACCTTGTTCTGCTCCACTTGCATCTTCACTGACTCCGTGTCTGTAGGCGTTGGTGTCTGGTGCCACTTGTTTGCAGTTTTGTTCATTTTCTGTAACCACTGCATCATTATACTTGATTCTTCCTGAGCCTTTTGCAATTTGGAGAGTTTCATATTCAGTTCCGTTATTTTATCCTTGAGTAGGAGGCCCAGGTCTTCATAACTGTGGCTTATGTCAGTCATGTCCTTTTGAATAGATGTTATGCCTGGGAGAAGGAAGAAAAGCATACTAATGCATGTTGATGGCTTTGGAGAAAAGCTACAGAATTGAATTTATTGTACACATTATTGCCTCCTATTTTGTCACTGTTAAGCCTGCTACAACAGACCGTAGACTTTTTAGGACAGAAAGGTCACGTCATATTGCTAGTTAATGACAAATAACTCAAAAACGTTGCATAGCTGTAAAATGTAGGCGGTAGCATAATGAAATCATAAGCTTGAACATTGTAATATATTTCTTGGGTACAGAACAAGTTAGATCAAATGCCAGCCCAAGCAGAAATGTATCCCAAATTAACAAGGAAATGAAAGCAAGTACCAACGTGAAAGACTAAAGTTTTATTTATCTCAGATGGACAGTTATATCAATAAATTCATGGAGACTGTGACCATTTTAACTCAAGTTTGAGGTTTCAATATAATTATTGCACTCTAAAAGGACTTTCTTAAAAACATCAAACTCCATTAATCATGAACCAGATAAGGTTACTATTCACCTTTATTTGCCAAGAAATCCTGAGTATTTGTGTCTGTTCCTTCACCATTTAGTATTACTCCACCTGCAAGCAAACAAACAAACAAACAAAAAACAAAGTAACCTTAGGCAATATTGCGCTAGTATTTCTACCCAACAACTACGGATGCGTTAAACAAACCGTCATAAAGAGTGGTCTTTTAAGAATGCCACTGCTTATTTTCACAGTCATGACACGGTGTCTTACTTTCTACTGTTTATAAATTAATCCAGAGCTGATTCCTAAATTAAGTTACACAGCTACGTTGTTTTATACTATAGTCATTTCAGTGATTAAGCCACTGATGGTCATAAGGTCCCCCATGTATGTATTAAATCAAGCACAGTGACTGAGAAGGGCGTCTGCTTTCCCTAATGACTCAACACTCTCTGTGCAGTTTACACAATGTTATCACAGGCTCAACGAAGGCAGAACCATTTAAAAAGGCAAGAAGGAAATTCCTGGAGGAAAAGCCGTAACCAAAGCCTATTGCTAAGTTCACGTATGCTGACACAGAGAGAACACTGGGCGGCAGTGCCTAGGCCTGGAGCAGGACTCTCCTGAACTCAAATGCCAGCTCTACTAATCATTAGCTGTGTGCTTGGAAGAACCGTGGAACCTGACCTGTAGGAGCACTGCGGGCAGCATAGATTAACCCACTGCCTCCCACACAGAGACTCATCATACCTATTTATCTGTCACAGTCTTTTATTATCAGAACCATCTGGTATTGGCATGTTTCCATGACCACAATGTTAATATTAATAAAATCCAACTTTCTCATGCTAGCATTCACTGGCTGCCTATCAAAGCAGAGATATGCCCATACAAGCACAATCAACAGAAACATTAAAACATCTGACTTGTCCTTAAAAAACAAATAAATAAAAACACCCATGTGTGAGACATTTTACAAAGAAGTGAAAGCACCCTAGACTCTCCAAACTAATTCTTCAAAGTCCTAGCAAAGAAAACCAAGCAAGAGCATAGTTTTTATTCCAAACATAAAGCAAACAGGAGGAACTAAGATAAATTACAGACAACAGACTTCCTCCTAAGAGAAATCGACTTGGCGTCTCGGGAAATCTTATTAGGGCACAGAGGAGAGAGCACTGCAGCAAATATAATAGGGGCATTCCTTGAAAGGGGATTAATAGAGTGGAATAAATGGCTGGCTGAGAGAAGTGCAGCTGGAATAGGAGTGCCACTCACAATGGGGACAGCTGGAGGCCTGGGCAGACGAGATAAACCGGAGGGCACACACGCAGATATGAGATTGGCTTTCTGTTCTTCAACTTAAAAGCAAAACAAAACACCCCAATAAAGTGTGCCTTGCCCAAACACTGCATTCCCATTAAATTAGCCTGGGAGCCAACCTTCACGCCGAACTCTGTTCTTTGGCTGAGAAGAGGGACCCACCACGGGGCAGGCTGGTATGTGAGTGTACTGGCGAACAGGCGGCAGAACCCGCCCACCGCTTTGGGGACAGCAGACAAAAAGAGAATGCCGGGGAGAGAGAGGAGGCCACCTCGGCATCTCTCTTCTGTACCAGAAAACCAAATTCATTTCTTTACTACGTAGTATAGTGAGCCTAGACACAGCTCAGAGAGAAAGTCAACGTCTCCATTTAATTCCAGCAAAAAGCAAACTGACTGGAACCTGACCAGTCCCCTTCCTCAGCGTCACCTAATCCTGACCTGGTTACATTTTATTTGTGTTGTTTAATAAAATCAAACACGGGCAGGATTTAAAACTGTATTAGTACCGATATTTTCCCCCAACAGATTTGTTTGTTGGCTTATGTGTGTACATAATACATGTTCCCACATTTGTGGCTGCACATGGGCAGGTGTGTTCATATGTGTCTGCTCCTGCATGTGCAGGCCCACAGGAGATGCTGGGTATCTGGGTTTCCTCCTCTTTATTTTCTGAGGCAGGGCTACTTGCCAAACCCAGAGGTCAAGGATTTGGTCTGCCTACTTGAAGGATTACCGTGTCTCTGCCTCCTGAGTGCTCTGTCTGTAGGCAGGCCACCATGCCCGCTCATGTATGAAACATGTGTGTGCTGGAGATTCAAACTCACATCCTCATGCTTGCCCACAATTCACCCGCTGAGCCATCCATCTCCTCCTCCTTCCGTGACAGATTTCAACGTGCTTTTAAAAATCATTTGTCTTAACTCTTTTACTTTGTACTTCAGAGGTGATTTTTTTTTTTAATTAATTTACAATACAAAAAATTACCTTGAGACATCCAGTTCTTACAGACTGGTCCTGAAAACCAAGCGCATACCTGATTTGGCGGCTGCTATGGCTTTTGCAGGGGTAGCCACTGCACTGATCAGGTTACATAGCGAGACTCCACTGGTGTTTGCTTTGTGAATTTCTGGTGCTTTCAAACTCCACTTTTCTTGTAATTTCTTTAAACACAAAAACACATTATTTTTTCAGTCTTCCAAGTATCTTCAAGGTTGTACATGATAGTTGAACTTCTTAAGCATATTTTAAAGCAACAATGACTGTGGGCCCAGGTGACTGTTAACACTGTTGGCGGAGGCGAACGGGGCAAAGCCCATTCTGTGTTCTGCCCCCCAGCCACAGTGGGAGCCAGGCTGCGTCCGGGAGCTACGGGAATGTTCCAGAGTAACTGTCAACTGTAAGTTTGTAGGGCTATACCAGGTGCAGCCGCGTCATAAGGTATGTAACAGGACGATAAAGACAGACACGGGAGTAACAATTCCAGCTCATACCAAGTTTTAACTAGCAAAATTTCAGTGACGTTTTAAAGGCACATGTTTCACCCTAAGAAAATCTGTCACACTTAGCCATAACTTCTACGGTTTACATGCTATTTGTTCAAGAGATTCCAATAACCTGTCTTCCAATACTGGTTAAAGTAATATGTCTGAGCTGGGGTAGACGTCATACATGAACACAAGGGTTTCTTACTACTTGGAGGGAAGGCATTAACAAAAGGATGGAAACTAAGTTGAGATTTGACAAAGATGAAAACTTCAACATTAGGGAGGCTAATGACTTACTGACACATCTATATATATATACATATATATATATATATAAATCAAATTAACAAAAAGGTTATGTCCTTCCTTGAAATGATAGCCAGTTACTGATTTGCACAGATCCTACAGGGATCTGTGAGAGCGCTCGCTTGGTTTTAGACTAAACGACCCTATCCATGCCTCATGACTAACACAGGCGAACAGAAGTTAGTGTTAGGTCTAATGAGCCACCTTGGTTTCTTCCAGAGATTTTCGTAAGACCTCCGCACCAAAGGAAGGCTTCACAGCGGGAACCTGCTTTGTCGTTTCTTTTATCCATGACTTCAGTGATTGTGCAAGGGCCTGGAAAGCACTCAGCTGCTCCTGACAAGAACTTAGAGCTTCTTTTCTAATGAACAAAAATAAATCAGAAGTTAAGCTGCAAAACCAGATGCTCCAAAAGGCCAATTATTAACCTGTGGTCATTATTTCCAAATTGAGCTCAACTTTAACCAACATTTTCAATGAACAGAACAACTCTTCAATACTCAGCTGAAGTTTTCTTATGTGGCAAATGAAATCAGCTAAGTAACTGCCTGTTGATTCCTTAAGCAAAGCTCATGGAAAAAGAGGGAAGAGTCAAGAAGTATGTAACGAACCATGAAAGTACTCTATGATGCTACATAAACTCTAGCAGCGTTGACAGGCCGATTTTATATAATGCTTAATGCCAGCATGCAAACGGCCAACAAAACAAACACAAAAGCAGAGAAAACAAAACCAAAAGCCACGCATACGCCGCTAACCTGAGGAGAACACAGGTCATGTTGATGGATGACTGACCTCAGCATTTTGGAGTGACGTCATTTCTACTTCTCCCAAGGGCTGTAACCCAGCGGCTGCAGAGTTTTAACAGGTGCTCACCCACTCCACAGGAGTCTCTGCTGTAAACCCTACGGGACTTTTTGTCTGCCAAGCACTGGACCTATGAGGGCCGTTACACTTGACATGTGGACGACCTGTGCGCACACGTGACTTCGAGTGCCGGAGATTAAGGATGTGCTTCAGCTGGACTACTAAGTGATGGCTGCATGGCTTTAATCGTCTAGGTTTTACCGAAATTTAAAATTGGAATAGATAACCTAGACTATGTAAGAAAGCCAAGACCATTTCTTCTGTGAGTGCGGTTCAAAACAGAACCTGGAAGTTTTAGGTACAGAGTTCTAAGGAAATAGACTGGATGAAAGATTAGCCATTTTGAAATGTCTTTTTGGGGACTCTTTCATACAGACTTCATAAAAGCTGGATGTGTGCTCTAAACAGGAGATAGAAAATGTGAGGGGGCAGAACGGAGTCACAGAGAATCACTGGCCAAACTGTGCCCCCCGCCTTGTTCTTCATGGATTTGTGGTTCTTTGCTAATGAGAGAAGCTGTTATATTAAAAAGCCTATTAAGAACAATACTGAAATTATGCATAGCTTCTGAACGGAGACCTCAAAGGAAGAACCGCTGCTTTTCAAGGGTATTTCTGTCTCTGTGAACAGAAAGGCAACATTTGGCCGGGTGCAGTGGTGTATGCCTGTAATCCCAGCACTCAGGAGGCAGAGGCAGAGGCAGGAGGATCTCTGTGAGTTTGAGGCCAGCTTGGTCTACAAAGTGAGTCCAGGACGGCCAAGGCTATGCAGTGAAATCTTGACTCGCAATAAAAACGAAAGAAAGAGAGAAACCACAGTCCCCAGTGACCTGAATCACTTCAGAAACAGCCCCAGTACTACCGAGCTCACACAATGCTGCCCACTGTTCTATAAGCAGCATTCCGTTTCCCGCCTCAGTATTTTAGCAAATAGCAACTTGATGTTTGTGCTGTTGTGCTTTGCTTTTTAAGACAGGGTCTAACTGCAGTCTGGGTTAGGACCTCCAACTCTCTGTAATCCCCTTCAGCCTCATGAGTATATTTAATGTCCAAATACAGCAACAGTGTGAGACTCCACATTTTGGAAATCACCTCGGTCATATACTTACATAAGCAAAAGCACCTCAGCTGCTGAGTACCATGGAGTGGAAGGAAGTAAAGTTTTAGAGAGGCTCTTACTTTTCTTGGATAGCATCCTCCATTTCTTTGAATTTCTTTGACAAATTATTTGACTTCTCAAACACCAGAGCTTTGTCCCCTGGTAAGCCATGGCTGGATATCTCTTTCAGGAGGCTGTGTAACGCTTCGAGATCTTTCTTGTGTTCTACGAATTTAGCGGTTGATTCCTGCAAAGCATTCACATCAGTCAGTATAAATGCTGCTGGACTGTAGAGTCATATCCCACCAGAGGTGCTTACGGGAGCAGAATGGCTTGCGCACCTACTGCGGAACACTGCACAGACTATAAATGTAGAGTTTGGATCCGTGAGCCTTACACTCTGTGTTTTTGGCATGTACACTGACAGCTGGAACAGCTGTAGGCATGGTCTAAGTGGTTTGTTTCTACTCAGCAGGCAAATGCTTCAAGGAGAAGCAAGTATGAATCGGCTAGAATGAGGACTGGTAGTTAGTCCATCAAATGCTTGTCCTAACCAGCCGACGTGCTCGTGACTAGTGAGGAATACACACCTGCATACACCGAGACAGCTCTGGCACATCCTTTCCCGGCACGTCCACTTCCGTGAGCGCCTGGCTCTGCGTCTCTAGAAACACCTGGAGCTTCTCTGAGAGCTTCTCAAACTGTTCTACTTTGGCCTTCAGCTCCACCATCTTGGCAAGCTTCTCCTTATGCTTCTGACTCGCTTCGGAAAACCGAGCGGACAGGTCCTTCATTTTGGCTTGCAGCAAGGAGGCCGTGGATGGGTCTGTTGTCTCTACGAACGTCTTCACCTTCTCGTTCATGGCGGTGATGCTGCTTTGACGACCTGCGATGTCCTGGTCCAGCATCTGAAATACAGCGTCATTGCGTGTACTTTCTAACCACGTCCACATCAGTGACTCCTCACAGCAGCGCGAGCTGGGGCAGCCTGTGACTGACGAGGCTAACAGTTGGAAATGAGTGACACGTTTGATTTTTTTCCCCCCTTGAAGAAGCCAAGCCCAAAGCTCTTCAAGGGAGTGGGGAGAACAGCTGTCCGGCTGCTTCAGAAGCACAGGAGGGAGTTGCTGCCCAGTGACCCCCCGAGACCCAACACAGCCTGGGGATTAGCCACGTTCTTAATTTTTGAAAGGCTTGGCAACAGCAAGATTGATCTGATGAACTCCCTGAGCAGCTGGCTGAAGCAATGACAAACAGATTAGTTACAACGTAGGTTTAAACCCTCCTTAATGAATAATGACAAGTATATAAATCCCTTCCCAAGCCCCATCGCAAAAAGTCATTTGCATTCGTTTGTATAAGTACGGCTTGCTACTTGGCTGTCTTCGAAAGCACCCCTCCTCATCTCCAGGACTACCCACCCATTCTTGAAGATCAATACCTCGTTTTCAACTGCAAGTGCAATTCTTGCCTTTGAAAAGGGCCACTCACAATGCTTTTGCTGATGAGGTCCTGGAGCGCTGTGGAGTTCAGGGGCACTTGGCCTTGCTTGGCCAGTGAGCTCTCCACACTTCCCATCCAGTCCAGCATCTCATCCAAGCCATCCTGCACACTCAGCGAGCGCGTCAGTGTGATCTGCAGCTTCTCGTTCCGTTCACTCACAGACCTGGACAGATCGTCGTATCTCCCGACAATGTCATCTGCTCCAGACAGAGGCGCACAGTCAGCACAAAGCTCTGTCTGCGTGGCTCCTTCTAAGATGCGTTTGAAGATTAACAAGTATGTTTCCATACAAAAAAGCTTCAATGACACCTTTCCGATGAATAATCAGATCACGTGTAACTTTTACAAACACATGAATTAAGTAGAAAATAAAATAGTCAAAAAAATTCACACGCCTGTCGTTTGTACCTGGGAAGATTTTTAGATGCATAAACATGGGAAGGGTCCTGGAGACGTGAAAGCAAGGTCCGAACAGTGGGCCACTGCGATCACTATCACCTCAGACTGACGTGTCAATACTTATTGGTAGCTATTTGGGAGTGGGGAGTGACAGGCTTAGACAACTACTCTCCAGAGACAACATTCTGTCATAAATATACTTGTGTTCAGCTTTTGTCATAATCAGAGAGACTTGAAATGCACGGAAGTAAGAAGACGCGAACGCATTAGGAAAGCAGGATAACTGTAAATCCACTGACGCTGGGATTACACGTCTGAAATATAAAAAGAGCTCACTCGCAAGTTTAATAGAGGACAAAAGGGAAAACACGAGTTCACTAGAGCAGCCCATCTTCTATGCTATAGCTTTACTTTACTTTCAATTCTCAAGATTTAAGACGAAAAAAAAAAAAAAAAGGAAGTACTACCTTCCAACCTGTATCTTTTTAAATTCAAAGTTCTATGTTTTGACATTTGATATTCTACACTGTGGACCAATGGCAGGGTTAAAGAACACTGCTAGTAAATTTCTCTTTTTCTTTGGAAAACAACTTCTTGCGATTATTTTTTTAAAGAAAACAATTTATTATAAAAAGGCTCAAAAAAGCATTTTGGCTATTTGTCAAAGTTTTACAAGAACACAATATAGAAGCAACACTAGAAACTGTAGCCGAAACAGCTCTATGAGTGAGTTTCATTACATGCTTGTGTTTGCCAATTTAATAGCAAAACGATTTCTTTCAAGTTGTTGCAATGCTACAATATAAGAATTCAGCTTAACAAATTCTCCCTGAATTGGAATGCTTATGGGCCTGAGCCAGTCATGGCCCTGTTGCTAAAATACAAGGAAGCCCAGGACCATGCTGAATGGATGACTGAATATGCACCGAGATGTTATCGGCAAAGGAATCAAGTTTCAAATGCAGGTGTGACTGCAGAGCACAGTAGACGCTTTGAATTGAAGCTTGTGACTGGAGGCTGAGTTATTCCTAAGGAGGCAGAGCTTATGCATCACCACCATGAGTGGTGACCCGTTTAGCCACGACATATGATTGACACGCCATTCCTATAAGCTGTTTGCATGGTCTTCGTACACTGTGGGTGCTACTGTTATAGACTGCATGTCTGTGACCTCTGACACCCCCGCCTCCATGTAATTAGGTCTAAGAGCTAAAATGGTGGTATCTAGAGATGAGGGCTTTGGAATCCTGTGTATGTGTGTATGTATGTATATATATGTATAATTTGATCAGTTGTGTATATGTGCATATATATAATATATAACCATATATACACATATCTATCTAACTATCTATATATATATGGTTTGATCAGTTCCTTGCATAAAATTTCAATACTTTAAAATTTCCTGAGCAATAAAAAGTACTTGAAAAATCTCTGCTGTGGTATTTGTCTCTTTGGCCCTGTTCCTCACAGAGTATTTGTGTTTCAGCAAGTCCTTCATCAGTTCAAGGCTAGCCTGAGATATGCAGCAAGCTCGTTTTTATTTCATTTTTAATCAATAAACAATCAGAAATATATATATTTTAAGTCATTTTTATGAGAAATAAAAAAGATCTTATAAAATGTCCTTGTATCCTAAATAGTTTCACATATTCCTAGGAAGCAATGCCAGAAAGAAGCATGAAATTATTGATATAACTCATGGAATAACAAACATTTAACAGCAGGAAAAGCTAGGCATGGCAGCTCAAGCCTGAAGTCCAGCATTTAGGAGGCAAGCATGCAAGGATTGCCTTGAGTTCAAGCCCAGCCTGGGCTACACAGTTACTCTCAGGCCAACAACCTGAGCTACTTGCCATAAAAGGATGTTAAAACAAAAAAAATTTAAAAACACAATGGAAACCATCAAAATGCCTCTTTAACTAACAGAAACACAGTGAAGACAGTCTTTCTCTTCCATACTTGCAGGCCCAGGTTCCTACTGCAGTGGTCTCCCACGTGGGCTTATAAGACGATATATAGGAACAGAATGCCTTAAAATTTTGTGGTTTTGGTTTTATAGTTAGATATAAATATATATACCTTGAAATTACTTACTGATCAAGGTACATGACCAGGAACGCTTGCAAGTCTTTAAGAACGAAGAACAGTTTAATTTATATAGAGTGGCTTTCTCCTCACAGATGATTTCTACTCAGATTTTAACTGAGCTCTTTGTGGGGGAAACATATGATCGTCACCTGGAAGACGATTTTATGTCATACACACAGGCTGACATCACAAACGAGAAACCTCGCACCTGTGGACGCTTTCTCCTTATCTATAAAACACCTCTATTACAGATTTGCTGGTGAGACAGGAAGCAAGAGCTAAGACCTTAAGCCAAGACCTCACCAAGTGTCTTCTGGATGTCATTCGTGGCAGGAAGTAACAAGCCCTTGGCATCTAAGAGCACCTCTGCAGTTTTCTTCAGCTTCTCCACGGCAACCTGCTGACTTGATATCTGCCCGTGCAAAGCCTGTGGGTTAAGTGGGTTTCGATTACATTCAGGAGGACTAATGGAGTCCCAACTAAGGAAAGAACAAGCAACTGAATTGGCTAGGCTGAACTGCAAAGCTTATTCTGGACTCCTGAGGATAAAGCAATCAGTGAGCAGCGAGCAGCCAGCCTAGCCCGTGAGCCGTGGCATACATGAGTAGGTCTCAACAGTCTTCCTGCTTTCGACTTTAACCTGATTACTCCATGTTTTTTCCTCATTTCCACTTTTGATGTTTCCTACAACATCCTTACCCCTAAATCTGTACCCCCAAATCCCAAGCCCAGCAGCAACAACAAAACTAAAACACAGAGCAGGACTATTTCTACTCCAGGGCCTCAGATCCATATTGTGTCATCTGTTCTTGTTTAATTCACCAAGTTGTTGAGCATCTCAAAATTCAAAAGGCTTTGCTACTTTCTGGGGAAAAACAGCTACAACGCTTACAAGAAGGGCTACATTCCAAAGGTAGGAGGAGGTGCTGGTGGAGATGAGGAAGAGCAGCAGGGACGTGAGGACCAGTTAGTAGTGACGATGCGGGCCCTGAATAAGTGGTGGAAATGAAAAAGCAAAATACTTCTCCATAGGATGAACAGAAGGCACAGAAAGCCTGTGTGCATGCATATGTGTGTGTGAGTGAGAGAGAGACAGACAGACAGACAGAGGGAGGGGAGATAAGAAAATATGATAACGAATGAATAAATAGGGCTGCAAAGACCTCAAATGTTGGATACAGAGCTTGACATTTTGTCTGGTAGCAATGGAGGAATTTTTGGAGGCTTTGAGGAAAGTGTTAAGTAAGGGCATATAGCAATGCAGGAAAAAAGAGAGAAGAAATGAAGTGAGAAAGAAAATGCCCTACTGAGAGTGAGGTAGGCCTGAACAAGGCAGCCAGGACTTTACCAAGGACGGAGGAGGCACTTCCTGCACTCTGGCTGCCTGTAGTACGACACAGGGATGGGAAGAGTCAAAGGCCTGTTCAGACTGTCTAAATCCAAAATACCTAACACAGAATGACTTACTGCAACTGTGTTTGACACCAAAATCAAATGAAGTAAAAAAAAAAATTAACTCCTCAAGGCATTGGCTACATTTCCTCAGTGGCCATGGCTACGCTGCTGGGCAGTGCCCGGGACAGAATGTCAACCCAGAGGGAGGCAACAAAGGACGCGAGAAGACAAGAGGAAAGAAATAGGCTGGGTTCTGTTGACCTCAGGTAACTACCAAAATTTATACAGAGGTGAGATCAAATTTCAGAGTGAGAAGACTTTGCTTTGGAGTTCCTGACTTCATAATGCTGTTAGGATAGTATACAGGAAGAAGCCAGCGGGCTGGCGGTGCTTGAGACTGGCGGCGCATGAGACCACACGAATGGAACCATGCAAAGCCAACTACAGCAGCAGGAGACTGCTAGAGCAGACAGTGCAGCAACCTCAGAGGAGGGAAAGGTGGGAAAATGCATGGAAAATGTTTACATTGTTGTGATGGGGAGGGGAGACGGAAACAATGTGTCCACAGAGGTAAAAACAGCCCAGGGGAATTCTATACCCAAAGCTGGAAGACAGGGAGAAACTAGCTACGATAGGCCGAGCAACGCTTTACAGAGAGTTTCCTCTGGGTGAACAGGCGCTGTTCCACACTGGGTGTGAGGTAAGAAGGGGGTTGGAGCCTTCAGTTCCTAACATCCCAGACGGGTTTCTGGCCACGTAGGTGGGCTGCCTCATAGGTCTGACAATGGTTCACGGAGGTAGGCAGCTCTCCTTATAATGCTCCATTCATATCTGAAAGACTCAAATATCTGGAGGCTGGAAGATGGCTCAATAGAGAGCGAGCTCGCTGCGAGTATGAAGGACAAAGCTCAGGTCCCCAGAGCCCACACTGAGGCTGAGCAGGTTTGGTGACCCTTCTGCAATCCCAGCATTTGCAGAGCCAAGACTGGGGCCCTCAGGACAAGCTAGCGGTGTAGCCTATCTGACCAGCCAGTGACCAGATCTCAGTAAGGAGGAGAGCAACCAAGGGAGGCAGCTGGCATCAATTGCTGGCATTTATATGCACACATATGGATGGACACCTGCACACACACACACACACACACAAGCACATGCCTAGCTGCTGCTGAATGCACCCCTGGCCGTGGGCCACAGCTTCTAAATGCTCCTTGACTATTTCATCTGCGTGGAAATAGTGGCCTTAAAGTTCCAAACAGCGGCATCTGGGATCTCATTCTCCACACTAAGCACTTCCTATCGGCTAACCTCTGGTGAGCCTGAGTCTCCTAACAGAGTCTACATGGTCCCTATTCTTCTCCACACACAGAAATAACTAACAACCCTGCCACTTTGTCTCACTTAAAGGGTTTAAATTTTTTTAAGTCAAACTCTGTTCTGTATTTCAAAGCACACAGACTTCTGAAAAGAGACCTCTACCTGAGAGCCTGACTCTGATCAGCGTCCCTGAAAGACCCGCTCATCTGTTTTACCTAACACACACACATGACTATGACTATGCCTGCTTCAGTTTAAACCTTTTTAAAACAAGAGCGAAGACTGGAGCATGCCATAAAGCCTCCAATGAAATTTCTATCTCCAGTCTCATTTTAAAAAAATATTTTCTATTGCAGCAACGCCCACCAGCACACCCGTTCCTTGCCATTTACTGAACTCAGTGCTTTCACACCTCTACACAAGGGTTTATATGTTGCCTTCAGATAGCTCTTACTGAGACTTTAAACCTCCTTGGGGAGGCTCTGTAACATCCTCCACGCTAGCCTAGCTGTGTTAAATACCATTCCTGAGAGTCTACAAATCCCTGTGAATGTTGTTCCTCCGTTTGCCTCTGTTATTGAATTATCCTCTGCCCCAGAGCGAAAGGGGGACAGCTTATTTACATCACAAGAGATAAAACAAAGATAAGGGTGCCCTGTACTCAGAGAGGTAGTCACAATGACATCATTGTAACTGAATAATAGGGATAACTTACTCAACTTTGAGGCAAATATACAAATTGTTCAAAAGTAGCCTTATACTGTTTAGAGTAGATTTTGTGAACCTGAAGTGGGAAGGAAGTCTGGTTCCAGAATACGCCAAGACTGTGTGACTTTGGTCTTCGTGGCTGCACCAGGAAAGCATTGTCTCTACAATGATGAGCTCATATCCAGTGCATGAAAACTTCCTGACTTTGCACTATCCAGGAGACCAGCACAAGTTTCAAAGTGAAAGGGTTAGGCTAACTTTGTAACCTATATATCTTCTAAAGCCTATAGTTTTGAGTTTTAGGTCCAGGTTAAGCTAAAACCTCTTAGTACCTTTCCAGAGAATGGAGGAATGTGACCCTATCTGTGAGGACAGATATAAAAAAAGCAAGCAAGCAATGACCTTCACTCAGCAAAAAGAACGACCAGACCCTTGTCTTCAAGATAGTGTTTCTTAGCAACGAACCCAGACGGCCTCAATCCTTCTTCTGAGTAGCTTTTGACCTCCAGCCAAAAGTCTCCAGCCAAATCTTCAAGGATGAGCTAACCATCCCACCTTAAATTGCAGCTGCATCCACACTTGGCAGGACTGGCCAAGCTTGAGCACCTAAGACTAACCAATTATCTTACTTGATAGCTTCCTTGTCCAATCCTAAATTGCCAAAACTGCAACTTCAAATTTCCCGCAATTTTTCTTTTAAAAACCTAAAGCCTTTGTCTCCCGGGGCCACTCTTTGCTGACTGGCAGGGGTGACCCCATTGCGCAATGGTTAAATTAAACCTCTTGCTTTTGCAATGAGTTGCGTGGTCTGTGAGAGTTTCTGGGAAGGGCGCGATCTTAAACTCCTGAGCTGTGAGACCCCAGGTCTAACAAAAGGTCAACATCAGACAGCGTGATTTAGAGCTGGTTCCAGACCCAAGTCTACACTGGACTCAGATGCTCGCCTTCTTATGACTTATGGGGTAAAAATCTGGTGACTCCCTCTAAATTCATCATAGAGCGTTGACACCAGTCAGTCAGCAACTCCGCTGATGGAACGTTTGAAACAAAATACAGCCACAAGATAAAAAGCTAATATAGAAAAATACTGACTTAAATGTTTACATTATTAAAATTTTTAAAAATTGAGATAGGTCTCGTTCTAAAGCTCTAGCTTGTCTGGAACTCTCTAAAGAGCAGGCTGGTCTCAAATCTCCCCAAATCCTCCTGTTTCTGCTTCCCCAGTTCTAGGACTGTTGGTGTATACTACCATTTCCAGCTCTACTTCCAGCTTAGTAACTGTTAAAGACTTTAATAAAAAAGAAAAAAAAGAATAGGAAGACCGCTGTGGTATGAATGAAAATGGCCTCCCATAGGCCCTTAGGGAGTGGCACATTAGGAGGTGTGGCCATGTTGAAGTTGGTATGGCCTTATTGGAGGAAGTGTGTCACTGGGGGTGGTCCTTGAGGTTTCAGAAACTCAAGTCAGTCCCAGTGTCTCTTTCTCTCTGCAGCCTTTGGATCCAATCTGGATGTAGAACTCTCAGTTCTTTCTCTAGTACCATGTCTACCCGCAATGCTGCCATGACAGCAGTGGCCCTACTCTCTGAAGTATAAGCCAGCCCTTTCCTTTGTAAGAGTTGCTGTGGTCATAGTGTCACTTCACAGCAATAGAAACTCTAACGAGGACAAAAAGCGCCTAATCTTCACTTAAGTTTAATCTTACTACATACAAAGATCATCTGTGAGAAAAATGTATCCAGGGACACCGTGAATCTGAGATTTACTCTTCCACTACACCATGGCCTAGCTTGCGTTCACTCTCTGAGCTACCCTTGCCTCTGCATCACTCACCAAGTAAGCCTCTCTGTTCCAAAATCCATCCCTGTATGTTTAATTAAAAGCCATAGGGTTCTTTCTCTGTTTTTGCTCTAGATCCTAAAAATTCATTTCTATAAAGATGCAGCACAGTTACAAGGATCAAGCTTGAAATGTTTTATTTTATTTTCCTGTAATATTTTACTTCCCAATTAAATGTTAGTCAACCTTAACAACTATTTTAAACTATTTTAAACTTGTGGCATTTCTTAGCCAAATCATGACCCTAAATATCACAGAACCTCCTCTAATGTCATCACATATTCTGTCCTTCAATCCATAACCAAGAGGAACTAACCAATTAAGGCAGATCTGGAAAGAAAAGCAAACAGATGAACAGCAGAGCTGAAAGTGCACACTGGAAGCCAGCAGAGGAATTAAGCTGGGGAGGCTGGTCCAGCCAGAGCACTCTCCCGGTACCTACTGAAGGGTGATGACAACGCTCTGGATCCAGACAGGACTGTGCCTACCCTCCCTGCACCTCCATACATCTTCCCTCTCACTGTCCTCTGCTCTTAACCCTTACATGGCCTGTGCATTAAACAAACCCGGGCTGCGCCGTCTCCGCAGCGATGCAGATGTCCTTTAGGCTACCAGACCATTGAAACAAGGGACTCTCAAGACCTGGAATTTCCCTGGGAAATCTCATGCTGGGAGAAGGGAAAGGCTAGAGTCCAAGTGCTGGCCAGAGGGTGAGCTTGTCCCCTAGAAAGAGATTTCCCACCATTCCCACAGCTTGTCAGATCACCTAGTCTGGGGCTGAAGCTACGTCAGGGATGAGACAATGGTGGGCAAGAGCATGCCCCGAGCAGGGCTTTGGCTATGCCTCTCTCTTCTCTGTCCATTCTCAAACAAATACTCATCAGACACTTTGGGCCAGGTGACCCTCTTCATGTCGAGGTGACCCCCAACCATGAAACTATTGTCATTGTTGCTTCACAACTGTGATTTTGCTACTGCTATGAGTCAGGATGGAAACATCTGACATGCCAACTGCCTTAGGCGACCCCTGTGAAAGGACTGTCCGACTCCTGATGGGGTTGCAGAAGAGGGTGAAAACAATCACTCTAGAGACAGTGCTACACACGACAGACAGAAACACCTGCTCTCACAGAGCTTCATTCTAGGGGAAAGGCGGAGGAAAACTAAGGAAGATGGCAGTGAACAGGTGGGCGGGGCTTTGTTGGGGTAGGAGGTGGGTGCAGTGGAATGCAGGCAATCACGCAAAGTCAAACCAGTTAAGGAACAGTGGGACAAAAGTTAGGGAGAGTTTGGCGGAGTCGGAGCCCTCTGGTGGGACAGAATACTCCCCACACGCTTCCTTGGCCCAGAGTAAAACCATCACACAGTGTGGGGAACGGGATTCTGTCTCTACTGAGGGGTTGTTTCTTGTTCCCCCCTTCTCTCTTTACCTTGGTCTCCTCTAGCTGCCTTTGCAGGTTTTTGGGGTCCACAGCAATGGGCTCAAGTAGATGCTTGCTTGCTTTGGCCTCGCAGGCCTGGAGCCCCGACAGGAGTCCACAGGACACATCTTCATAGTGTTGGTATTTGTCCACCAGATCTTTGAGGTTATTGCCAAGAACACTGCACTAAAAACCAGGAAGAGAAGAGAGACTGAAACTCACTGCTCTCTGGTAGTCATCTCCAGATGTATGAACTGTAACCTGGGGTAAGCAGGCTTCAACCACAGCTGAGTTTTTTTCCCCTTTCATATGGAGAAGTCAAAGGTAACTATGAAAATGAGGGGATATTTCTATACTTACAATGATTTTTAAAAATGAACATATTGGTGGCTGGCCTTAACAAGAAAAATCGCTGAACTAGGTAGGCTTACCAGGACACATTTCTTCAACTTTCATACCATATATATATATATATATATATATATATATATATATATAAATTTTATGAAAATACCTTTAAGGCGCTTTGTAAGTCACTTCTCATTGTTGCACAAGATCAACACAGTGAAGCCAAATAACTCATATGAACACAAAGCAAAATCCAAGCCTCAAAGGTACTCTTCCATTCATTTATGCAGGTGGGTTAAGTCTACAGAGTCTATGTTGCAAGCAGGGAAGCATGTTCTTGGGTCCTCTCCCTCCCCATGTTGAGGCAGGATCTTGCTATGTAGCCCAGGATGACCCAAATTTACAATCCTTCTCTGGCTTTTGGAGCGTGCACCATCACACCTAGCTCACAGTTTTTTTTTTTTTTTTTTTTTTTAACAAGACTCTTAATTTCCCAGGATCATAAAAGAAGAACACATGGCATTAGTCATTAACAGTGGAAATACACTGATCAAATGTATCTGTGGGACAAACAGTCCTGTAGTATGTGAAGGGAATCATACCACAGGAAACCTCCTGGGATCCACCCGAGGCTGAGCCCTCCTTCTGCTCAGTTAATATGCCCCACCTGGTGGTCAAATTTGGTACTGCCGAAACTGAGAACAATTTCTGGCAGACCTCTCTGGAAACCAAGTTAACCTCAAGTTGATAATCCTCCACAGGCATTTTTTCAGAAGTAGAAGAGATGGATAAGACTACGATTTCCCCGTGTCTATGTTTATATTTATATATATTTTACTTCGAATTCCGAAGAGGACAGGTAGAAAACTAACCTCTACTCAAAAATAAGTAAAAGGAAAATAAAATTACCTTGGCGTACAGAGAGCGAAAGCGGTCCGTGGCCTGATCCAGTTTAGTCTGAACCTCTCTGTGGGCCGCGGAAGTGTCGATGCTGTCCTGGTCAAGCCTGTCGCCGTCTCTCCTGCTGCAGGATCTGGCAGCTTCCAGCACCCTGTTCCCGGAGATGGTGATGTACCTCAGGTCGCCTTTGTGCGAGATGACGTCCTCGGAGAAGCTCTTCTGCCTCTTGAGCTTGTCCGCGAGGCCGGCGAGGTCGTCGGCGCCCGCCTCCAGGTTCTCCAGCTCCTGCTCCGCCTGCTGCAGCCAGTGCTCGAACTCGCCGTGGTCGGCGTCGAACTTCTCCAGCTCCTCCTGCAGGGAGTGCGTCAGCTTCATCTTCTTCTCGCTCCCGGCCAGCGCGGCCTCGTAGTGCGCCTTCAGCGCCTGCGTGCTCCTCTGCAGCTTCTCCTTCTCCTCGGGAGACAGATAGTGGCCCTGTTTCTCTAGCAGCGCCTGCGCCGACTGCGTGGCCAGGATGACCGCCTGGTGCCGGGCCGCGATCTGCTCGTGCTGGGCCTGTGTGGAGACAAGTCTGTGGGTCAAACCACAGTGCCGCCGGGGACCCTGTGGCCTCGGGGCGGGCGGGCTTCCGGGACCCAACCTGCTTTTCAATGCCCTTCTCAAGCTGCCAGATACATCCTCTCGTTGTCCTTTCTGCAAATGTGCTGCTCAAACGGCTAATGGCCCCAAGCAATGGTGCCCATTCCCTGTAATGGCCTACGCGAGCCGGAGCAGGATGGCATCACAGGGCATCACAGGGCTCTTTCGGCTACACCTGCTCTCTGCCTGCCCCCACCTGTCCCCACCCACCTGGGTAGGCACCCTGCTCCGTTTTCTCCTTGTGTTTGTACCTGGTGGCAGCTGTTTCAACAGATACCTACACAGCTGCCTCCACGCCCTGTGAGTATCTGTACAAACTCCAGCACACGGTTTCATCCTAGCTGCTTGATCTAAATACTGAAGACGGAACCGCGTTTCACTCAGTTCCTCTTGACTGACTCACGAGACCCCTTTCCTCCCTTAGTGCCTGCTCCCTTCCACCACACCGTAGGACGTAGCTATTACGTGCTATGTGATCCTCGCCCCCTTGGTAGGCGAGCACCAGGAGGGAATCCCAAGCGCCTGCAACAGCGCCGACTCTCACCGGGGCAGAGGGGGAACGCCGGCAGACCAGCGACAGGCTTAGAACACTGAGCGGCCAGGCCTTGCTCACAAGTCTGTTGGCAGCCAGTGAGGTGCAGATCTGGGCACACTTACATTCTCACTATCGGCAGCAGTGCCCAGCACCGTATGGACCGATGATAATTATTTTTGCTTAAACAAATTTTCTTCCACAAACTGGGTCTCTGGCATTGGAACTATATTCTTATGCTCCTCTCCATCAGGGCTTTTGCCTTCGGAGAGGATGGATGTACGGAGTACCCTAAGTAACGCGATCGGTGTCCTTCCTTTTCTACATGGGAAATATCACGCTGAAGGGAGGAAGAGGCTTGACTGACCTGGGGCCGGCACAGTCGCAGGGGGTTAACGCGGGGCCCCTGGTTGTGTCCCCACTGAAATAGCAGCTCTGAAGGATTCTTAGTCTGAAGAGCTCAGAAGGAAATGTCACACTCTGGACCCTGGCTCGGGTGACCTCCACACGTTAAAGCATACTCACTGATCATTTTTATGACCTGGGTTAAGCTACCACCGCTTCATGACTTTTCAGTCATAACTCATCAACTTCCTTTGGGAGTTCATGCTTTTTTTTTTTTTTTTTTTCCATTTTAAAAAACAGTAACAGTGAGAGCCTGCTCCTAGGCGTTTTGAAAGTGTGAGCATGCTCACCGTTCGGGCCGAAGTTACATCTTGTAGAAACTCTCACTGAGGATATCCTCTCGGCTCCTAGGACAGTCAAGAGAGCTGAAAAGGCCCCGCAAGGACAGTCATGAAGCAGTGAATCCTGCAAGACTCAGTCATGGAGACAAACCTGTCAGCTCGGGACACCTGAACGGTTACTCCAACACTGCCTTTGCTCCGGCAGTAAAGGCACGAGTGACAGCTGCCACACCTGGGCTTCAATGCTCCATAACGGCCTGTGCCGCCGCCTGAGAATGATGGGGGTTCAGGGCCATGCAGCACAGTGACCAAAACTATGGCTGAGGCTGAAGCCAAACTCTAGCTGTAAAACATGTGCAGCCTGGGCGAGCTCCTTCAGGGATGTACGCTGCAACTGTCTCAGAAAACGGAATCTTAAGACCTCAAAGAGTAGCTAGGGAGACTAAATGAAGTGGCCGGAAGGTGCCGGGCCACCGTCACTGCTCCAGAGAGGTCATCTATCTGCCTCCTTCCTGCCGTTCTTTTTTATTTTTTAATTTATGGACATATGCCTGTTCCGGATGACCTTGGAGGTGAGCTGGAGTTACAGGCAGTCGTGAGCTGCCTGGTGTGGGTGCTGGGGACTGAACTCGGATCCTCTGTAAGAGCAAGCTTCCTCAGCCAGCTCTCCAGCCCTCTTCCCTTTCTAAATCAGGGCCTCAGCTATGCACAGAAGCCGAAGCCAGTGTGCACTTTTTACTGGGTTTACTTGCTTAGAACCTACATGGTGATTTATACTTGACATAACAAAGACCCTGGGGAGGGGAAAGTCTTTATTCTCTGTGGTCAGAAAGGCTCGGTTTTCAGAGCTGTTTGATTCTTTATTGAGCACCACATAGACCTGTAAGCAGCACACCTTGACTTTCTGGTACTGCTGGTTCAGATTCTCCTCGGTGGTCCCACCGTCCCCTTCAGCATCCGTCTCCATCAGGTTCCCATTGACTGCATCCTCCTCACCAGCTACTGACTTGCCATCACCTTCATGCAAATGGGTTCCATTCTGCTCGATCAGCGGCGTGTGCTTCCTCCCTGCCCTTTCCGAGTCTTTCTCAACGTTCGTCAACCAGTCCAAAAGGTTTTCTATTTTGGTTTTGCTCTCTTCCAGCTGCCTCACAGCTGCAACCTGGGTAGGGAAGGTTTGTAAGTAGACAGGCGTGGCTTAAGCTTAACACATTAAAAAGAATAGCTACTTAGGTAATCCTAAATTATAAAAACTAACACATATTAGAAATGGATGGGAGTTAAGCGACCAGCAGTTCCTCTACTCCGCCTTCGAACAGATACTTTGAAATCTGAACCATAGTCTGCGGCTCTTCTCATACCCAAAGTCTCTCAACTGGCTTCTGCTTATAAAATGATGCAGCAAAGCCAATTCTTCCTAGCTTTGTATCTGGTAACTGTGTACCCAGAGTCTCCACACTCCAGCTCCCAGTGCTAACCATTTACTGCTCGGTCGGTACCACCTGATACACTTAATAAAAGCAGGCAGCTAGCGAGTCAGCCATCTCTGGTGAAGCAACCGTGTACCGTACAGTCAGACAGGCACCTTTTCAGTCTCTTCCTTGATGGCCGTCGTCACCGCTTTATCCAGCTCCTTTCTCGACTGTTCTGCCTTTAAGTTCAGCTGTTCACACTTTACCTTCGCCTCAGTTAGTTTCCGCTCAATCAAAGCTTTATCTTCTTGGGACAACTCTTCGCCACTCTCTTTTAAAAATAGTTCCGTGTTTCTCACTATTTCTGCCAATGCCTGTGTACTTCCTTGCATATCCCTCTGTAATTCCTTAAAACACACAGAGAAAACAGTACGCTGTTGTATTTCCTGCAGAACTGTAATTGTAAAAGAGAGTTACCACCAGCAAAGAGACTGACAAACACAGCCAGAAAAGCATAGAGTGTGTGATAGTGTGAGTTGATTTAACTGCACTTTAATTTTCAAGTAATTTGAAGTCCCAGCATTAAAGCTGTATGAGCCTTGAAAGGTTAATGCTTAAGAGTGAAACATTTGTGAAACATCGAAAACATGGAGGCATTCATATATGAGCTGCACAAATTTGCGTGGTGTTTGCATAAGCATGTTTACAACATAAATTGGTTGTGATACTCTATTTCTAAACACTGATACATATTATTTCCGACTGCGCTTACTCTGTGGTGTAGGCAGGCTGAGAAAGCCATCCTCCTCCTTCACCTCCCAGTGCCACACTTACAGGCATATGTCACCCCACACCCAACAGAACCTTGACTTTTAATACTTATCTATTTCTCAGGAAAAAAACAAAAACAAACAAACAAACAAACAAAAAACCAAAACCACAGGTTCCTCAGTGAATTGTGACTTTTTCTTTTTTTGACACTGGGTTATATATGACGTAGTGGTTGCCTCCCAGCCCTGGCTACTAGGACTCTTGAGACTAAGATCTCTCTGGAGTTAGAGCTTTCCCTCGCCTGAGCGGTAAAAATTTCCCTCTGTGATCTTCACTCTTAACAGCAAGGGAATTCTGCTTTTATGCATTTTCATTTTCTATAGTGTACCACTTCATCTGGACAATGCCTTTCTCCGTACGCCATCTTGAGTTTCCTCGAGGTTCTGAGTGTGGGCCTTGCATGTGAGCCTGTACAGTAGGCCACTGCGGAGCGCCATTCACTGCAGAGGTGACCTGATGCACATTTACTCGGCTTTAATAACAATGTGGCAACTTAGTGAAGGAAGCTGAGGTCACAGGCGTGACGAACACTGAATCTGAAGCAAAAGCTACATACGTGGCTCTCTTTCTCCTCACACCAGAACACAGGTTTTCTTATCTGGCATTTTGTTATTTTACCCCTTTTCCTTCCATAAAAAAACAATAAATTACAGGAAAAGACCCAAAGAACAGGAAGAGAGTTAGTACTGTGCTGAGAAAGAACTCAGGCTGAAGCCTATTTCTCCTGATTTGCAACTGAGTCAGCAGGCCATAAAAGCGTTCACATTGTAATGCATCATTTGCCCCCTTGGCAAAGTATGTCACCAAAAACGTCAGGGAAAGTACACAGCCCGCTTGAAGTTTTAAGTCTAGCTTTTAGTATAAAGTGTAAAGCTCTTTCCCAGAGCCTCTGGGTATGCCTTTGCTTCTGATACATCTAACATGTTTCCGGAAATCCCAGTGGCCTACCAGAGCTCGAAACCAACCCTAGCAAGGATGGACAGCTGTGGCTACGAAGGTCTACCTCTTGCTTCAGCTGGTACTTCTTTAGCTCCACCGTGCCATCCCCAATCACAAAGGCCTCTTGGTGACTGATCAGGCGGTTTTCAGTTTGGGTGAGGAGATCACACAGCCCTTGGAGTTTCTCTTTGTACTCTTGTTGACGCTCTGCCACCACCTAAGATGGAGAAACAGCTGTAGTGGCCAACCTTCCATTCGCTTCTAAGCAAGCCTCTTAGCAGAACACACCTTTCAAACGCCCTCCACTAAGCTCTTAAGTATGCTGTAAACATGGTAGCATTGGAGTGCAAAGTGGGCAAGGACAGACAGACAGACAGACAGACGGTATGAGCATGACCCATGTACACAGAAAGAGCCTGTTTGAGTGCTGTTGCTCAGCAGCTTCTATGCTCAGCAAACTGGCCATGCATATGCATAAGAGACTGGAGCTTCTGATCGACAGGAGGAAACATCCCATTTTCTTAAGCTCTTGAAACCTGCGACACACACAGTTAATTCTGCAAAAGGACACCAAAAGAGAAGTTAGTTGTGATTTGTCAGTAAACATATGGATATGTATATTTAGGTTATCATGCTACACACAATGCCTGGATGCTTCAAGAATTAAAAAAAAAAAACACATTACATGCACTACTTTTATTTCATCATGTTCTTTAGTCAGTACTGAGTTCATTAAATCTGACAGATAAGTCAGAATTTGTATTTTTCCCCCATTCCACACACCATTCATTATCTAGCTCAGAGCAACAGTAAACACAGATTCTGTTGACTAGAGGCTCGGCAGAGGCCAGGCACAGGGCTGTGTTTCACATGACTCACTTTGTCAGTGCTCACAGCATTACCCGACCAACATTACTAATTCATTAATGAGCGAGGTGAGGGTGAGTGACCTCACTAAGCCACACAAAGTAGGTGAACTGGAGCATTTCGGACACAAGCTGAGGCAAGCCAGCTCTACAACAAGTACCCCTCTCCTTCCAGGGGAATCGTAGTACCCTGAGCCTTCAGAGCTAAACCTTCGTCAGTTATTCCTGGGCACTTCTGAATGCTTTCTTGCTCCCACTTTCTGGGAGAGAATGAAGACTCTCACCTAACAAAATGCTGTTGAGAACACCGACAAGGATCGGCTACGTGAGACCACCCACGTGGAAAACTATGCCGTGACCCACCCCGGGGGTTCTGCTCGGCACCCACTCCGCCACACCCAGAGCACCGCCCTAGGTGGCCTAAGTTATGGCTTCACGGTGGACACGGGGAGCAGGGAGCACACTGCACAAGAAAGGCAAACCTTCTGATGACCAAGCGCCTGCGCCAGCCGCAGGTGAGCCTCCAGCCGGCCCGCCTCGGCCGTCACCAGCTCCTGCGCGTGGAGGAAGCACTTCTGGGTTGCACTGAGGAGTCGCAGCAGCTGTCTGCTCTGCTCGGGAGACAGGTCTTGGGCGCAATCAGAGATGAAGGACTGTGTGTCAAAGGCCGTCGTCTCCAGCTGCAGTTTGGTGTGTGAGAGGTCTCTCAGCACAGTCTGTGAACAAGAAGCAGTACAAGTTGCAGGGGAAGGTACCTGCCGTGAGGTTCGAGAGGATGAGTGACGCTGAGGTACACGTAAATATGACCCTTCTACCGGCACCGAAAAGCTTAACGAGCCTTTCTTGGTCTCGGTCAAAGAATCTACTTATTCATCATTTGGTGTAAAAAAAAAAAGTGATTTCACGTTGCAAGTGTGTATGATGCGTGTGTGTGTGTGTGTGTGTGTGTGTGTGTGTGTGTGTGAGGTCAGAGGACAGCCTCGGGTGTTGGCTATTGCCTTCTGCTTGCTTGAGACTGGGCCTTTCTTTCACTGTCACAAGCTAGCCGGCCACAAGTTGTCGGGGATTCTCCCGTCTCCACCTCCTATTTCTCCAGTGAAGCACTCTGCTTCAGATGTGTGTCACCCACTCAACTTTACACTGACTCTAGGGAATTAAACTCACATCCCCATCCTTGCACAGAACGTGTGGTGAGTACTTTATATCCTAAGCCATCTCTCCATCCCAATAATAAAGAGTTTAAAGGTGATATTGGTTAAAATATAAACAGCCCCAAGAGTAGTCTCTCTTTACCTGATTTATCATGCTTAAAATGCAACTATATAATAAAACAAAAAACAAACAAAAAAACCCAAAACAGGTTCATTCATCACAGTGAAAGGGACATTAACACCACAAAATAAATGCTAATATTTACATTATTCTTTCAATTGTGGTAACACATAACAAGACCACACAGAAAACAAAATATGAATTAAATAGGCTATAATTTTAGTTTTCAGATTCTTAGGCAAGGAGCCCAAGTGTTCATGGAAATGTTCAAATTAAGAGTCTGTAAAGAAAAATTCAGACTAAAATTTATTACCATACAAATATAACTTGAGATACTCTACTTTGGCTAGTTTATAGCTATCTTATGTTTATATAATTCATTTATGAAGGACATAAAGACAAATGTTAGTCAGTATGTTAGTGGTAGTGAGAGTTTGGTATGATGTATGGTGTAACTTCTAGAGTTAGGTCAACTATGAAAAGAAATTTGTTCAAGCCAGAGACAGGAGATAATCCCTCAGAGTCAATAAAAACTCAGGGAGTTTGTATTTGTCATGAACACGTCTCGCACTAAGCACACAGGGTCTATACTTTGTCACTTGCCTTAAGAAACTCTAGAGCCTTCTTAACAAGAGCAGTATCCTGGATGTCCACAGTTTGAATATCCTTCACAGATTTGCTTTTCTCTGATACCCAATCTGAATACGATGTAAGTTTGTGTAGGAAGTCTTCATGACGAACTGCCAGCTTAGACTAAAAAACAAAATTATGGTTCATTTCTTTTTGTCCCCCAAATTTCAAAGCCCTGCAGTGATTCTGTTTGAAAAGTTGAGAACTGTAAAGATATAATAATTAAATAAAATACCTCATAGTACACTTTAAATTCTCAATCAACTTTCACTCAAAACTTGTCATTTTATGCTTACCATTTCAGAGTCAATTGCAAGTGTGATCAGTTTCCTTCTTTCTGAGCACATGCTGCTGAGAGATGAGAAGGCATTCTGTAAATCTTTGTGGCTTTTGCTCAGTTCTTCGTGATGTCTTCTGGGAAGGTCACTGGGAAAAGACTTTAAGAATTCTTCTGCCAGCTTTAGATCTTTTCTTAATAACACAGCAATTGGAGCCAATCCCAACTCGAATGTCTGCAGAGAAATATATCCCCATCTATTACTACTTAGCAGAAAGCACAAACTCAAACACAAAACATGAGAGCAAAGATTTCTGCTTCTTGTAAATCGTGCATTAAATGGCACTATCCGTGAACCACAGGCTTCCGTAGCTGGGATCTGAATGTCTCCCAAGGCCCAATGCTTTGGACCTCAGCTTGGTGCAGCGGAGGAACAGAAACTTCCAGAGGTGGATTTAGTGGGGGAACCTCAGATCCCTGGAGTTGGTGGACTCTCACAGGGGCCAGGGCAGTCCAGTTCTTCTTTCTTCTTCTGCCTTTCGTTTTGAGGGGAAGAACTACTTTGCCACAGACTAAATACAACAGGATCAAGGGATCATGGGTTACAGGCTCCAAAACCATAGCCCAAATAAACCTTGTTTAATTTGAATAATGCTGGGAAGCTGAAGATCACGCTTGCAGATAACTCTTACCTCAAACTGCTTAAGCCGACTCCTCAAGGCTTCTAGAGTGTTATCCACAGATGCCTGGCTGTCTAAGGGGGGCTTCATATCTTGAAGCAAAGCCAAATATTCATGCATTTTCTCAGTATGTTGCAAACACTGTTGTAACTCATTGGAATACTAAGAACAAAATTGAACACAGTAATTAATAGCCTTTATGAAAACAATTTTAATGCAAACAAAATATATGGGATTATCCCCACATTTCCTGCTGGAATTGTCATGGAGGAAAAATGCATATGTCAACTCACTTTTTCCTTTGAGCTATCATCAGAAGCCATTTCTTTTGATCCCAAAATACATTGTGAATGGCCTGGGGGCTCACTGCATAGCTGTTCAAGTGTCTCGCCGTTTCCTGGCCGTGCTGCGGGGTGCACACTGGGGTGTTCCATTTCCATTTCTCTCACGGTCTGTGGGCTTGGGGAACAGTGATTTCCTTCTTCGCTCTTTAGATCCCTGCGGTTGTACGGTTTTTCTCCTGCCATCTCAGGAGCAGCACATGGTTTTTGACTCGAGGCTTCGGCCTGTTCTCTTTCTGCTGCAAGCCCATCAAAGAGCATCTTGTAAAAGGCATTTTTAAGTTTTAATTCAGACGCAGTGTCTCTTTCCTCTGTACTGCACTCTATCTGAGTTAATGCTTTCATCAACTCAGATGTGCCTGGGGTTTCTTGGGTGTACTGCTTTTGTTTCAACATATCAAGAAGGTCCAACTGAAGTCTTGTAATACAGAGGGGATCCCCTCCACTCTCTGCCTTTGGTTGTGATGAGCTAGCCATGGCAGAAACGCCAGGACTGGGCACACTAGATACTTCACTTGGCAACTGAGACAAGATAACTCTCTTAATGAAGTTCTGAAGAGAAATTTTAGTGCCTGTGCAAGATGAAGGGTCTCCAACCTCTTGGAGATTCACATGAACTTCTTCTAACATGTTCTTCAAAATAGCCTTTCCATCTTCCACAAATGCCAGAGACAACTCAGGAATATGAACTTCTCTCTCTCGGGGTTTTGGAGATGAGGCTTGTTCTCTGTGTGGGTGTTTCTCAGCCTTTTCTTCCTCTCGGCTGCTTTCCAACACTGAGCAGCCCACACCTGAGGTGGTGTTGGAGGTAGTTTTCACTCCAGTCATATGGAGCTTAGACTCCACAAAACCAGTATTTTCTCCACAGTCCTCCACACTTTTAAGAAGTAAGGGTGACAGCGTGGTGTCACTATTTTCTGGAGGTAACGGGAGAACTCCTGTTTTTTCTTCTGAGATACTTTCCTTGATAGAAGTGTCACCTTGCTGGATCTTGGCACCTGGCGGCCAGTCTTCCTGGGGAATGACTGCCTTTTCCTCTGCACTATTTACTGCATATAAGTCATCTTCCATGGGAGAGGAAACTAGGATATGTTTGGTTAGTTCCAGCACATCTGCGTTTTTATGTTTATCACTGTGTTCTAAAGAGGTAGGACTGTTCTCTTTCTCCGGCCCTCCAGTGAAGGAATCTTCTTCCACACAGCTCCTCACCCCAGAGGATGTTACACCTGAAGTCAAGTCAGCATGGGCCTCTTTATAAACTGAGCCGTCAAATATTTCTGCAAGAGTCTCAAGCAGAATAGGACTTTCACTAACCCCCCTTTGCACACTCTTTGGTTCACCTCCAAGAGCCACCGTCGCTGCTTTCTGGTCTCCTCTGTGTTCAGGTTTCTCAGAGTTCATCAGCAGAGGAGGAAACTGACTCTTACCAAAGCTGAGGCTCTCTGTTGCACTTTTGTTTGGAGAAGAGCTGAGATATCTTTCTTCTTCTTCTTCTGGGCCTGCTATCAGCCCTTCTTCTATCCCAATGCCTATTTCCTGAATGGATGTTTCATGTATCAACTGACCATTTCTGCCATCTCTACCTTTAACCAGACCTCTTCCATTCTCTTGCTGACCCCTGTCATCTAATGTAGGTGATGAGTGTTTTTCCTCAGGTCTTCCTACTAACTCAGTTGCAGAACAAACTACTTTATCAAAAGAGGGACTGGTTTTTGGTGATACACTCTCAAGACATTCGTCTTCGGCTTTTAGAATGTTTGTAGATACTGGTCCTTGAACCAACTTGACTTCTGTGCTCATTACATCACTTTCTAAATCAGAAATCAAATTGGTATTATTAGGTAAAACATTTTCAAAGCCCAAGATTTCTTCTGAGGCGGTGTCTTCAGCATTAGACAACGACACGTCTGTAGTTTCCACATGGTTAGACAGACTTCCTTTGTCTTCTTCATCTGCTCCAGTCCTGAGTTCTGGATGGTTGCTTCTCTCAGCGTCTGGACCTCTCATGCCAGCTGCTTCTGTCTGTAAGACAGCAGCGTGGCGTTGCTTTCCTGATGGACTACAAACGTGCGTTTTGTCTAGGAGAATCGTGTTACAGGTACTTTGGTTTTCATCCCTGTGTTCTTTTACAGGAGTGGCAGACAACGAGGGCTTCCCATTCTCATCTTCTACTCCTTGTCCTCCTCCTCTGTCACCACCATCTTCACTGCTGTATTCCTCATTATGAATATCACTGTCATCATCATCCATGTCAGTACTGTCACATATATAATACCTGTCGCTTTCTCTACTTTCCGTGGAACCTACGTGATCAGTGTCAGACTGACTTTCCTGGCTACTGTCACACTCTTCTCTCCTCCCTCTCCAGCTATCACCAGGCATTAAGGAAGCTCCTAAGCTCTCTTTCCTTCCTATAATGTCACCATCACTCAACGAATCAGACTCATTATTCTTAAGGTCAAGTGGGTCTTCCCTTTTGGCTGTAGGTTCCACTAACTGCACATTCACCTTGTTTGGGCCAACTGAATTGAATTGTTTCAGGTCAACTGAATACAATCCAGGTGTCTCAGTACCTACAAGAAATTCCTGAGGACAATGAACTTTGCTGTTCACACTTAAGCTATCATCTATTCCTCCTTGAGGTAACACAGGACTTTTCTCCTCTTTTGAGACTTCATAAAAACCATCAACAGGAGGAGGCGTCCCATCGTTTTCTTCCTGCAGTGTGTCATAGTCCTCAGGTTGCAAACAATCATGGTCATCACCTTGAAGAACTAGAGAATCATGGTCATCGTCTTCAAACAAGGGGGTATCATAAAAATAATCATCACTCTCGGTGTCTGTTCCCGTGTCACTCTGCTGATCAGCCAGCAGGGATGTCTCATAGTCACCAGCATCGATGGCTCCTTCAGGTGACAATGTACCACAAGTAGGTGTGCTGGCGTTCCACGAACCAGGGATCACGGAGCAGGAGTAGTCTTCCTCCTCAGACCCGGTTTTCTCGTCTTCGTCTGTTTGCTGAGCATGTTCACTCTCACAGGAAGCAAACGATGTGCACTCGTCGCTGTCACAGTGTGTGTGCACAGTGCCGCCCCCGGTATCTACAGGTCTCTGCTCACAGTGCTCCCCTTGTAAGCTGACGTTAATAGCTGCGATTCCCAGAAACTGGTCCTGAGATATTTCTCTTGTGCTCTGCTCAGCTGACACACGGCGGCCACCGAACGCCAGTGCAGAAGATTCGCTCATATCTCCTGCGGTCTGTGGGGTATGTGTATCACTGAAACTCCCCTGACGGAGCCCCACCTCATCGTGGCTTAACAGGGCACTTAGCTGAGGGGAATAGTCAAAGACAGGTGGGCCCTTCTGGATATCATCTCCATTCTCTCCTTCATTCAGATCACACAGTCTATGGGTCTCTGCCGTCAAAATATTACCTGCAAGATCTCTGGTGCTTTTAGAATGGTTACACCCATCTGGATGTGCCCTTGTTTCAAGGTCACCTTGATTTTCACAGTCTTTAAGAATATTCCTGGGGTCATGTCTGAGTGCACTCCCCTCTGCATATTCAGGTTGGGCTGAACATGGTGCCGGTTTGGGGACACACACACTAGATGGGCTGCTGGCTTTGTGAACAACTGTTGTTGGATTTGCTAGGTTTTCTGGCCAACACAACTCACTCCTGCCATCATCGTTTCCCGCCTCTTCATTTATGGCACACTTCCCGTTTGCAAGCGTCTCTTTACGTTCAAGTTGTCTGTGAGGAGCTTCATCAGAACCAGCTGCTGAGGTGGGACACTCAGCATTCTCCTCACGGGATGCATGATTAGGAGAGGCGTCGGGGATGCCTGGGACAGCAAGGCCTTCCCTCCCGGGCGTGTCGGCGCCGAGCTCTGCACCGCAGCTCTCCAGCAGCATGCCCACAGCCTCGCCCAAGTCTCCGTCGTAGAGCAGAAGCCTCTGCCCCGTGTTCGCGTCCATGTAGCTGTTCACCATCAAGTAAGACAGGAATAACCTTTTGGTTTGTTCCGAGTTCTGGGTTGTGGCTGGCTCTTCGCCATCGGAGCCATCCTCTTCTTGCCTGTAGTCGTGAACTGTGGATGGCTGGAATTTACAAAAGGAGAGCCATCTTTTGGCATTTTTACACGCTGCTAAGTCTCCCACGTCTGGCATTTTGTCTGGCAGTCTTATGTTCTTTAAAATTGATGCTGTGTTGTTATCTATGATGCCGAGCTGCTTAGCAACATCCAAATCAATGACCTGGGAGCTTTCTGGGATATAGAGAGCAGCGATTTTCTGTCTCCCATTCAGAATTTTGTAGGCTAATTCATTTGTGATCAGCTCTTGCTGTAAGGAGGAAGATGTGGGAAATATTTCACCGGACTGGGGCCAGATGAGTCCAACATAGCCCCGCTGAGCCTCGAGAACCAGAAGCGCACTGCTGGATGATATCAAGTCACACTGCACGGCTTCATCTACCGTCAGCCGCTTAGCAGGGTCTGAGCGCAGGATCCCACCCGTCTGAACCTGATAGGTGAGGATGCTACTTGCAGTGTCTCTGTCAATCATGCCCTTTGCCATGGCTTCTTCAACAGTCATTCTCTGGCCAGAGTCGCCATGGACCAGACCGCCAGACAGAAGCTGTGCGCCTAACAGCCTAAGCATGGTTTCTCTGTCTATGAGTCCTTCGTGAGCCGCTCTCAGAATGCTGACGCTTCTCCCGCACCTCAGAGTTATCCTGCCAGCTTCCTGTGGTCTCACGGGTAAAAGCCACATCCTGGTATTTTCCTCAAAAATGCTCCTTTGTACCATATCAGTTAAAGAGACCTTCTCAGAGGTGCATGGGTCAATAAGGTCTCTACAAGTGTCCTGCCTTTCTAGGACTTTAGAAAACAATGCCGAGGAAATCAAATTCTTCTGGAAAGCCTTTTGCAAGGTCAGGCGTTCGCCCGTGGCTGGAACAAGCAGAGAGCCTGTGGAAAGCAGCATCTCGAGAACTCGGATGGCCGTGGGTTCTGATATCATGCCCTGCGCCAGAGAGTCTAGCACAGGGACCGTGGCTGGTGACGCGGTAGAAATGATCTGCTTAACTTCACTTAGTTCTCTCAGCTGACACAGAATTTGTTCATCAACGAGGCCGTGGCTTTCGGCATCTCTGAGGTCAAAACACTTTCTTAACTCTGGTGAAATTAAGCCAGAAGTCACCAGCTGTGCCTCGAGCAACCTGACCCCTGTTTCATAGTCAATGAGGCCTCTTAAGACCGCCTGAAAGACAGAAAGGACCTCTCCAGTTGTCTGATTGATGGTGCCCGCAATCACCTTATCCGGCTGAAAGGGAAATGCAGAAAGCTTGGGTCAGTCTGGTACCTAAGGCAGTATCTTGCAGCGTAGGTGGCTTTGTTTTATAGTAATATACTTAATCGTAAAAAAGTCCTCTACTTACCAAGGCAGCGTGTGAAAGTTAGGCAGCTCAATGCACAAGTGATCTATGTCAGTGATCTATTCAACAGCACAGGATGTGATAAAGCTTTGAAAACAACATGCATCTGTGAATTGAAAACTTAACATCTGTGTATACTAACAAGGTTAGTGAAGACACAGGAGTAGGTGTGACAGTGAGAAGACAGAACACATATCTATCTAGAAGGCAAATCATGCTTTCAGCATCTAGGTGAGATTAGAGTCTAGTGACAAGGAAGAGAGCATCAAACTCCATGCTACTGATGTTTACAGCATACAGACATTTCCAAGGATAGTAAGACTAAGGAGCCAAAAAACTTGTTACGTACCCCAAAACATGACTAATTATGTGAAAGTATTTCTGGGAGTCATGGGGTTGAATATAACAAATAGCTTTTAACATTGTGTTGGACACATTACTGAGCCGGATAATTTTTAAGTGATTTTTTAAAGACGATATGAGATATAAATCATAGCCTCCCACCACTCAAATAACTTTCAGGAGTATCTCTGACAATCAAGAATCTCCACAGCATATCACCTGCAGAGATGACCCACAGGCTCTTCTTTAATCACATTTTATAGTAACATACTGAACATAAGAGTAAAAGAATGGCTTTGAAAAAGAAGAGTTAGAATGAATCCTCTTTCACCATGCAAGGCAGAGATTAAGAAGGCATAGGATGATGGTCAGCACGAGTAAGGTTGCATTTTATAAACAACAAAGAAGCCTCCACACTCTCAAATCCATTCTATCCACATATTTTCCACACAGAAACCCCAAGGTGCATTGCCATGTATTTTCAGTCATGCAATTGACTAAACTCTTAGATGGACCTCACATCTCGTAAGCAATGTTACCTTCTCCTCTACCTTCACCTCTCCTGACAGTTGTGAGTCTTGTTGTTTCAGAGATTCACTGAATAGTAAGTTATAACCTTCTTGAAGAGTTTTCACTTGTTTCTCCAATTCATTTCTTTCTTCATCTGTCAGTCTACAATATCCATAAAGCATCAAGGGGCAAGGTTAGCCTTCAAGTGTAAAAGGATGTAACTTGCTTCAATATCACTGCTACACAGTCTTAAAACAGACCTTGTTCTATGTGTTTCTCAGGTCTTAAAATGATGATATTTGAAACTAAAGAGCCTATATAAAATATCCAAGATTCTTTCCTTTGTCTGAGAAAGAGACTAAAAAGTTAAATGAATAAATAGGTCAGTACTTCTCCAAGGTCAGAACAAACAAACAAACACCAGGATAACTACTTCCAACTTGATCAGAGAAAGATTGTTCAAGGAATAACTCAAAATTGTTTTGGAGTAACCATGAAGAGGACATTCCAAAAGGATTTAACACAAGGGAAAAATGCCTTCTTTGTCTGAATCACTCGTTGAAATATATGAAGTAACCCGTGAAAAACAGCACTAGAACACACACACACACACACACACCCTTACATCCTATGCATGTATTGTGCATGCACACACACGCATGCGCACGCATACACACACACACACACACACACACACACACGCACGCACACACGCGTGCGCGCGCGCACACACACACAAAGAATACATTTGCGAAGTTTTCCAAAAGGTAATTTTAGAGTACTGTGAAGAATTAAGGCCTGACTCAGAGCCTGCACTGCCACTCACTGGTTGCTCATCTTCATCCTGTCTGAGCCTGTGTACTTGTCAGGAATATATGAGCATCAGCACACTGTAGAGCGATGAGGTCTAGAAGGGACAGGGTTAAGTTCACATTCTTCACTCCCTGTTAAGTCAACTGTGATTCGTTTGTGTTCCACTACTAGAACGCCAGGGGCGCTGCACTGCCTTCTGTCTGCTGAACGGCTTTTCAGAACATGACCCTACACCCAGTAGAAGGGCTAACGAAAGCCAACATACTTGTCTCCATGTTTAGCCAAAAAGATCTGTGTGGTCTGAAGAGCTTCAGAGAATTGCTCCTTCTTGGTTGATATTTCTTTACTGGAAATCTGTAAGGTAAGAAGTCACATTGAGAGTCTTCCACAAGGGTATGAAATAGTAATTAAAGAATACACAACTTTAATCAAGACCAAAGTGTACTTTCTGGGTGACACAAGTACCAGCTGTGAGTGCTGTCGAGGCCTGCCTAAGAGGTCAGCTCTCCTCGGCACACACAAGGGGAGGTGCAGCGGCTTCTCGTCACAGTGACATCATCTTCATAAGGGAATCATAACGTAAAACCACACAGTTCTTTCGTCCTGGCCCAACTATGAATATGCGAAAGGCCAGGGCCTCAGTGCTGGCCCACTATCATCCTTGTATGGCACCCTTCTTAAAAAGGCACTGTGACGATGGGACACTCCTCCCAGAGAGGGTCTTTCTTCCAGGAGCGCCTCTCATCTGTTGAAAGCCCTACTCAGTAGGCCTCTGGGTCAGATGGTAATGGCTAACCCCAGCACCCTCCATCCTAAGCCATCTGTGGTGATCAGAGAAGGAAAACTCATTCACTAGGGAAAGGAGTTTGTCCAAGGCTTTTTCCTAATTCCTCTCCATTTGATCAAAGTTTCCATTTTTGTAAAGGTACAGGAAGGAGAGGAAATACTGGGCCAATGAGAAGATACCATACTACTTAGTCAATTTACATAGCAAATTTTGTGTAGTTACAGGGAATCATGAAGCTAAATGGAATCTTTGGAGGACTCACCCACCCATTATGTATATCAAACCACTTTTTCCTTTGAAAGAGAGGCAGGTATTTAGGCATAACTGCAGTTAAGGCCATAATCTTATTTCTAAGTATCTGTGTATACTAGGTCTAAATCTAACTAATGTTCTGGAAAGTTGGCAACTATAACGTGAAGATACCAGGTGTTCACGATTCATGCTTCTGAAGAAACATGTTCTCTCAAGACATCTTTGCTAAGGCTTGTGTGCCTGTTTGAAGGCTTTTCTATTTGAAATCGAGGAAAAGCCTGGGAAGAAGATACTTTAAATCAAACACTGGAGAAAAATGACCCTGAAGAGTTTTGATCTGAAACACAACAAATACTTTCTGACATCTCAGTTCTTCCATTTGTAGGATACACACCTCAAGGCCAGCCTTGGGTGCATTGCAAGGGTGAGACAGCCCTAGACTTTGTCTCCCCAAAACAAAACCAACCCAACAACAACGAAACTATCTGGAATTCCTACCATCAACAGCACTACTAGAACTTATACCTTAATGCCAATGTTCTGAGCTTCAAGTGGTACACTGTGGAGCAAAAACAAGCCCTTGCGTGAAGAACTGGAAAATTCATTCACATAGAAGAGTGTACTCTGCAGTGGTTGGACAACACTGTTTGTGAAACAGGAAAGACCCAGGAAATAGCTACTAAACCCTCAACAATGTTCACATCCTGGATGGTTTTCTCCTTTTCTTTCTGAGGTTGGTGGCATAGGGGACTGACGACCACAATGGTCAACAATCCCAGTCATTCTAATCAGGGAGTTTATCTATGTAAGAGAAAGTCCTACAACCTGTTGGCTTACTAATAGTGAGGCCAACGCAAATGGTTCTGCCTTTGGAATGGGACACCCTTTCCTAGCACATTCTGTGATTCTTTGGGGCAAACTGCCTAAGTACCCAAACTCTTGGATCTTCCTTGTAAAAACATGTAACCCTGAGGTGAATTCAGGTAAAGAAGTTGTGCTTTGTAGACTGTATGATTCAGTAAATTCTCCCCCCGTTAGCATTAGGACCTCTGTGAGTACCTGTTGCTTAGAGAAGAGAGGTTCCCCAGCCTTTTCCCCATCTCTCAGTGTCTTGCTGATATTTGATACCCATTTCTGCAATTCTTTAGCTTTTTCAACATGTTGTTTCTTCTCTTCTTCCAGTGACTTCTGATCGGTACAAATGTTAAAAAAAAGAAAAATCTAGTAAATGACTGATGACTGAGCTTCTCAACTAATTTTTCCTCTCTGCTGAAAATAAGAATGCAAAGATGTTTTCCATCATGCACACAGGTTACCAAAATATTTTATTCATTCATTTTACCATGTTCACCAGGTCATATAGCAGATGTCCTTTGGTAGAAGGAATAAGCTTTGGCAATCAGGATTTAATCACTGCTCTGACCACCCAGCTGCTTCATGAGTATGACACGAATAAGCAAACTCAACTTTATTCATGGGACAGGGTGAGATTTGAGAATCGCTGCCTTTGCATTAGCATTACAATCGTGAATGCCTTGACCGAGAGCAAACATACCCCAGGAGGCAAAAGGAGAATGACTACACACAGACGAAGCCCCCACCCCAGTGTATGTGTTAGATATTATAACTCCAAAGTCTCAACTAAAATAAGAGATTGCAACGGATGCTTTAACATGCACATCACTGCCTCCAGGAAGCAATCTTCAGCCCCGCAGGTCTGGCGCACATTTGCATGCTCTCCCCGATCCCGCGGTGCTCTGTCGTGAATGTGCTGAATCTATTCAGTGAGAGAACTCTGAAGAAATGAGTCTGCGGACATGTTGACAGTCACCACGTTTACCCTGTGTTGTAGGTAAAACCCATTTCTTTTAGTGAGGTAAGATTTATTAAAAAAAAAAAAAAGTAACTACTTCAGGGACAGCGAATCTTTTGTCGTTTTCAATTTAAAATGACTTTTTCTGGGCAGGGAGCTACTTCTAGCCCACAGGTAATTAACTGCGCTTTGAGTTGGTCCCACGGTCCTAGACTGCTCACCTAGCAGACACCATCTGTTCCCAACAGATGGCAGGAAGCGGCGGGCACTGCCTCTGCCCGGAGTAGACACCCTACTGGGAAGAATAGTAGAGGCTGGCTATCCCTGTCCCCAGGGGTTCAGATACTTCTAACAGCCTAAGTCCTGTGTGGAAATCAAAATCAGCTTTCGCCAAGGCTTCCTTATATGTCAGTTTTCGTCTAGTCTGGGGACACATGATATTCCTGACGTATGACTTTTGATCTTTGAGCCTCGTAGCGATGAGGACATCAATGATTCCTACTTGAAGAGCCTCTTCTATTGACATCCTCGACTGAACTTGAGGCTCTATCAGGCCTCCTGTGAGGTGCTGAAATTCCAGACAGCGGATTCCCAGCTCTTTACTGATGATATTTGCATTCACAGCCTCCACCACTGACATCGTTTTCTTGGTGACAGGATGGCTGATGCCGGTGATGACTAACTCACACTGGCGCAGCTGCTGGGCCAAGCCCTCATCAACGAGGCCTCTATGCAGAGCCTCGGGCACCCTGTACCTTTTGCCAGTTAGGGGATCAATGATCCCCCCAGTACTGACTTGGGCTTCAAGGCATCTGAGGGCAGTGACCCTATCTATTAAGTTTCTACGGGAGGCCTTCAGCAAAGAGATGCGCTCCCCACTAGCGGTTAGCCAGTAGCCGGCAATGGGACTAAGCAAGTCCTTCTTAGGAACTATCTTGCTCAGTAAAAAGTCAGCCAGTTCTGTGAGTGTGGTAAGGCCTTCCTGGTACTTCTGGATCATGGCTTTGTCTAGCGTTCCCTGCTCTACAGCCTCACTGATATTGAACTGCAGACCAGTTTTAGTATCAGCCAGCATGTGAGAAGGATGCCCGTAGGAGTCGAAAAACGTGGCTTCCTTCCACTGATACTGCTGCGCCGAAAGCTCAAGATAAGTACTTTTGTCGACGAGGTTTCTCTGGAAAGCCTCGAATGCAGTCAGTTCCGCCCCGGTTTTAGTATCTACCACAGCAATTTTGTGAGTTTTCTCTATGTTGAGGTTGGATATTTCCCTCTCCCCAAATGGGAGGAGAAAGCACTGGGAACCTACATCAAACACACACATCCGCAGCAGCTCTGAGTAGTACAGGGCCTGCTTGTTGTTGGGATTAGGGAAGACTCTCGTGTTGCTGGACGGCTCGTGCAAGAACTGCAGGATGGCGTTGTTGAGCAAGCCCTGCTGCACAGCGGTTTCTGGGGGAACGCGGATGCCTCGCACGGGGTCAATGACGCCCCCACTGGCAATCTGTGCCTCCAAGATATGCTTGCCTTTCTTCCTATCAAGCATTCTGTTTTCCATTGCCTGGAACACTGACAGCGGCTGAGAAGCGTGCGGGTACCCTACAACCGCCTTCTCTGCCTCCAGGAGCCTGTTCCTAAATTCAGGGTCAACGAGGCCTTGAAGAACTGCATCCTCAACACAGTAGGTCTGACCAGAAACGGGATCGATTATAAAACCTGTCGCAGCCTGAGCTTCTAAAAAGGCTAGCGCCATCATCTTGTCTATAATGATTTTCTGGGCCGCAGAAGCAAACGATATTTTGTCTTTGGAAGATTCTAGATAAAGTCCTGCAATGGAGGTGGCTCTGCTCAAAAACTTGCTAAGACTTTTCTGCACTTCTTCGACGGTCTTCAGTCCGAGTCGCAGCTGCTCAACCGTTCTCATGTCCAGAAGCTTAGCTTCAGCCAGCTGCCTCCCGGTCACGGTGTGCCTGAGCCCCCGGAACTGAAACTCCTCATCCCTAACCGAACATGCTTGGTTAAGGGCAGAGCTCTGCGAAGTGTCTGGCTCTACGCTTTTCTTAGGGAACTCTCCCTTGAGTCCGGCGGACGCTCTGGACCCTTCCAGCATCCATCCAGCAGCGCTGGAAGCCAGCGTCTTGTCTTGTTTTAAGGTTGTGACTTCCGTTTGCATGCCGCATTGTTTGCTCTTAGCTATCTGCAACGGCAATGTTTAAGACGTTACACGCTGCCCAAAGCACATGTCGCCACTGTGTCAGATACTCTCCAACCCCTGAATAGTAAATAAACCAAGAACTGCAAACCCAGGATGATATTCTGAGAGACTCAAGCTTTAGCAACTGGATACATTAACGTAGTACGCAGGAAAAGACTGAAATGAAGCCTGGCCACAGAATATGCTAGAAATTGAAGGTAATAGTGGATTCTTCTAGGTTTTCTTTTCTCCCTCTTGAAGTGCTGGGACCTTGCACAGGCTAGGGAGGCCTTCTCCTACTGACCTGCACACACAGCTATGTGCTGGATGTTTTTAAATGTTAGCATATTTACTCCTACAGATATAAGAGCTTATCTAGCACATTTATGTCTGATCTCAAGCATTCACAAATCGGTGGTAACTTAGAATAAATGTGGCCAAACTGCTGGAAAATTACTGTATTATTTTCCTCTCAGGACTACACACAGCTAAGCATTTAAAAACTTAAAAATCTAGTCTTGGAGAGAAAAAAAAAAAGAAATAAAAGAAGCCTGACATGCTATAGCTAATAAGGCCTCAGAACAAAGTATACCTCCAAAGGTGTCAAAAGCGTCACCAATTCCATTTCAAGCCTGTCGTCTTGGTACCTAACGGGTGGCCTGGAAGTACGCAGGGCTTGGTCTCTCATCTTCTCTACCTCAGAAAGTCTTGGAATGGGATTTTTCTCATCAAAAGTGATCTGCAGCTCAGTGCTGGTCTGAGAAAAATACTCTGAGTAGCATGGTTGGCTGCCTTCCTTGTCCAGCAGAGGCCCTGGCTGTCGGAACTGAACCTCCTTTGGAAGTTGTTCCGCAACCCTGTGCTGCCATTTTTCTTCTACCTGCTGTGGTTCCCGAGTCCATCTCGACAGTGGAGATCTGGCTGCTAGGTTTAGGTGTCCCGGGTTCCCAGAGGTGGTCTCTGCGGCAAGGTGGCACTCTCTCCCTGCCATATCACAAGCCGGTGTGAAGGTGTGCTCTTTGGCCGTGCTCTTTTCTTGAATTTCACACTGGAGCAAAGCTAACTGGTGCTCGTGCTCCTTTACCCGCTGGTCCATTTTTTGCTTGAGGCTCTCGACCTCCCGTCTCTGGGCTATCAGCTCCTCTTCGAGTTTGCGGCATTTCTGGTAGTGGTTGGCTTCTCCGTGTTGCCCCTGCTGCATCTTCTCGCGGTAGCACTGAAGCTGCCGTTCCAGTTCTCTGATGTCTGTCTCCCAGAGCTTCGCGTTCTCTTGCGCTCGGCAGTTTTCTCTCTGGAGAGACACAAAGTCGTGCCTGATGCCCGAGATGTCATTCTCGGTGATGACCTTGGCCTCCATTAACTTTTCCATCTTCTTCCGGAACTCATCGGCTGAGCGCTTGAATTTATCTGACTCTTCCTGGAGCAGGACCATCTTCCTGTGGGCCATCTGCTCGTCGATGGTTTTCAGGTGCAGCTCATCCTGCACCCTTTTCAGCCTGTCGTTCAGCTCCTGCACCTGAGCTTGCTGCAGCTGCGCTCTCTGCTCCTCCCGTCTCTTCTCCTCTTTGGAAGCACTGAGCTCGGCACTCAGGCTCCTCACTTCCTTTGCCGTGGTCTGGATGATGAGGTTCTGCTGGTCACATTTCTGCTTAAACTCGCTTACTAAATTTTGACTTTGGGCTAGGTCGTCCTCCAGGCTTTTAATTTTTCTGTGGAACTCCTGTTCTGTTTTCGTCTGTTTGTGCAAGTGTTCGTTGGTGTTGCGTAGCTGATCTTTAAAGCCGTCTGCCTGCTTCTGCAGCACTTCGCATCGCTGCTGGATGGCTTGCTTCTCAAGAACTATGTTCTTGGACTCTGCCTGGATTCTCTGCATCATTAGCTTGGTGTCACTGTTCTGCCTGGTGAGCTCAGCCACCTTTTGTTTGAGCATTTCTGCGCACTCGTTGCTCTTCTCCAACTCTTCATTGAGCTTCTGGATTTTATCGTTATTTTCTTTCTCAGCTTGGATATTCTGAAGCAGCTGTGCATGGCTCTTCTCAAACTCTTCTTTTAGATGATCCGATTCTCTCTGACAGAGTCGTCGCCTGTCATCTGGGGAATCCTTTTCATCCTGTGAGGACTGAGCTTGGGAATTTAAGTGCTGAATGTTCCTCTCGGCTTGTGCGTGCACCCTAGTGATTCTGTCGACTTCTCTCTGGAGTTTTCCTTTCTCGTGATGGAGAGATTCTAATTCCAACTGATAGTTGTGCTTTATTTTCCTGAGATCATTAGCTTCCTGCCTGACCTCTTCAGCTTTGTCTGTCGTTTGGTTCAGCTGCCTGCCAAGTTCTCTGAGCTGCTGGGAATACTGTTCCTGGACCTGGTCCTTCCTTTCCAGATCCTCCTGGAGGCACTTGAGCGTGTTATTCGTCTCATCCAGTTTCTCTTTGAGCAACCGAGCCTTTTCCTCAGATGAAGCCTTTTCGAGCTGGACAGCACTGAGCTCATACTTCAGCTCTCTCATCTCCTTCTCCGCCTTTCTGTTGGCCACAGTCAGCTCATCCACCTGCTGCTTAAGCTCCTCCTCTTTCTGTCTGTCGAGCTCCTTCTGGGGACCCGGCCTGCACGATGCGGCCTGTGGGATGTTATCTCTGCATGAATGCTGAATCTCGGTTATTTTTCTTCTCGCTTCCAGCTCAGTCTTCTGCTTTTCCTTCAGCTGCTTCTCAGCCTCCTGCTTCTGGAACGCCAGGTCCCGCTCCATCTGCTTCACCAGCTTCAGGAGCTCCTCCTCGTGGTTCCGCTTCCGCCGGAGCTGGTCCGCTAGGGCCTGCTTCTGCTGCTCCAGGTCGCTGAGGCTGGAGTCCTTCCTCCGGAGGCGGTCTTCCAGCGTTCTTCTCGTGGCGGTGTTCTCCTCCAGCTGGCTCCGGGACTTGCGGAGGCTCTCCTCCACCGCGGCGCGCCTGGCCTCGGCCTCCGCCGTGAGCTGCCGCACCCGCTCCAGCTCCCGCTCCGCAGCCTCCTTCTCCCGCACGCTGCTCTCCAGCTCCCGGCGGTACTGCTGCGCCAGGCTCTCCGCCCGCAGCTTCTGCAGGGCGATGTCCTCCACAGTCCTCTGCTGCTTCCTCAGCTCACTCTCCGCAGCCTCCTTAACTTTTGGAAGCTCCTCCTCTACCCGAGATTTTTGTTTCTTTAGCTCAGCTACCATTGTTTCCAATTCACTGATCTTTCCTGTCAGTTTGCTATTCTCAACCATGGTTGCTTTCTGACGCTGCAGCAGGTCTGAATATGCCCCGTGTTCAGAACTCTCGTGAGACCTTTTCATCTACGAGAAACATTGACAGTGTCAAAGCCGTTCTACTGAAATAGACTGTGCAGCCTCAAGACCAAGGGAACGCAGAGCAGCAGTCGCCACCAGCACCAGCACCTTCAGAGCAGAAGCCTCAGAAATCCAGCAGCGAGGAGACAGAGAACCTCAAGGAAGGTTTCCCAAAGAACCCCTTTTGCCCTTCAGGAGTCATTGCATGTAGAAAACTAGCTGGCTTGAGGTTTTGAAGCAAGAACGGATTCTCCAGAATATGAGTGGGGCCCCAAACTTTTATGGATGTAAGAATTAAGCTTTACTCGAAATGAATACCCATTCTGCTCTCACATACAATGTGGTTCTGTCAGCTTAGAACACCACCACCATACAGGAACCAAAGAACACAAGATTTAGCTTTCAATAGCGAGTCCAGTGGAAATTAAACATGATACTCACAGTTCCATGTTTGTGATTAAAGAAACAGAACACCAGAACAGAAAGCTGAATTCAGAAATGATACTTTTAACACGGGAAAGGAGAACGACATAAAACCTTAACATTTCTAAATCACTGTTTATGATAGCAACTGTGACAGTGAGGATTGCTAATGCAAAGGCAGCTCCTATCTCTGATGGCTTTGAAGGAGATGAGATTCAAGCACTCACAGATTTTGTCATCGTTGTCACTGATGGGCCTCATCTGAAATCCATTTTCTCAAGTACCTTTAGATTCCCCACAAATACAAAGATACTTGTGAAATATAAAGGTTTAAAAAATATACCTAGGGATTCATATCCATTTTATCAAATAAATATAAGAAAACCTTTTAGCAGCTGGGAGGCCTGTGAAACTAAATATTAACCGAAACACTACATGTTTAGACTAGTTGATAAACACATTCTAGTTCTCTTAGTTAATATCATTAGGATGTATCAAAGTAGTAGCTTTGTATCAACTAAAAAAATAACTGCAATAAGAAAACAGTGAAGGTAGGAATAAGGGAATCACTTTATAGATAGGATTTGTTTCAACTTCAATATATGTGAATTTCAAGAATTTAATTTGTAACAAATATTTTTTGTTCCCCCACTTTCCTGGTCTCTGATAATTTGGAGCTTCAAAGCTCAGCTTCCTTAATCAACCTACCCACGGTTGTTAATTTGATGCCACAGAGAAACACACCCCATCACAGATGCTATGCTCAATGGTGCATTTCTTTCAATTTTGTGTCAAAGTTGACCTTTAGAACATTCTGGATATTTTCTCAGGGCACAGATGCACACCTGGAATCCCAGTACTCAGGTGGAGACAGGAGAATGTAGAATTCCAGGCCATTGTTCTGGGCTAACCAGACAGCCACTGCCTCAAAAACAAAAATGCAGAACTTAAATTTTTAACAATTCTTTTGAGAACCAGTTCCTCATCAAATCTTATTCTGAAACAGCTTAGCTGTTGCCATGTTATCTTGAGCCTTTTTTTCTTGGTCAGATTCTGTTAATCTCAGTAAAAAATAAAATAAAATCTATTGCTGAGTCTTCAATCTTAATTAAAGTCATTTTAGTAGTTTATTAATAATTCTATGTGCTCTGGTAAACTAGAATTTTCATATATGCTTAAAATTACTTCCAATAATTTAAGTCAATTACTGATTTTTCATCTTGTAGACCTCAAACTTACTCATGAAAATCACTTTCTCAAAAGGTCTCTCAGCTCTATGCAGACGGATCAGTAACTTACAGAGTTGGGCCTTTGCCTCAGCTACAGAATTTCTTCACCACATCAAATACAGACCTAAGCCAATGTTCTAGTTCTCTAACATGTGTGGTTACTTCGGAAAGTTTCATGTATCTTTGCTTTTAGGTTCATGATGACAAATTGTGCTCGGTAGGCAAATTTTCCTGTGGATCTTCAAGACTATGTTTCAGAACTACTACTTTTTTGGGTTTAAAACTTGAGTTACATATATTTTGTTTGTTTGTTTGTCTGAGACAGGGTCTCTCTGTGTAGCCTTGGCTGTCCTGGAACTAGCTCTGTAGACCAGGCTGGCCTTGAACTCACAGATATCAGACTGCCTCCTGAGACTGGGATAAAAGGCGTGCACCATTCAACCAGCCAAGTTACATGTTTTTAAAGGACATTCCATTAATATTATCCTTAAACAGAAGAGTACTGAATTTTATTTTAAATTACAGTCTTTGTGTGTCTTCAAATCTATATTGTTTTTATTTTCAATTCACTATAAATCTTTAATGTTTTGGTAATAATTCATATTTAAGTCTTTGAAAATATCTTTGTTTCTATCTTATTGTAGGAATTGAATTGAGTGGCTCACATATGTATAATTAAATAGATACTGTGAGAAAAGAAAATAAATTAAGTGACTTCATGTTTAACAACTACATATAAGACTTAAGAGACATGTTCACCATTTAAAATGGAATAATATCTCTCAAAATATAGTGAAAATAAGAAAATTCTCTCACCATGAAAAAGTGTATTATATTTACTGAGAGAGTTCTGAGTGCTCTGGGCTCTTTTGTAGGCATACAGGAAGCTTACAGAAGAGGTTATAAAGCTGTGTGAACAGCTATTAGAGGGTTAGTGCAGAAACTGAACAGACGAAAACAGTTTATAGAAGAGCCACATTTTCAGAAGCTAAGAGAGTGAACACCATCTCACAGGCTCAGACAGCCTTTTGTTCTTTCAATACATAGGCAGCACGATAGCAGGTAGAGAGAGACTCCTGTAGAATTTCAACAGTCCAATTGCGATGTCCAGGTCCCAAATTTTACCATTTATACGTTTTAGCATTCTTGTAACTATTTTTGTCTGTTCTGGGATGAGGAAGAGAAAGGCCATCGGAAGAACAGAGCACAGAATAATCCTTTCAAATGGAACCAACAGGCTTTCATGCAATATATTCTTATAAGTAATTTCTTACTCTTCCTATTTCTCAACACAACTTTAAATTCAGGATCAAAGCTGCAGAAGTCCTTCATTAAAATGATACTTACCTTCCTATCAATTCTTAAAATGTCCACTCTTTTATACAAATGATCTACTACTAAGTTTGTCTTAATATAATCTTAATTCTTTAAAAGTTCATATTAATTCAAGATGCACAGCACACACACATCCGTGTCATATATCTCTACAGACCCCATATGAGCAGCAACTGCCCTTGGGAGAAGTCCCTTCTCAGCTGCCAGGAGGCTGAAGGAATTTCTGCCCCCAGCTGACTCTTCCCGCTGAGACAGAACCACTAAGTCTATCATGTTAGGGTTCTGACGTAACTGCTTTGGAGGCTGGACCTAAAGCACGCTACGCCAATATTCCAGTCCACCTGAGGTAAAGTTTAAAATGCTTTTGTTTTGGAGAATCTGAAACAAACAAACGTCTAGGCTTTCACTCTTTTCCAGTGTAAGCTTCTAATTCACTACTTGCACACTGGCTGTCAGCCATGCAGATCCATGAAGCTTATTTCTGCCTTCCCCGACACTGCAGTTACAGCTCAGATCTCGTTCTTGTGTTACTCGGGCGCTCCCTGTTAGTGGTTACCTCCTCCTCTTCCAGCCTTTTCAGCGAGTCGCCAGCAAACTTAACATACTGTGTCATCAGGGTGACCAGGGCGGTGTAGCGAGTCCGCAGGTCCATGAACTGCAAGGCAGAAGAGGTAGAGCATGATCTCTGTCCTCACGAGTGGAGCGAACCTCGAGAGAGGCCCGCACTACCGACGGGGCTTCGGAAAATAAAGCACACGTTTATCCAACAGTGACTGGCTGCCCGCCTGTACGCCACACTAAGTCATAACTTCCTTCTAAGTTTAACCATGAAGAACATTCTTTTCTGTATTGGTAAGTTATCTTGATTTTAAAAGTGTTTTTAAAGAGACTTAATAAAATGTAGTGGTATGGCACTTTCTGTCGGGGGTGATTGAAAAAATAAGAACTAGAGGTGAATAGATACGCACAAAATTGTGATACAATAAAATTCCATTAAATCATTTAAAAATAATGAAAATGGCCAATTTTATATTAGGTATGTTTTAACATGATAAAAGTTGAAACTTTAAAGAATGTTGTTTCTCTCTTTTCTGCCTGTTTTCTGCTCTTCTCTATTTGTTACCTCTTGAATAATGAGGTCTGCTGAGCTCTGTATCCGCCGCCGTTTCACTGGCGACTTCTGCTGTGAATCGACCATGGCCCTGTAGGTCATTGTTTGCAATTCATAGTCCTGCATAAAAGTCAATAGGATACAATTAATTAAAGCAAAGCCTGAAAGCTTCATTCCATAGTGACTGACCCCAGAAAACTGGTAACTAGTTCACTGAAATAATTTTTAAAAAACGAAAACTACATCTTGTTGTTGTTTGAGACAAGCTTCCTCTGCATAGCTGTCATGGAGCTCGCTCTGTAGACCAGGCCCTTGAATGCAGAGAGATTTGCCTACTCTGCCTCCTGAGTGCCGAGATCACAGGAGTGTGTCACCACTGCCTGGCTTGAAAGCTAAATTAAAAAAAAAAAATCTATTTGATTCTAGAGATACTTGGAAGGCAGTGACATAAGCAGAGACATGAACATTGACTGTAAAAACGTTTGCTGTAGAATACTCTCGGTGGCCTCGACTTACTCCACACCAACCCCAGAGCTGTGCAGCAGGGAAGCTAAGGAAGAATCAATGTTGTCTTACAAAAATATGACAGCGACTTTAAGTAAAAGTTAAATGTTCTCTCAATTTGAAATTAAAAAAAAAAAAAGGAAAGCAATAAGAAACAAGTTTCAGGGCTATGTGTCTGGAGTGTGTGTACATTTTCACGCATTCACAGAGATAGAGGAAATGAACCAGCCACAGGGCCATTACCTGGATCATTTCACAAAGAATTATTAGTAAGTACAAAAAAGGATCAAATGAGAATTTTCTCCTTCTAAACAGAATGAAATGACCTAAATCGCTTTAAAAAAAGAGCATGAAATAGCTGAATAGGAAATCTGCCTAAGGTATGTGACCTCTCACCTTTACCGCCGCTGAGTACTGCTCTGCATATTTCTGACATTCGTCCATTCTGCTCTGCTTCACCTCTATTTCAGACACCAGCATCTGTAGACACAGTTCAGAGGGAAAGAGTCAGGAGCTGGACACCAGCCCACCGCGTGCTCAGGAGTGAAGACCATCCACACCACCCAGGGCTGTACGTCTTACGTGTGCCTGGATTTAGGGCTAAATAACAAACTCCCGGAATAAGACTCATCTACCTCCGTGAGGCTTTCAAAGCAGAAACAAGAATTACGCAGAGCAGACTTGGTGTCCGTCCTTCTACCCACTCCAGATGAGACCAGAGTTAGAAATCACTGGGTCCTAGCGATGAAGCAAAAACCTTCAAACATTCGGCTTCCCCCCAATGTGGCCAGCTGGGAGCCGACATACTACCTTAGGCCATGGTCATTAACTCAACAAGCACAGGACTATTGCCAGTGCACTGCCAAGAAAACTCAGAGCCAGCCTACGTAGCCCATGAAGATGAGGGGGGTGACAACTCCCCAACACACTGTTCGCCATCTAGGCTTCCAAAAATGACTGCTAGGGAGTAAAACTCAGTGAAGGAAGGTGTGGGGTAGAGAATTCTCATACACATTATTACTCCTCTTGGTTGTCTAAGTGATTGCCTGTTCTTCCAACACAGGAGAGAAAGGTGAGGCTCATGACCACCCAACCTCAGCCAGCATCGGTTTAAGCATTTCCTTTGTGTACCTTCTGTTGATTCAGCTGTAGGGCTAGGGCTTTGCTGTTTTCTGGCTGGTTTTCCTGAATCTTTCTCTGGGTAGTTTCAATTTGCTGAATCCAGTCATCTAGAGGGTGATAGGAATCTCTGTAGCACTTCAGCGACTTCCCAATTCCTTCTAAGTCCCGCAGCCTGCGAGAACAGCAACGGTACAGTCAGGTTCCAGCACATGAGTGAAGGGTCAAGGAAGAGGAGGACGAAATAAGACCCAAGAGCCACTAAGCACAATGGGGCAGCGCCCGGCAGTGGCCTAAGGCGTGATTCCTGCAGCACCCGCACAGCGTCAGGGTGGACAGAGGCTGTCTGTTCCTGGAGCTGATGTTTATATTGGTGCTGTTTTACTACGGCACTAAGACTGAAGCTGAAAGAGCAGTCAATTAACCATCATTATAATCAATCGACACAGCTGCTGACTGCCTCAAATAAACAGTTCACCTGTATTATTTATTTATTAGATGGACGGTTCAACATGGTCTCAGAGAATATCTTCCAGGAACTGAAATTAAATGCCCTTTTCTATAATTTTAAAAATCAGCACATTAAACAAATTCATCATGTGTTTTCCAAAAAAATAATACATATGAATGTAACTTCATTTCTTGAGTGCAACTATATCATGAAAGCATTTAATTTATATTTACATACATATACAAATAAGGCCACTACTTATTTCTTTAAGATGAAGCCTAAATCAATTCCATTTTCTTTTGCGTTTTTAATTCTCATGGAACAAATGATTCCTATAGACTTTCAATATCAATGAAAATGAACAACAGGTTATTTCAATTTCTTAATTTCTCGTAGGTCCAACAAAGATTGCCATGTATAGCCCAAGAAATAAGGTTATGATTTATTTTGTTAACTCACCATTGTTTGAACATTGTAAGTTAGTAATAGCTTTTAGAGCATTACATTATTATTTAAAAAAAAAAAAAACAGATTATACAAATACCAGGCTAGATCAGCATTTTTAATTATACACAGAGGAGAATGTTATTTTTTCTGGAGGCAGACACATAGCTCAGAGGCTAAGGGCACTGGCTGCTCTTTCAGATGACTTAGGCTTGATTTCCAGCACCCACACAGAAGCTCACAACTGTCTATAACTCTAGTTTCAAGGGATCCAATGTCTTCTTTCTATCCCTTCAGGCACCAGACTTGCATGTAGAATACAGGCATGCACACATTCAGGTAAAATGCCCATACACATAAAAACAAAACAAACAAACAAACAAAAAAAAACAAAACAAAATCTGAAATAAAAAGAAGAGAAAATGTTTCTTTCAAGTTACACGTTTTGTTGAAGAGAATATGTAGGAAAGCAATGTAATGAGGGAACAACCCTGCAGTTAACACATTAGCTCTGGAAGGTCACTTGCAGCCTGGTGTCTGTACACAGAGGGTGCCCAGCCTCCATGTCCGCCGAGCAGGAGGGGCCCACCTGTTGTCGATCTGCATGTGAACACTCTGCCACCTCTCCACCAGCTGGTCTGCTTTCTCCTTGTGCCAGTCACAGTCAAGGTCCCGTTCTTTGTGTGTCTTAAACATCTCATCACTGATGGCTTTTGCCTTCTGCAGCTCGTCCTCCAGTGCATGAAACACCTCTCTCTTTTCATCTACTTCTGACCGCCATTGCTAAAATACATGACTCAGTGAGCATCATAAAAATTTATCAACATGTTATACAGAAAACACATTATTTACGTCATGTTACAATTTATTCATCATTGTGGGACACACAACTAGGTAAGGAAAAGCCTATCGTATTGAAAATGTATCAGGTGTAATGTTATGACTATTATCTAATTGTGCTTATCTCTGAAAAAAATTACATTTTACTGTGAGAGACACTGTATGTCACTTACTGGAGGAAAAGCAATCCGAGAGGGGAAGGGCTGACAGTTCAGAGAAATGCATAGACACACATAAATAAAACAAGCATTCTAAATTTGTATTTTTCAATTAAAGATTATAAAATCTAAAAAAATGCTTATAAAATCCAGCCTAGTAGAATTCATGTGTCAATAAAACTAAGTATATCCTTTAAGGAAGGCAATTGCCCCAATAAAAGCCCTTTTCATTGTTTATAAATGCTTTTAATTCCATTGTTTAAAAATTAATACAGGCATTGAGACAATTGAGAGATAGTCAATGCTTTTGCAACAGCCTTGCCAAGTGCTTTTCATACAGAAATACAGATACACGGACAGTGAGATGGCTCAGGGGTTCAGGGTGCTTTGTTTTATGAGCATGAGCTGAGTTTGATCCCCAAAATCTATACAGTGGAAGGAGAGAACTGAATCCTGTAAAGTCTCTTCTGACTTCCACAATCATGCATGCACATGGCATGTGAGTGACATATACATGTGCACAGAGACATGAACACACATAGACAGACACAGCATTATTTTTAAAATAAAAAACCATAGAGTTCAATGATAAATCCTTTTTCTTTCTTAAAAATAACTTCTGGGGCTGGAGAGATGGCTGAGTGTTTAAGATCACTGGCTGCTCTTCCAGAAGACCCAGGCTCTATTCCCAGCAGCCACACGGTAGTTCACAACCATCGAAACTCCAGTTCCACATGATCCCATGCTCTTTTCTGGCCCCAACCAATACTATACACAGACTTGGTGCACAGAAATACATGCAAGAGAGACATTCATACACATAAAATTACAAAAAAAAACAACAAAAAACAAAAAAAACTTAACAAAAATATCCCTCTACTTACTTCTTTGATATTTTAATATAACTGCCCCTTATAAGCAAAAGAATCTACTATAAGAAATTTAACTTCTGGTACCAATTTATCTGGCTGTCAATATGAATCCACTAGGAAAAATTACTGTCAAAAGGTTCAAATCTCAAACAAGAACACCTCTGTGATGGTTTGAATAACAATGGCCCCACAGGCACATGCGTATGAATGCTTGGTCCCCAGCTGTTGAGACTATTTGGGAAGGATTAGGAGGTGTGGCTTTGTTGGAAGAAGTATGTCACTGGAGGTAGGGATTTGAGGTTTCAAAAACCTTGCCAAAAACCTTGGGCTTGTGGGTTAAACATAAGCTCTCAGGTAGTGTCATGCCTGTCTGCTGCCATGTTCCTCACCACGATGATCATGTACTCACCCTCAGAAGCTGTAAGCAAGCCCCTAGTCAAAAGCTTTCTTTTATAAATGGCCTTGGTCATACTGTCTCTTTATAGCAGCAGAACAGTAACTTATACTAAAATGATTGACTGTAGTCATTTATAGGAAGTTGTAGAAATATGAAATGGAGATAGAGCACAATCAGAAACACATTCTACATCAGTTTACTTAGTGCTGGATGTTTGCAGCTTGAGCTCTGTGCTGGAGAAATAATTAGAAATATGACGTTGGGACATGTCCCAGACATGATGCTCTTACCTTTAAGGTACTCATTAAATTTTCAATATTATTCTTGTCAGCTATAACGGCTTCCTCTTCACACAGTTTGGTTTCATACAGTTTGACAAGGGCTTCTGCAGCTTGAGTGTTTTTTAGAACCAAATTAACTGTTTTTAACCTTTAAAGAGAGATAAATACTAAACCATGCTGTTTAATGTCCCCCTTTTTGCATACTGTACAAAATACAGTCATACTAAAGCACCATTATAACTCAAGACATGGCAACACTGACTGGCCTCCTGTAAGTCTGGATTCAGTTGGCTCTTTTCCTGCTGGACCCCACCCTATGTCCCACCCCAGGTGCTATTTACACAGATTCCCAAAGAAGACAGTTCTTAGGTTATGCCAAGTATGAGCGGGGAAACGCTGAAGACTACAAAAGGAGACGACAGTAATCTCTGAGGACACCCCCCTCCACATGGGGAAACATCACCAATCCAGTTTCCTAACATAAGCCCACAGTTCACCAAAACCAATTAGAGCGGGGATGGTGTGACGCTGACATACTTCTCTATGTACGTGGAAGACATAGAGTAGATCTGACTCATGCTCTGAATGACCACACTGAGCTCCGATCGCAGGGTAGGAACAGACGGGGAGTCTGCTGCTTGACTGAAGAACTCTTCACACTTATTTGTGATGGTGGCCAAGTCATCTTTAAGCCGCTCCAGCTCTTTCTTCAGTTTCTAGTACAGAAAACAAGTGTGCAGGTTTCTTAGAGCAGGTACAAACACACTTTACATTTTACTAGCGACATAAGTATCTGTGTAACTTTTTCTTTACCAAGTAAACAGAAGCACTCATTCCAGCTTTACAATCAGCAATGTCTTTATGGTTCAGGCCCTTGACACGGATAATGGCTCTCACGGGCTGGGAGGGCACCTGCCTCTGCGATTCCTAAGTCAGAGGCCGACCTGAGTTGCAGGACCTTAGTCCACATCAGGCAACACATGACAAGCGGACCTCAGCGAGGAACTGAAGCCACGGTGAGCGTGCAGGAGATCAGGTCCCTGGTTTTGTTTCAACACTCACGTAACTCCTACCTCCTGCTCTGTGATTCTGAACATGCTTTCGTGGAGATCATCTCTTTCCAGGGGAGTCCGGATCTGCCGAATTAGGCGGTCCTCACAGCTCTCCAACCGAAGCCGGATGTTGCGCACTTCCGAGATGTAAAGATTGTATGCGGACTCCTCCTGTTCCTCTGTGAAGGTAACGCCATGCTCAGCGAGAGACCCCTCCTCCCCAGGAAGCCCTTGTCCAAGTTTCACTACAGCAGCTCTTACTGTCAGCAAACCAGAGGTTCCTGACAGCACAGGACCTAAAGACATAACCTTAAAACGGAAACCTTAAAGCATGAATGTTAAAACTTAAAAAGCACTAATTTCCTTGAGGCCATTTAAAATACTAACTTACCATTGAAACATGCAGAGGAAGTAATACACTACAGTTCCATATGACACAAATATGAATTACATGCCATAAATTAGCCATTAAATTAATCAAAAATTCAAAAGCAAAAAGCAGTTAAAGAATGTGTAGTGGGGCTGGAGAGATGGCTCAGCCCTTAGAGGCTTACAACCAAAAATGTAATAATGTGTTAATGTTTTAAGATTTCAAAACACAAACTATTACTAATAAGATCATTTGTTTCTAAATAGTATGAAGAGTGAAGACTGAGATTTTTATTGAATAAACTTAACTAAATAAAGCAGGGTTGCTTTAACTCCTGGGTAAAACTGAGCATAAGAAAATACTCCAATCTTTGGCGATCGCTAAGGGCCCTCACCCTGAGTGTTGCCCTGTAAGGAAGGGCAAACGCGCTTTACGCAGGTGTGGCGGGAGCTCCTCATCTGTCCCATTCTGTGGCTGGCTCCTTAGCAACCTCCCTGTTCAGAAAGGAGGGAACTCTTGTAGCATCTTCTTCCCTCACGAGTTTTGTTTGTTACTGGTGGCTCTGGGATTGAACTCGGGGCTTCACGCATGAAGTCATAAGCTCCTGCGGGACAGTCCCCGCACAAACACGTCTATAATGTTCACTGATCTTGCTCATGTATCTTAGTCGACTGATGCAATATACCCAGGACGGAGGAGGCCAATCCTAGGGGAACCTCCCGCAGGGAACACAAACAGGCACCGCACACTTTACCTCTCTCTGCAGACTTGAGAAGTTCTTGGTAAAACCTCCTACACACATTCACTTCCTTTTCTAGCTGAGCTACATCCGAGCCTGAAAATATTTGGGATTCCTGGCTATCCTCCAGAAAATCTTCCAAACGAGACTGGAGGTTACTGAGAACCTGCTGGTGTTCACCAGGCAACATTGTCTTTATCTAAAGAAAGGAAAAGAGAAAAAGATCTTTTGATTAATGACATAGTGCGCAGAGTTACACCTGGGTGGGACGGAGCACAGATGATGTCACGGTATTCGTCAGCTTGCTCGCATGCAGCTAAAGGAAACATCTGAAACTAATATTCTTTTATTTACTTCAGGAGGATAGCCTATAGCAGGGTAGAATTATAGTTTCCTATAACCAGATGAGGGGAGATGAGATTTGGTACTTATATGACATGGAATAAGGAAATTGCAGAAAGACGGAAGGACTCAGACTGTACAGTCATACAATCTCAGAAGGATAAAAGCACCAGTTCCCCCTCGTGTGGAGCCTAGCCTACAGTATGTAAGCAGATAAGGAAACACATGTGCATGTGTGTACAGCATGCCACACAGAAAGGAGAGCAAGGGCTGGAGAGATGGCTCAGACGTTAAGAGCACTGGCTGCTTTTCCAAAGGTCCTGAGTTCAATTCCCAGCAAACACATGGTGGCTCTCAACCATCTAAAATGAGATCTGGTGCCCTGTTCTGGTCCGCAGGCATACAAGCAGGCAGAACGCTCTACCAATAATAAATAAATAAATCTTTAAAAAAGAAAAAAAAAAAAAAAAAGAACAAGACAGGGCACCAGGGGTCAGGAAGGACGAATGCAGGCAAAGGACACTGGAGTCATGACAGAAAGTATAGAGCTAATTGTCTTTCTAGCTTCCACTCTGACATGGATTTTTAGGTTCTGGTGATGGAGAAGTGAATTGAAAAGATGCTTGATGGTGAAAGCATGAAATCGAACGTGAAGCGCTGCGGCTTCAGAATGGCTATCCTAGCCACACAGAAGTTCCTTGAGGTATACAGACCTTGGGTCTGTTAATTCGGGGTTACGATTTTTTTTTTTCATTTTCATGTTCTTTACAATACTACGATAAAATTTTAATTGAAAGAAGACAAGTAAGGAACACTGAGGAAATTAAATGGATGAAATTTAAACATACCCACTCTCTCCGCCCAAACACCTAGCTCTGGCTTCTCACCTTCAGGGAGCACTGAGCAAGGCAAGATCTGCAGATTCCCTCACCTGCGGAGCAGCCTCATCTGACGAGCCCTAGCAGCACTCACCAAATCCCGGCCAGCCTGGACCTGTGGGCTCCACCCACCCCAGAGCAAATGCAAACTTCACCCCACCTACGACAAGGCACCCCGAATTCTGGGACACACCGGGGTAACGTGCACCTTTACACTCACCGAGGCCACGTTACTAGCCCGAATCCTGTCAATCTCATTGACTAGATAATGCCAGGAGACCACACTCTTCATGTTTATGTGAGACTCATGCCACAGGGTGAGCACACTCTGGTACTGCTGCTCAATCCTGAAACGTAGACAGGAAAACACAGATCGTGAGCCTGTCTGCGCCTCTCTACGGCCCCTGTGCAGTTCTAGCGCCTTCCAGGCCGGCGGGTCCCTGACAAAGTCTGCTGGCTCCTTAGCCTTCAGAAAGTGCCCCAGCCATACAAACCTGTTGGCAAAGTCAAGTGCTTCTTTGTTTGGTGGGGGAACCGTGAAACACACAGATGGAACCATGGCCTCGTTCCCAGTGGGACTAATGACTTTCCACTTAGCACGGTGGGAGTTGTTTGCCAGAACACATTCGTCGTCTTTGTAAATGGTTATCTGGTTTTAAATGAGAGGAGAGCTGAGGTCACCGTTAACTTACCTTCTTCCATACACACACAATCTTGAGGATTGTTGTTACTTTTTATGACACAGAGAAAAAGACTTATAACTAGGAAGCATTATGACCTTGCTTTTAAAACACATGGATGAACGGCAGAATCTGGCCTGCTTTGAGGACTATGGGTACCTCGATCTGTCTGTAGTCACAGATAGCTTTGATGGGGATGGATGTTTTGAGCAGATTGTCAGGGTTCCTTGGCTTCAGCTGCACGATGGTCTTGGCTCTCCCCATCAGGCCTGCCACTGAGCTCCGGTACTGCAGAAGCTCTTCCTTCTCTTCCTAGTCAGGAAAACACGGCAGATTTTTAAAATTAATGATTAGAACTCTCCATTCTATAGGGACACACTGCAAATAAAACTTCATCACTGAAGTGTGCGCTGACCATTGGACCATACTTTCCACATCTCACACTCCCTCCTGAGTTCCTTCATTTGGTCTGGTTATTTATTTATTTTTTTCCTTTCTGGCATTATTACTATCTAACATTCTACAGACATTTTGTTTTTCAGTGTACTCTTGTGGAGCTAACTTTTCATATCCAGGTACCACAAAGGGAAAGCGATTCCTGTCTGTTTTATTCACTGTTTTATCTCCAGACATGAAAACTGCCTGGGAAAAGCAGGTGTGTACCCAGGATGTGCTTGTAGAATTACTTGTAGAATTACTGTGCGCACATACCACTGCTAAGGACGTTTAAACAAAGCTACCCAAAGGCTTAACTGAATGAGACGCTGGTGAGGATGAAATAAGACGCTGCACATATAAACATGTAACAGAACACTAATCTGCCCTGTTATGCGCGTGACAAAGCCCAGCCTGTGCATCAGTACCATGGACTCCTGCACGAGGTCTTCCAGTCTGTGGACGCTGCTGGATCTGTCACAGCTGTACTTGCGCTGAATGGCATCTTTCAGATTCCTTAGGTAGTCAGTGGCTTCTTTGGCATCGTTGAAAAACTAAGGGAAGATAAAACGTGGCAGCTGAAGCACACTGAAGGCCAGTAAACCTGGTTATTTGGTCTGGTTATTTATTTATTTTTTTCCTTTCTGGCCGTATTACTATCTAACATTCTACAGACATTGTTAGATGTCTGCAGGGTTGTTAAACCTGGGCACCCAGGCCCCTGTGCGGCCTTGACACTCAGTTAACAACAGCACCATCCTTTTTGGAACTGAAAACAGCCCTTGAACTTGGATGGCTACAGATGAGTAATAACCACTCAAGGTGTACCTGCACAGTATGTACTGTGATTGAAAGTCTGTTTTACTTTAGGGGTCAACCAGTCTTTTAAGTAGGAGTGGAATTTTAAAAAAATTAATTAAAATTTCTACAGAATAAAATGAAGTCTTTATTCAGTTGACTCTGCAAAAAATATTGTTCCTTAATGAGAGACAAATTTATAGAATGATTTGTACAATATTTAGAGGTCTTTTAAAGGATTTGTTCTGAAGTGTGTGTGCATGCATGTGAGAGTGTGTAAATCAGAGATCAACAAACTGGATGTTTTTTCATATTTCTCCACCCTATTCTTTTGGGATAGGGTCTCTCACTGAACCTGGGGCTCTCTCATTTGGCTAGGCTGGCTGGCTGGAGAGCCCCAGGGATCCTCCTGCCTACACAGTTCCAGGCAGCTCACATTTTTTTCTTTCTTTCCTTTCTTAAAATATGGTTTCTGAAGACTGAGCTCAGGGAAAACAATTTGCCAACTAGGCCATCTTCCAGCCGCAGGATTTCACCCTTAATAGTTAAGCCTTCCCCCATAAGACAGGAAAGTAGCACTTAGACCCTGTAAAGAGGGCACCGGTTCATTGTCCTGTGTGCTCTGCACACGTTTCTTTATGCCATTTCTGCACCGCAGCCCCAACGGCAGCGCTGAATATCCAAGCCACGAGTCTGCCCACGTACCTCAAAGTATGCAGTGTTCTCCTGGGCGTGCTGCTCCACGCACTGGCAGAGCTGCAAGATCCAGCTCCACTGGGTCTGCATCGCTGCCCTGTATGCCTTCGAGAGAAAAGACACGCTGAAAGCCAGGGCGGAGAGATAAAGAACAGAGGGCCAGCCCGCCTCCAGCACCGCCACGCGCGTGCTCGACAACAGGCGTGCGTAGCATCTGCGGTCTCATCTCCCACACCATGAATTCTGATGCGCTTGCTTATCGTTTTCAGTGTCTTTCTTCTTCCCCTCCTTGCTCTGAGACAGAATGTCACAGCCCAGGCCATCCTCAAGCTTGTGGCACCCCCGCTGCCCCAGACTCTCATTACAGGCTGGGCAAGCCATCATGGCCAGCTCAACGTTGATACTCTACTTCAAATGATACTCTACTATCCAAAGAGACAAAAACAAGCAAACAAAAAAACCTCTTTTTTTGTTGGATAGAACTGAAGTAGTGAGTTTTCTTATATTGAGAAATTATCTCTTATACAGCTTTAACTTTTATGTAACTTTTTTTAATGTAACTTTAAAACTAGCCTAGATAAGTTTTCTCAAATTTCTAATTGCTTTATTTTTTCTTAATATATGAGGAAAGACTATTTTATATGAAAAGTTTACGTTTGAAATAAATACAAATCATTCTCTCTATTTATGAAATTAATCCCTTTCTTAGCACTTGGTCCTAACCCTCACACCTGATTTTTAAAATACTAAGTCTGCTTTTTTTCTATGCTACCCCAATTTTCCCCTTTTCTGGATTTTTAGATTACTGATCCATACAATGTGTGTTAAAACAGATACACAGATCTGTAGCTTTCTTTTGCGTTTTGCTGCAGAAGATTTGAGGAGGGTAGAAAATGAAGCATCTACTTTCGTGTCAACGCGATTGCTAGGTTTCCTAAAGCTTTAAAAACTCATCCATTTGAATGTTACTACAGCGTGTGTCTCTCACGAAGGAAATCACTGCTGTGGAGCGCGCACGCTAGCCCATCATCAATTGTGCAATTCCCTGCCTCCCAGAAGAGGGAGCTCTGCAAGCGTTAAAGCCGAGCCGAGCAGGTCCCTGCTTCTGGGAAGGAGCCGCTGCTCCTGAGCGCAGCGTTCAGCAGGCTTTCCTGCAGATGTACAGTTAGCTGCCCCTGGGAATCCAGCAATATATGATATTATTTGCTCCTAAAACTACGCTACATTTCCGTTTATTACACATGGTAAGGACACGTGCTAACACAGAACACCCTTCCATCCCCATCAGATGAATTTCCTCACAAGCAGCTCCACAGGGCCTAAGGGAAAGAGCTGCTACCTCTATCCTAAGAGACGGTTATGGGAAAGATCAGTACGATTCGTTGGGAAAGTTATTTCTGAGCCAGACTGTAGTAAGCGCTCAGCAGCTTGATTTTTTTTTTTTTTAAATAAGCAGAAGAGGTGTAAGGTTGACGCGCTATCAGACCCAGCCAGGCCCTCCAGCTTTCTTACCTCTATCGTCAACCGGGCTGGGTGGTTTTCTAGAAGCAGCTGCTCTGCGATCTCCTGGACAGCTTTAATGCTTTCCTCCTTCTGCTCCAGTTCCCTCATTAGCTCCTGGCGAGGAAGCAGTAAGAAGCGTATGAGAAGAGGCGGTGAGCTCTGTCAGGTCCGGCGCCGGTGCCCGAGTGCGAGGCTAACTCACCGCATGGTAGCCCTTCTTCCGAGCCACGCTCGTGTTCCTCTCGCTCCAGTCATAAGCCACCTCCTCCTCTTCCTTCTCATTCAGCCAGATAAGCTCATTAGTTGCCCGAGTTACAAAATTATGGAGAGTATCAAGGTGCCGCTCCTGGTTTCTGGATGTGTTCTTTTTAAGGGAAACCATTGTAAGAATCAGACCATCAGCATACAGACATAATAGAAATAGAACGTTTGAGGCAAACAAATTCAAAAGGAAAAAAAAACCAGCCTTACCAGGAGTTTTGCATACTGACTCTCTAATCTGTGCAACTTATCTGTGTAAGAGAGCTTAAGAGGTGCCGTCATCTGAATCTAAAATATGAAAGGAAACACATGGAGGTCAGGCATCTTAAGTTCTGACTAATACCAATTATCAGATTGCTGGGTCTTCATGTACAAAGAAAGTAATATCAACTATAACGAAATAGTTAAAAAAAATTCATATACCTCACTAATTTTAGCTTCTTTAAGGCTAGACTCAAATTCTTCAATGGCTTGGTGAACATTTTTATGGTTTTCTAAATGGCTTTCGACACTTGGCAAGTCTGAGCCCCATTCAGTGTGGTCTAGCTGCACCTTGAATAACAGAATACTAGTTTTACAAACAGCAAGAAGAAGAAGGTTCAGGAGTAGGACTGGAAAGCTGAGGTAAACATTACCTGCATCTCCTCAACCCAGTTCAAGAGATCTTGAACGAACTTCATATTGACTTCTTCTTCTGTCAAATTCTGATCCAGCAAAGACGACTTCAGCAGTGGTTTTCGGATCTGCATGAGCTTCAGCGTCTGTAATGAATTTGGCTCTACTCCTAAACTGAAATTTGGAGCTACTACTGAAGGAAAGCCAGGTGTGTAAGCCGGAGTGACAGACGGAGTCAGCCGGGAAGTCATCCCTGATGACAAGCCCGAAGTCACACTCGAAGAGGTCAAGGAAGGTGTTAAACTCTGGGTGAGCCCTGAGTTCAAACTGGGGTGTAGGGTCTGTGCAAATCCTGAGTTTAAACTTTGAGTGATTCCTGATATCATAAGCTTGGTTTGTTCCGTGGTCAGCATTCGTCCTTTGCTGTAAACGGAGGCGCACTCATTCCTTAAGGCCACAATTTCATCACGCAGCTTTGCAACCCTGCAAAGAACATGAAGAGGGATGAAGTGTGATAGGAAAGGCTGAGGCAAAGTGCTGGCCTCGCTGATAGACCAGTACTGGCTCTGTAATGGTGCCAGTCAGGTGGCACCACTGCAAGATGCTAATGTAGGGGGAGCTGAGAAGGCACAAGGAGCTCTGCTTTCAACTGTTGTTCTGCGAACCTGCACTGCTTGGTAGACACCTGTTCTAAGAACATCATTGAAACCATCGTGGTAAAAATCTGCCTCAAGAGAGGAAAGGAGGGTGGCACTCGGGGGAGGGAGGGATGGGGCCACCACAAAGATGTAAAGTGAATAATTTTTTTTTTACCTCATGTTTTGTTTTCACTTTATAGCATACTGTGAGACCTCTCCACATTGTTAGTCTTTATAACCATCATTTATAAGGAACAAAATTATATGCCGTAAAGTGATGGTTCTATTATTTGATATTTAGGATAGTAACATTTCTTGTAAAATACTTCTGGAACGAACGTAAGCTTTTCTAATTTTATATACTCAGTATTGACACAGAGAGTAACGGTTGCTCTTAGAAGTGAAGGTTTTGCTCAAATGTGATCTACGAAGTTTACTGTCCCATGTACAGGGAGATGGTCTGCCAGGCTCTGCTCTTTCTGCTCCCATGGCCTTCTCAGCGCGGGCTCTGTGTCTGCTGCTCACTGTTTCGATGCTCTTTTTTCTCCTTGAGGCAGAGTCCTGCTATGCAGCTCTTGCATTTATGATTCCTCTACCTAAGCCTGAGAGCTGAGAATCCACGTGGGGTGTCACCATACACAGCTTTACCATCTTATACAAGCGTATTTTTCTAATGTTTGGTCATGACCATCTTCGTATTGGAGTAAACAAAAAAACTAACTGAAGATGAGAACTTTTCTAAAACTAATTCCTCTTTTAATATTGAAATGAGAATAATAATTAATTTTATATTATTATTATTATTATTATTATTATTATTATTTGGAGGTCTGAGGATCAAACCCATGGCCTTAACTATGCTTAATTAAATATTTTCACTCTACCTCTGGGTCACATCCAACGACCCACATCCTACATGTTTCAAAGTAAACATAGACATTTAAAATACTCATTTTAATGACTCCAGTATTTCTGTGACAGCAAAGGTTGTATTTATTATAAATGCTGATGCTACTGAGTTCTATCAAAATACTACAATTCACACTTAATAATTACTTTTACTTTGTAAACTCCCATCACGTACTCCCGAAACGGATACTGAAAAGCAACAGGGGCGGCTCCCACCTCTGCACCAGCTGATCTGCCTGGTAGTACTTCCCGTCAATCAGAACCTGCACGTCAATCACATGCTGGCGGAGAAGGTTCTCACACTCGAGAATGTACCCGGCGATTTCTGCTTCATTCTGAAACTGCACTCCCGATTCTAATCTTTTGGAATCCTACGTTGAAAAGAACTCAGCATTACTTCTGTGAAACCAAGTTCAAAACCAGCTTTAAACTTCAAACTCCAAAATGTCAGAAGGGAAGCCAGTAGGCATGATGGGCTTTATTTATTTTGGAGCACATATATGTTTTCCTTTCACGCTCTGCCTCCCCAGAGAGAAAACATCAATCATGATATTCCAAAGTCCCTGCAGAGGACAAGGCCCGGGAGTCGGGGACTGCTCCCAGCTTACCCAAGCACACACGAGCCCTCTGCAGTAAGCCCCGGCTCTGAAATCAACTTACAGACTGGAGAGCATTTCGGGCAAGGAGCAGTTTGTCCTCACAGACGACACTGTCCCTCTGAACTCGGGTGGCGATCTGCTGCAGCATATCCAACCTGAAAGGAACAAAAAAAAAAAAAAAAAAAAATTCTTCCTCTTGAAGTCAAAGAGCTCACCAGTCCTGAAACACAGTCCTGCCAGGGAAGAAAAGCCATCCTCACATCGATGACTCCATACCTGTGTCCATTGAAGGACTCATTGCCGAAGCTAATGCAGGAGTTGATCAATGTGGGGCCACAATGAACGGACAGAAGGTTCTCGTTTGAGTCTAGGCTGGTCCGAGTGCTGGTGGTGTTAGTAAATACAGAGTCGCTGCTACGATAGCTGTAGCTACTGCTCTGCATTTTCAGTCCTGAAATGGTGTCCTAGGACCATGAAAGTAGGACTGAAGAAAGTTCAACTTCTCTACCTGGTGAAGACTGGCCTTGGTGGAGTGACACAGCTTTAAGGGATCCTTACTTAAATATGCTTCAACATGCATATGCAACACTGCAAATACTATGCTGATAACTATTCAAAAGAATCATGCCTACAGCCATTCATTTGCTTGCTGAGGTTTGCCTTTTGTAGCCTGCCTTAAAGCCCTGCAAGTACAGACACAGCGGGACGGCTGGGCGTCACTGGAAAAGATATGCCAAATATTTTCACTAAGAGTCATCCAGCTCCAGCCACCTAAAAAACAACCCGGGTACCCAGGAACCCAGGTATCACCAGTAAAGGCAATTCTATCAGTACCAAGTGCCAACTGAGAGGATACAAAGCTCAGATCACAGGTAGACTTCTGCAAACAGATGCCGAGTGCTGGGTGACACCGAGCAAGATGCTGGGATAATCAATAAGCCAATAATCAATAAACCAGCAAGTGAATTTAGCGAGAAACAAAATGTGTTCCCGTTTGCCCATCCTGTCATTTGTTCACCCTGTTAAATTAACTGGAAAAACGGTCGATTACTTTTCTTTGTATGGTGGACCCTCTCAGTAATGCTACGTTTTAACCACTGCAGCTCACATTCTACAAGCCGAAAACTCGAAGCAGAGTATTGGCTCAGTAACTGCAGATGTGTCTGGGCTTGCTTCTCCTTCACACAGACTAGGAGAGGGCCCCGGAACATTGATTCTTTCCTGTTTGTCTTCCACACTCTCCAAGCCACATAGCTAAGTCTGCAACACCTAGTCTGTGCCAAAAAAACAAACAAAAAAAAAAAAAACAAAAACCCTTGTGTCAAGAAAAATAAAAGCTTTTACCCAACCAAGTTTCCAAATATTTCCCTACCTCCAACACTACAAAGCCAAACTGATGTTTCTTTGCTCTGAGTTAAACATTTTAATGTTGTAAAGACATTTACCAAGTAAAACAACTATTAAAAGCAGGAACCGCTGCGCCTTGCACTTAGTGTACAGTTGCTATGTACCAGGAAACTGTAGACATTTCACACAAAACCTCATCTCATATTCATCACCACCAAATGTGGTTACGGACGAGGAAACTGAGGCCTAGAGATTTGAGACCTCGTCTATGATCACGTGACTTTCCGTCTCAAGTAACAAACTTAATCCACAGCAGACTGGTTCCTGAATCTTGAACCCTCAAGTGCTGTTAGCTCACTGTTGTGGTTTGAATGAAACTCAAAAGGACCATGTGTTCGAAACGCGATCCCCAGGGCAGCACACTGAGATGTGAAGAGTGTAACATCAATTAGATCATGAAGGCTCAGCCCTTGTGAATAAATTAGTGTCACTATCAAAAGAGCAGCATGGTTACTGCTCCAGTGGACGGAAAGGAGTGTGGCCGCTTGGCTGTAGTGCTTCAGCGAGCACCTAAGCTCTCCTGTGCCTGCCTGGTCTCCACCTGCCACCCCACCCCAGCCTCCTTCCCTTCAAGACCCTTCTGCCACGTGCGGCACAGGTGCCAGCACCAGACTGAATTTCTCAGCCTCTACAAACTCTGAGTCACCAATGTCCTCTTCTCTATTTCTTGCTTTAAGCACAGGACACAGCATTTTATCTAGCCCACGCTGTCCTGCAACTTTCCACGCTCCTGTTTTAGCTTCCCAAGTGCTGGGCTTTCACAGACTTGTACCTAGATACACAACCCTAAGCAACAATGTTCTTTTCTGTTATCCAGTCTGTAGCATTCTGTTGTAGCAAAGACAGAGTGGATCAAGACACACATTAAAATTCTGATACTGCTATAGTGACTAAAAATCTACCTTTTCTCTGTATCTTAAAGTCAAATGATTAATACCTCATTTTAATCATCTGTAGGAGCTATAGCCCATGCATTTGAAGCTCATTTGGATTCTTCTGTTCTGTCTACAAAGACATTGTAACTTTACACGTTAACAGGAGTATAACTAGTAATCATGGGCTGACAAGCTAGACTTGCCCTTGTATCTTTAATTCATTATTACACGCCAGCATTAAAGTCAGTGTGTGAGACAGTAAGAATGCAGCTACACTGAGCCTCTCTGTTACATGCCTGGCATTAAGCAAAGCACTGGTAAGGGACCCAAATGATAGCTTGTCTCCATATTCTTAGACCTGATGTCTAAGAAACAGGTGGCTTGGAGGAAACATGAATAAATATGAAATTACAACCAAGGTAAGCACTCTGAAAACTACTCATCAATACTTAGCCAAAAAAAGGCCTGTAACCCAGCCTGTGACAGTACAGGAAGGAATATGGAGGCTGAGGTCTGAGAAGGGTTATGAGCACAGAGGAAAAGGGAAGGGAAACAGATTCCCTGCCACAAGAACAGGCTGTACAAACACCCTGGGAGGAGAGGAGGCTGGAACCCAGCATGTGAGAGCTCGAGAGGGACAGCCTGAGTGCATGCTCTGCAGCCAGAGAGCTGCCTGAGCACACAGGCCTTCAGCTGTAATGGGGGAGGGGAGGACAGAGAGCAGAGTCTCCTGTACTACAGCAGGGTGGTGGGATAGCCATCACAGGAGATACATCCCCGTGACACGGCTGGGCACGCAGCTCAGCGCAGGGGACCTGCCTACATGCTCTAAGAGCTGGCCTAGAACCCCGGCAGTCGGTGGGGGTGCTTCCTGAAGGTTAAGGCGTACCTTCCTGGGAAGTGAGGCACAGTCAGAGCAAGAGAACGTGCAGTACGTGACAATTTGTGGGCTAAATTCACAGTAGAAGGGGAGCCCAGACTGGCATTCGCTGTGTGTTTCTGTTGCTGTACTTGAGACAGGGCCTCGGGTAGCATAGGCTGGCCTCTGACTCAGTACACGGCCAAGGGAGAATGACTGTGAACTTCTAATTCTTCTGCCTTCGCTTCCCAGATGCTAGAAATTACAGGCATGTGCCACTGCATGCAATTTTATGCAGTGTTAGGGATGGCCCAAGGCTGTAGATGCTAGACAGGCACTCTGCTGACTGAGCTACACCCTAGCCTCCCACTGCCTTTTAAAGAGAAGTACTTCCACTGCTTCAAGAGAAGGCCATATTATACAGAAACAAAATAGCTAATCCCTAAGCCATGAGCTTCCAAACGTGGGTCCTGGTAACAACCTAAGGGTCTTTTGGGAAAGACTTCTGGGTGCTTTTTCCTTTGAAACTGTGATACCTTATTAGAGGAGACTCCGCACAGTAATTCAGCCCATCAGGTCCTTTATACAGTCACTCAAGTGGGGGTCTATCTGACATGGGCTTGGCTGCCTGCTTTTGCACCCTGTTCCCCTAGCTGGGCTGACTTGCCGGCCTCTATAGAAGAGGATGTACTAAAGCCTGATGTGACTTGATGGGCCATGGTGGGCTTGTAAGGGGGTTGGAGGCGTCCCCTTTTCTAAAAGAAAGGAATAGGGGAAGAGGGGGAAAGGGTGGGACAGAGAGAAAAGAAGGGAGGGGCCTGTGATCAGGATGTAAGATGAATGAATTTATTTAAAAAGAGTTCTTGTTACCATTTCTAGATAAGGAAATGGAGGAACGAAAATACAAAGAAGATTATCCAAGACCATACCAAATAAATGGAAAATATAATTCGTGTGAGCCTCAGGTCCCAGAGAAAGGTCATGTCTCAAATAACATGGGGGACAGTATCTAAGGAAAAACCCAAGGCTGAACTCTGACCTCCACATGCAAGTACACCTAGGTGCCCAGGAAGTCATGAACACACACCAAGTAAAAAAAAAAAAAAAAAAAAAATCAACTAAGCATCCAAACAGAACAAATGCCAAGTTCTAAGAGCGTGAGAACGGAGACCGCCTTGCGGCGGGCTGCAGGGAGACAGCTTCCTACCTCTCCACCTCAGGACGGAGCGCCTTCTCCCGTTCAAGCATGGCAATGATGAGTTTACCCCACTCCTTCTCTATGTCATTTGGATGATAACCTTGGAGGAGTTTGATGCGGCCGAACTCTATCCATATCTTAAGGAAACGAAATAATTAACATAAAGCGAAGAAGTGAAAACAGTTGAGAGTACTCTGGAAAGTACTGAGAGTGTTTGGCTCACCTCTAGTAATTTATATAGTCGTTTAATTTTTGACTTTTCTGTCTCCTTTGGTGGAATTTCTTTTTCTTTAAACTGTAAGTACTGATTATAAAGTGCCTGTAACAAAGAGGAAAATAAATTATGGTCCACCTGCAAACCCTGCTTTCATCGTGTCACCACCACACAGGCTGTTTGCTGTCTCACGGGCACTCAGGAGACCCTCCTTCTGGAATCAGGGCTCCAGCTGCCAGGCAGTTGTGTGTGTGTGTGTGCTGAGTTACACAGGACTGGATAACCCAGCTGATATGAGCCATGATTCAACATGTGCCAACAGGAATCTGAGCAAGAAACGATGGCTCTGATAAAAAGACCCAGCACCCACACACATCCTTCCGAGTCTAAGCTTTCCAAACTCCAGACATTGGCTTTTAGTTTCAAGAAAACAGTTGGATGCAATTTCCATAAAGGAAGAAGAACACCCGTTTTCATTTAGGCTGTTGCTCTACTCTGTGACCTCACCTACCACTGTCAGCTTCAACAGTTTCCTGGTTTTTGTTTCCTAACAAAGGAAGGTAGATGTTATTAGTTGATGTTACCTTTGTAGATGCTTCGATCATTTAATTATCATCTCATGTATAAACCTCCTAAAATGTTTATATTCAAGACCTTCCTAAAAATTGCATAAGGAAAACACTTTCATATTTAAAAGGTGCATACTAATCAATTAAGCTTAATTTATGCTATATCAAAATACATATTTCTATAAGACTCTATAAAGGCTTCTGAACTTGTAGAAATATTTGCCAATTCTTCAGGGTATGTTTTCTTTTTTTTCCTATATAACCCACCACCAAGTAATCTGTGTGAACACTCAGACTCTTACAACTTTAAATAAGTCAGAGACCAACACAAATTTGCTCAGTGGTCAACAAACAAAAAAAAAACAAACAACCCCTGGGAACCCATTTGGAAATAAGTGTATTTATACATTAAATACAAAACCTATATTGAACCCAAATCAAAATCTTGTAGGTTGCTATCAGACATTAATCACCAAATGTCAGTATGTGTGAAAACACTGATTATGGCTCCATGTTGCAGTAGAAAGGGCAGGCTTTCATGGCCTAGAATAGTTCCTATCCACACAGGGAGACATCTTACAACGGTAAGGCCCTGCAAAAATGTCTTCTTTAAATTATTCAACAAACAGCAAGTAACTCTGTGCCAAGGACAGACTTCCTGTGGCAATGAGAAGAGCCACGCCACAGATGTTCTGAACAGATGTGTGAGCACAACAAAGAGCTTTCATGGGGCCTATGCTGTGTTGTTACAACTTTTGTGATTCCAGGCTGAGAGTTAAAACAGAGCATATTAAGTGAATTAAAGCAACTCTGTAGTCAATACTCATAATAGTGGTTTGTTAAAAACAAACTGCTTTTGCTATGTCAAATACAAATGTGCAAAATGATGGCTTGCTCTTTGATAAGCTTACGTATTATGATTCCTTTATATTGCTGTGACATCTTTCTCAGTCATCTCACCTAAGATTACAGCATTAGCAAAGGTGGGCTAAACCACGGCAATTCACAGCAGCCTCTGAGCGCCCATTCTAAACCCAGGCGCACTCTACTTGGATCTGTATTAAGATCCACAACATGCAGGATGTGCCTTGTGCTCTACAGAAGAATCCCTTCGGGCAGCTTCTAGCCTGATCAAATGGGGCATGCTCTTGATCACTGCTCTGTGTGTGAGCCTCCTGGGGAGCCTCCTGTCCCAGTGTCTGGTGGGCTGCTAGCACTTCCCAATCGTCATGTAAGATCTGGCAATGTCAGCCCCCGAAGCTCTCAAATTCTTCCTTCAGTTCTCAACAAACCAAAGCTTGGGGAATGCAACTTCTTGAAGACGCTGTTGCTGCAGTGTTTTGATTATTAATATTTACCTCTACTTTCTCTATATGTAAGGAAATGGATAATAAAAAGTTGTCTGCTATAATGTACGGCTTGCCAATGGCGGCTTATCTTGAACCTGAGATTATGGGGTTAACCTAGCATAGTTAAAAGTTTCCAATGAAGGCAACCCTTCGGAACTTCTGGAATACACCAACCTTCAGTTCTAGAGGATTGTTAGGAAATGTTCTCTCCGACATCGTGACCACGTGGTGTCTAATCCACTGGATGAGGTAGTTCACCATATTCTGGTATTCGATCCATTTGACTTCAACATCCTAGACAATAAAACAGCAGGGAACGTTTGCATCTTAGGGGGGTGATAACACTCATCTGCCACAAAATTTGTCAGCCATGTTCCTGTGAGTCCAGGTGTCTTGAAGCTGGACAGGTAAACATTTTCCTAGTTTCCACTCAGCTACAATTCTGTCCACACAAACAAAATTAAGAACATGCCATCCACATTTGGCCACTACCTGGTCCCAACGAGTGCCAGTTCTGGCCCACAGATAGCAGTTATCTGGGACAGATGTTGCATCAAAGAAGTTTCTGGGCCTTCAAAAAGAGGCTGTGATCTGGGAGGTTTTTCAGGGCTCAACTTAAGGGGAGTAACAGCTTGCACAAGCCAGGCTAACCATCTCTGCCAACCACTGCACATCTACGGCCCCCAATATCTGACACTCGGCAAAGTTACAGGAGATGTAGGGACCAGACAGGAAAGGGTCAGGTATGATGAGATTTTCAAGTACTCATTAAACAAACTCTTTTAAAAGGGAAGAAGCTGGAAGGCTGTCAGCTGCTATATAATTAAGTTCCTGAAGAATGCTTATTAGGTGACACAATTGCATTCACTGTTACAATAAGAAGCAAAACTTTGGAAGCATAGTATCTGCAGTCAGGCCTTCTTGTCTAACTAGGGAGAAGAGAAAATCACTCTAAGAACAGTTAAGCAGCATGGGGAGCAGAGCCTAAGTGTTCAGATGACTGAAACAGGCAGCACATGTCAAAAACTAACAAGAAAAATCAGGATACACTTGTGCCTTGCAATGGTCATCAGAGGCTTCTTGGGAAAGGTGGGCCCTGAGCAGTACTGTGAGAAGCAGTGAGTAATCACGTGACTGGAGCAGGGCGTAGAGAGAGTGAATAAAAGATGTGAGTCCCAAAGAAAGCAGGGCACTGACACAGAAATGCTCTACCTATAAGCAGTTGGTTTATACGGTTAAAACTACAGGCAAAATTGCCAATAATGATAATCAAAATGTAGCTCTGACTCCTGAACCATCTGAATGGATTTTAGCCCTTAGCCTGCAAACTGTAATGCCAAAGACGCCGAAGTATATGAAGATTAATTTCATGCAGGCAAAGTTAATGCAAAAAGATGGAAAGGTGTAAGCTACCAAGCCCGGGTCTACATGAAGAGGGAGGTGAGACTAGGCGAGAAGATAAAGGACGGAGCTAGAGGAATCATTCCGCAGCAACAGCTCAGACACGAAATGGAAACACACTGCTTAGAGAGTTAAGAGGTAAGAGCTACAGGTTAAGAGCTTTGTGTGAAAGGTGAGAAGAAGGGAACAAAAGAAGATCTAGAAATAATACCACAGAGTGGTGACACAGACAGTCAGGAAAGTAGGCACAAGGCTTCCAAGCAACGCATAAACATCCATCCATCCATCCATCCGTATGTCCATCTGTGAGAAGGAAGGAGCAGCCTGAGGTAAAGGGGCATCACCCTCAAACGAACATGGCTTCCCGCTCACTTCTAGACATGGCATGTGTATAGTTTAGCCACGTCAGGGTGCACAACTGGGTCAAATGCCACAAGCCTTTGAAGAGAGATGACCTGGTAGGATCACTACAGCCAAAGCTGTGTGTCAGAACCTGGCTTTGGTCACCTGGCCAAATGCAGAACCCTTCATCTGGGCCTCATCTGTTCAGTCAGAAAACAACTAGAGTCAGCTCATTTCACGGGGTCTTCTGAGTCAGTTTTGAATTGCGTTCTAGAGTGAGATGGCCTAGCTGCAGAGCCAGCATTTGCCAAAGGGTAGCAAGTTAAAATGGAAAATCTCTACATTTTGGTGACTCGTAACTTTCATTCACAGATGTGCTGTGACTCTCAGGTCATTTCCTTCATTTGTGAGACAGGACAACTTTTTTTTGTTACACTTCAATTTCATTGGTAGAATGACACTGTGAGATATACATACTATCAGAAAAAAAAAAGCACATTGACTCCAACACTTGAACGGCACTCAGAATCTCTTTTTAAAAGCCCTTGCACTAATGAGCAACCGATTCAGCTCACCAGTTATGGATTGAACAGCGGCTTCGAGTGTGGAAAAGCCAGTACTTACATTTGCACCAATGCCTTCACCACCTTCGGGGACTTTGGGAAATGCATCATAGAGGGACGATACATAGGTGATGACTGATTTTTCATCGGGCGAAGAGACATCAACATCTGCAAGCAGCAGCAGGAACGAGTTACTTCACGGTGCCAACAGGTGGCCGCTGAGGAGGCGCCGTGCCAGCGCAGGTAAGAGAAAAGACAGCTCACCTTCGGGGTCCAGAAGTCTGATAACGCCGATTTTCTCAGCTACATAGAAAGCGTGCTCTAAATTTGCAAGGTTGCTTTGAACAGCAACAGTATTCATGTCTATCAGGTCCGGCCTAGGAAAAAGCGCACTGTGTTAAGTTTCTTACATGACAGTTCACCCTGACAGTTGCATGTACGAGCAGCTTAAATGACAGCATCTGCAAATACCGGTGCTAGACCCATGTTGAGACTGACGCGTCCCTCAAGGCAGTGGTTCTCCACCTCTCTAATGCTACGACCTTTTAACACGGCTTCTCACGGTGCAGTGACCCCCCCCCCCCCACAAAATTATTTCCACTGCTGCTTCATAGCTGTAATCTTGCCACTGCTAGGAATTGTAACGTAAATCTCTGATATGCAAGATATCTGATGCGCAGAATGTCTGGTTGAGACCTACAAATTGGAAACTGCTGCTTTACACAGTTGGCATTGTTTACCTGCCTCAGAAGATTGTATGGCCCAAAAGAACACACACACACACACACACACACACACACACACACACACCAAAATAAAAATGCAGCATATGGTACTTCCCACAATCTATAAATGTTCCGCACTCGGCTCTTACCACTGTATCTATCTGTCCTCTTCAACCGACTTAAGCTTCTCTCTTCCCATGACACCCTCCCAAACCAGCCAGCAATTTCTCAGATTATCCCCAAACTCCAAAGTTTTGTGCTTAGCTTAACGCCATTCTCTGCTCAGGGTGTCCTATTTACTTTTTGTTTACAATCCTTTCTCCTTCCAAGCAGAGTTGGCCCCACCTCCTCCATGGGACACCTCATGATCCTGCTCAGGCACTTTCGCCATCCCCTTGTTGCGATGGACAGCCAAAGAGCACGGGGGAGGGGAGAGGCCCAGCCAGGAAGCAGGTTCAGGACCTGCGGGGGAGGTAAGCTACAGTAGAGCTCACAAGGGAGCCAAGGGAGCAGGCAAGGCTCATGGGCTTGCTGGGTGGAAGTCCTTAGGCATGGCTAGGCGGGGATTGGCACCATAGCTGCTCCATGATAGGAGCTGCTCTGGCTGCCGAGAGTGAGGAAAAACTCCTCCCCCTTGCCTTCATGCCAGCTTAGCAGGGAAGTGAGCAGCAAGAGCTCACCACGCCCTTTTGCTCCTCTTTTCCCTCCTCCCACCTAGGGGGCTTGCAACTTACAGATCAAACAGTAATTTAGAAAAAAAAACTGCACTTGCTGTAATGTTTAGAATTGCAGCTGAGTCTGTCTGTTTAAATATATGGCCATTATACGATTGTTTTCAACTGGTCTTAAATGGTTAATATGATAAAAAAATAATTGGGTATGTTTTAAGGTTAAATTCAAATTCTTGTTTTAAACATGTATATGTGCCTATGTGTTTGTAGGGTCTATAAATGCATATGTTTAAATAACAACAATGTAAATTGCCACATGGTGTGGCTCAGGAAAAGAACAAAGGTTGCAAAATCTCTGAGTCAAAATGATTTTATTTCCTTTTAGGATAAGAAGAAAGTCTTATTCTAAGTTGATATTGGTTCTGAAGATTGGGTTGTTTTCACTGATAAATTTTGGTCTTAAAATCTGGTTTTGACTTTTAAAATTATGGTTATGCTTTGTAAATTCACTCCTAAAAAAGATACTTTGCTTTGATATTGCAGAGACGAGTTTTAAAAATTGTTTAGATGTTTAAGAGGATAAAACATTTACAGTTTATCAGATTTTTTAAGCAATAACTCTCGGGCAGTCCAACAACGAACTTAAAACAGTTTCCCAACCCTTGGGAAAAAAAATTTAATGGGAGTTTTTCTGTTGTCTAAAAAGAAAGAGAGAGTGAGCAAGAGATATTAAAAAAAGAAATAGCTTGTCTAAAACAAAAATGTCGGTTAAGCCAGAAAAAGAAAGCTAGGAACCTGAAGGTATACAGGATGTTGCAGAAGGTTAGTGGATGTATTATAAAAAGCCAGAGAGTTAATATGATTTGAGAAAAAAAAAAAGTGTATTTAAATATGTTATAATTCATTTAAAAGGCTGGTGATTCTTCATTGCAAAATGTTTTTTTATGCTCTTTTAAGGGGAAAAAAAAATTCTGGCTGATAGGTTTGGTATGGCTAAAATAATTCATACAGTTTAAAAGTGTTCTGTACTGTTCTGTTATGCAGTTGGTTCTAAAACTTATTTGATCAGTATGTTAAAACTTTTGTTTGTGGGGGATTATGGATGCTCCACAGTGTTTGCTGTGTCATCAACAGCACCTAATGGCTATGTTTGGTATTGTCAGTCACAGCTTGTGCTAACACATGGCTAGCTGCCATGATGGTTCAGGGATAGAGAGCACATGAAGCTGTAGTTTTGCTGCCATATTTGTTTAGGGCTTTCAGCTGAGTTCAGTTACACGTGGCTAGCTGCCATGCTGGTCCGGAGATAAAGAGGGTGGAGACATGAGTTTACCACCATTTTGTTTAGGTATCTCAGTTATGTTCAGTCCTCTGATTAGTGTTAAGTACAAAGTTTTTACTGTTCAATTTTAATACAAAGTGGTAGGATCAGCAAGATTTGCTAGCCTCTCTATGAACTGTATCTGATTAAAAGGTTTGCTTTAATTTTAGTTCAAAAAGAACAGACTTAAAGCTACGCTAATGACTACAGTTGGTTAAGGTGTTGAGCTTTACCTAGTGTCTTTATATAGGTTTTTTTAAGGTTAAGCCTAAGATAAAAAAACTATAAAGTTTGCCTACTTGTCTTAAAATATATAGTTCTAAAACATGCATCTCAGAAATATGCTAAAACTAGATTAAATAGTATTCTGTTTTATAGGACACAGTTTAAAACAGATGATAAAAACAAAGAGTAACTCAGATATGCTGGCCCTCAAGCTTATCAGAGATCTGATGAATATGGCATTTTAACATATGTAAGTTTATTGTGACAGAAAGTCCCAAAATCCTGGCAGTAGCTCCCCAAGGTCTCCGAGAAGATTTGGACAATGACAGATGACTGCAACTCTGGATTGTGGTATGCTAACCACTGGGCAATACTGCCCTAACTGGCCCACTGCTAGGGCCCAGCCTAAACTGTGGACAAAGCCGGGGACACCTGAAGAGCCATTGTCTCACATTGTGAGAGGCAAGGTGAGGTCAATCTCTCCTGTTCCTCTTTCCACAGCAGCAGTTTCTCATTCTCTATGCCTGATGGCTGGACTGCCTCTGCTCAGAAAGCCAGGAGACCACAGGAACCAGGGACACTGCCTAGGTGATGGACTAACTAGTCATCTCTGTCATTTTGATCGATACATTTACTTAGCTCATAATTTATCCTTCTCAGGTCTCTGATCACATTGACAGCTAGGCTGAAAGGCTAGGCTTAGTTAACAGTAACTTGGCAGCTAAAGAGCAGACAGTTAGGTTCACTATCAGCTCATTGGACAGTTCATTAGTTAGTTAAAACTACTAGGTACTATATCTTTTGTGTAAAAAGAATAAAAACAGGTTTACCCTGATCACAGGCTTTAAATCAGTTGCCAATGTCTTATAGTAATAGTTAAATAAAAAATATAAAGTTTATACAGGGTCTGAGGATATAGGAGTTCAGGTTATAAAAATCTAAAAAATGTTGATCTACATACTGATCAAAGTGTCAATTTAATGGACGTCAGGTTAACACTTAAGTAAAAAAAAAAAGTACAAACAGTTTCTCAAGCAGGCAATTTTACTTAGCCAAAATATAGGAGGGCTTACTCATGGTTGCACAAAGCCTGCTGTCTGGTTACTATGGTTGCACGGAGTTTCTCAGGGTCAGAGCAGTCTGCTGTAAGACCACCAAGGTCAGTCTGTGAGAGACTGGACTTTAAAAAATAGCCAAGAGGCTGAGTTCCGCTGCTCAGATGCCGTTAACTCCAAAAAGGCTGCCACATGGACACACTTAAGTTGTTTATAAAAGATATAAAACAAACAACTGACTGGTACCCATTCTGTTGGATATAGTTTTTACCTGTTACTCTCAAAATGTTGCTGTATTAGATTTGCTGATATGTTACTTTTCTGAGTTTTTATATATGTGTGTATATATATATATATATATATATATATATATATATATATTTCCTTTTGTGTACCAAAAATTCATATGAGTTTATAAAAATCAAAAGGTCATGAGACCTAGATCTGGCATAGCTCAAATGGATCCCAGAAGAGTTTTTCCCTGGTGTTGGGATTCCTCACTTTTTCCGTTTAACAGACAAATCTTAACTTCTGTCTCTAGTCTAAATTTGTCTCAGCAGATTTTCACCTGGTTGACTCTGGGCTGCAAGCTGAAATCTGGACTTGTTAAAAGCTGACATGACTGCTCCCTGTCTCTTCAATTGGATCCACTAACCAGAGACTGTTAAGGACTGCCTCACTGACCAGCCTTTGACTGCCTCCTAGTAATCTTTACCCATGTACTCTCCCCAACTTTTGACCAGCATTTCAGCCTCTTTTAAACTGAGATTTCAATGATCCATCATCAGCATGAAGAAATTCCAGAAGATGGATCATCAGTCCATTGTCCCATTCTACAGGCTGAAATGTTGAGTCAAAAAAAAATTCTTAAGATAAAATTCTCACTCTGCAGCTGCTTCATGATTGAAGCAGTTACAAGGAGAAGGGGGAAATGAAAGGGTTAGACTAACTTTGTAACCTATATGTCTTCTAAAGCCTATAGTTTTGAGTTTTAGGTCCAGGTTAAGCTAAAGCCTCTTAGTACCTTTCCAGAGAGTGAAGAAATGTGACCCTATCCGTGAGGACAGATATAAAAAAAGGGCAAGCAAGCAATGACCTTCACTCAGCAAAAGGAAGGACCAGACCCTTGTCCTTGAGATAGCGTTTCTTAGCAACGAACCTAGACTTCTTCTGAGTAGCTTTTGACCTCCAGCCAAGAGTCCGCAGCCCCTAATCTTCAAGGATGAGCTAACCAACCCCACCTTAAATTGCAGCTGCATCCACACTTGGCAGGACTGGCCAAGCTTGAGCATCTAAGCCTAACCAATTATCTTACTTTATAGCTTCCTCATCCAATCCTAAATTGCCAAAACTTAAACTTCAAATTTCCCGCAATTTTTCTTTTAAAAACCTAAAGGCCTTTGTCTCCCGGTGCCACTCTTTGCTGACCAGCGGGGGTGACCCCATTGTACAATGGTAAATAAACCTCTTGCTTTTGCAACGAGTCTTGGTCTGGGGGAGTTTCTGGGAAGGGCACGATTGAACTCCTGAGCTGTGAGACCCCAGTTCTTACAATCCCCCAACTCATCATTTCTGGTTCCTGGGCTCCTTGTAGTCCTATGCTATACTCAGAATAGGAACGAGGGTAATTTCATACCTCTTTGCCCTAGTAATTGAGAGAAACAAGATATTCATGTGTGTATATATATATACATACATACATATATATACACACACATATATACATGAATATCTTGTTTCTCTCAATAAATAACTCCACAATAGGAAGGACCAAGTCCTAATAAACTTCTACATTCTATCTTCCTACTGAAATATAAATCCATCGATAAATATCTACAGGTATGTTAGTGAGCAGGTTGCTTAGTTAATAGTTTGACTCACAGAATTTCCTTCACCTCTGTACTTATAACCTCCCTCATAATCTCTCCCTCTATCTCTGTCTTTGTCTCTCTCTCACACACAATGAGCTTTACCCCTTTCTAATTTGTAAGACATGCTACTCTCCAAAGAGGGATACTCTGAAACTAGCTCTATCTACATGAGGAAGAGACTTCTCAAATATTCTTTGTATGAAGCGTGGTGGACCGTGATGGTTAGAACCTCACTCACTCTAAGCCTTGCATTTTGAACTCAAAAACAAAACAAACAACAAACCAAGCCCTAAAAGAATACAGAAAAATGTGGAAACAAGGTCTCCCAGGAGCAGACGCACACCGCTGAACCCCTGCGTTGTCCGCAGCACCTACCCCCTCAAGTCTCCGCAGACCCTCCTGATCACTGTCACCCCACAGGCTCTCAGGTTTGCTCACCAGCATCCCCCAGGGAGACAGGCACACCCATAGTGAGCCCTGTGCGCTTGAGGTGGCATGGGAGGAATGAGTAAGTCACTGGGGACACTGCTCAATGGTCATTTGCACAAGAAACTCCTCTAAAGTACATCATCAGTCTTACAAAGAAAAAGCAAACGTAACTGTACTTTTGTTTGCTTGCTTTTTATAACCTAAAGGAAAGGCAAGATTCCTTGTCCTCCACCCCCACAAAAAAACCTGCGTGTATTTTATTAGGTGTTTAGAAGGAAGTGTTCATGAACTGGAAATGTAGCTCCACTTCCTGTTTGTTCACCCCCCAGAAAATCATCACAAATTCCTCAGTGAGCTCCATGTCCACCAGTGAGCACCACCATTCACCACTGACAGCAATGATGTTCTACGGGCAGCCCTCTGCAAATAATGTTTTGTTTTTTTTAATTCATAGGCCCATGACATCTATTGATGTCAAGAATACTAAACAGGTATGTACAAAAGTCTAGACCAAGTGCCTGAAGTTCTTCCAATAAAAAAATTCTTTTGTGTCCACAAAATTAAAATTTCCCGGAGAAGTAAGAACCAGACTTTCTGAGACTGCCGATCTCTGTACAAGAAACAGCATGCTATTATGCGAACCCTGCCATTAGCAAGGACAGTAAACACTGAGTAATCCCAAAGAGAATGAATAAAGTCATTGAAGAATGAAGTTTTTTTTGACCAAGAGAATAAAGCACAAAACTTCCTTTAGAATGATGTCATTTCTGAACAGAGACAGCTGCACACTACAGTGGGCTGAATAAGGCCTCTTCTCTCTTGAATTTAACACTTTTCCAGAACAATAGCTGGAGTGGATGTCCCTACCCAAAGCTTGGAGTAGATAAAGCAAATTAGTTAAGAAAAAAAATAGAAAAGGACGAAAATCAAAAACCACTGGGAAATATAAAGACCTGAGTCTTCAAAACTGTACTGCTGCCATGCTTTGCTGGCCGTTTCTGGTCTTTCAGGGGCCTTCCCTGTGTGCCTGCAACATCCAGAGGTCCAGTCTCTGCCCTGTCTACCTCCTCCTCTGGTTCCTCTCACTGGAATAACACATTCTTTAAATTTTTCATCTACCTGCTGCTAGGGAAATGCCTCTGTGGGAGAAAGCACTTGCTTTGTGAGCGGAAGCCATCTAAACAGCTGGGCGTGGCGTTGTGTACCCGAAAGCTCAGCACTGGGTGGCAGAGAGAGATGGGTCCCAAGAGCTTGGCTGGGCAGCCTGTCAAAATGGTGAGGTTCAGTTAAGGAGAGACCTTGTCTCAAGGAAATAGTGCAACAGAAGACACTAAGGATCTTGCTCTGGCATCTACATGTGGCCCAAGGACCTGTATGCCACACACACACACACACACACACACACACACACAAAGCAATTCAGATGCTCTCCACTTAGTAGAGATATTTATTCCCACTGTGGCTAGCATCTCTTTCTGTGGAATGTTAGCAGGAATTTCATTTTTAGCCTGGTTTAAGTATGAAAAGAGCATCAGACCACATTGCAGGCACATGAAGGCTTTGAGCGTTCCTACATTCCACTCTAAGGTACTGAGTATTAACTATCAACATTTCCCTACTTTTACAGACACTTTTTCTATTTATAGAGTGCAATCTTGAAAAAAATATATGCTAGGCTTTTTATAGAAAAGTGTTTTTTTAATTGACAAGTTCTCAATTGTTTTTATTATCTTATGATAATTTAATTTTTCCAAATGACTCAATCATCATGGATTACGCCTTTTTAAACATTACTACCCAGCTTTTCTTTCAGAAATGATGATTTCCAAATGATACATATAAAATGTAAACCCTTAGAAATGTATCACTTAGAATGTATCATTTAGAAATTATACAATAGAAGTGAGATACAATTGCATAAATTTTAAATTGAAAATATAAGATCGAAAGGACATAAAGTCAAGTTGGAAATGTGATCAGAAAGTGCAAAATGACATATGTGGTGGTACCCAACTTAAATTCCAGCACCACGAGGCAAAGATGCATGGATCTCTTGTATGGGGCCAGCCTGGTCTTCAGACAGAGTTCTAGGCCATCCAGGGCTACGTTAAGACCCTGTCTCAACAACAAGGGCAAACTACTTCTATACATATTTACTAGCCATAATTTATGTTAAAAAATATAAAGTAAAAAGCATTTTAAAACAGTATTCTGGTTATTATTATTATTGTTGTTGTTGTTTTTGACACAAGCTAGAATGGTCAAAGAACAGGTAATGTCAACGGAGGAACTACCTCTACCATATTGGCTTGTAATTAAGGCTGTGGGAGTACTTTCTTGTTCAGTGATTAATACGGCAGATGGTCATGGGTGGTATAAGAAGTTAAGCTGAGCAAGCCATAGAGGGCGAGCCAGGAGGCAGAGTTCTTCCATGGCCTCTGCTTGATCAGGCTCCTCTGGTTTCTCTCAATGCTGAACTGTCAACTAGATGAAATAAGCCCTTTCCTTTCCAGCTTGCTTTTGGCCATGGTGTTAATCACAGTAACAGAAATTTAGAAAATGGAGAAATGACCATTGCCCATAAGTTTAAATAATATTAATATTTAATAGTCTACAGAATATAAATTTCTAAGAAGCACCTTCTTTAGACAAAAATGTTTAAATCACACATACATATCACGCATATATACATGTGAGACTTACATACATGTGGGAACATATGTGGATAGATACTTCTATAATTTCAAAATACCTCTATTGTTAATAGCCAAAGCTAGCTGAACACTAAAACGTCCACAACAAAGTTTACTTGGGTGGCAGAGGAAGAGGATAACCCCAGTGCTACTTTCTGGACTCTAGATACTTTGCTCGGATATTAAGTAAGGTACTGTGGAAAAATATTAAAACAGAGCTGCCCGAGCCTTTCTAGGTATATAGCAATTTCCCCTGAAGCTCACCCAGGAAGCTCTAAAGGAGGTTCCTTAAGACTCAGGAAGCAAACAACACAGAAGTCTCAGGAAGTCCTGAAACTGACCAAATGCACTGCTCTCCTCCCTCCCCAAGGTTTCATAAATAGTAAGAGCAACTAAAGAGACAGCAGCTGAGTGGCTTGGAAGCAGTGCGGACCAGCCAGCCTCCCTAACGGCACTGTCTGAACTGCCGTTTGTATGCACTGCAGTATGCTTCAGGTTCCCAGCTTTCACGAGCTGGCGCCCACGCGGAACTGGGCCTTCTGTGATGTAGCTTCTTCACTCATTCTTCCCCTTAACCCTGTTGGTGGCCCCAAAAGTTAAGAATGAGTGAGTTTGTGTGTGTGTGTCCTCTCCGCAGGACAAAAAGTCTCTCACTGAACACTACTCAATGTGGATTAAGGGTTCTAAGTATTCTGATGGTGAGAAGCATTGGTGCAGCTTGTCTTTTATTCCTGCGATAAGGTTTCAGCTTGAGCTGACCTTCTATGCAATTCTCTATGCCTCAGACTGTGAACTTCTGAGCATCCTTTGCTGCTTCCTTCTGACAGAAAGGCATGGCCCGTCATACCCAGGTTTCTCGCTGTGTGAGTCTTTTCTGAGGTCTGAGAACTAATGACGTTTGCATCATGCCTCCCTAATAAATTCAATTATCCTTTGAAGTCACATTTTTTTCTTAAAATTTACACCTTATTTTGTTCTTTTAAAGTAAAATCACTTTATTATCAATAACTCAGAAATAACATTAGGTGACTAAATTAAGGAAGCCATTAAAACTTTTTTATTAGCACAAAGCCCTACAGCAGAAATGAAAACACAAAGTACACACAAATACTAACATCGCCTTTTGCTTCCTCCTCTTGGTACAAGAGACTGTTTTTTTTTTTAATCTCTTTTCCAGTATTTATTGTTTAAACCCAGAAGTGAAGATACAGCTTATTGGAGAGGGGTGTGGCCTGATCTAACTCTGGAGTACATGGTAAAATTGCTGCTCTGCTATTTATTTATTTTTTGTTATAAATAAATAAAGGAGTTATTTTTATTATTAAATAGATTTTTAATTTTGTTTTTTTATAATAAATTTTTTTATTGACTGGGTTATTTACTTTACATCCCAATCGAAGCTTCCCCTCCCCCCTCTCCTCCCAGTCCCTTCTCTCCCGCTTCATCAACCCCTTCATCTCTTCTCCTCTGAAAAGGGGAGCCAAAACCTAACAGCTAAAACACAGTGACTTAAAATGATGTGATCATCTGAACAGACACAGGAGAACAGTTTCCTATCCCAACTGAAAGTGGCTTCTAGCCACCCGGGAAGATCCTTTCCTGTGCACACTGCGGTCACTGCGGTGGTTCCCCTGAATCGGCAGTTTGGCACAACCTGGACTCAATCACCTGGACAGGGTCCATGCAGGACTGTCCAGACCAGCTCCCCTATGGGCCTGGGGGAGGGTGTTGTCCTTACGGGATGTGGAAGGGCCTGAGTGAAGGCAAAACTGAAGCTAATGGAACTGCTTTATTGGCAAGTCAGGGAGACTGCAGCATGTGGGGGCATTCAGGCCGAACTGAGAAAGCAGCTGTAAGTGATAAAGAGCCCCCCCCCCGCCCCCACCATGATGCACAGGGACAGCAGGAAGGAAATCTTACTGTAAGCAAGGCAAAACCCTACTGGAGGCTCCACCTGGTGAGATATAGTCAGTCCCCTCGAAGAAAATCCCCAAGGGGTTCCCTGCGCCTTAAAGGGAGCACACAGGCCGAGAGAGCTTGTGGTCTAGGGGGCCGGACCTCATCTCAGGCTGCTATCAGCATCTCGCTGTATCAACAGCATCGTCCACCTGGTACTGACTGTAAAGGCACAGAGGATACAAGACTGAGGATGGCAGAGGAGAGTGGCTGAGGTCCGGAACTGTTGGCAGTTCCTGATGAGAGGCCCTGAGAGACTATGACATGAAGCTGTGAGGGCGGAGCCTCCGTTGGAATGGGGGCACCAGGATGTCAGAGATGCCAGGGCTGTGAGATTTCTGCCAAGGAGAACTACAGGGGTTTCGGAATGAAGCCTGCCTAAGCCTAAATGGGCAGCTGTGTCTTGCAGGGGGGCACAGCCACAGGGTCAGAGCTACCCGTGCCCTTTGAAGCCCACCTGATTATACTATCAGCCCCAGACACCAACAAACAATGGAGCTGCGTGCTTGCCATTTGCACTTCTAGATTTTACTTTTGTTTTGACCTGACTGTTCCTATGTCCCTGTTTTTCTGCTTTTGGAATAATAGTGTTTAGTCTGTGCTGTTACATTTTGGAAGTATTTAATTTGTTATGCTAAGAGGAGCTCACAGTTATGAGAGTTTGGGCTTTTAAAGTGTTGAAATTTGTAAAGACATCAGGGACTTTTAAAGCTGGACTATTTCTTATTTAAAAAAAAAGCAAAAAAGGAAAGATGAGATTTGGGGGATGAGGGTGGAAGAGTATAGCTCGAAGTGATGTTTATGTGCCAAACTGACATGGGGTGGAGTAACTGTAATTGTCATCTTGACATAACTGGGATCACTTGGGAAGAAATGCAAAGCTGCTAGACTGGGTTGGGCGGTGGGCATGGCTCTGGAGCATTGTCATTATTGAGAAGATCGGCTTAAGGGAAGATGGTACCATTCCCCGAGTTCAGGCCCTGGACTGTGTGGGTCTAAAGAGCTGATCAGCAAGCATGTCTTCTCCTACCCTCCATGTTCTTGACTGCAGATGTGATATGACTGCTGTCTAGGTCCTGCCGATCCGACGTCTCTGAGAGGCTGGACTATCATCTTGACACATATGATATAATAAACCCTTTCTCCCCACAGCTGCCTTTTGTCTGTGTGTTTTATTACTGCAGTGGAAACAGGAGGGTCATACGAGATGAAGCGTTCTGGATATGAAAGATGGTGATGTCAACACACAACCCACCACCTAACCTTTGCTTACAAATGGGTAAGACAGGGACATTTTATGAGCATCTTATCACAGCTTAGTCTTTTACTTATTGAAAGGCAATTTTAATACAATCAAGAGTGAAGGCTGGTAAGGTAAGATGACTCCAACACCGACCTTCGATGCGGATGTCCTGTGGTCTCGCCCTGACTCGCTCTCCGCCTCCTTAGGATACAAATCCTGCACAGCTCTTCTTGCTCTAACCGGAAATCAGAAGTTACACAAGCTCGAGCAAAATCATCCAGAATTCCAGTTACAGCCCTGGGGCATCGGGAAAGGCAGTGAGCACGGGAGGGAGGGGAGTCCTAGCTGCTGCTGGGACAAGGCTCAAGAACCACGTGGTGGTCTTCCCACAGTCTCAGGATGGTGTAGGAGAAAGCAGCTGCAGAACCGAGCATGAAGAACGATGTTCACAGCTAAGAGGCACCCGCCGTCACAGAACCTGGCCCTGAACTGCACCTGGAGAAGCTGTGACTGGTTGCAGCTCTTCCCAGCCAGCAAAGCAGCAAGCCCGGCCCTCCATTCACAAAGTATTTAACATTCCAGACAAAGAGATGCTGAGATCGGTCACTCATAGATGGAGCGCTCAGAGCACATCAGGAGGGCTTGGCCTGGCTGTGAGAACACACGAGAGAACTCATCCATGACTCTGGCTGGAAGAAACATGAGTGCAGCCGAGGAGAAGCGAGGCTGGCACTAGGAAGCGGCCAAAACGAGGCTGGCTCACAGGCACTTCTTACGAGATTGCAAACTTTTTCCCTAAGAACTACAGAAAGCAATCAAAGTACATTAAGTAGGATTATAAGAGATTAAATGATCAAACCTGGGATCAGACAAGGAAATTTAAAGTGGTTCAGATATTCTCACAGAATTCAGTTTGGAGAGCTCGGTGGCTTGCAGAGGAATGGCAGCAATGGGAGAGGAAGAGGGACCAGAAGAAGGCCGAACCCACAGCACTGTGTTCTGTAACCGAGGCTGTAGTCACTAACGCTGTAAATATGGCTGAGACAAAAGAAGGGAGGGAGAAGGCTGGTCCCCCAACAGTGAAACACGCCGAATACAGCAGGTAAGAAAGAAGAAAGGAATGCTCAGGAGGCCAACCATTGACAAGTAGTGCCAGGCCTGCAAAGGTAGCAATGTAGCCACATAGAAGTCAACCAAGAGCCTACAAGTGTTTGGATTGTGGAATCAGAAACCGAATGCAGCACAGTTGAGAAATAAGCATCTAGGGAAAAAAATGAAGGCAGACAGCTCTTCCAAAGAGACCAGTCGAGAATCAAGATAAAAGAAGTGGCCCCACAGACACATGGCGCCACAGCAGAGGGGGATGGGTGGAAGGGGAGTATGTGCCCCACAGAGCAGAAGAGACGGAGATGGGTGCAAGGAGGTGGGCATACATCCAGGGTGGAGAAGAAAGTGCCTACACTTGCTGGCGTCCATTTCCCCTGAGAGCAGACATCAGCTCCTCTGCTAAGGGTAAAGAGAGTGAGCGGACAAAGGAAGAAGTGCTTACAATGGGCAGGGAGACCAACAGTCAGACACCTCCGCCTGCTCCCACTTAGGCTCCACCCCATGTGTGACATTCCACCGTGTGCATCACAGCTTAGGGACAAGCACAGGCAGGGCAGATGGCCGGGCTCATGCAGGAGCAGGCTTTGCTCAGAAAAAAAAAAGGACACATACTCAGCAGTTTGCCAACAACTATAAAGGGACTCATCCAGCGGGAGTTCTAACGTAAAGACAAAGAGAACCCTACTCCAATTACCCAGAGGCTAGTCTTAACACACGCTCTATGCCCGAGGACGCAAACCTACACAAAGACACAAGCAGCAGCACGTTACATAACACCATCTTCTCAGCAGCTCACACAGTAAGGACATGCATTCCCAGGCCTCACTTCTCCCGTGACAGCGCAGCAGTTACCATAACAAATTCCTCAAGACGCCTGTTTGGATCGAATCGTGTCCAGACTTCACATTCTCTAACTGACCTCACTGGTGCAGCAAACATCCTACCCCCTTCCCTCTGCACCCTCACACCCCAAAGGTCTGTAAAGCTGTCTCCTGCCCCGCCCCTAGCAAATAAATACAGGCTTGGAGGAGAACCACACACAGTTATGTAACCAGGTGTAGGCATCCTTTTGTGCTCATATTTGGGCACAACATTATGGAGAGAATCAAAGCCAAGAACTCCTAGGTAGCAACAGGGTATGAAGATAATTTTCTCTTGTTCTCAAAACCAGGTGTCTATGTTTATTTCAAATATTCTTCCTTTTTTAACACTACCAAAAAAATATCACCCAATTAACAACGCAGAGAGCAAAGACTGTTAGTACTTCAAGATTAAAATCTAAGGATTGTAATAATTAAAAGGTAATTAGAGACTTGACTTTCAACTTCCAAGCAACTCACTTCCAACTCACTTCGTAAATCTGAATGAGTCCAGAGGGAAGCTCTGGCTTCAACCAAGAGGGACCTCCTTCTAGCACCCACATGTTAGTGAGCTGCTAAAAGTAAAGTAAGAGCCTGAAACCCCCAAACCGCCCGCAAACGGCCAGGTGAGAGTCAACCGATTTGCATTCTGCTAAAATTAACACCTTAAACTACTTCAGGTCACACAGCGAGATGAGAATATGAACGTGCAAACAAGTCAAAATATCAAAGTGGTTCTGAGACAGATAAACGGGCCCAGAGACAATACAGTGCCTGCCTCTGGCTCCTCTGGTATATGCTGACGGGAAGCAGGATGAAGAAAGTTCAGAGAGGCAGCGAGAGGCGAGGGTCAGCATCCCCCAGGGCTCTACTGTTCCTGCTTGTCACAGGCTGCCCAAACTTCAGCACACTTGTGTTGTATCATGATAGTCTCTTGCTGCCATTCTACCCTCCATGTGTGTGCACGTGTGTGTACATATATGCACATGTGAAACACCAGAAGATACTGGGAATCTTCCTCTATGCCTCTCTCCCTTATCAAGACTCTCACTAACCTGGAAGGTCAGCATCTCAGCTAGGCTGAACCCAGCATTCTCCCAGGCTCCACCGATCGGCATCATCTAATGCTGCGGTTACTGGGCACATGTAACTACGGGTCAGTTTTGAGTGGGTTCTGGGGACTTGAACTCAGGGCATCTTGCTTTCAAGGCAAGTACTTTTACCACCAGGCCAACTCTTCTGAAGTGATGGCGTCACTCTGAAATCTGCCTACCTCACTCACTTTCCTCCTCTCAGCTCATCACATACCGGTGTTTTGGAGAACACCTGGCCCATCAAACACAGAAAAGTATGCCTATGATTTCATCTTTGATGTAGCTTTAAAAAAATGCATGTAAATAATTTAGTGAGTAAAAGGGTAAAGTAAAGTGGACAACAGGAGAAGATGGTAATTAAATAAGTGTAGCAGAATGCAATTAAGAAATCTGGAAATGTCTGCTTCCTTCATGGAAGGAAAATGACGAAGACCTAGGTAGGCCATTACTCTACACAGAGTCACACATGCACACAAAACACAGAGTTAAAGTCAACATTCTGAGGGCAAAAACAAATCCTAAAAAAATCGGCAAGTTGTCCATCAATCATACATTTTAAATAAATTATGTTCCATTCACAGCACGGAAAAAAAGGCAGCTTATCTGGCTTCCACAGCTGCACAGCTGCCCTCCTGTTACTGCAATGAAGCACCTCAGCATTCATCCTCAAAAAATGGAAGCAGGGGAGCAAAGGTTACTTCGTAGCCTTAAGTATCTGATTTTCCTTACTACAGCAAGGCTCAGCACTGCACTTCCTGTGAAATCTGGACAAGAAGGCCAGGAACAAAACCAAAGTAAGACAGGCTGGGTTTTCCTCTGATGCTTATTTGCCAAATTGTAACCCCCAAATTATGTGTAAAAACTGATGCAATAAAAATGGCAACCGATGTATGCCACTAAGCCCTATTTCCGTATTTGCACACAAAGGGATTCTCTTCCACCCCGTGCATACTGGCTCTTCAAGGGCTTTAACTTTGTTAATAGTTAGCAGTGACCAATTTCTTCTAAGTTTAACTGCTCTGAGTTCACTTTGTAAACGATTTGATGGCTTTATAAAGTGAAACACTGTTTGCTGTTGTCTTGTTTTGGTATTAGTAACCACCAGTGTTTGTGGCCACAGGGAGCAGAGCCTGTAATACCCAGGTGTGTGCACACTTGTATACACACCCTCCCGCTCAGGACTCTGCCACCTGAGGACTGCGGGAAGGAGCTACCCAGTCTACCCGGACACACCTTCCTCTGAGAACATTTCAAACCCTGAAGGGCCTCCTCCCACTACTGAACCAGCCCAATCCAGTTCAGCTTCTGAGGCCTGAATCCAAGACTGAGAGTGACTCACCAGCCTGCAGGTCATATGATTAAACAGGATACTGTGGCCACAGCCTTCTGGGGCAACATTACCCACTTAAAACATTGTTAAACTTTTAATGTGATGAAGCACAGTGGGCCCAATAAATTTCAATTCAACATGCAAATTATGAACAAAATAATTAATACTGAATTATGTCCTTCTTAATTAGAAACTAGTTCAAAGGGCATGCTCCTACAAACTGCTGCCTAAAGTTCCCAACCTTAATTGGCTAATATGTTTAAAACAAGCCCATGGAAAGAATGCAGAGATTGAAATAAATGAATGGGTAAATTAAAAACAAGAGCAGGACAGGCAGAAACTAGTAAGTAGAAATAACCTCTCCTGGAAATGCACCCCACCACCACCACGCACCCAGCTTTCCAGTCCTGATCTCCTGGATTTTTCCATATTGCCCTACAGGGCCCCAAGGGCCATGCTGCATTTTCCACGCTCTTTCTGGTCTGCAGATTCACATTCATTCTCAGGTGTAGGTGGCCGTTTGCACGCTGAATGAGGACAGAGCTGTTCGGAATCTAGCTTTCAGGAATCCTAGGGAAAATGCCCACCCAGAGAGACTGACTGCAGTTAGCTCACACAGTTAGCACACAGTCAGAGCTTTACCTCTCGTGAGCACAGCTCTGGCAGAAGCGAGGCTGAAGCGCTCCTGGGACACCCACCTCTGCGGACGTCAGCAGCACGCTCCCCTTCACGCAGTTCAGAGAGCAGGATGCGCGTGGCTAGTGCTTTGCTAATTCCACCCCATCCTCTTCTGCTAGGAAGTCTACTCATGAGATGTTTTCCTGACTCTTTTCATCTACACTCATCAAATCCTGTCTTCCCTGTTTTTCCTTTGAGTGACAAAGTTCTGAGTTTGTTAACAGTGAGACATGCTTAGAATTCTTCACTGTAGTTTTCACTGAAAAGATTTCATTATAGATCAAAGAACATTAAAGTTATTTGAACTGAATAATAAAACAAGTAGGGCATGTGGCATTGATCCGTTTCCATTGAAAAAAAATGTAACAAACAGAAGTTCCTGGAAGGAGCTGGAAAGAGCAACGAAATCTCTTAAAATTTAATTGAGGAGCTGGTCACGGTGGCACATTCGTGTAATACCAGTATTCCGGTAGGCAAAGGCAGGCAGATCTCTGTGAGTTCCAGGCCAGCCTTGTCTACAAAGTGAGTACAGGACAGACAAGGCTACACATAAAAACTGTCTCGAAAAACAAAAACAAAACAAAACAACCCAACAGATTTAACTGGGGGAAATTTACTTATTTATAACGTATTTAAACAAAAACTCAAGAATTGTTCTTTATAATCTCTCTACTTTCTCCCTGTTCTTTCTGAAACCATAAGCCAATTTGACATATTAACCCTAGAGAATTTGTGATTCTGCTGTTACTTCAGCGAAGTACTTCAATACGCTTTAATTTTAGTATAATTGTTCTTACCATACCACAATGTTCACTGTTAGCAAACCCTAAGTTAACTAACATTGCCCCTTACTAACTAATAAGAAGAAGCAAAGACCCGCCTGGCAGTTACATATGGATGTGTTCAGTTCTCAAGTTCACTGGCAGTTTCTGTGGATCTCTGCTCACTGTCATGAGTCTTTAAGGATGGATGACCACACTGTTCTGGTCAGCACTTCCACCTCTTAAAATCGTTAGCAAATCCAGAGCAGTCACATTCATTACTTCTTAAAAGGCATATGAGGTTGAGCATATTAATTAACATTTGAGTATTATTTTTATTATTGATGAAAATGAAGGCAACTGTCTATTTCATGAGACTTTCTTTGATTTTGTTTTTGTTTGTCTGTTTGTTTGTTTTTTGGAGCAGGGTTTCTCTGTGTAGCCCTGGCTGTCCTGGAACTTGCTCTGTAGGTCAGGCTGGTCTCACACGCACAGATCTACCTGTCTCTGCTTCCCGAGTGCTGGGATTAAAGGTGTGCGCCACCGTGGTCTAGCTTGACATTTTTTTTTTACTAAGATATTTATGTTTATTATGATACAGATTCTGCCGAGGCAGAAACACCTGTCTACGTGGTTAACGTTCTGCGTGTGTTTCCTGGGTGCTTATCTTCTAACATAATGCTCTGTTCACCTCCACGGGCAACTGTAATTTACAAAATCTGTTACCCTTAATCCTCTTCATTTAACTTCATATAATACTTCTTTGGTTTTCTAAAAATTAGAAAAACAAACTATGTAAAAATGTTAGGATACTGGATTGTTAATAACATACTGTTTACCTGGGTTAGCAAACCTGCTTAATTTCAAATAGTCTAGACAATTATACTAATAAAAATTATGGTAGGCTGCCCAACCATTTACTCTACCAATTGCTTTTCACAGTGTAGTTTATATTAATCCAAAATTTTGAACATGTTTGTGTGAGTGAACAACAAAACCAATGTATGTTTGAAATACCATAAGAAAACTATTACTTTGTGTGCTAATTTTTCTTTTTCTTTCTTTCATTTTTTTGTTTGTTTGGTTTGGTTTTGGTGAGACAGGGTTTCTCTGTGTAGCTTCGGCTGCCCTGGACTTGATTTGTAGTCCAAGCTGGCCTTAAACTCCAGAGATACCCCTGCCTCAGCCTCTCCCAGTGCTGGAATTACAGGTGAGTACCACTGTACCCAGCTTTGTGTGCTAACTTCAAAGCTTAGAAACCCGTCGTGATTGTGCTTCTATGTCACATTAATATTTCTAAATTCTGAGAAGATACTAGGCATGAAAGTCTTAATAAGCCATGTGTTTACTTTGGAATGACAATTTGGTATGTATTTTCAGTTTTAAATCCTCGCCTTTCTAGGGTGTGAGAACCTGATCTCCTTTACTCACAGTCTTCTAGCCACTGAGGACATCTACCCCAGACACTGCAGCCATCTACCCAAGCCACTGAGGACATCTACCCCAGACATAGCCATCTCTAAAGGTCCTCTAACAGGTATCCATTTGTTTAGCACAGGCCCATGGGATAGCCCAGATAAGTTTTATTATGGAAGCCTAATGAAATCTAATAGGCAGTAAAGCTTCCTACCTAAATAAATAAAACGTATAAAACTTCACTAAATACAAGTTTCCACAGCAAATTTAAATTAAGGGAGATTGTATGGGAGGGGCTGGAGAGAAAGCTTAGAGGCTGGAGAGCTTCTGCTGGCTGCTCTTCCAGAGGGCCTAAGTTCAATTCCCAGCAATCACATGGTGGCTCATAACCATCTATGAGATCTGGTGCCCTCTTCTGGCATAGAGGCAGAATACTGTATATATAATTATTAAACAAATCTTTAAAAAAAAAAAAGAAATTAATTGTATGGAAATGGTTAAGTAAAACCATCTATAAAATGAAACACCACTCCTAAATTCTTAATAATACCCTAAAGCCCACTTACAGTGGTACTTTCCTTGTTTATAAGCTTGTCCTTTGTTTCTGGATTAAATTAAAGTATGAAGAAGTATGAAATGGTTGGGGACAGTGGTGCACACCTGTAATCCCAGGACTTGGGGACACAAAGGCAAACAGATCTCTGAGAGTTCGAGGCCAGACTGGTCTACAAAGCAAGTCCAGGATAGCCAAGGCTACACAAAGAAACCATGTCTTGAAAAACAAAACAAAAACAAACAACCCTCCCACCCCAAAATAAGAAATGTGTGCAAGTCAAGCCTATCTGTTTAATTCTTACACACACTGAAAGAAAGAAAGAAAGAAAGAAAGAAAGAAAGAAAGAAAGAAAGAAAGAAAGAAAGAAAAAAAGAAAGAAAGAAAAATTATTTTCTTAAAGAAGGCCCAAGGGCTTTACAATACATTTTCCAGACTATGGGACAAAGGACACTATAACCGAACTTCAGCAACAGAGACCTTGCAAGCATACAGAGATGGTATTTTAAGTTTTATAAAGAATTCTAGTGAACGAATAAAAACTGCAATCCTAATTTCTGTGCTAGAAAGAGATGGCTTAGCAGCCCGGAGAAGCCTGGTGTCTTCCAGAGGACCAACCACCCACACTGCAGTTTACAACCCTGCTCTTCTGACCTCCAAGGACACCAGGCAAGCTAATGGTGCACAAATAAACATGCATACACCTAAGATAAAATATTTTTTAAAAAGATCCCATAATCTCACCAAAAGCAATGACACTGAATTTAATTTCTCTTGAAAACTTTAGGATCTCTGATGTAAATGACTTATTAAAAAATATACGTATGTATGCCAGTTTGCTCATGTAATCCTTAATGTGTCCTGAAGAGGCAGTTCTCAGGGAGGGAGAAAGGGAAGAAGCGAGGGAGGGAGGGGAGAGAGACAGAGAGGAGGAGAGGGAGAGGCAGAGAGTGAGGGAGCGAGAACACGTACTTACTCATCATCTATCCATCTATCTACCTATTTATTTACAGTCTTGTTATAGAGTCCAGGCTGGTTTCAAGTTTGTGAGCTCCTGTCTCAGCTCCCTGAGTGCTGACACTGGCTCATCTTTTATGAGCAGATGATTTTAGAAAGCCGGCCTTCAGAAATGCCTCTATACTGCCTAGTAAGTGTTGGAGGAAGAGCCTGCAGTGCTGCAGTGTCGAGTCCCTGAGAAAGAGCCTGCAGTGCTGCAGTGTCGAGTCCCTGGGGCAGGGGGGTAAGCGGGGACGTGTCTGCACCACCATGCCACGCAGTGTCCGCCGTCTACCCTGAACAGGGGCAGGCGAGTGGACTCAGGCTTTCTTCATCAGCAACCTCCACTCACCTCTGTGTAAGAGCTTCCATAAAGCAAGGAGGCTACCAGACCACATAAAAGTCGGGGCTGTTGAGTGTGGATACCTGAAGAGTTTGTTACTAGTTTTGTACGATTTTTATTATAGCCAATACCTTTTTCAGTTTAACAAGTTTATAGTTTAGACATAATCTGTTTGTGAACAGATTTATTTGGTTCTCCAAAATGGAACAATCTTTGTAAAATCAAAGAAAAATAACTGAGGTTAAACCTATAAGTCGTCAATAAACACTTTTTGTGGATTTAAATTTTAGTGTGACAGTAAAAGCAGATCAAAGAGCCATCCTGGTAGGGTTGAATCCCAAGTCCAAAACTTGCTAGTCTTGTGACGAGGCAAATATTTACCCAGTATCTCAGCTTCATGTATAGTTAGGGATGACGAGAGGGATGTTATGAAAACTAAATTAATCAATGCTTAGAATAATGGTAGACACTCATTGTTACTTCAGTTGTTAAGAGTAAGACTTACTAAATTTGCATAGGAAAACTGTTCGCCAACCCCAAATCAGCTGCCCAGTCACCTCTTAGAATGACAGAATGATAAGACTTGGAAATGGATGCACTGTTAAGCCTTTGAACTACAGACCTTTGCCTTCCCACTCATCACTTCCCTATAGATAAAATCCAGATCACTGACCTGCAGGTCTGTAGGCATCAGATCTTAATTTCTGCTAAGTTGTAGAAAAATATCCAGCCGTAATACAGCTCTGTTGCTTTCTGTCTGTGTGTCTGTCTTTCTCTCTGCCTGTCTCTCTGTGCGTGTGTTGCAGTTTAGGATACTAACTCGGCAGTGGGCCTGTGCTGTCTTCTATTTTATCCTGACTTCTCTGCTATGAACATGTACTACTTCTTGAAAGGTTAGAAGTGAAAGAATGACCTGTACTTACATGTGGGAAAAACACATATTACATACCTGTATTTATGAATGATAGCATTAAATAGTTTCCCATCTCTCCAGCAGGTGGTGAAGTTTTCACACCGCACACCAGCGTAACCCTCTGTCGCCTGCTGTGTCCACAGTAGCAAGCGTTCTTTTGCAGACATGTCCTCTGACTGTCCAGTTACATGAATGTCAGATATCTAGACAGAACAGAAGCATTAAACCATTAGGAAGGAAGGAAGCTGAGAGAGGAGAAACCCACCATGTGCCAAGTCCTTACAACCTACTTTCCTTCATCCTGTAACACTTGTTTTTATGCTAAATATATTATTAAGAATATTTCCCATTTTACAGAGGAAAACTGAATTTCAAACAGATTTTCAGATTTGACTTATCTGTGTCCAACTTAAAAGCATCTGATGAATTTTTAAATGTAAAACAATAACTTCACAACTTTTTTAAAAAACATTTTTTACACTCTTTATTTTATGTACATTGGTGTTCTACCTGCATGTATGTCTGTGTGAGGGTGCCAGATCCCCTAGAACTGGAATTACAGACAGTTGAGAACTGCCATGTGGGTAGTGGGAATTGAACCCAGGTCCTTTGGGCTGGGTGCTCTTAACTGCTAAGCCATCTCTTCAGCCCCTAATTTTATAATCTAAAACAAACAAACAAACAAACAAACACAAAAACAAACCCTGAAGGTCAGAGGGATCCAGGCTACCCCCAATTGCAGGAGCACAATGACTCCGTATTGTAATCAAAACAAGTACAACAAAATTCACAGCTGTCTTCATGTACATAACAGCTCGCTAATATAGAAATAGGAAAGGTACAGTTTTGGCTTTCATCCTTGTATCTGTAATAAATTAGCGAGCTTCTGTTTAATGCATTTACTTTAATAAGCTTTCTCTGCTTAGTAGCAATGCTTAGACAGTTACAATACATACTGTTATTTTACCCTGAGAATTATAGTTCTTGTCTCAAATCAACAATTTGCTTTTTTCCCTTTCTTCTATATAGTTGTCCCCCCCAACAGTATCTTTTTAGTGGTTCATTTTAGTCAACACAGTACATTTTAAAAGCTTGATGTCTGCATATACGTACACACACAGACAGATATATATGCACACATACATACAAACATGTACATATATGTACACACACACAATTTTAGCTAACTATGTTGTAGTGTGTTTAGTGGCACACCACGAGCCAGGGAGCACACTGTGATGCCTTTGCTGCTGAGCCAACAGCAGCTATCCTGTCTGCATGTCAGGATGGCAGTGGTGACCTGCTTTTGTATATATTTTTTATAAAACTTAAGAGAACTGAAAAGTTCCACATTCTTTGCTAACAAGGTCTATTACAACAGCTTAAGTGATTTTTTTTTCCAGATGCATATAAATCAGAAGTAAAAGCCACAAACCACTCTATGCAGAATTTGATCCAACATGTTTTCAGGGTAAAGAATAGGGAAAGGATGCCCTCTCTTATTTTTAACTATTTTCTGTAACATTTTTGGCTAAAAGCTTATAATTCTTTATGACTCCTTACTCAGTTTTAGTAAGATTTTCAAGTGCATTTTATTTGTTTGTATAGTTCTGAGAACCCCTTCCACCAAGTGACAAAGTAGGACATGGATCCGCACTGTTCTCCAAGTGACAGAAAAGAACATGGATCTCCATGGTGTACACGTTTCAAGAGCAGTTCTGTGATCTGGGCCCTCCTAGACCTGCTGCTAACTACAGACACAAAGCGCATTCACCAGGGATACCCCAGTAGTCCTCCAGCTGGGATTAACACCAACAGATAACCCCCCCCCCCCGAAACACAAAAATCAGAGGAACGTGTAAAACCAAGAGATGAAGAACTGGAAGCAAGTCAGGGCCTGGAAGAGATCTGCAAATAAAGAGGAGTGTGTGTGTGTGTGTGTGTGTGTGTGTGTGTGTGTGTGACGTCACAAATCCCTCTACAACAGAAACAAAGGTCCAGAGCAACGAGATTTGCTTCACGTCTGTAAGCCATCTTCTTCATCTATAAAATGAGTAGGTGGGAGGCTGCTGACAAACTTAAGATTCCTTTCCATCTAAAATCTTATTAAGAGACAGAACAAAGACCTCAGAGGGCAAACACAGAATCGAGCAACTGAAAGTGAAGAATGGGACAGTGCCAAGCTCGAACAGAAAACCCTTTATCCTTCCCAGCTACCACAAGACCAGGCCATGGCCAACCCAAGGGCCCGAGGCAGAAACACGGCAGCACAAAAGCTCTTCCCTAGCTGACTATGAGCCACGTCTGCTGTTGTGGATGAAGGCACGGCCTCGCTCCCTCTTCACCTGCAGTCCTACAGAGGCTGTCAGTGTCGATGGAGCTCCATGCTGAGCAATGGTGGAGACACTGGGATGTGAAAGGGGAACACTGGCTCCCTTTTAATCATTTTAGGAATTTGTGCTAACCTCCACAGCACGGGGAAGAATTACGTGCATGGATATATCACCTAACATACGGAAGAATTTTGTTTTTATTTTTCCGTGCAGAAAATAATTACCAAATTACCACTGTTTTCTACTTAATTACTTCAGAGGGTGTTGAGGTGTAATTATGCTGGGTGACTTAGTGACACAGCCCACACAAATTTGCCTCTCCTTGATTACACACTCAAGCCATGTAGCTGCTTAATTAAGAACGTTCCCTCCCTCGCAACATAACGAGAGAGTTATCACGTTGTGTAGGGGAATTGCAAATGGGCATGGTGTCATCACCTTGCACACAAGAAGTACATGTCAGTGTAGGCTGGATGTTTTATTCAGCATGGGCATGGCGTATGAGCACGCGGCACACAGCAAACACATGCCGAATGTCTTTTATTCGTGTTGTTACTCCTTTTCACAGGGGGAGAAGCAAAACCTGCACTTCCTATTTTTTCCCAGTCAGTTCTCAATGTTTCTGCCATTCAAGAGCACTCTGGGCCAGGTCAGTTACAAAGTAACTATGCTCTAACTGGGAACTGAGCAAATGTCAATGGTAAAAGGTGCTAGTGTAAAAGGTGTGAGTGCCTGACACAGCTCTGGAATACTGACAGGGAAAACCGCTCCTGTTATCAAATAATTTTCAACAGATGAATTCTAGACTGCCAGTCACCCATATACTAGTTCAGACTATTACACACATGCACAGTATTTCTGAAACTCTAACTTAAAAACACACGCCAGCTCATTTTCCACATCTCTGGCTGTTCTCAATGAACTGGTCACTGAGCCTTTCCTCCTGCGTCATGTGCTTGCTTCACTTCTCCCCATTGGCCTCCCACAACTCAGGATTTGGCAGAAATCTCACCCCATGAAAAACGACGTCTCTTGCATACCTTGCATCATTCCTCACTTCTGGTTGAGTTTCTTGTCTCCCACACTATCATAATTCAGCTTCAGCAAAGTCCTCTAGGCCTGCAGTGATGTTTTCAAACCAGTGTGCCAATGCGTGCAAAGACTTCACTTTTTACACTTAGGACGCTCTCCTCCTATTCTTCAACAACGATACACCCGCATGCCACACCTGCACTTGAGTGTGTGTCTACAAGCTCAACCCTCATCTCTGCCTGATGTGGAGAACTCAGTCCTCTCTTTTCACTCAAACTCAGCATCCTTGATAGGAGCTAGAAACAAGTCATGCTTGTCTATCAGAGATAATAACTTCCGGCACACACTCTCCCACTGAGCTCCGTGCCCACCCTTAAAACAAAAGATGCTTCCCTGTGATGCACAGCCTTTAAGGTTCCATGTGCCTGAAACTGAATTTCTCTTTCCCTTCATGCACTCCCACCTGCATTTCCAGCTCAGAGAACAGCTCCACCATTTGCCCAGATCAATAACTCTGTCATCCATGATGCATCTTCATCCCCTATATCCACTTTCACCTCTGACCCCCAACCCTAAGCAACCCTCACTCAATGAACAACTAGAACTGCAACGCCTCTTCACCTCAGTGTCACATGCCTTGTGCAGGTACTCTTGGTCACTTCAGCCATACCACGTACCTCAAATTCTCACACGGGGAAGTGTGGGAGGTAAGGAAGTCCCTGTGCTCACAGATAAGCACTAAGAGGAACCAGAAATATTAAACACACTGGCTGTCCCTTCAAGGGGAGGGGTGTGGAACCTGATTCCTGCCCAGGGTTAGGGAGCTGGCTCTTCAGTTTGAGCAAACACAATGTCAAAAGCCCAAGTAACCTCCATGTCCATCGCTTTCAAATACAATACTGTTTTGGTGGAATTTCCCTGTTGACAGAATCTGAGGGTATGAACTGTCATGTCTGACTATGCTGTTAAAGCTTCTCATTCACCATACCCAGGTGTGGTGATGAATGCCTTTAATCCCAGCACTTGGGAGTGGAGGCAGGCGGAGTTCTGCAACTTCGAGGCCAGCTTGGTCGACAGGGTGAGTTTCAGGACAGCCAGGGCTACACAGAGAAACCCTCTCTTGAAAAGCCAAACAACAACAAAAAGTCTATTCTTATTCACTAATAACACCAGCCTTAAAGTCAGAAAACTAACTTTTCAGCTAAGCAAGTTCATGGCGCTTTTGTAATTCACAAGCTAATCACAGATTCTACTTAAATTCCTTATTATTATAAGACATACTAGTTCCACGCACACAGAAAGTTTTAACCCACTGAATGTGTTAACACAGAAACATCTCAACCATGGTGTGCATTTTGCTGTTCACACATGGATGAGCAGTACGAACCCTAACTTCCCAGCATGAATGAGGAAGTGCTGTTTGCTCCTCACAGAGCAAACCTGTCACAGGCACAGGGCAATGGTCAGCAGCAGCTGCCATCTCCACCTCTCTCCTGCATTCCTTCTCCGTGACGTACAACTCTAAGTGGGAAAGAGGCATCTTCAGGATTTCTACACCAAATGCAAATATGTCCCAGAGACCCATCAAAAGCTGGTTTACAAAGAACACTACCCGGATGCTAACCTGCCTACAGATTAGCTAATAAACATTAGCCTATAGATTGGCTAATGTACACCAAGGTTTGCCCTACCTGCACTTTGTTCTTTTTGTTTGCTTCTTGTTTTGCTTTGTTTCTTGTTTTGTGTGGCTGTGGCTGCAGAATAAAGAAGACACTAAGCCAGGCTGGTCTCCAACTCAGAGATCTTTCTGCCTCTGTCTGCAAAGTGCTGCGATTAAAGGTGCACGCCACTACGCCTGTCTTTCTCCACTCTGCAGCCACCGCTAGCTTCTGCCGACATTTCTAGAATCAAGCCCCCCCCCCCCCCTTTGCTGATGAAATGATCTGGCTATGTGCACTCCACGCTCTTTCTTTCTCTATGTTTATAAGTAACTTCTACCTTTAGAACATTCTCATTTCCTGCCTAATACAGTCCCATCAGGTATTCATTAGACGCCTACTAAATGGGAAGGGTTAGGGGAGAGAGGAAGAACCAGGTGTAAGTCAGAAATACTGCACGCTGTTTGGATCTCTGCAAACCTCACCATTGTAGGAAACTGATTACAACCAACAGCACTTCCCAGGAGAAGCAGGTAAAGTGACCACTGCACGTAAGTGCTCTGAGGGAGCAGACACTGATACCACTCCATGATAACCAGTAGGAGGTAGGGAAGCTGACCTTCCAGGGCATAACCTGGAAGTGAAAGAAAACCCACCATCTACCCGGGCTCCGGGGCGGCATTCACAGTTGATTGCTTAATGGCCTGTGAGCTGGGAAATGGGAAATGACACTATGGCAGTGCAGTCAGCAGACCTGGAAATTAGAAAGGCCTCTGAGCAAAGTCAACTCGACCAGACAAGTGGGAATCAGAAACATCCTATTTTTACAGATGTTGTCACCACCGTGGCATGCACACAGCACAGCCCGTCCCAAGGCTGGGTCCAACAGTTCCCGAAAATTTATTCACATTTTATTTAACGTGGTTGTGGTACGGGAGACTGGGCTCAAGGCCACACACATGCTAATGCCCTAGCCTCATGTATACATTTAAAACGTGTGCATTTAATCATTCCACAAAATATACCAACTTTTATTAGTAGTATTTAAATTGTGTGATTTTTTAAAAAAGTTTTATCAAGTTGATTATTACTTAATGTGTACAAAAAGAAGGAAAGCCAACGTAAGCTATTGCTTGTCAGTAAGTCTATAAATTTAAAGGTTAAGGAATTCAAACGGACAGAAAGCAAAGCCATTTGGGGAAATGATGTCACCTTAGTAGCCAACAAACTGAAAGTAAAGTAGGACACTGTGTCTAACATCCTGCTTGCATCTAGCTCCCCTAAATTCCAGCCCAGGGTTTCTGAGAGGGAAACTGCTCCCTCGTATGTGGAAAAATAGATTATCCTTAGAGCCACCAGATTTGTTTCTCCCAGCAGCCACAGCGCTACCTCAACTGCTTTAATTAACATCACCTTCCAGTGTTAACAATGGCCACTGCTGGGAAGATGGCTGCTCCGTAGACACCACCCTGTTAAAGGCATCCTTTTTCCCACCTCAACATTCGGAGACAAGCTCTCTTTCACGGGACAGTGTCAGTTTCAACAGGGAACAGGGTAGCTAATACACAGAAAACCTCACGGTTCCTGAGGCATCAGCACATGAAGAAAAGGAGACAACAGGTTTTATTTAAAAAAAAAAAAATCAGAGCTCCAGTAAACTAGGTGTGTTGGTCCCTGATTACTCGGAAGGCTGAGGCAGGAGGATTAGTTGAGGCCAGAAAGTCAAGGCCAACCTGGGCAACATACTAAGGAATTCTGTCTCAAATAAGCTGGTACCTTTCCCTGGCTGCCAGCCTTCCTCGCGGTAGACCTGCACATATGCCTCTGGGATTCTCTCACAGCCTGGTGACTCAAGCCTCTGAAGTGAGTCCTTACTGAGGTGTAAAGGTTATTTACAAGAAGTGGCTTCTCCCAGGAGGATTTCTGCTTGAACAAGTGGTAGTTTCAAGCCAACTCTGGAATCTGACGGGGAAAACACATTGTCCTCTTATGGCTAAGGAAATGAGTGAGAAGATGAGAAACAATAAGGAAGACAGGATGCAGCAGCCTTACCCTATTAAGTAAATGCTTTATGACTACAGGACCCAAGGAAATGCCTCGGTGAAACTTCTGAAAACTTAGAGCATTCTTTGCTTCAGAGGATGGTTAGAAGGGTTTCCCAGAATCCACTGGCAAAGGTGACGCGAAATGGTAAAGTCACAACGAACCTTGCATCCAGTCTACTTCCCCTACATTTCCTCATTTAATGCGACAGGAAGCCACACCCATTTAAGAGATGTGGACAGAGACACCTAAGTTTCCTGATTGAAGAGCTCTGGTGTGGTCTTTATTCTACCACATCGGCAGCGATCCCACACCTGGAGTTTTAGACCCTGATGAACCAACCACCTCGCTCTACTAACACAGGAACTGACATCTACGACAGACGGCGGACATGGAAATGACACCTGGTCAAAGGATGGCCTACGCAGGCACAAAGTCCTTAATCTCCTAGACAATTTGCTGGCTAATCTTTTGTCGTCTTGGCACAAGCTAGAGCTATCTGGAAAAAAGAACAGCCAGTTGGAAAAATGCTCCCAGCTGGGCTGTGGGCAAGGCTGTGGGGCATTTTCTTGATCCATGGTTGATGTGGGATGGCTCAGTTCACTGTGGTGGTGCCACCCTTGGGCTGGTGGTCCTGGGTCCTGTAAGAAAGCAGGAGAGGCAAGCCAGTAGGCAGTGTCCCTCCGGGCTTCGGCTTCAGCCCTTGCCTCCAGGTTCCTGCTCTGATTCCCTTAATGATGAACTGTGATGTAGAGGAGTAAGCCAAACAAACTCTTTCCCTCTCCAAGTTGCTCAATGCCATCAAGTTTCATCACAGTGACAGGGTGAGGTGGAACAATGCTGTCAGGCAAAAATAATACCTCTTAGCACATTATATTGGAATAAATTGTTCTTTGTGTGAGAATTTAAACAGCATTAAGAGTGAACGCCATTGCTGGAGAGTGGGCACAGCATCGTTCTCCTAACTCAGGGAGTTTTACACTCAGTTCCGTCCAGCAAGGAAGTCTGGCAGCGTGGCAGCGTGGCAGCTACCACCCAGCCCCTCCTTCCCACCCTGGTGACTTCTCTGGGCATCAGATTCCTCTGGTAAAACATGAGGAAACAATAGCGTCTCATAGAGGTCTCGGGACGACAGCCGCTGCAGGGTAAACTGAGTCAGTGTATGAGGTGCGCGCTGCTTAGACTCCAGTTGATAGCACTTGCGACTGCAGTCAGCCAAAATCTGACTCCACGCTGAATTGTCAACACAAGCACATATTTTCAAGTTAAGACGTTGCTTCTAAAGACAATTCTTTCAGAAACAATCTAACTATTTTGGCAGAAATAAATGTAGTCAACATATTTTTAGAGGCTGCTTCCAAGTTTTTTTTTTTAAATGTGTTAGAATGCCCCACAAAAATATTTTAAGTGAAAATGTTGCTCAAACATTTTGAAACTGTAACGATTACAAACCGCCTACATGAAAGAAAGGGCTAAATGAAAGACAAAAGTGATTTTAAAAACTGGCAAAAATCAGGCTGGGTTGTTGATCAAAAAAACAAAAACAAAAAACCCTACTAAAAATAAAGTGCCGAGATGGAACTGAAGGCCACTTCAGGAAAATCCCTCATTTTTGTTCAAACATTAAAAAAAAAAAAAAGTTTCTTTGGAAGAAGAAATAGAGGATGTCAGGCTTTTATAGCTTCTCCATCATGTTTAAAATGTAGAACACTTAAAAGCTGACAGGGATCCAAATTTTGCGATTACATTTTTATTAATTAAATAACTATAATAAGTCAAAAATCAATAAACACAATTGCATTAAAAAGAGAGAAAAAGGGGCCTGGAGAGATGGCTCAGACTGCTCTTCCCAAGGTCCTGAGTTCAATTCCCAGCAACCACACGGTGGCTCATAACCATCTGTAATGAGATCTGGTGCCTCTTCTGGCCTGCAGGCATACATGCAGGCAGAATACTGTATAAGTAATAAATAAATAAATCTTAAAAAGAGAGAGAGAAAAAATGGTTCAGAAAGAAACAAATTACTCAATTATACACTAGATGATCTTTAGCTTCAGGATGCAGAGTTCAACCTATCACAGGACAGAAGAAAACACATCCTGTATTTCTAGAAGTCTTAGTATGAATCCTGTAGCTGAAACATAGAGAAAAATTATGAATAAATTATTTCAGCGTGACTAGATGTTACTGTGTTCCTTTCACATGTTGAGATGGCTCTGAGTTTTTCAAACTTCAAATATAAAAGTTAATATAAAATGACTCATCTTTTTATTTATGCAGAGATTGCCAATATCTCCACGAGAGCCACGCTGGTAATTTTTAGCCCTTGACTCACTGAGGTCTGTACCTCTGACTAGCAATTCGGCACACGGGTATTATTTTCACTAGTTAATACATCTGGCTTGTGGGAAGGAAGTTCAACCTCACCACCACCCAGAAGCCTGAGTGTCCAGGGATGTAGCCTGGTCCCTGCCATTTGCTGCAAACAGCAGGCTGTAACCTGCGGAAAAGGCGGGTTCTACTTAACTCAGTGTCTTGTTTTAATCCAACCTACAACACACAGTGAGTGTCCGAGAACACAAGAAAGGGAAAGAAATCACTAAAGATGAGAAAGTGTACATTTACACACAAAATTTTACAGAAATGCAGAGCTAGGGAAGGCGTGTGCAGGACAAGGAGGGTTGTACCAAGTAGAGTAGCTTGGACATGTAGGTGAGCGGAGCAGTCTGTTTAATCTTCCAGAGCCTCACCTAGAACCGCTTTGCAGGCACTCTCTGACAATGAATGCTGTGGGGAGGCCTAGCATATGGTCGGGCCCAAAAATAGTATTATGGTTAAAAGAAGAACCATGATCTGCTCAAAAGAACATAAAATTACAGAAATGATAATGGCTAAGTCATACTACTTTCTTTCTTGATGGCTCTAAGAACTCTGACCTCCTGACACACTCCCTCCAACAAACACAGATACAGACACACAGGCATGCACACACATGCACAACTGTATTCTCTGTCCTGACCACTGTAATCTACTATAGAGCTCTGTCTTAATTTACTACTTTGGAATCACTGAGAATGACATACATGTACCCATATTTTCAAAAATCTTCCCAGATTATCCTTACACATGACTAGGTTAGAGAACCCCTGGTCTATATTAGAGAAACCAACTGTCTTGCTGGCCTTCACTTAACAAGACTGGGATGAAGCAGCATTTGTGAAATTGAAGAAAGAAGAATGTGTTGTGAGAAGGGCTAAGGGTGAAGGTAGAGGCCATGCACAGTGTATAGGACACACAAGTGTGCACGGCAGGTACCATTACAGGACACACATGTGAGGATACACAAACGAGTGTGCACAGCAGGTGCAATTACAGGACACACATGTGAGGAAACACAAACGAGTGTGCACAGCAGGTGCAATTACAGAACACATGAGTGTGCACAGCAGAGCGCCCCTTAAAAAGCAGACACAAAGACAAGCTCCACCAGGAAGGCCTGTGCTTTGCCGCTGGTGCTCACCACCCCGCCCCTCACGATGCTCCTACAGCATCAGCCCTCGCCCTCACCTCCCTGGCAGTTTTCTTCAGTGATTTTGCTTTAAGCTGGAGAGCGGCACTCTCCCCGTTGCCCAGGACGAAGTACAGCGGCTACTCACCGACACAATCCCACCACCAACAAGCACATGAGTTCCGGCCAGCTCCACCTCTGTGCCGGGCTGGCTTACTGCTCCTATGCCAAGCAGTCCACATCCCTACTGGGCATAGTGGACTATTCCCAGAATTTCTGAGCTCAAGCACAGCCCCTGTCCGAGCTGAGTAAGTAGCTGGGGCTGTGGATTAGCAACCAAGCTCAGGCAGACATTGACAATGAGATGTACCCAGACTCCATGCCACTGTCTACGCCAGCTGGTCACACTGTTCCACCCTAGAACACATTTAACTACTATGACTGTTCTTCATTCTGTATGAGGACCACCTGTTCTGCCTATTTCACACAATTCCTGGGGTGATCGCCAGCACAACACAATATTTTCCAATCTCAAAGCATCATACAAAACTAATACCTGCCCACCTCCGTTCCAGCTCACCCACTTGTCCCAGGACGTGTGTGTGTTTGCGTTGTCAGTGTGAAGAAGAGCCTTAGCCAGGAGTAGCTCTCAACATATTATTGCAAGGGTTTAAAGGAGAAGACAGGCTGGGCATCTGCACTGAGAATGACCAATGTCACAAGACCAGGGGAGTTCAGATCAGGTGAAGAGGAGCTCACAGAACTGCACCCCATTCTCCTTCAAAGTCCTCAAGGACACACACAACAGGGAGTAAAGCATGAACCAAGCGAGACAGATATGAAGACTAACTTGAGGCAGACAAACAGTGGTTGTGTGGCTATTTCTGAAGGAAAAAGGAGTATTAATGAAGGATCTGGGACCTGTCACCTATAGCCAATCACCCATGAAAAGCAAAGGGTCCACTGTAACCCTGAGTTCTACAGACAGTTCTAATCAGACATGCTTAGGCATGACACGAGAAAACACCTCTAAGGATACAGGAAGAATGACCCCAGACAAATAGCTAAGCTGCGGGCTGTGACTCTTTCTATATCACAAAATAAATAGTCTTTATCTGGACTGAGAGAGATGAAACGTCAGCTTACTCAGATAAAATGGTGACTGGCTCATTGTGCTTTGACCAAGAAGGTGCTATGCTTAGTTACACACCACTGTGGCACGATCACTTAACGAGGCTAATTGACAGGCCTGTGACATTTTCCCGTGGATTTCCAATGAAACTTTTAAAAACTTATTTGACATAACAGATCACAAAAACCTGGGCATGAAGATAACAACAACAACAACAAAGGCTTACTTAAAGAAACAGGTTTTGATGATTACCAATGATGAAAAACAACAACAAAAAGACACATATATCTCACTGGAAGCCAGACGATGAGGGAAATAAACCTAAGACACTAAACCGAGCTACACTCAATAAGACAGGGCAGCTGGTTTGCTTTCTTAGGCCAGACCTAAACAGGCAATGCCACCATTGAACGTTTCTTTTCACATGCAACCACTGTGAAACATAACCAGAACTTCCTCAAGCAGAACACTGGCAAGGTCTGTGGCACACATAAACAGGACCTCAGTCACCGAGGTCACCGAGGTCAGCGAGGTCAGCGATGACTGAGCACAGCAAACCAGCAATCTCTTCTGAGCGCTGTGCGAGGATGTACACCAGGGACACAATGCTGCCCATGAGCACAGCAAACCAGCAATCTCTTCTGAGCGCTGTGCGAGGATCTACACCAGGGACACAATGCTGCCCATGAACACAGCAAACCAGCAATCTCTTCTGAGCGCTGGGCGAGGATCTACACCAGGGACACAATGCTGCCCATGAAGTCGGCGTCACAAATGCCACCTGCATCCAGATCTTTTCTGGGTAAAAGACAATGTGAGGAAAAACTCAGAGGAAAAAAACAACACCCGGATTTAGTAACACGGAAGTCATTTAGGTAATGCACTTCCAGAGAAGTAAATTATACTGATCCAATTACATTTGAAAGACAAGTCATCTGTCCAAAGGTAAACATCAATGCCAGGGGAAAGGATCTCCGCTTCCTGGCAGCCTGAGTCACATCCCAGGCCCAATGACATGCTGCCCCGACAATTTCTAGTGTCAAGCAGGGGCCATGGGATTTGGGCAAGTTAATATGTGCCTCCGCCCTCAACACACAGGACAACTGAAAGCAATTATGTGAATACTCTGTGCATGAAAACTGATAGAGGACTGGAGTTTGGCCTCTTGGACTATGGAACAGAAAGTCGTAATGTGTAGAGAACTGTACTTTGTCCCGCATTGTCCTGTCGCTACTTATTCCTTTCTAAGTAACTTTGTATTTTAATTAAAAAATAGTAACTGAATGCACTTGGGGATTTCACAGTGTACACATGTAGAACTGGCAATAATCAAATGGGCGTTTGGGAGCAATCTATTATCTCAGACACTTATCTTGGTGTGTGTTGGGAACCTCAAAATCCTCTATGAGATCTACACGAAGATATTCAACTGTCCTGTTTTTCTGATTAACTTTTACCTACCACAGGGCTAAGTTTCTGTGGACTATTCCAAAAAAAAAAAAAAAAAAAAAGCAAGAGCCATAAGAAATTAAAGCTAAGCACTCTGTTAAAGCAGTGCTTTTCCAAGTTCTGCAACAATAAAACATATTACACTACTGAAACTCAAGTGAGGACGACAGGCTAAGCACAAAAGATACAGTTACAGTGTCCACATGAGAAAACTCTTTAACTGGGTCACAGGCTAATACGAAGATGGCATTTTAGGAAGACAAACGACGCCACCTGGGTCTGCTGTGAGAAGGTGGCTCGTTCGTGGACGCTTGTTTCACTTACCCCATTCCCAGGTGAGCCCTTGGGAGCTGAGGACAGACTAGCACAGAAGGAATGGCATCTCCTCTGTGTAAACTGAAGCCGGTGTGTTGCATGAGGGTGAACTCTCTCGGTGCTGTACTGTTCTTGGACACTGCCACAGCTTTTTGAAAGGTTCCCCACAAACACACTGTTTTCAAGGGATTTCTCTGTGCCACAGAGAACGGAACTTAAGCTGGCTGCCTTTTGGAAAAGAGAAGCATCGTTTTTTCTCTGGAATGTTCCCTGTTTTGTGCTGACATCATCCGGATGTCTTTCCCTCTCTGTGCAAGGCGGCCGGCTATCTTCTGAAACTGTCTTGTCCCGGGCACTAACTTGTACTTCGGAGCCTCTGCTCTCAACAGAGGGGAGCGTTGCTCGGTAAGAGCAGCTGTCCCCGGCACTGGGCAGAGGTTTCTGTTCCCAGAGGTCTGCTGCAGCTGTCTCGGGCTGCACATCATCTTCCCGTGTGGGGCTTGCATCGGGGTCCTCTGGCACCAGTCCTCTGGATGACACAGCTGGCTGTCCCCCGGCAGGCTGACCACCGCCCTTCTCGCCCTCTCTCCCGCTGCTTCGCCGCACGGGCTCAGTGTCACCCACAACTTTCTGGCACGGTTTTCTTCTGAAATACTTTCTTCCGGGAGAGTGTTTTTCAGGACTCAGGGGACTTTTGGCAGGGTCGAAATACTGCTCTTCCTTCTCAGCCCGCACACAGCCGCAGACATTCCCCATTTGATCCGCAGGCACTCACGGCTCCACAAACTCACTCATTTCAAAATCCGGGGCTTCCAGGACCGGTTCCATCAAGTCCCAAGACTCCACTCTGACCGGTAATTCCTAGCAGACTGTGCGACCATCCTCTTCAGCCTGAAGCCATGTTGCTTGTGAGAAAATCACTTGCAAGAAATGCTGTGGCACCGGGCCAGGCAGCCTCTGTGTCTTATTAGGCACTGTGGCTTGTTCCTGGCCACCCGTCCTCTCAGGCAAACATGACCGCTCACGGTCAAATCAGACACCAGTGAGCTTCCGAGGCCAACCCTGAGGTTCCCCACGGAGACTATGACCCGCACATTAACACGGTGCCTTCTGAAAGGCACACACACACTACCGACGTTTGCACTAACCTCTGAAGCTAAGCAAACAGAAGGTAAACACAGCCAACAGACTTATCAACAAAGCACTCTTCAAGTTCAGCCTCAAAGTGCCTTTCAAACTCAAGTTCGGGAGCCTGAACCATCAACCGATTTTAGGGTTTACACATAAATCCAGTGAAAAGCTTTAGGAGTCTCTAATGTTAAGATGAATTTAGAAAAAAAGGCAGAAAAATACGATTCAACAATTGGATGAAGGGGAGATAAATACTAAATGCCAAAAATAATTTAAGCATCTCTAATGCCAGTCTTATGGCATGAAATGCTATTCAAATAATAAATCTCTATGTTATCTGCTCACTAGAATTGTCACATGACCAAGTGAATAAATGGAGTGATTTAAAGGCAGAACACGACACAAGGGCAGTGCCTGCACATTCCATTACATACATCACGGCAGTTAAACTTTACACGCTGTAATTGCACTTGGGTTAAATATTAAACAGCTTTAGCAGAGTCATGATGGAAAATTAAGAAGTCAGTATGGAGACTGATACTCCGAGCTGTGCATATTTCTAACAGTGAGTCATAGACACAGTGCAAAGGAAATCAGTGTTAACACACGAGATTGATATACAAGCCACAGTGAGTTGGAAAGCTGATAACTGCCTTTCCAAAGGTAGCCCTCCACCAATCAGAAAGGAATGCATTTTCCTGAGGAGGGATGGCCAGCCAAGTGGTCAGGCTGACACCGATGCTGCCGATGTCTGTGACATATCTGTATTGTAGGGGTTTTCTTAACTATTTTAAAAGAAAATTAAACATTATCCAGTGACATAGCTTAGATGAAAGCTAGAAAAAAAACAGTCTCAGGTTTGTTTGTTGTTAAGTTTTCAATGTCTTCAAAGGCAATGGAACATCTTTTAAATGGTAGAATGGCTGCTATTTGTACTGACAGGGAGGAGAAGCAAGCCCTCATTGGCACTCCCCTCCACCCTTCCCTCTGGCCCTGCCAAACTAAGCAACTGGCCATGGTTAGGTCACATGCACAGTTCCCTTCCAGAAATGGCTCAGCTTCTGCATCTGCCTGGTAACTGGTCCCTTTTACAGCCCTCCTCTCTGACACCCTTCCACGCCCAGCACGGCCCCTAAACTTTTCTTCATACACTTCGATTTGTATTTCTGTTGTTCGTAGATGTGTCACCCTTGACTACAGCCAACTTAAAACTAATACTTTAACAGCTAGCACAGCATACCTCGTCATGGTCCAGCATACAGTGGTTTATGACATGAGACTATCAGGAATATAATTCCTACCTTCCGAATGCCAGACTGAAAATGGCTCCACTTTGTGATGCTCAACAGCAGCATTTTAAAATCCTACCACTTGTTCTTCCGAAAATGTTGCCTGATTTATGCAACAGATAGAAAAACAAAAGGCTGCACCTTTCTGAGTGAGGGTGACTGCCCCTCTTCTCTGTGGGCACAGGCAGAAGGAGTTACAACTTAGGATCAGCACACTAAGAAAAGCTTTAGTTCACTTACATTTCACCCGAACAACCATATTCAAACTTTCAATCCCTCCGCTCTAGTCCCAGATGCTGAGACACAAGCAGTACCATGGCTGACTGAACATGTAACTTCGTAATAGGCCTTTAACGCTTCTCAAATGCCGAGTCTATATGTGCTGCCTCTAACCCACGCTTACCCACATTCTTGTTCCTGCTGCAAGTAGCTGGGGAGCGTTTTCTCCAGTCTCTGGCGCCATTTCAGGCTGTTTACTATCCTTTTCCACTCCTGTTTTCCTTCCGTGGATCCACCAATTACTCTTCCTGTGGCTTTACCCATCCCTCTGAATATTTCTTTTCTGCTTCCCCAGCAAGACCTGCTCCTGCCCCAGTTATCATGGGCCCTTTCCAGGCCTCAACTCCACAGTCCTTTCCGTCGGTGTCCTTCCCGAGTCCTCTGAGGACCCCTCTCTCTCTGACAGAGCAGCAGCCACTTCTATGCTGATAATTCCCTGTTCCTCTGAGGCATCTCAGGTCTGCCCTACTCGGCAGAATGGCACCCAGAACAGCTCACAACCCACTCAAACCCATCCAGAAGGTCAACCGTCTTTCCCCTTACTGCCACCCTGATCTGACAGTATATTTTCTGGCATCTTAAGGAGTTTAGCCTGAGCCCTCTTCACCACTTTCTATATCCCGTGGCCAAGTTTCTTTCTTTCTTTCCAAAATGTCACCTCTTAGATACAATTTTTATCCCCCCACTTGGCCTACATCCCTCCCCTCTGAAATCATTTCAGTTTCATGGCCTTCTCCCCTTCACTGAGACCACCTCATTTCCAACTCTTTGGCACAGAATTATTGATTTAAAATTTTTATTACGTTTTATTTATTGGAGGGGATGCACATGCTGGCGTCCAATTGGGAAGTCAGGGGGCTACTTACTAAACCTCTGCCCAGTGCCGGGGACAGCTGCTCTTACCGAGCAATGCTCCCCTCTGTTGAGAGCAGAGGCTCCGAAGTACAAGTTAGTGCCTGGGACATGACAGTTTCAGAAGATAGCCAGCTGCCTTGCACAGAGAGGGAAAGACATCCGGATGATGTCAGCACAAAACAGGGAACATTCCAGAGAAAAAACGATGCTTCTCTTTTCCAAAAGGCAGTAAGGCATTTACTTACTTACTAAAGTCAATTCTTTCTACCACACAGGCTCCACGGTCTTCAGGTTTGTCAGCCTGAAGCCATCTCGCCAGCCCAGGCTTTACTTATTAAAACACAATCTCTTTTCTCTCTAGCTTAAAGTAGCCATTACAAGAAAGTAAAAGAGCCGAGAATGAAATTCTGTTCCCCTCCTCTGAAATTCTTCCAGCTGCTCCGCCCCCCCCCCCCCCAGTGAAGTCCACCTAAACCTCAGACACAACCCACCTGTATGATGAAGTAGCCGGCTCCCTCTAGGAAGGGGCCTGGGACTTTCCCATCTGGGGTCCATGTAGTTTCCACCCTAATTCAAAAAGTCCTGGATCTAACCCACTGAGGCCTAAGAGATACCAACTGGGCACTCTACATGAAAATAATTTCTGGATCATTTCTCCTTACAGTTCATACAATTCTGGTGACACGGTCTGGCTGTGTCCTACAGTCAAGTCCCACACGCCTTGGCTTAATGCTCAGGTCTCAGACCTTCTCAGGGTAGGGTCTTCTAGTAAGGATGACCCTGTGGCTGTGGACTCCTGTCTGAAGGTTAGCGAGTTGCTGGCTTGCCCCGACCTCATCAGCAGTCCTATAGGCAGGTGGTTAGCACTGTGTGTCCCTCTTGCACAGCTCCCCCAATACCCTACTGCGGGGACAGTCCACCGCCTAGCAGGTCCTGGGGCTTCCTAGCCGCCCTCCCCTCTAGACCCTTCCATATGACCTAGATCCTATTCCCAAACAAGCTCCTTCACTTCCCAGTATTACTTTAATACATTTTATTCCTCCTTAAAAAAAAAAAAAAAGATTTAATTTAAAATCCCTCTTCCTTTCTAAAGGTTGTGAGCTGCTTATTTCCTTCCTTCAAGACCTGACTACACAGGACTCTGTGGGTCTTACAAAATTTTGTGAGATTATGAGCAGTTAACAAAGTTCAGCATGTTATAAAGGGGAGTCACCAGAAGCCAAATGACAGGTTTCTTTAAAAATGTGTCTCCATCCTCAGAGTTACACAATGCACAGCTGGGTATGGAACCCATCTGGCTTGCCAGACACTTCTGCTGCCATCTAGTGCCAGGGAAGGAAATTCAATTTATTTACAAGAGGGATAAAATTACGTTAAAGAAGGAGTCGAGTCACGAAATCTTTAAATAGCTAAAACAAGTAATACTGCCCAAATCACAAAAGCCTCAAATCTACATTTAGCATATATACATATCTACATTTATCTCTGAACTCTTAAGATTACGACAGAAGGCCGTTAAAGTCAAATATAGCCACTCAGGGACAGCAAGAGACAAGACACCAGGCTCGCAGTGCTATTAGAAAGCATAGCGAAGGCACTTTTATGAAATAAATCTGAATTTTTTTTTCATTCAGAGGATGTAAAACACTTTCTCATAAACCACCTGAAAACTAGACGCAAAATATAAGAACAGCAATGAAGAAAAACTGAACTTACTTGAAAGTGCAGAATTATTGTCCAAATTAATCCCAAAGTCAGCTTAGGATTTCCATCAGTTATGTCATCATTCCTAATATTCACTAACTTCACCTGTTTTACGGATGAAAGAAAGATAAACAGTGTTTATTATGAACTAGGCACAAGCTCTTTTTACCTGTAAAAGAAATGCTAAATCACACAAAGAAGGCAAAGATCACGAAATACCGTGTATCCTTCCCTTCCCTGGGCTAGATAATAATCTTCTCTCCAAACACAAAAACTGAGTATCACTGTGGTTTTCTCTTCTAGAACAAGTACTGAAAGTATCCACTTGTCAAAAATACATGATGAGGCCAGGATAAATGTTTATGATCTTAAAATTAGGGACAACTTTCTATTGATGTTAGCTTATTTTGCCCTTGTAATCAAGCAGAAAATGGTCTGAACCATAAACTAATTTTAACAGCTTGTACATCTATAACAGAATATTTTTTAAACAATATTTTCTATAATCTGCATTTAAATCACCAAGCATCTAGAAACTATGCAATGCTCAGGCCTGATGCTAAGGATTCATAAACGTAATGATCTCCAACATTCATTTCTTATATGAAATTAGGAACATGAATCAAAGGCCAAGACTTCTATGTCATTATGCTGAACACTTTGCTTCCTTATCTAAGGGGGTACAATGGAGCAAGGGAGCTTCTTTTCCACCCTTGTCCCTTCTGTCATTTGAGAATACAGGCTGCCCTGGCCAGATCCCAAGTGCTATTATCTTGATCTTCAATTTCCGGCCTCTAGAACCACAAGGAATGAATTCCATTCTCTATGAATTACACAGCACCAGTTATTCTGTGGTGGCTGCCCAAAGCAGACCCAGCCAGTGACCTACCTACAACAAAGAGAAGACTGTTGGACCACGGTAAGTACACACACTGCTAGCACTGCTCCTAGAAGCAGGGTGTAAACTATGGAGATAGTCTAAGTCTAATACACACAGTGCGAAGAGTCAGTGTCACCTCACTGCTGCCATGAGGCTCCATAGGCTTCTTGACACCCTGTTGCTACTCAAATGTCTCTACCTGCCGAGGCAGAGGCATTCCCGTTCCACCAGGGAGACCCGGCCCTGCTTATTCAAGGGGAAATAGGCGCTTACCGTTCTTAACAATGAACTAATATGAACTTCCTTTTCTCAGCAACAGGAGTTCCAAAACACTGTTAAATATTTGCCTCAGCAACAATGCACAATAGTCACACTCCCTGACACATTCCTAGGCAGACTTATTTAACCACTTATGTTGGAGTTTGAAAAATATCATACCTGCCGTCTTTTCAAGTAGTCAAGTGCAATCTGTACATTCTGTAGCCTGTGAAAGCGCATCCGGCCCTTCTCCCTGGGCTAAGGATAGAAAATTGAAGGAGTAAAAACACTACAGCTTGTAACACCAGTGACCATCCTAAATATATCTTCTGCTCATCTTAATATTTTTTAACTATCTGTTGGGCAGGCCCAACATTTTTTAAAGGTTTTTTAACTTTTATCTATTATCTGGGACTGAATTTTGAGTATGAGAGGCTTTTCCTAAATATATTCTAAACATAAGCTTTCTCCCAGATGCTTCACTTAAACAAAAGGAAAGCTATAGACCACTGGCCCCTGTGATGTTCACTAACAGAGCAATCCTGGCCAACCAGTGCTTAGCAAATTCTCCAATTTACCTTCTCAATATGCACTATCAGCAAGGCATTTTTTCTAATTGTACTTATGGATTTATAAAAATGAGGTAAAATAACATGCAATTAGTATATTGGAAAAAAAAACACTAACGGGAAAGACAGGTTTATTCAGCTGTCAAACGGAGAGGAAAACGCAGCTTACACTATGCAGTGCTTTTCCTCTGTATTTTATTCCAGCCTTTGCACACGGCTGGGTGTGACACGGGTGGAAAGGGCTGTGCGCTTCTGTGCTGCACTGCATGGGACAGGTGGATGCGACTATTCCCCAGTCTCGGGAAAAGTATCAAGTCAGTCATTTTCTCTACTACCATTTTCCTTAGGGCACATTAGCAGAAAGGGAAAAAGGAACAGAGCTGAAAAAAATGCTTAAAAGAAATACAAACAATGTGGATGAAATTTTTCACATGAAACAGTCTAAGAGTAAAAAAGGCAGAAGAAGCTTGCTCCTTCCCTTCTTAAATGCAAGGTGTTGACATCCAGGTCACCATGATAAAAGACAGCAGAGCATAAAAGGGAAAAATAATTTAGTACAAGGATAGAAACGATGCTGAAAATTCACCAGCTGGATCTAGAAAAGCATGATTTCCAAGGCAATCAGGGAAGTGGGATGCAGATGACCAAAGAAGCTCATCTCTCTCTGCAAAGGCGGCTGACCTCGGTCAGCTAAGGGCCAGTTCAGTTAGACCACCATAAGGAATCTATGGGATACAAGACTTAAAATCTTGTCCCCTCTGCACCCCACAGATTAAAAAAAAAAATAGCCACTTATGCCAATGGGTATGAGTTAAAGGAAACTGTCAGCACTAAATAAAAATCTTCCTGTGCCTCCCCCTTCCCACAAAAAGGAGCAATGAGTTGTCATGACTGAAATATCAATCTCAGAAGGGAATGAATGCATAAAAACTACTAGTTATCAGGACTCTAAGTTTATGCAGAGTGTAAAAAACTGTAAAGCAGTAGGGCACAGTGATGCATAAATACGTCAGTTATTTCAGCTCTGAAGATAAACTTAAAGAGAAAATGATCCTGCGTCCACCCTGCTCGGGTTGGGTTCCTGCCTCTTCTCTGGAGGAGCCGGTGAGTTCCTGGCCTGTGAGGTTAGCACTGCACACACCGCCTGCTAGGTTAGTGAGTTACGGGGCACACCTACCCCCTTGTCCTCATCCTGCACATCCTCATGCTGCTCACACTCGCATGCTGCTGTTGCACTCACCAACCGTAAGGTCTTCAAAAAGTCTCGCTCCCTTGGCTAATGGATATAACAGACAGAAGACAGGACAGCAAGGATACACACAGACGGGAATGAAAAGAAGAGCATGAGCGGGACGCAATGAGGGAGAACCGAGAACGGAGGACGGGAGTAATGAGCACACGGAAGGAGACGACACCGGGGGCAGCCCAGCTCTCAGAAAGTCTACTTCCTTGCTACGCCTGAGCCTTCCCAAGTTTGGTTATACTGTGCATCTGACTTATCTTGGGCAAAACCAAAACAACCCAATGGTTAAAAAAAGGAAAAAGAAAAAAGAAAAATAATAGGTTAACTATGGAACCTATCACAAGAGCAAAGGCGTCTTCAAGTCCACATTCACATCACATGAAGCTGGGATGCGGGAGCGACCGACCAGAACGCACTCTTTTCTTCTGGCTGAGCTCACAGTTTGAAGAGTAAATGCCAGAAAAATCAGAAGTCTATGCTGCAAACGCCCTGGCCACGTGTGTACACAACTATTTGCTCAGCAAAATGAATTAGGAAGCCTCAAACTTACCAAGGTGTCTCCAGAAAGAACCTCCAGAAGGGAGATCAGGTTGTGGCCATCCCTCAAGTCTTCGTAGAGATCATTCACGTGCTTCCGAACCTACACAGAGAGAGGGGCAGTCTTTAGTCCTGGACTCGGCATTAACCACGGCAGGGCTACCAACAGAAACGCCACATGCGTTCACCTATGCACCTGTTTTCATTTCTGTTCTAATTTAAATTGAAAACCTTAAAAAAAAAAAAAGCTGATTTTTCGGGGTAACAATTCATAAAGATGACAAGAATTACTAACTTTTTACCATCTCAAACCAAGTATTATCCTGGACTAATGTATGGTAGGGTCACAGTTTTTGAATATAATATCCTGGCTTTACTCGTGACCCCTGACAAAGCCAGTGCCACCTTAACAGTGAGTTGTACCCCTACCTCCAGCTGGTCCTCAAAGAATCAGCCCCTGACAGATCAAGAGGCCCTCTGTGAAAACCCACAGACGAGAGCTGGGGTAACAGTCCACGGAATTCCATGCTCTAAATGTACAGCGTCCCGTGAACCTCTACGTATTTCAAATAATTTCAAAATGAAAGCACAGGTTAGGAGGTTGTGACCCAAATCTTTTCCACAGCTTCCTTTCTGTGGCAGAGAATCTAAATAACGCTGGCATGAAAGTGGCATTTGGCCTGTGGCGGCTTCTTCTATTCCCCCACCTGGCCAGAGGTTGTGATTTCAAAACTAAAGGCAGCCAAGACTCTGGGAAGAGCCTGGGTAGTCTGTTCCACGGGGACAGTTCGGTAGAAACCTACCCATTACAAGACCTGTGCTACACATACAAAAGCCAAGACAGGCCAAGAAGATGGCCACTCCACAGAAGCAGACGCATTTCCAGATTTTCCACCTTTTTGCAATTCTGGGATGTATTGCTTTGGGCTGTTCACAGAAAAGGAACCAAAGAGGAGATCTAGAACAGTGGTTCTCAACTTGTTGGTCGTGACCCCTTTTCAGAGGGGTCACATATCAGATATTTCCATGATTTATAACAGTAGCACAGTTACAGAAATGCAGAAATAATGAAATCATTTTACAGTTGAGGGTTACCCCTCCAGCTCAAGGAACTGTGCTAAACAGTCACAACACGAGGAATGCTGGGAACCAGTGCTCTAGAACCAGAACCCCACCTCCTTTGCCCATGGCCCGATCCCTGCACCTGTCCACCTCTGCGGTAAATTCTCCAAGTTCTTAGTGTGAATCCCACTGCACTTCTGAATGTGAATGGAAAAGACAGCACAAAATAATAAAACGGCACAAGAGTGTGGCCAGACTCTGTCCAAGAAAGCCTCATGACAAACCAAAGCAAACCTTGAATTTGATAAGTCTTTACTCCAAAAACAGGAGTTTAAAGCCATTTATTGCATTACCTTAGTTGAGCAGACATGCACACACACTTGTGGGTGTGTTTGTGTGTGTGTATGATAGACGTGCATGCATGTGTTCGTTCGCGTGTATGTGTGTTTGTGCGTCCGTGCTTCTGTGTGCTTCTGTGGGTGTGCATACATGCGTGTGCGTGTCTACTATAATCTCCATGTTTTGTTTGTTGTACAGTAATCAAACCCAGGGCCTTATATGCCTGGCAAGGTATCAATCACCAACCACACTCCTACCCCACTACAACTTATTTTATTAGCATTAGGAAACGTATGTGATTAATCAAAATTTCCCTTAGGAGTGTCATATTAAATGTACTTGTTTCTATGCCTAGGGTTTGGGACTTTTTGCCGGTCACGGGTCTTTGAGAACTCACAAGTACAGACACAGACAAGACGTAGGGCCAAAGGCTCCACCTCTCAGTCGGTGCTGGACATGGCAGAAGAGAACTTTTAACCAGTTCTCTGTCTTTTCAAATTGGAGTTTTAGTTTGATCTCCCAATTCCCACATGGTGTCATGGACTATACCACAGCAAAAGAAAGTTTTCAAGTATTTTCTCTTTGGCAGAAAACTGTGATTTGAAGATAATTTTAGGTAATACTCATTTATAAACTCTGTAATTACCCAAAACAGTTACAAGAGCGTTACTGTTCTGTTAGTATATTTACCTCAGGATAGCTTTAACTGACAATTCAGAGATGAACCACATGTCAAGGAACTTTTCAGGAACATACATGCTATATACACAACATATACATGATTTACACACATCACTATATCCCCCACACACTCTTCAAGGACCTTTTTGGGAACACAGATGTCACATACATGACACACACAGGCACAGCCCCTGGTGTGATGAAATCAGTACTGTAATTATGTGTACACGAGAGCCCTATAAGGATTCTCGGTCTCTTTCTGAGCCCAGACTTGAACCTGTGAGGCCCCCTTGGCACTTGGCAGGCCACTGTGCATCTAAGCCTGCACATTTCTAAGTCCCCATGCCTCCAGTGGAGCCAGGGAGCAGGCTGACTCTGCAGGAGCCTGCCCAGGACCATGCAGAGAGCACAGTCACACAGTAACATCATGGAGCTCAGCCGGTTGCTTCATCTCTCAAAATAAATGAGTTTACTGCACAGCTCTGACATCCTCCCTGGCAGGACAGTGGTAAACAGTCCTGTGCTCAGGACGGGGTCTCCAGGAACAGTTACTCACTGTGCCAGGGTCCTGCTGAATCCCGCCAGACAGTGTCCTCCTACACTCCATTTCCTGTCGCTCTCCCTCCAGCACTGGTTTGGCTGGGGTGTGGTTTTGAGCACTTATCTCATAGAAGGGCAATTTCACAACTCGCCTTGCAAGTAGACTGCACCAAGCCCTCCTCACCAGAAAACTTCTCAGGATTAAATATCATTTCTCACCACTATATTTATACTACAATAAAAAAATTAAGTGTGCTTCAAAAGGAAAATGCTGCATCACATAAAACTGAACTAGAAAAAGAAATTAATTACAAAGGAAAACAAGAATCTGGAACCTGTATTTTAATTTTGCTTCTCATTTTGACACCATGACCTTGAACGCAATGCCAAAGCTATCCAGGCCTTAGTTTGTCCGCTGGCAATATGAAGGTGTGGAAAGAGAAGCCTCCAGTTCAAACTAGAGAACAAAAATTCTATGGTCTCAAGACAGAATCACCATTTTTAAATTAATGAATTGCTAACTTAAAGGAAAAATGTATAGAACAGGAAGTTACTTTTGAGCCTGAAAGCATAATTTTCTTAAAAAAATTTGAAGAGAGAAAAAAAAAATCAGAGTAACTTCTGTGACACTGCAAATGGTGGCTGCTACACATTACTTCCTGTAACTCTCCAATCTGATGGTCCAAAGAAATACAGTATAAACTCTGCTCCCTGACTCTGAGATGGAGGACGGAGGCCAGGGTAGAGCCTCGTATGTGTGGGTTCTGGGTTAGAGATCTGCACACAGAACAGAGGTGGCCTCACTCCCATAGACCTGCACACAGAACAGAGGCGGCCTCACTCCCATGCAACCCAACCCAAGAACCCTGCACACAGAACAGAGGCGGCCTTACTCCCATGCAACCCAAACTAAGAACGAATTTCATTGTTGTTATCAATAATGGTGGCAGGAGAGAATAGATCGTTGAATCTTCTGAATCCACAGGTCCACTGTAGGGTTAAGTTATACGACCCGAGTTACAGAGGTACAGCAAGGCACCGCTTTCTGTGTTTCACACAATCTTCCAAAACTCTCCAGTGCGTGCTTGTGTTCTCTTTCCCCCTGACCCCCACTCTCATTGTTTGAGACAGGGTCTCACTATGTAGCTCTGGCTGTCCTGGAACTCACTCTGTAGACCAGGCTAGCCTTGAGCTCACATAGACCTGCCTGTCTGCCTTCCAAGCGCTGGGAATAAAGGTGGTGTGTGCTACCATGGACCGCTGGGTTCTGAACATGTGTGTGCCGCTTGGCATCTATCACGTACTCACGGGGGGTGCTGATCTTGTTCTCGAGAGACTATCCTACTGAAGGAAATAAGTGGACAGAAAAGCAGTAAATGGGAAGAGAAAAACTACGCAAGGTGCTGGTGGTGACCTAGGAATGTACAGGGGTAGATATGCCAGACCTGTGTCGCCCACATGGGGCTTAGCTGATAAAAAGGTACAAATGGAAAACAAAGCTGGCAGTCCTTAAACTTCTACCTGAGCTAAAACTCAAATCCAACCTTGGAGAGAAGGATCTTCACACGCCTGCTTATTCGGTATTCAAAACTGTCTTTCTTGAAAGTTTGACACCATATTAGTTCATGTTAATCTAGGAAAACTAGACAAGAGCTTTGAATCTTATAAATGTCAACACTGTTGTGGCTGGGACAAATACCTGAGAGAAACAGTTTGGAAGATCTAAGAGTCACTGTTACTTGTGTTCTCAGAGGCTGCAGTCCGCCGCAGCACGGAGGGTGTGGCTAAGCTGAGCGGGTAACCTGACCGAAGGCAGGCAGCAGCAGGAGAACTCCCATGTATGGAGGGAAGCTATGGGTGGGCTGCGGCTGGCTGGAATGGGCTGCCGGCAACCAGCTGGTCTTTCCTCTTTTGTCTTTAGAACTGCACCCATGGATACACCCAGAGGCGCACTCGACTAAGATCCTAGGTCTAGCTCAATCCAGGCACCTGAGCATCAGTATTAATTTTCTAGCATGAGCGTGGCTGCAGTTCGGTACACCCAGCACACCCTGGACACCACCACAGGCGAAGAGAAGACAACCCAAACATGGAGAGATGCACATAAGAGTGCTGTCTCCTGGAGTCTACACTCGGAGGTGACGGACAGAGAACATGCTAAGGAGTTAGGGAGCCCCACACCGTTGTGGCTCTATGAACTCCTCTTAGCAAAGAAGATGGCAGACTGTTTGGTCCAGAGGAGCAAGAGGGAAGGACGAGGAAGAGATGTTCAAAACTGTGCAGCAGGTACCAAGGAAAGGAAGCAGCTGCCCATTCAAAGAAACGTGAGGTGAATTTACAGCAGGGAGAGGACCAGGAGACCAGGCCACTTCATGCATTATGCTTTAAGAAGCTCTGAGGGCCATTAAGCAGAATTAGGGAGCCAGGAAACACACAGGGGCACTGAGCTGAGGCCAGTTAGTAGGAGGCAGAATCATCTCAGCCTCCCTTTATTTAAGTCCTGAAAGCAGGACATGGAATTAGGAGGTAACAGTACCCTTCCTTCTTCCCGATTCAACCAGAGAGAAGAGACCGGCCACAGGAGACTTCCACGCCTTCCTGTAGATGGTAACTAGAGGATGCTACAAGAACTTGCTCTAGTAACTACCCTCCGTCTGCCACCTATTTGCTGCTCCTGAGGTCCCCCATGACCCTCCGTGATTCACGTTTGTCCTGTTACTTTAAGAATTCACTGATCTTGGCTGAATATGCTAAACAAGCCTGAATCAAAGCTTCTCCTCTGGAGCTGCTCACTTCCCAAGTCTGTTCTCTCTCTCATCTGTGAAATGTGCTAACACATTTCGCTTACTCTTCTTACTCTTCTGTTACAATGGTGGGCTCCAACAAAGAACCCGAGAGCTACTCTTCCCCACAGCGCTTCTTGTTAGTGTCCTGTAAACTGTGTGATGTTCGGTGAAACCGAATCACAAAAGGCCCACTCAGTCTGCAGAGAAGAGGGCCCTCAGGAAACAGTAAACTAGAAAGGACGTTCAGTCAGGGAGGCTGGACAAAGCGTGCACATCCCAGCAGCAACGGCCAGCCAGATAAAGGACTCACAGTCTTCTCTTGAAGGACACAGGGCTCTCAAGCACAATCGGGATCTCTTAAAGGCATAACTGATAAAGAGAGCCTGTCCCAAGAGCGCTTCGCTACCTTGCACTAACTAGCAAAAAGGAGGAGCCAGTCTGCTTTACTGAAAACTATCAATCAAAATGCTTTGATTCCTTTTTTAGCTCACATAAGTACATGAAAAATAGGCCGCCAAGTTCTCCTAGGGCAGCTCCTTTGAAGCCTTTTCAAAAAAAAAAAAAAAAATTAAGTACTAATATTGTTATCTGGATTATCAATAAAAAAAACCTGATCCTTTAAAAATACACAGAAAGGCTTAAAATATTCTCAGGATGTTACCAGAGTTGTTTTGTGAATTACAAATTACTGTTATTTCTTCAAGGATTGTGAAAGAATAGTGTTAAACCCCTGATTTTACCTGTTATTATGAATTCTAAGTTGATATATTTAGGTACTATAAAAACATATCCCCATTTGTTGTTATGCAATCAATACTGGCAATGGGACAATGGGAACAGCATCATAATGGACTCAGTTCTTTGGGGGAAAGAGTTTCTTTTTCAGACTTTCAAGTGTAGTATCAACTAACCAAACGAAAGTTTTCTCTCTCACCACAAGGTGGAACTGTAGCAGTTAAAACACTGACAACACTAAGACTCAAGGGAATTTTAGTCTTGGTTTTATAGGGAACATATACATGTCAAGAAAAATCTTTCAATAGTTTCATTGAAGTTTTAGAAAATGTAAAAAAAGGAGTCTTTTTTTAAATCAAGTAACTTCTGAACCAGGTTAGGAAGTTTTCTGTAATTATGTGAACTTTTATTTGACTCTCATTCTGTTTTGGATTGGGTTAGAGTTGTTCTCTCTCTCTCTCTCTCTCTCTCTTTCTTTTCATATACAGGGAAACTGACAAAAGTCTATTTTGCATGAGTCTTCCCCTCAGCCTATGTGTCTTTCATGTCCTACATAGCTATGTGGACCACGGTGTTGAGAAATTACAACGGAAAGGGAAAAATAAACTCGGAAACCAGCATGCTGGGCAGACTCGTGTCTCTCCTGGTCTCGGTACACCTTCTCTGGTGTTAACGTTTACTGTGGGTATAGTGTGTGCTGCACACTTCCATGTCAAACACTGCTTCACAGAGACAGGGAGTGGGCAGGAGGAGGGGGCGGGGCAACAGCTAAACAAGAGCTATCATGCCATCCTCACGGAAAACAAGTAGAGGAGATTTTAGGGAAGAATGTGCAGTATTCTGTCACTGAGGATCGCATGCGGCCATATTTGGTGGGAGGATTAGGGTCTCACCTTGTAAATATTTTCTGAAGCATCTTCCTAGCACCGTCTCCTATAAATGTCTTTAAAATTGCTTATGTCAAATCACCACCCTGCGTGCTACCGTGTCAAGATCAGATCTAGAAAACCACTTAAGGGATAGATGAGGAATCAATGACTGGCATATTTTTGTCACTTCATTCACACTTTTCCTTACAATACAGACCCTAGAAAGAAAAGGCTGAAGAAGGCGGAGTCATGCTCATTTAAAACTCTTGATAACTAAATAAGCTATCTGATGAAACATTTTGATATAGAAGAAATCCTGTGAGGAGCGGGGAGAGGGCTGCAAGAACCGTTGACCTGGGCTGCACCTGTATCCTAGAAAGCACCCCTGGGAGGTAAGTGAGGCAGCACTTGCCTGTGATCCCAGCAAGCAGGAGGCTCAACCGCTAGGGTCACAGAAGGAAGAGCAGCCTGAGCTATACCGTGACAAACTCCCCAGACGAGGAGGGGAAGCATAATGACACTAGTGTATCATAATCCTGCAGAAACTTTTAACACAGAAACTTTTAAACAGACCCCTTTGCAGTTTCAAATACTAGCTCTTCCTGAATTTTTCTGGAAACAGAACCAGTAAGTTTTACAGTAAAGATCACGTTAAAGGGAAAGAATTTAAATTACTTTCAGTTAAAATATACTCATGGCCAAAATTTGAAACCAGATTGTAAAATATGAATCTCTTTGATAAATTCCCACTACATGACTCTGTAGTAATAATAAGTCAACTTCACGAGTCAGATCAGAATTGATTATTAGAAATTAGAGATGAGCTGAAGGCAAGTACACTCGGCTCCATCTGTTGAAATAGGCAGCTGGGAGATAGGCAAGTGTCAGTTAACACGGTCACCGCTCAGGGCAAGGGCACATCACCAGCCTGCCCTTGCTCTTTCCAGCTCCTTATCAGAGCTTCAGAGAAACCTGGCTGGCACCAACGTAGGACAACGCAGAGGAGAAAGCATGGCTGTGCAGGGCACGATGGCATGGTAGGGGAATCCAGTCCAAAAACTCCAGGCAACTGCTGAGTAGACACTAGAAAGGAAAATCTCGGAAGACGGACTCTCTTTACATTCCTAACAAGCTATTCTACAAACAAAATGGATACAAATCAACTTTGTGATCACAGCACAGGAAAGGAACACAGAGAAGCACGGATAGGGACTCAAGCAATGCAGAGCCCGACAGAGTGCCGCGCCTGGCGCCTGCCTGAACACTGCTTAGCTGAGTCACCCCTAGGAGCTTTGTCAAGTGACAAAGGACATGAATGTCTACCTGAAATGGATCCTTGCCACGAAACAATCTTCTCTCTCTCTCTGGCGTCACAGAACTAGTATGACGTCACAGGGAGAAGTAAAGGAGTAAAGGAAAAATCTCTTTACTACAGTGCAGGCCCAGCTCTGGCTAATGCCCAAAGTGGAGCTGGCCATGAATAGAAGATTTCAGTAACTTACACACGCCTTAGGCTTATGCTCTCCTCATACACTTTCAAGTGTGACTCTTTCAGGTCTCAGGCCCAGTTTACACTTAACAATTTAAACAGGAGGCTCAAAGCCTGGCCATTCAGGTAAACATGGTAAATTAGTTGCTGGAGGAGGATTTGCAAAAGGAGATATGACATGAAAGAGGAAAAGAGATCGGTGGGTTATAAAAACACAACTTTTTTTTCAAAAATTCAAGAGTGATATCAAATATCTTGTGTGCTCATTTTAAAACAAACTAACAAAACCTGTGATCTATTATTACACAGCTGTTTATAGTGTGAGCTAAGCTATCCTCTCAGGGTACAAAACCCACCTTTTCCTGAGCCCTCAGGAGGCGGCTTTACTGCCTAGACAATGTAGACAATGTAGAATGTGGATGCTCGGGTCAGGCTTCACACAAACCGGGAGCCATTAGCTGGGATGACTGTAAAATAACGCAGGCTCCAGACTCGGGAGGAAGGCTGACGGGCACAGAGCACGCAGATGCTGCAAAGTCCTGAGGAGTACACGCATTGCTACAGGGACACTTCCTGGTCCCTTTCATCCACACAATGGGTCATAGCACGAGAGGTGACTTCATCTCCTTCTTTTTATCTTCAAATCTCAAGTTTCAAGTCTGAGTACCACCACTGACAGCCTCCTTGGTGTTTCTAGGTGAAGGGAACATTTCCCTCAGTCCTTACAAATATCAACTAAGAACAGCTGGTTACATCTTCTTATTAAACCCGTTAAGTAACCGGGGTCAGGACAACTGGTACAGAGAGATGAACACGAGGACTATTTTTAAGACACACCCAGATAACAAGATCCCAGGGCTTCTGCCACACCTCCAATGTTTCAGTGGCCTCTTCTTGCTGTCAATTCCCCCCACCCCCATCACACACACAAACACAGACAGCAACCCAGAAACTCAGTTCTGTGATTTATATTTTCTAAAGCCATATTTGAGGAGATGACATTTGGAATTAGATATAAGAGGGTTAGAAAAGAATGTCTTGCTAAATAGCTACAGTCGTAAAGTAAAACTCCCAAAGCCTCCACTATTATGTGAGTATACCCAAGGTATTCTCTTCTATTTACCATGTATTCTGTTTCCACTTCTCCTCTGGCTATTCAAAAGTTACCTTCAATCACGTTCTCTATCACGCTCTTCCGTACTACCACATTCCTTGGCTGAGGCCCTTTATCATCATTTTCCTTTTAGAACAGTTTTATGTTCACAATTAATAATAACAATAATAAAAAAGCAAGATCCTGGCCCAGGCCTCTCATAGAGTCTTTCAGAAACACAGTCGCAGAATGCTGGCTGAATAAATAAAACAACAGTCACCGGCACATTGCAATTAAGCTTGGCCATGCTCTCAGCTGTGCACCTTTGGGTGTCTGCTCAGCTGATATAGAAAAAGAGAAACCCCAGAAAGAGATGCATGACCTCCGCAAGGGTCTTCCCAGACACAGAAGCCCGAGGTTTGTGCCCAGAATCCATCATGGCACCTTGCATAGTGGATCTGTATAAATCCTGCTGAGTCACTAATTCCACAGACAGAAGTGTTCATCATTTCCTCTGCATTTCCTATTACCCATCTAAAGTATTTTAGCAAATGATGAGCAAAAGGGTCTTCAGAAAGGGGCTGGGGACAGAACTTAGCAGTAAAGGTGAACAGAATAGCTCGAAAGTAATTTTTTTTACAAATTATTTATGATGTATTATATATGTAATGACATATATTGCACATATTTTTATTTTTTTTATTTACTTTACATCTTTGTTGTAGCCCCATCCTCCCTCCTCCCTCCCAGACCTACCCTTTTTCCCTTCTCCCTTCCCCTTCCCCTTTCCTATCCAGCCTAGTTCATCAAGTTGCATTAGGACTCAACATGTACTCTTCCCCTGTGTCCTGGCTAGGCAGTCTCCCACCAGGGGAAAGTGATCAAAAAGATGGCAAGTAAGTCTGTGTCTGATGCAGTCCCCACTTCCCTTACTAAAGGACCCACATGAAGGCCATATGCTACATCTTTGTACAGGACAGAGGTCCAGTTCCTGCATGGTCCCTGGTTGATGCTTCAGTCTCAGCAAGCCCCTCTAAGGCCTAGTCGGTTGGCTCTGTCAGTCTACTTGTGGAGCTCCTGATAACTCCAGGTTCTTTTCTCTTTCCTCCCACTTTCCCACAAGACTCCCTACGCATCACCCAATGTTTGGCTGTGAGTCTTGGCATCTGTTTTGAGGTGCTGCACAGAGGAGAGCTCTGTCATGACACAAATTTTTAATGACGACAGGTTTTCTGATAGAAGCAATTCAGCAGAGAACATTCTTTTCAGCAATGATGCTGAGAGAATGACTCAATGAGGACCCACATTCAATAAGCTTTTCCTCAGAGTGAACTGAAACACACCATACATGCAGTAGCTAAAGTGACCTAATTACTAGATTAAATTACAGCAATACATTTTAGGCCAAGAAAAGACTATTTGTTTATGATACCATTTTGTTATTCCAGGCCGGCTTCATTCATACTCTTGATCCTCTTGCCTCATCATCCCAACTGCTGGGATTACGGGCAGGGATCACTATGATCAGACAGAAACTGCTTAGATACAACATGAAAAGCACATGCGGTAAAGAAAACTACATCATAACTATTTTTACCTCCAGTTATAGGCAAATACATGAGCAGGCATTTTATCAGAAAATGCAGACAAGCGGATAATAAGCACATGAAGCCATGTTTAGCATCATCAGTCCTTACAGAAATATGAATCAAAAGCACACAGGGAGAGCTAAAGTAAGGAGAGGGCAAATGAGAATGCAGACTGACTGGATCCTCACACCAGGCTAATGGAAACATAAAATACTACAGCCACTCTGGGAAACATTTAGCAGCTACTTAACTTGTTACATTAGATATACAATATGACCCAGCAATCATACTCTTAGGAATGGAAACATAGTCACATAATGAGGTACACACTTACGTTCACAGTAGCAAATTAGGACCATAAAAAGTAACACCAAATGTCTGTCCAATATTAACAGGTAAAGTGTATCCCATCTATGGTTGGGTTACCACTTACAAACAAAAGGGAACAGTGAATTATAACATGGTTGACTATCAAAAGTACTGTTGCTTGAGAGAAGTCAGATACAAAATGTACATTATTCTATGAACTGGCTAGTTTTATGTCAATTTGACACAAGCTAGAGTTATCTGAGGAGGGAGCCTCGATTGAGATAATGATTGGAGGACTACAGGCAAACTGTTAGGAACCAGGTGCCCTTCAGCAACTCAGCACCAACTGGTACATCACCAGCCACCAAATGGGACACGCATATCCTTTAAAAACCATCACAGCCTGCTCTCTCTCTGTGTCTTTCTCTATATACGTCTCTCTTTCTCTTGTGCTCTCTCTCTGTCTCTTGTCCTCCACTCTGAAGCAGTCTTTCACTCCTCCTCCCCAGGATCTGTTGCTTGGTGTGATTTCTGAGGCATTCCCTGTCCCTGGTCTGTCAATGTGCTCTAACACAAGCCTATAGGGCATTTTCTTAACAAATGATTGATGGGGGCGGGGTCGGCCTATTGTGGCATCCCTGGGCTGGTGGTCCTGGGTTCTAAAAAAAAAAAAAGTAGGGTGAGCAAGCCAGGAGAAGCAAGCCAGTAGGCAGCCCCCTCCATGGCCTCTGATCAGCTCCTGCCTCCAGGCTCCTGCCCTGCTTGAGCTCTTCTCCTGACCTCCTTTAATGGTGAACTCTAATGTTAGAAGCCAAATGACGCCCCACAAGTTGTTTTGGTGTTTCAGCACAGCAACAGTCATAACATTAGATTTGGTCAAAATATCCAGGAAAGGCAAATCTAAAAAGAAAGTAAGGATGAATGTCGGTGATTGTTGGAGCTGAAGCCAGGTAAACCGGGTTGAGTCTGGGCTTAGAGGCCAATCTCTCCCTGTCCCCCCTCCCCCGAAACACACCTACACACACTCAGAGATAGGGTTCCTCTGTGTAGTCCTAGCTATCTTGGAACTAGCTATGTAGACCAAACCAGCCTCAAACTCACAGATCCACCTACATCTGCCTTCCTAGTGATGGGATTAAAGGCTTGCACACCACACCCAGCTCTGTATGTATGTGTGTGCACCGTGTGAATGCTTGGTGCCCATGGAAGCTTAAAGAGTGTCCGATCTGACGGAGGCAAGTCCTCAAATAAAGTTTCCCCGTTCCCTGAGTGAAGATGACAAAAAGTAACCAACACGCCAGGTCTTGACTAAAAGATGATTATCGCAGAAATAAAACTTGGCAGCAAATCAATGTACTGAGCTGGCATGTGCAGAGAGCACTATGAAATAAACCGAAGAGGAAAGCCTGGTCGGGGAGACAGCTGGGCATCACATTCTCACAGGAAAGAAAGGCCTCCTTCACAATGAATTGTGGGAAACAGACTGTGAACCCCGCCTCACTACAGAGGCACATGTACACAAGACTTTGCGCTAAATCTAATAAAAACCTTATCCCAAGCAGAGAGAGGGGTTAGGCATGCAGTTTGTCCAGGTACGAAGCTTGCCTGGCACGTGCAAGCTCTAAAACCTAGGACTATACACGGGAAAAAAAACAAAAAGGACGGAAGTCAGAAAACTCACTTTATGAAAAGGCAGATAGCAAAGTTTGGGGTTGAGAGCAAAACAGTACGACAACACATAATGATTTGCTGGGATTTATTTACAAACACTGTATGTTAGATTTTATACAGTTTTCATGCATCCTAAAATATTTTTTATTTTGTTTTCAATTGTTTAAAAATCTAAAAACTATTCACTGTCCAAGAACCATATCAGAAAAGAGGTTGTGGCTGCCTTTGGTCCACAGCCTACAGCATTCGGACCCCTATCCAAAAAGCCTGAGGTTGAAAAAACAGATAGCATATTCATTATTATCAGCTCTTAATTCCAGTAAAGCAAATAAATGTTCCCATTGTTTGTTACTGCTACAGCAAATTAAGAGTGAAAAAGACGACCTTTGCACAGAATAACAAAGAGAACAAAATCTTCATTTCATGTGTGTGTACATAGCCACACAGATCTCCATGTATATAAGCATATACATTCTTTGTAGAAACACAGAATACTTTTTTGTTTTCTTGTTTGTTTGTTTTATTTTGTTCTTCAACACAGGTTTCTCTGTGTAGCCTTGGCTGTCCTGGACTCTCTTTGTAGAACAGACTGGCCTCAAACTCACAGAGATCCGCCTGTCTCTGCCCCACCCCGCCGCTGTGCCCGGACAAACACTGCCCCGAGTGCTGGGATTACAGGCGTGCGCCACCACGCCCAGCAACTGAAGAATACTTAAGCACTGTCTATGAGTATGGGAAAACACTGTCAAGTGTGAACAAGTCAACAGCTCCACAGGGAGGGAGGGAGGGAAGAAAGGAGGGAGGGAGGCAGAAGGTCAGGAGACCGCACAGGGTTAGCTGAGATCACCATTTGAGAACTTTCCCAGTGCTCTGCCTACATGTTTGATTTTCCTTCAACCTTAATTTCAAATGAACATGAAAACCAAGAAAGAAAAATCTCAGAAAAATAAAAATAAAAAAAAAACTTATCCCATGTAGAGATTCTGTCTCAAAAAATAAATAAAATAACCAGACTGGAAGAACAACAAAATAAACACATGTAGGTTTATCAGGAAACATCAAAAAATAGATGTCAATGCTAAACTACAGGTCAGACATAGCTGTATTTCCAACAAGGAGAAGTGACAAATGGCTGAGGCGACAGATAAACAGTCAATTTGATCACTGTGGACATGTCCTGCGGTGTCACAATGTACCCCTACTATGTGCCAATAAAAGACATGAGTATAGTTTTAAGGTTAAAAAAATAACTTGTAACTAAAACAAGGACAAAAACCTCTTTTTTAATTAAATTTTTATTTTTTTATATTAATTACTGTTTATTCACTTTGTACCCCAGCTATAGCCACCTCCCTCATTCCCTCCCAATCCTACCCTCCCTCCCTCATCTCCTCCCATGCCCCTCTCCAAGTCCACTGATAGGGGAGGTCCTCCTCTCCTTCCATCTGACCCTAGTCTATCGGGTCTCATCAGGACTGGCTGAACTGTCCTCCTCTGTGGCCTGGCAAGGCTGCTCCCCCATCAGGGGGCTGTGATCAAAGAGCCAGCCACTGAGTTTATGTCAGAGACAGCCCCTGTTCCCCTTACTAGGATACCCACTTGGATACTGAGCTGTCATGGGCTACATCTGTGCAGGGGTCCTAGGTTTATATCCATGAATGGTCTTTGATTGGAGTATCAGTCTCAGAAAAGATCCCTAGGCCCAGATATTTTGGTTCTGTTGCTCTCCTTGTGGAGCTCCTGTCTTCTCCAGGTCCCACTATCTCCCCCTTCTTTCGAAAGATTCCTTGCACTCTGCCCAAAGTTTGGTTAATAGTCTCAGCATCTGCTTTGATACACCGAGTCTTTCAGAGGACCTCTGTGGTAGGCTCCTGTCCTGTTTCAAGTTTGCTCCTTCTTCCAATGTCCATCCCATTTGCCTTTCTGAGCGAGGATTGATCATCTTACCCAGGGTCCTCCTTCTTGTTTATCTTCTTTAGGTGTACAGATTTTAGTATGTTTATCCTATATTATAGGTCTAGTATCTACTTATAAGTGAGTATATACCATGACTAAGGATGTTGAGCATTTCTTTAAGGGTTTCTCTGCCTTTCGATGTTCCTCTACAGAGAATTTCTGTTTAGCTCTGTACCCCATTTTTTAATTGGATTACTTGATTTGTTGCTTTTTAACTTCTTGAGTTCTTTATATATTGTGGATATTAGACCTCTGTCATATATAGGGTTGGTGAAGATCCTTTCCCAGTCTTTGGCTGTCATTTTGTTCTGACAACAATGTCCTTTGCTTTACAGAAGCTTTTTAGTTTCATGAGGTCCCATTTATTGCTTGTTGCTCTTAGAGCCTGTGCTGTTGGTGTTCTGTTCAAGAAGTTGTCTCCTGTGCCAATAAGTACTAGGCTCTTCCCCACTTCTTCTTCTAACGGATTTAGTGTGTTTGGTTTTATGTTGAGGTCTTTGATCCACTTGGACTTTAGTTTTGTGCAGGATCTATTAAATATGGATCTATTTGCTTTTGTATATTAAAGACAAAGGGCTGAGAAAGAAATTAGGGAAACAACACCCTTCACAATAGCCACTAATAACATAAAGTACCTTGGTGTGACTAACCAAGCAAATGAAAGACCTGTTCGAAAAAAGCTTCAAGTCTCTGAAGAAAGAAATTGAAGAAGGTATCAGAAGATGGAAAGATCTCCCAAGCTCATGGATCAGCAGGATTAACATAGTGAAAATGGCCATCCTGCCAAAAGCAATCTACAGATTCAATGCAATTCTTATCAAAATACAAACACAATTCTTTACAGACCTTGAAAGAACAATTCTCAACTTCATACGGAAAAACAAAAAACCCAGAATTGCCAAAACGATTCTGTATAGCAACGGATCGTCTGGAGGCATCTCCATTCCTGATCTCAAGCTTTACTACAGAGCAATAGTAATAAAAACTGCATGATATTGGCATAGAAGCAGAATGGTCGATCAATGGAACCAAAGAGAAGACCCAGAAATAAACCCACACATCTACAGATACTTGATTTTTTTACAAAGAAGCCAAAACCATACAAAGGAAAAAACACAGCATCTTCAACAAATGATGGGTCTAACTGGATGTCTACATGCAGGACAGAACCCTTAACTGACAAGAAAAGGAGCGAGGAGTAGCTTCCTCAAATACTGAAGAACTACCATATAGATTTTCTATCTTTAAAGTGATGTGGCCCAAGGGGGGGGGGTAGAAAAGGCAAACTGTAAACAGTGAAGGAAAGAGCTCAGTTATAATTCAAGTAGAAAAGTAATGAACCATAAAAAGAGGCTGTGACAAAGCATGGAGACAATGACTGTCAGAATAACTAACAATCTGTAATTGAAGACGATAGTCACTTAAAAGTAATCACTTTAAAGCTCTCCCAAAGCATTTCCCAGAAGGATGTTAGTAGCTACTGTTAGACAATGTAAAACAGGCTTGAGAAACACTGGCTTCAACGGTTTGTCTTACCAAAGAACTTTCAGTCTTTCACATGCTAATATGTAACATAAATCTTTCAACTGGAAAATGTTTCTCTCCGATTTGTTTTGTCTATGGAAACCTTTTTATCTCCTTCAGGTCCCCTCCCCCACCTGGCTCTTTCATGATTTTGGAAGTGTCACTCACTTATGCTCATTTGATTTTGTCAATTCTGGAGAAAAAAAATCAGCAATAAGGTATTCATCAGAAATTAAATTTAAGACAGGGAGGTTTGAAATCCAATGGAATTACCTAGAAGAAATACTGAATTATTATATACAGTACTCAGGAAAATCAAAATGTGGGCAAACAGTTTAAATTTATGTAAAACACAGATGTTTTCAGAAACAAAACAAAATCTGATTTATATAAAATCAGATGTTTTCTGATAAACTACTGCAAATTATTAATACTCATTAACTCAGACAACAGGCCAATGGGAATCATTTCTAGCCTTAGAGCACACAGTGACACCTTTCTGGTATACATGTATTTAAATTTAAAAAGTAAACTGTGCACACCACTCAAGAATTCAGAAGGCTGTGATGTTTTCAGAGCTTTAACACACCACACTTGTGTGTGTGTGTGGGGGGGGGGGAATAGATCTTTTTTTTAAGTAGATGGCGAGAACCCTAACTCATGTAAGAAATTCTGACTGCACCACATGCCACAGCCTCTGTTGGGCAGGAGGCCAGCACGGCCTGTGTGCTGTGGCCACTCTGGGCTGCTCCAGTGTGAAGTTTCTTTTGAGGCTAAGCTCAGCCATGATAGCGTGGCTGACACATCGTTATCCGGAGCATCTCACTGCAAACTGTCACTCTCATGTGATGGAGAAGCCGTGTTACCATAGGTAGCCATCCTAATTTAGAGTCCACCATTTGCAGTATCTAACCAAACCACCACAGCTGCACATTAGGAGCCAGGCCCTATCCAACATTTAAGGAATAGGACTGAAACCCATAAAAACAATGTAAAGATCACAGCTTCCATTTGCTATGAAAATAGACAGCCTAACGCTTTTGGAGAGATAAGCTGAACGGTCTACAGTTAAAGGGAACAGAACCGTTTATTTTACGTGCGCATATGTAAAACCTTACTATATACCAGACGCTGGGCTCAAAACTTGTATTATTTTAGATTTCCTTTATAACTCTAGTAAGAAGGCATTATTTTTTAATCTCTGTTTTACAGATGAGAAGATGACTGTCTGCAAAAGGCCCGAGGTCACACCACAAGAGTCCATGTCAGTGGTTCTCAACCGCCCCGACGCTGTGACCCTTTAATACAGTTCCTCATGTTGTGTCACTTCAGAACTGTAATTTTTCTACGGTCGTAAAGTGTAATGTAAATACCTGATGTGCAGGATATCTGATATGTGAGCCCTGTGAAAAGGTCTTTCAATACCCCCTCAGGTGGGTCATGACCCACAGGTTGAGAACCACTGTTCTAGAGCGCCCTGGGTCCAGAAACCGTGCTCATAACTACTCCACTCACTGAACCGCCTTCACTGGGTTACAGTGACAAGAGATGCTACACAGAGAACAGACTCCGGGGTCCATCAGGCAGAGCTGGCTATGGCCTGAAGCCTTCTAACCCACAGGGGCTTTGTCTTCTTGCAATGTCTCCAGGTCTAACCTCTGGTGGATATGCATTCCAGCAGGATGGCTAGAGCACTCCATATTCAGAGACCACGATGGATGAATTGGGTTCCCTTCACTGTTTACTGCCAGTTCTAAGACCATAGGTGAATTTAACAGGAACCCTCTGAAAGAAAGTCTCAGGAAGAGAGATACCTGCCCTGGACCCCTTCCAGGAGAGCCAATGCTAAGGAACAGACTAAGAAGTGCAGTGTGGCAAATGAAGCCTGAATTGTTTTAGAGGTAAGGAGATGGGACTGGCATTTTCTTTCTTTCTTTCTTTAATATTTACTTATTTTATGTATATGAGTACACTCTCTGCATAAGCACCTGCAGGCCAAAAGAGGGCATCAGATCCCATACAGATGGTTGTGAGCCACTCTGTGGTTGCTCGGAATTGAACTCAGGACCTCTAGAAGAGCAGACATTGCTCTTAACCACTAAGCCATCTCTCCAGCCCTAATTAGCATTTTCTAGAGGAACGGAAGAGACAGAAATATTTATTATGAAGACCATTTATCAACTTATACAATCTGCAAAGTCAACAGCTGTCTGCACCCTGGGATAGGAACCTTGTAGCCCCTCAGTGCAAGGATGGAGGATTCCTAGAGCGTCACAGTCCTTCAGCCCGTGGTGAAAGTTAAAGGTTGGGTCTATGTAAGGATGGAACAGCGGAGACGAAACGGATAGATAGACTCACCAGGGAGGACTGAATTCAGGCAAACCAAAGGAGGCACTCCTCTCCTCTCAGACCTCATTATATCTGGGCAAAAGACATATGGTCTTTTCTGTGGGCACTCTCTACATGTGGTACATACATACATACATACATACATACATACATACATGCAACCAAAATACTTAAAGGCAAAAAAAAAATAGATAAATCCAGGGGGAAAATAAGAAGAATGTGAGCACTGCAGTGTAGCGGGCCGTGGTCTCTCCCTTTTAAGAAGTCCCCTCAGATCTGAGAGCTGGCTCAGAGGGTAAGAGCTCGTGGTGTTCTTGCAGGAGACCCCAGCAGCCATGCTGGGTGGCTCACAGTCACCAGCTACAGAGGACGTATCACCTTTCGGCTTCTGCAAGCACCCACCACACATGCGTGCATGCAGTGTACACACACACACACACACACACACACACACACACACACACAATTTACAACTACTTTTTAAGAAGTAACACTCTCACAAACCCACCCATGTGTGTCTCTTAAGCTGACCCCAGATCCATTCAAGTTGCTAATGCATGACTTGCCCATGTTTTCTTCTCTACTATGTGGCTTCTTGTACCCAGGACTTAAGCTCTTAACATCTGTGTGTGACCACATGGGCTAGTCTGTAAACCCAGTATTAATTTTACTCACTGAAAGAAATGAAACCTGGGGTCTCTGAAACTGACTTATAAAAGCTTGCACTCACATATTAAAGACTACATATTTAGGAGCAAAACCTATAATGAATTTCATCATCATACTAAAAGTTTTTCTCTTTCAAACTATAAACAAGAATGCCCAGAGAAGTCTGCTTTAAAAGTACTCTTCAAACAAATATCTGCCAGTGTAATAGCCAATGGCCAACTGGAGTCAATTTCCACATGTGTAGAAAGATGAAATAATTTTCCTAGTTTCTGAAGCATCCCTTTTAAGTCAGTCCTCTTTTCTTTCTCTCTCTCTCTCTCTCTCTCTCTCTCTCTCTCTCTCTCTCTCTCTCTTTCTCTCTTTCTGATTTTTCAAGACAGGGTTTCTCTGTGTAGCCTTGGCTTCCTGGACTTGCTTTGTAGATCAGGCCGGCCTTGAACTCACAGGGATATCTGCTTCCCTGACTGCTGGGATTCCAGGCGTGATCATAAAGCAGAAACTTTCTCTGTCTTATACTGAGATCAGATGATGTTTAATTAAGTCCACCTTGCCGTTGGGACACCACTCCCTCACCTACTGACCAGCCATCCTCAAGCCTCTCTAATGTCTAGCTTTACTCTGCTTTGTCACATGTCTTCCTCCAACAACCCTTCTTATGCTGCTTTCTGAGGTCTCCTTGAGTCAGCAAGACAGCAAACCCTGACTAGGAAGAGCCTGGAAGTAGGCTTGTGTTTGATTGTATGGAAAGGAACATCCAGTCTTTGAAAGAAAGAAATCTCACTGCATCTGCAGGAGAACTGCGGAAAACCTACCAGACCTATCTATTCAGGATCAGAGACTTGGCAAGTAAGAAGAATTTGGTCTTGTAATCCTTTTTTGTAAATTCAGAAGCAATGAAAACAAAAGCAAAGCTCACTGGCAAGGGCAGACAAAGCAAGTGATCACGTGCGTAAACGAGGGAAACTCCTGGGACAGCTGGTCCTGCTGCCTTGACTTCCTTCCCTTCAGTACTCAGCTTCTCCCCTCCCCCTAGATTTATTCATTTTATTTTTACGCATGTGAGCGTTTTGCCTGCATGTACCCATGTGCACCACATGTGTGCAGAGCTCACAAAGATCAGAAGCTGGCTTGGATAGCCCTGCAACTAGAGTTACCGATGGTTTAAGTCACCGTGTGGGTGGTGACAGCCGAACCCAGGCCCTCTGCAAGTCCAACCACTGCTCTTAACCATTGAGCCAAGTCTTCAACCCCAAGGGTGTCCAGTTTCTAAGTTATTGAGGTTTGGACATAGGATTGTCCCAAAAGCACATGTGCTGAAGTCAGCAGTACTACTGAGAGTTGTATGGCTCTTGGGGACTATGTTCAGGCCACAAGGCTAAATAAATAGCCCATCAGGTGGTAGAGCCTGGCTGGAAGAGTCAGGTCGCTGTCTTTGAAGGGCTTATCTTGTCCCCAGCCCCACTTTCCCTTGTGTTGTAACCCCTCCCTTCTTCTCCATGATTGTCATGAAGGAAGCATCTTTCCTTCCCAGGCCCTCCCATCATGTTTCTGCCTTGCCACAAGCCTAAAAGCAATGGAATGAGCCAACCATAGGCTGAAATTTCCAAAGCAATGAGACCTTTTAAGATGATTTTCTCGGGAACTTTGTTACAGCAACAAAAAGGTGACTAGTGTGCAATGTACACACACACACACACACACACAGTGAAATGAGCCTTTTCAACTTTAAAAGAAGGAACTCATCCTGAACTGCCCTCCCAGCAGACTCTGTGCTCACTCCCAGCAAGCAAACCCTTGTATTCCCTGCTGTGATTTCTACATCATAAAGTGGATATAAGGGGGACTAGTTTGTTTTCACCCTCACTGATTAGGCGACAAGTTCTTTTCATGGTGAAAGGAAATCTGACATTATGCACTGTTACAATGAGACAGAAGTACCCCTGCCCTTGCTCAGCTTGGGGTCTAGCATTAAGAACACACTAAGTGTGCTCCAGCTCACCAACTGCAGAGTGCACACACTCCTGCTGCAGAGAGCCGAAGAACAAGCTTTGGGAACAATAATACCACTGATCAAAGTGTAATGTTTTTCCTCTCTGAAAATGTCTTAGTCATTACTTGTCTCTAGCTAAAACACTGACTTTCAAGAATGCTGTCTGGCTTCTCCCTGCATACTTTTATCTATATCTCTAAATTCTTGCCAAGTATATTGATTAAAGAAGAATGCAAACAGAAGTCATGGCCTCGCAGAGAAGCTCTTCAGGGTCAGAAGGGCCAGCCACCCCTCAGCTGTGACACATTCCAGCTAGGTCACGTCAAGCAGGTAACTCTCCTGTCTTCTCCGATGAGCCTCGGTTTCCTCACGGTAAGATGAAGAGGAAGTGGCCTGTCTACTGCACACTAACCAATGCAGTATCTGTCACGCGCCACGAGTGGTGGCAATAACGATACCAACGAACAGGAAATCAAGAAAAGTATTACCAACAAGAAGAAACTGAAATGTTTTGACTAAATTATGGAATAAGATATCGACGTTCATACTTTCAAGAGTAGTCCGCAAAGATTACACTCATCTAAATGTGTTCACCTCACCCTGACTGTCAAAAGGGAACGGGTACTTCCCCATCGTAAGATAATTTTAAGTTCAAAATATATTTTGTCGTAAGCTAATTTTCCATGCTAGAAACCTACAATAGGATCCAGAGCAGAGAAACAGGGCCAGACGTTTTCTGCCAGGAGGCAGCTTTTATTTGCTCAGGCACTGGCTCAGAGCACTCATATCCAAAGGCTGAGCCTGAGCACAGCAGGGCCTAACCCTGTATATACTTTTATCCCACTTTGTCCCCCTTGCAGGGCTTAGGTCTGTGACACTGAGGCCACAGGACCACATCAGACTGAGCATGCCCACAAAGATTAAGCCATTAGTCTTCTCTTTCTCCTAGGATGCCCTTGCCACAAACCTTCATTCCATACACCTCAGAAATATTCAGTGTCCCAAGTCTATACTTACACTGTTTTTTATTAAAGCGTGTTAAAGGGAAGTACTTAAGCGCAGTGTCAAGGGTGGACAGCATGCTGCCCTAGTATCAACCAGCGAACTGGAATAGAACCATTAAATATGACACCAATGTAAATTTACAGTCAGTCAAGAGTGTGGCTACAAAGATGAATTGCCATATATTTCCAAGTATTTAGAGGAAAATAGCTATGACATATATAACTTTTCTTCCAATGGTTCAAATTACTGTTTTTGATGAATACACACTGGGGCTAAAGAGATGGCCAAGTGGCTAAGTGTGCTGGCTGTTCTTGCAGAGGTCCCAAGTTCAATTCCCAGCACCTCCACAGAGGCTCACAACCATTTGCAACTGCAGTTCCAGGCGATGTGATGCCCTCTTCAGGTATCTGATGGCACTGCATGCAAACAGTACGTGTGCTGACATGCAGGTTCAGCATTCATGCACATGAGTGGCAGAGGACGTTCTTGCATGAGTGAACCTGGCTCTCCCTAGACACGATGGGAGATGAAAACGTACAGCCATTTGCCTGTCTCCCATGCAGTAGCTAAGCACATACTAACAAACAGGACACGGTCCAACATTGGAATCCAGGTGCTCTTCTCCAAAGAAGCCAGTAATTTATTTATCAGTACATTAAAACTTAGAAAAAATCACTATAACTAGCATCTTTCACATAATATGGCAGAATAAAGACAGTTTAACTCAGGGATTCAAAGCCTGTGGGCTGTGACCCCTTTGGAGGTCACACATATCAAGGTATCCTGCGTATCAGACATTTATATTAAAATTCTTAATGGTAGCAAAATTACAGTTATGGAGTACCAACAAAAGAACTTTATGGTTGGGGGTCACCACAACATGAGGAAGTGTATTAGAGGGCGCGGCATCAGGAAGGCCGAGAACCACTGAGTTAAGTGCTGGGTGCTGGTCCTATACAGGGAGACCACATCACCTGCACCGATGCAGGCTCCAGTCTTCTGAAAACTGTAACCCACAGGCCAACCCTCCCATCATCTACACTTCCTGGCTCAGTTCTACTTCCTGGTTAGATCCTCATGTGAAAGGAGCCATGCAGTCTCCAGGAACAGTTACAGTGCCTTGAGAATAAAGGGCTTCCCTCTTTCCCGTGCCCAGCAATTCCACACACCGTAGGCAGAGCTGAACACAGTGCCTTCATCTTCCCTGCTGTTCCTCGGATTACTAGACAGGAGCACAACAAGTGGACGTGCACGTGACCAGTAATGACAAGTAGTTAGGCACAACCTCTAGTTTACAAAAACACTGGTCATCCACACGTGCTGTAGATTATTTTTAGAAGAATCCCACAAATCTCCAAGTAACAGAGCAGAGTAGAGCCATGGTGTTTTCAGGAACAACCATTCTGAAACTCATGTTAGAATGCTGCAGCTTAAGTTATGCTAAAACATGGGTAAATGTTCCCATCCCACGATTCCCAAGTTAAACAATTAGAGCAGACAGGAATGCGCTGACAGGTTTTGTTCCTTAAGGTATCTGCGAGGATGATGAATCAGAAGGACGCACTCTCGACAGAACAGTCAGTGTGCATCAGGCAGAGCCATCCACACAGCGGGTGGAGGGGGCGGGGCGGACACCAGAGAGAGACAAGGAGGTGATGCTCTCCAGCAAGTACGTTTCGAGATATAATTTTAGTGTTGAGAAATATAAAAAAAAAATAAAGCTAAGAAAAATTACCGTGGTAGTTTGACTATAAATGGGCCCTAGAGGCTCATGTATTCGAATGCTTAGTCACCAGGGAGCGGAACTATCTGAAAGGATTAGAAAGATTAGGTGTGGCCCTACTGGAGGAAGGCTTTGAGGTTTCAAATCCCATGGCAGACCCTGTCTGACTTTGGTCTCCCTCGTCCCCAGCCCTCTTTGTTTGTCGATCAGGTGCTACTTCTCCAGCACCATTCCTGACCACTGCCTTGCTCTTGGCCACAGCAACAGACCATGCCTCTGAAACCGTAGGCAATCCCCTAAGTAAACGTTTTCTTTGGTCACGGTGTCTCTTCACAGCAACAGACTAAGACAGTTACTTTTTCCAGACGACACTTTATTTTTAAGTCCTCACCAACCATCTTAAGGAAAAAATGTTTCACACATGAATGCAATCCTAACAAATACTAGCGAAGTTCCACGCTGCTCACTTTCTCAGTATCATGAGTTGTCTGAAGCCTGAAGATGCCAGATCCTTTCTACTGCCTCATTTTTAAAGTCCACCCTTTCCCTTATCTCTTAAATAACACAGTTTGATTTTTATAAAATCTCTTCAAATAGTAGACTTTTCATTAATTTAAAGGAACTGAAGAAAAAGAAAGGGGGAAATTAGGAAAGAAATAAAGAAATTAAGGAAGGAAGGAAGAAAGGAAGGAAGAAGGAAAGAAGGAAGAAGGAAGGAAGGAAGAAGGAAGAAGGAAGGAAGGAGGAAGGAAGAAAGAAGGAAGGAGGGAGGAAGAAGGAAGGAAGGAAGGAAGGAAGGAAGGAAGGGAGGGAGGGAGGGAGGGAGGAAGGAAGATACAGGGCCCCACCCCCACCCCCCTTCACTATCACCCTGGGTGTATCCAACATTTCCAGTGAAAACACAGGAAAATAACAAAGGACAAGTTACCCAATATTAACACTTTTTCTAACCAAAATGCACACTTATTTTATAGTTCCCACTAACTGAGTTATGATCACACAGTCACCTAAACAGCATTCGTTCCAGGGACGGAAACAGGTTCACCACCCAGCACAGCATTCCTCTCATCAAACCTTGGGTGAAGCACAGACAAGGCGGTAGGGTAGAGACCAACTGCCCCTACTCAGCTGCCCGGAATGTTTGTGGGTATTTATTTTTCTTCACTGGAGGATAATGTGACTTTTTGACAAAAACAAAAGTGTGGCAGGGGCGAGCGTTGCTCTAATGGCTGGAGTTTGACGCCAGCAGCTTCCATGCATGCTCTCAGGACTCTGAGAACAGCCCAGCGTGAGCTGCTGCAAAACCGCTGCACAGGAGCCTAAGCTGCTGATGGTGGGAGTCGGCCAAGGCCACATTCCAGCTTCTACCTCCCTGATGTGACTCCACATTAAACAGGAGATACTTTTAATTTAATTTTGTTTTGTTTGTACGCTTGAGAGTGATCCCAAGGTCTTTTGTGTGCTCAGCAAGCACCCAACCATTGAACTAGACCCCAACCAAGAGTTAATCTAAAACTCTGACCTCTAACAGCCTCCACAAACTCCACATGCCTGCACCCACAGCGGCTAGACGGGCCTCAATTTACTGGCTCTATGTAAAATGTTGTTTGTATGGTGGCATGTAAAATACTTATTTTTCTCCGAGTTACTATGTATGTAATACATTTAAGACTTCAATCTTTGAGATTTTCGTTAAGTGGGTCTCAACTTTTAGTTCTTGTCCACACAACAAGTTCCCGGTCTCAACTAGAGCCAGTGACATGCTCTCTCTGAAAATGAGCACCAGAGTTTAACAGAGTGCTGCTGGGTAATGGAAGAGGAGGGGGCGACTCAGGTCATTCAGATATGTCTCTGACACTGAAATAATTTTGGTTGTTTGAAACAGGGTCTCACTATGTAGCCCGAGCTCACAATGTAGGTGAAGGTGGCCTAGAATTCACAGAGATCTGTCTGCCTCTGCCTCGTGAGTGGTGGGATGAAGGGTGAACCCCAGCACACCTGGCTAGCGTCCCTCTTCACAAGCTGCTGTCGCTGTTAGACTGTATTGACAGTTTAAATAGAAAAGCTCTTCCCCAGAGATTCTTACAAAAACAAGGGGAGAAAAGGTGGCGAACAGTTAGTTGGCTATAAAAATCACATGGGTTTCAGTAGAATTCAGCAACTCTCTAATGATAAGGAAAATTCTGTGTACGTTTCTAAAGAATGTCTACCAAATTCTCAAGGTGACACACAGCACATAAATAATATTGATCTAAGGGCCACAACTATTTCTCAGAGCGATACAGACACCATCCTCACGCACAAATAAAACTATTCCCAACTTCTTCTCACAATCCGCTGTCATTCTCACCCAACCACCACCTATCCAAAAGGGTGGGGTGGAGAGGAACAGTCCAGAACTGGAATCTTGAAAGAGAAACAATTCGTACCAGAATGCAGCTTGTCCTAGTCCAAACATGTAAGTGTATAGACTCCTTGAGCTACTGAGACTTTTTGAGTTCAATGATGTAAAAAGCCCTGACAAATGTCACGAGACAAGCTGCAGTCAGAAGACTTACCTTCCCACTCCACCGTCATGACCCACAAGCCACACACCAGACAGCACGGGTGCCTCAACTGTGTGTGCAGCTGCCATTTATTAGCAGTGTGTGGCATGCACAGCTCTGCCCGGTGCACTGGAGTGTGCAAAACAGCTCTAGCGTGAGGGGGAGCAACTCACCTTCATGAGATGCTGATTTATCCATTTTGTAAATGTTTTCTTCTGAACTTTATCCCGCTCATCTGAAAAGAAGAAAGAAGCATAAGGTTGGTATGGCCCAGGCACAGGAAGCTTCATGTCGTGTAGTTAAACAAAGATGGGGTGTTTGGAGGATATCCTCCGGTATGTTATTAAAGCTTCGCAGCTTTGAGCCACCTGTAAGGAAGCGCTGTGGGCTTTTAGGCAGCCCCACCTCTTCCAGTGTTTCATCTGCTGCCCAGCTGCTGTACCACCCACCCGCCACACAGCCATCACAAGTTGTCTCACATCAAGTTAACTGGAGAGACACTCAAAGCAATCCCACTCAAATCAGGACTAGGACTAGGTTCAATATATCTGTTCAATATAGTACTTGGAGTTCTAGCTAGAGCACTAAGACAACTGAAGACGATCAAGGGGATGCAAACTGGAAAAAAGTCCAAGTATTGTTATTTGCAGACGTTATGATATTATTGTGTCATGTTATGATGTCAATTCTACCAATTCATGAACACCATCTTCTGATATCTTTTTTGATTTCTTTCTTCAAAGAAAAGGAATTTCACCATACAGGTTTTTCACACTTTCTTGGTTAGAGTTACACCAAAATATTTTATATTATTTGAAGCTAGTATGAAAGGTGCTGTTTCCCCGATTTCTTTATCAGTGCATTTGTCATTTGTATATAAGAGAGTTCCTGGGTTGTTTTGTTTTTGTTGTGTTGTGTTTTGTTTCGTGTGTGTGTGTGTGTGTGTGTGTGTGTTAATCTTGTATCCAGCTACTTTGCTGAAAGTATTTATCAGCTGTAGGACTTCCCCAATGAAATTTTGAGTCACTTATGTATACTATTATACATAATATAATAACCTGCAAATAACCATTATTACAAAAGCACTCTATAGATTCAATGCAATCCCCATCAAAATTGCAACAAAATCTTTACAAACCTTGAAAGAATAATTTTTAACTTCACATGGGAAAAAAAAAAAAACAACAAACCAAAAACCCAGGATAGTTAAAACAATCCTGAACAATTAAAAAAAAAGCAAACAAACAAAAAACTGTTAGAGGTCCCACCATTCCTAATTTCAAGCTGTACTACAGAGCTATAGTAATAAGAAATGGGTAATATTGGCAAAAAACCAGACAATGATTAATGGAGTCAAATTGAAGAGCCAGATATAAGTCCACACAGATGGACACCTGATTTTTTATAAAGAAGCCAGAAATACACACCGGGAAGAAAACGCTATCTTCAACTAATGGTGTAGGTCAAGGTAGATGTCAGCATGCAAACAAGGCAAATAGATCCATACTTATTCCCCTGCACCAACTAAGGTCTAAGTGGATCAAAGCCCTCAACATAACGCCAGACACACTGAAGCTGACTGTAGAGAAAGTGGGGAATAACCCTGAATGCATGGGCTCTGGAAACAATTTCCTGAACAGAACACCGATAGTGCAGGTACTAACACCGACGATTGATTAATGGGACCGCAGGGAAGAGAAAAGTTTCTGTAAGGCAAAGAAGCACCACTGGAGACTAAGACAGAGCCAGAGCCCTGGGAACCATGATTCACAATGAAAGCACAGGAGGAAGCAAAGACTGAAGCTCACTGGGTGAGGTGCAACCTAGGCACGGTGCCGCCATCTTCTGATGATAACCCAAGACTCCTCCTAAGTCACGGGAATCGGGTGAGGGCCACCTTGGGCCAAGGAGAGCCTCAGGCAGAAGACCCTGAGCAGGAAAACAATCCAAGATCCTCAGCTTTCTTCCACCCTGCAGCTGGGCAAGGACTTCAGCCTGGGAAGACCCGGCGCTTTTACCACCATCCGCACACGTTATTTCAAAGGGGAGTTATTTTACAAGGGAGTGCGCCAGATTATACCATGTAATTTTCCAATTACAAGTCTCAGGGTGATTTTTCCTCGTTTTAGTCAGGAATGCTTAACCCTGAGATTTATATTTAGGGCACTGTTGCTATGACATCAACGGGACTCCCATCATTCCTGTGTATTAGCCAGTTGTTGGCTTTATACATTGCCCAGTTACTATTCCGAGTCAAGTTTTCTAGCATTCCAACAGTCAAAATCATCTTATTTACAATCCACTTTAAATGAAAACATATATCACATTCTCCTTATGAAATACAAAGTAGCTGAAAAATATACAAAAACACTGGGTGCAAACAATAATAGCATTTAAGAAAACAGTCACATATAGAGCAGTAACTATGGCCCACACTGTTTACAGTTTCCAGTAAAGCTCAAAGTTAAATGCACACACAGCGAACGTCGGTGCTACATGGAGACTTCTCCGGTGCACAAGCACAGGCAGCAACGTTCTCTCGGGCGGTGAACGAGACTCCCGGCACCCACAGCCCGTCAGCTCTCGCCATGCCAGCCAAAGCAGGTAGCACAGCTTTCCTTTCCCGGTTCCCAGTCAGGCGCGAGGCGCTCTGGGGTGACCGTACTAACCCATACAGCACATGCGTGCCACCAGCTGTGCAGCCCAGTCCTGGTGGCTTCTCACAAGCTGCCCCATCATTCTGCGTCCCGGACTCTCTTGCACGCAGAGGTGATGTGTCCCTATGCTGCTAACTTTCTCCACAGGGAGGAAAGCCCTGACTAGACACTCCTACTCGCAGGGGAAACTAGTCAACGCCCCCTTTTAAACAAACACTGGCAGGCCAGAGCCCTGAGGGACTGCTGCTTATAGAGCCAAACTGCTTCTGTCACAAAGGGTCTTAAAGACGACCCTCAACCCTCTTCCTTCTCCCTCCCCGCCCTTCTCTTTAACTTTTGAGAGGCGACAATGAGGCAACCAAGAGGATACTAGATTTTACTACGGAAGCAACTCGGGCAGGGTTCCCTTAGAGTAAGCAGCAACAGCCAGCTGACTCAGCTCACGCTGGCTACACACACGTGACTTGGGAAGCTCCCCTTCATGGGCTGACATACTCCCTGGAGAGACCTGTGGCCATCAGGGGTGCCGTCTGGTGCCCCGCAGGTGTGTTCGCTCACACTGCAAAGCAAGTGTCGGGGCTGGGTGGCACCGTGTACTTTGGAGTTGTACAAACCAGGGTCTGTGTACAGCCAGTGCACGCCTGTGGTTATCAGTCAGAGGCCAACCTACCTGATTATAACAGAAGGGGAAGGACGGCGGGGGAGGGAAGGGGAGGCAGGGGAGGAAAGAAGGGGAGGAGGGAGGGCAGAGAGGGAAGAAGAGAGGGAGGGAAGGAGCGGAGTAAGCCTGGGGAAAAGGAGGGAAAAGGCAAAACTTCCACAGCGCACAGCCCAAAGAAGATCTAACGTCTGACTCTAAAGTATACTTTTTTCTTGGTCAAACAATAAGCCCTAACCTATAAGTCAGGGGAAAAAAAAGATGAAATTCATCAGAACCTCACTTCCAATGTCAAGAAACAAGAACCCAAGTTCTAAACAAGGGAAGACCATCAGCAGCCCCCAGACTTGCTTGAAACATCAAATTGTCTTTCCCAAACAGAACGTTTATGAACAGTAACTCCAAAATACATTAAAAAAATAATAATTACTACACATAGTTATTTCAACAATAGGGAGCAGCAAATGTGGTCATGAAAAAACACCCCAATATTGCTAGAGAACAACTGCTAAAACAAACTAACTAACTAACCAATCAAACTTTATGCTGGCATAAATGTACGAGAGTAACAGCCACAAATGCAAATAAATGGGTAGTCCTTACTACAATGATGTAGGTAGGTAAATTACAGCACTCAACAGGATAATTTGGCCGTGTATATCACATATTCTTTCCGAATCAGTAATTCTACTTGAAGAACCGGTAACAGAACACTTGCACATACAACGTGACTAGTTCACAAGGACGTTTTCTGACTAGTTCACAAGGACGTTTTCTGACTAGTTCACAAGGACGTTTACTGTGGCCAAATATTTGAAACAGTGTAAACATTAATCAATAGGAGACCAGAGAGACTGGAGTTACAGCTCACTCGTGCTGTGAAACTTCCGTTTTGAAAACATGAATATATGGACATGAAAAAAGATTTCCAAAATAGGGGAACAAAATGAAAAACAATATACATGGATCTATAAAATGCATGTAATGCATTTCATCGGAAGAGTGTGGAAGGTGCAAGAAGAGGATTTTGGCATGTTGTCACTCACATTTCGTTCCTAGCATCTCTAGATTCAGGGGATCCTTTACAAGATACTTGCACACCGCCATCGATCCCACCTGGGAGGAGCATGTCAAGCCCCTTTATTCACTTATGTATTGAGCAGTCATGACATAGGAACACTTGTTGAACACAGAGACATAGGGAAAAGACCACGACCCGGCCACTGTGCCCCGCTCAGGTTTAAAGGCAGAGCGAGCGGCAGGACAGGCGGTCGGGCTTGTGCCTGTGACGGCTGAGGAGGGGAATGGAGGGGAAGGATTGCACGGGGACGCAAACAGCAGGGCTGGGAATGGTGACACGGTCCCCAGAGAAAGGCTGCGCAGGCAGAGCGGCAGAGGGCCTCTGAGGACGGAATCTCTAACTCGGAACGTTCGCAGACACTGCCTTGCTTGGAGCGCCTTGTCTGAAGTTTAGTGACCACACACCGAAATCCAGTACGGTTTCACAGGCCTTTGCGAGGGATGCAGAAACAGGGCGGGAGAATGTGCCGAGTAAGCACAGTGAACAGAGGCGTGGATCTCTCTCTGCAGATGCTTTTGTGTTTGTCCTCTCCCTAACTGATGAGCAGAACGCATGAGTAACTCCTGTCAGCACACGGCGTGCTGCTCAGTAATGGAGGCCGGAACAGAGGTTTAGGTTCTGCTCTGAAGAGGAATTTGCTGGCTGATGCCTGTTCTTATGATTGATCGGGAATTTAATACAAAAAGCTCTTTAATCTACCTTCTCCCACCTGAGCAGACACTAAACAAATGACCACAGGAGACCTCTAATCATTGTCGGGTTGCTCCATTTAACCATAACACGAACTCTCTCTGCTGCCTCAGCCCGTATTAAGGACAGAGCATGTTTACAACTCGAAAGTTTCATCTGTGTCATACCAATACTACCAACTAAAACTGTCTCCTCTAAAGTTCAAGTTAGCGTAAGAGACCACAGTGCAAAACCCAGAAGCCCAGGCACAACATTACATCGGACTCTCTAGCACATCTCAGCAGCCCAGGGCTTGCTCATCAGGCTCCAGGCACCACAAAGTGCTGGCGAGCCTTCCTTCAGCTCCAGAGGGGAGAACATCCGTGCGAGGCAGGTGGGAACCGAGGGCTCTTGGCTCCAGCGCAGTGGTACGCTCCCATTTCCCTGAGAACAGTTTTCATCTTTCCGGGTACCAAACTGGTGTCAAAAGCGCCAGCAGAACACCTCTGCTGGTGGCCTACCGTTCATCTAACAAAGTGTCATTTTCCATGAAGCACAGTGACACGGAACTCCTGACGAACCCTTTCAGGCTGTTGTGGCCTCTTTCACCAGGTTGTGACAAACCTCTCAAGGCAGTGGAGATGGTGGCCGTGAGATCATGTGTGCAGCACTTTTCATTCCAACAGAAACAAAGCCAGCTACATGGTGAGTCAGGAGCACGGTACAAGGGTGGGAACACCGAAGACAAGAATCTGAGCCACTGGAAAAAATGATGGGTCTAGGCTTGCTTCCTAAGGATAGCCTCCCACCCAACATTTATTTAAATGCAGCCTTCAGCTGGCAGACAACTGCCTTACTTACAGAATCGCCAGGCACGGCCCCCTGCCACACCCCAGCTCACCCAACCCTATCCCAGAAAAAGCGCTCCCCGCCCCCACCATCATCACTGCACGCACCCATGAGCACCGATAGGAAAAGGCAAAGGTGAACGCCTAGTTAGACAGTACCAGGTGCCAGGGAACCTCTTCCTGGGGTCACTTCCTCTTAGGAGAGGAGACCTTCTCATGTGTTCAGCCCAGGACTCAGGCCGACCAAGGCGGACCCACAGTTTGAAAACAGAGCTCTGCTCAGGCAGAGGTCCCTCCAGAGTCGCTCATTGGCGAGTTTGACCATGGGTCAACCTTCTACACAACTAACGTTCTAGAGAATGCTTGTCTTGTCTACCTGCATTTCCTGAAGACTAGATGCAAAGTTTAACTTGGGTACTCTGCTTGGACAGCTTTCCAGGCATTTCAGACACCTTAGGTGCTTCTATCAGATGAACAGTCTTAACTTCTGTGACCGCCCTGCTTACATTTGTGAGCATAGATACGTCGCCGTCTGGTCCCTGAAGACTACTGATGACTAAATAAGTTATCTAATAAAAATAAAAGCTGGGAGAGCAAAGAAAATAAACTGGTAAAGAGTATAAGGAAAGCTGCATTTGAGAAAGTTTTGTTAACGGCCCAATGTGTGCAAACAAAGAACACCCTGAGATAATGCTAAAGCAGACTGGGGCTATCATTGGTGCAACTTTTGGGGCTTTGCCACTTATAATGCCCATGTTATAAATACTTACACTTACTCAGCACTTAGAGACACGAGGCCCTGACCTAACCACTATACATTCTCAATACTGGTTTTACAGATAGGGAAACTGGGGCATTGAAAAGTTTATTTGTTCAAGATTAGAAAACTGATAACTCAAGCATCAGGATTCAAAACTAGGAAAGTAACCTCAAGAACCTAATCTCTTGGTCCTAAAACTAGCATCTCTGGGGCAGAGGCTAAAGATAATCAAAACTCAGGTTAAGACTCACATAAGAAAATGTTCATATGGATCACACTCAATTTTTATTCACTATCATTTGCTACTAGAAAATGTAAAATAACCAAACTCTAGGAAAACAAGCCATTTACGGTGTGGTCACAAAAACAGATGTTTTCCAGTGGTTAGGGGCGAATGTGCACCAGAATTGGCTTCTGTCTTGTTGTTTCCTGAACTTCTCAACTACATAGATGTTACTTTACGTTATCTTTTATTTCCCTGGCTTCTCAAGGCCTTACACTGAAATCCAGATTCCAGGCACTCAGGAATGGTGGCTCTTGTGCTTCATCTTAGCACTTGGTGGGCAGAGGTTGTGAATTCTGTTCTAGGGCTACAAGTCTCAAAACCAGCACTCAAGTGTTTCCCCAGAGGCACGCTGCCGGGCTCCTTCAGGGACAAGGGTACATCAAGTGGCCCATTAACCCTAGATATCATGAGCATTCACCAATCTCTACTGAAATGAAACTTGTAAAACAAATAATTCTTTTAAAGAAAGCAGTGCTGGAAAGGTCAGGTGGGAGGTAGAGCTTGGTTTGGGGATCTAATTTAGTACAAGGGCCAGGTATGATGACACACACCTTTAATCCCAGCACTCAGGGAGACAGAGGCTGGTGGATCTCTGTGAGTTCAAGGCCAGCCTAGTCTCCAAAACCAAGTCCAGGACAGCCAAGGCTACACAGAGAAACCCTGTCCCAAAAACAAAACAAAACAAAGAAAAAAAAGAAAAGAAAAGAAAAGATGACGAAGTAGCGTAGAATATGAAATTATACAACTTTAAGATTCAGGCAAAGCCTGACAGCTAATTATTTTAAAACTCAATGCAAATCTTCAAAACCACAGAAGCACAGTCTGTATTTCATATAAAAACCTCAGTAAGTTAACAGTGGCTCAAACCGCCAAGCTCACGGAAGCTCAGGTTTATATACAGAGAAGGATCAAACAGTTTCATGGGTGTGTGGCTTTAGACGTCTGTGTAGTTGTGAGCGCATGTATATGTGTGTGTAACAGGTCAATGCGGGGTATTTTCTTTGGTTGTTTTCCACCTTATTTTTCTGATTCAGGGTCTGCCACTGAATGAGGAACTGGGTCATCAATTCTGCTGGCCTGGCTAGCCAGCGAGCTCCAGGGCCTTCCTGTCTTTACCTCCCAGCGCTGCAGCCCTGCACACATGCTACCTTGCCCAGGGCTTTTCCTGTGGGCGCTGAGCAGCTACTTTACTGACCACCTCTCCGACCCCCCGTCATTTTTCCTTGAGACAGGCGCACCTTTCTAAGAAGGCCGCTCTCCGCTGACTCAGCGGGCATCTTCTGAGAATGAGCTCAGCTAAGTGCTAAGCCCGGCTATGCAGGCAACAAATCACACATCTTGCTCAGTCCACCAGGAGAGAGATTCAGAAGCCATAATTTGCGGGACTGTGCAGCAAGTGTACAGGGGATTTGAAAACACCAATGACCGCTAAGGGATCGCTCAGCATCCTGATGGACTTGAATGCACTCATCTAAACGAGGTGCATCTTTGAGGGCTTCAGCTAACTCAGAGTGCCCTGCTGACCTCATGAAGACAGACCAATGGGACTTCCAGGGACTTGGTTTGCATTAAGTTTACCAAATTCCTCTGGAGAAACTTTTTAGGAGACAAAAAAGGAGCACGACTATGAAAATGAGAACGCAAGAAGAGCACGGGTGACAGGTACGCACATTCATGAAGCAGACACGTGGTCACCATTGCTACAAACGGAGAACACAGAAGTCTGACTACAGTGAAGGAGCAGCCCAGCAGAAAAGATCGCCAAGCGCAGCAGCGGTAAGCGGAGTGGCAGTGTTGTCTGCATCAGGGGGCACTGTTCACATGACCCGTGCCTTAGTTCACCGATCACTGCAGGGGAAACGGTCAGTTCCAACAAAAAGAAGGCTCTGCTTACCCTAGCACTGGACGGAGACAGAACTGTACATTAAACAGTGACCTGATCTGTATTGGAAACACTGCAATTTATGAAGTGAAGCCTTTAAAAAATAAATGCATCCAATGGACGAAAGACGCGGCTCATCTGTAAATGCTGAGCTTTTAAAAAGTGTAGCCAAAACACACTAGCCTCACAGTGATGGGAGGTTTCTATCCAACCCGGTACGATTTCCTATACAATCTTATTTCTGTGGATGGGGTCAGCAAGACTGTCTCTTCTAAAACTCTCCTTAGTTTGCTCCTTGTAGCACCTCCCAGGATCAATTAATCTGAACATGGACCATGTCCATTCTTACTGCTTCTTCCCACATGATAATCCATAAATAATCACTAGCAATATGTATATGAAATGTGAGGTGGCGTAATCACAATACCAAAAAGATCCAAAAGCTATGACCACATATATAAAAAGGAACATTTCCTAGATTATAATTCAAACAAACTCAAGTTTGAATGTAGACGATCCAAAGAGACATGAATATTTGAGTGTGATCAAAGAAATGATTTCACACTTCTAAGATAAACTGTCTAAATATAAAGATTCTGTCTAAAACTAGCTATGGATAAAGTATTTAAGTATTTAAATGAAAACTTATCTTTATTTCATAAGCCTTAAATAATTACAGCTGCTTACAAGTTAGTCAGAGGACAAGTACTTTTCAGAACCAGTAAAAGATAAGATAGAAAATAAGACTGATAAAAGCGGTTGAATTATCCTTCTGTTTTGTTAGGCTCTCGTAGTACCGTGCAATGCCTGCTCTTCCCTATTATCCTTAAATATGCTCCAGGGTTACAGAAAACACCAGAAAAGCACTGGGCATAGAAAAGCACCATAGCCCACGTCATGGCCTGAGAAATAAAGCAGAGCATAAGACAGATGCTTAGTCAGAACTTCTGAAGGCACCGGTAGGGAACTGAGAGAAGGCTGGCAAGGCAGCCTGAGCGCCACGACAGACTAATGGGCATGTGAGAGGAGCTGTACGTTCAAGGGAGGGGGCAGTGGCATCACACACAAACAGAATGAGCACGGCAGAAGATGGGAAGTCAGCATCAGCAAGCTACATGACATCCCATAATCACCCAACTTTCTGATCACGTGCTCTTTTGACCTTTGAAGATGAGGAAAACTAGGTACTTGTAATTGAGAGCAATGTATTCACCACCGAGCAGGCAATGAGCTCAAACATAGCCTACGGATCACCTCTCCTTTTCTTGATCAACAGTACCACCAGGGAAACAGACTGCAAAGATACCAAGCTCAAAAAGATAGTAGTTTGGCTGAACTTAAAGTCCGTGGAATGATACTCTAAATTGCATTCACATATTGCCTTTTAATTTTAGTATAACTACTTAGCCACATGAAAAGGAAATTATAGAAATGTCACAGAAAGTGGCAGTAATTATTTATGATTTCAGAAAAAGAATTATTCAGCTAATTCCCTAAAGCGCTTCACTCCTGCCCCCCTTCCCTGTCCCTATCAATGAGTGCCCTGATGAAGCTCTCCTCTAGGTCTAAAAGGCGTCCTTTCCTGCTCTGATAGAAGAGCTTTAGCACCTGCCGGGGGAAGCAAACAACCTGGAGAAAGACGAAGTTGAGGGCTTTGGCCCTGAAAGAAACCAGCACACTGAGCAGGTGATGGAAGAGGGCTCTTAACTCTGTTTCCTACTTGGCACCCTGGGAAGGTGGCCAGGTACTTGGTCCTGCCTGGCCAGACTAAACACAGAATTCCCTGTGAGTCTGGCTGGGGCGTCTGTGAGCAGGAAGTGGGTTCCCGAGCAAGCATGGGCCACTGGGCAGGGCTCCTGGCTCAAGTGCAAAGGAGCCTCCCAGGCAGAGCTAAGCTGAGGTGACTCAGAGGAAGGGCCTCTATTGGTTAGCTTTCTGTTGCTGTGACTACACGCTGGGTAAGACGTAACTCAAGAGAAGGGTCATGCTGGCTCACCCAGTTCAGGAGCAATCCATGATGATGGTAAGGCATGCTGACAGGAGCAGCTCTCCCCTGTGGAGTCAGAAACAGGAGGTACCCTGGCTCTCTCTCACGGACGGGCCAAGAAGCAGGACAGGACTATAAACGTGAAAGCCAACCCCAGCAACCTACTTTCTCTAACTAGGCCTGATCTCCAAAGGTTTTCCACCATCTTGGAAAACAGTGCCACCATCTGGGGACCAAGTATTCAAACACTCGTGCAGGGGAAACCCAGTATCCGAACCCTGCCCCAAGTTCACTGTGCGCTGTCTTGAAAATCGGTGAACCGCAAGGTACCAGGCATCCCAGCAGAAATGAAGGCAAGATGGGACCAAGACCATGGGAGGCAGAAGCACCAACTACAGAAGCCACATTCCTCCCCGACAGCCAGAGAAACGGGGATGGGAGAACACCATGAAGTAGCATGCATTTCCAGCCAGGAGCCAGAGAGCGACCACAGTGACATCAATTCACATAACACTCCCCTTAAATCAGACTCGATCCCGGTTCATTTTCTCTACTAACCAGGTATGGGGACTCATCTGAAAAACTCAGGGGAAACATTCCTGTACATTTCACAATCTGTCGATTAAATCTTCCAGTGCAGGGCAGAAAGGCTGGCAAAACACAGACTGGAGTCACACCACCTTTTATCAAGGAACCTAAGCCCAACAACAACTGAACATGCTGCTCAAATCATTACAGCAGACTCCCGCTCTTTCACGGAAGCAACATCTGGTCCTGAAGCAAGGGGCGGCAAAAACACTTCTGGGATCCAGCATCTATGTCTACTTTTAGAAAAGCAGATCATCCACCAGGGCAGCTTCGGACTAGAAACAGTAGCCGACGGCCCTACTGAGTACATGCAGAAGTGGAACTGCTGTGGCCCAGAAAGGCTCTGAGCTCTGAGGCTGGGACACGGAGTGTGTACACAGCAGCGGATCTCTGCCAACAGATACAATCAGGAAAGTGGGGCTTGAGTGATCGCAAGTAGAAACCACTTTCTTACACCTACATATAATTCCTGTGCTTTTCTTTTTCCTTAAAGTACAACATGTAATGTGGCGGGGAGCTGCAAAAAACAACAAAACAAACAAACAAAACAAAATCCATGACTCTTTTCAAAGCAACAACGTGGCACAGCCAGCTGCTCGTCCACACCGCAGTGCTTTCAGTGAGGTGTGGCAAATGACAACACTCTGGCAAAAGAAAAAAGAAGCAGATGTAACATGTGGCAGCGTCTAACACCTTTCTTTCCTTGACCTACTTTCCTCCCTGCTCTTTTCTACAGGCGAGGAGGAAGACCTGGGCGATGGAACCGTCCTGGGCCACAGGCGGCGGCCGAGAGGAAGAAGCCTAGGCTACTCATGATGGTGTTTCTATCCATGCCAGCTCTGAAATGCGTGCTGCCGGGGTCTTCTATTTTTTAAGATCTCTGCCTTTCTGTCTCTCTCTCTCTCTCTCTCTCTCTCTCTCTCTCTCTCTGTGTGTGTGTGTGTGTGTGGAGTACCTGCACAAGCCAGACAGGGTACTGGATCCCCTGGAACTGGGGTTGTGGTAGCCATGAACCACCTGATGTGAGTACTAGGAACCAACCCAGGTCCCTTGCAAGAGCAACAAGCATTCTTAACCTCCAAGTGATTTCTCCAACCTCTGAACCTCTTTATGTGAAGGAAGATATAAGTGAAAGTTCTCTTTAAGCCACTATAACTTCGTTTTAAATATTAAACTAGTATTTTTATCAGACAACTGTAATCCTCCTCCAAATACCACGCTTCTCAGCAAACCTGCCACTGAAAGTTTGATGAAAAAAGAGAGTTTCTCGGGAGAAACACGGGCACCATTTACAAAGCAAAGATAGAGAACTTGGTATTGTGAGGCCAGCACAGGACAGAAGGTACATGTTTTATTCACGTGCGTGAGTTTCCCTCTCAAGGAAACCAATTCTCTGAATCAACTACACACATGCTTCTCGGCCTTCCGTGAGCTACCTGCTCCCGAGCTCTGTCTCAGCTCTGACTCCTAGATGTGAAGGAAAGTGACAGTGCAGCTTCAGAGATTTCTTTTCACAGGAAAGGACAGTTCCTTTTTGCACCGCCTCACTCAGGAGGCCGGCATGCAACACATCTAAGAATCAGGTGGGGACAGAGCCATAGGAGGGGAGCTGGGCTCCCCCGGTTCGACCGCTGTAGAACAAAACAGCCCAGAACTTAACAGCATACAGCAAGCCTTCTCTTGTGCATATTTAAATCCTGTACGTCAGAAACTCAAAATAAGGCACAGTGGGGAGGGACAGCTTGCCCCATGGTGTCAGAGCCTCAACGGGTAAGGCTCAGCAGTCAAGAGCCAAATCCTCTGGAGGCATCTTGGCTCACCTGTCTAGAAGCTGACACTCACTATGGACAGGGACATGGGGGGCAGACGACAGGGCACTCACAGGTGTCTCTGTGGATACTGACGTTGCTATACGATGAGCGGCAGCCTCAGGGGCATCAGCCACGAGTCCCAGCTACAAGGAGATACACAACCTTTCCCGACCCCAACATGGAAAGCGAACAATGTCACCAGTCCTCTATTCTACCGGAAACAATGACGGAAACGCTCAATCAGTTCAAGGAAAAGAGACAGCAAAGACCCTTCACGCATTCAAAAAGTGCCCAGCCTCTCAGTGTGTGCATCGTGCCAGCCATGTGGTCACAGTGTGGGCTGCAGGCCAGCCTGCACTCCTCACGTCCGGTCTGCTATGTGAGTGGAACCTCAAGTGATCTTCTAAACCTGCCCTCATCGTGGGTGTCTGTAGAAAGCTCTTATGTGTATGACGTCAATACTTAAAAACAAACATCAGATGTGGGGTGAGCAGGGGTGGGAGGCGAGAGGGCATGGAGAGAGAAGGGAAACTGGTTGGGGAGGCATCTCTGTGACAAGCTGGAGCCCTGCAACAGGGTAGACTCTTAGGAGGATGTGGGGGTAACTCTAGCTGAGACTCCTAGCAATGGGGGACATGGACACTGAAGTGGACGCATCCTAGTTAGGCAGGACTTCCAGTGAGGGAGGAGTACACCAACCCACGCACAAAACCGTCGCTGCTGAATTGATGGTTGATTGGAGGAAATATGTCACTGGCAGACAACATAAAATAAACTCTGACCACAGGGTCATTCTTATACAATGAACTTCCTGAGATAAATATTTTGTGTTGTCAGCCGTTGGCATATTTCCTCCATTCAAGATTATTAATGGGTATCAGAACTGCCTACTGTAGTGTAACCACTTTGCTAGTCATTACATGCTGTAGGTTTCCCCTCCTGCTCAGCACACCTAAGGGATTGCAGAGTGGAAACAATGAATATGCTGACATGGCCAGAAAACTGTAGTACAAAAATTAACATTCCAGATGTGCCGTGTGAATCTAGGTGAATGCGCCGAGAGCCATGTCTCAGCAATTTCTCCCACAGATAAGCAACGCGCTTTAAGTTCTTATCGCTGATTTTTAACTCAGCAAAGTAAAGACTCTTAACAGCTTCCTAGGATAGTTTTTGTCTCATCACTTACCCGCACTGGACACAGCACTATCCCTTCTCTTTTAAACTGATGCCCTGTAGGGTTCCTACCTCCTCACAATAAAGCATGAACTGTCCTTAGGTTCTCCATGCCAGTTGGAAAACTGTAGGAATCCAGGTCTGGGAGCACACAAAGTTAACAGGAAATTATATTAAATCTCTCCAAATACCTTCAAAACCCAAAATCTATTTGGTAGTGTGTAAAATTCAGGGAAAATAAAGGCTTTGGAAAGAGGGGAAGCCAAAATTAATGTTCTCGAACTAACCAGCTGCATGAGCCAAGAAAAATTACCCTTCCTTCCTCGACCTGAGTTCATAGTGGACCCAAAAGCCAAGAAGAAACACGACAAGGATGAAATACACCTGGCCCAAAGCAAATGTGGCATGCTGGCTCCTGCAGATCTCTCCACATGTCACAGAACCCCCAATCTCACTTCTAAAGTCTGCGTAAGACTATGCTGAAATCATAACAAAGAGATCACAGGGTTCTCTGTGATGAGTTCCCTGGTGTTAGACCTCCCCATGAGCGCCTGCTGGCATGGAAAGCATCCTAGAGACAAAGAGCTTTCTCTTATCTGTCTTCCAGGACCTGGAACTGCACAGCACAGTCTGATCTGCAGGCTGCCATGGCCCATGCTTTCTGCTGGAGCAGAGTGATGGTGGTTGTGTGGTAATAGCAATGGGAAAGGTTCTCCTTACTCACTGTATCTTAAACCCTCATCCCCCAGTGGGTGGCGCTGTTTGGGGAGGTCACGTAGCCTTTGAGAAGCAGAGATTCATAGAGGAAGTAAGTCACTGGGAACAGACCTTGCTCCACTTCCTGTTCCCTCTCTCTGCTTCCATGTGTGCATGAAAAAAAAAGATGCTGAGCCAGATTCTTGTTCCTGCTGCCAAGCTACGTCTTCCCGGCCATTACGGACTCTCTATCACTCTGGATAGGTCAAAGTGAACTCTTTCTTCCTTGAATTGCTTTTCATCCTAGGATTTTACCACAGCAACAGGGAAATGAGGACAGGTGGCCAGGGACTGACAGGGCTGTGGGTTCATTGATGCTCTCACTGCCACACAGCAGGGAGACTGAAAGTTGCGACTGTGGTCTAACAAAATCCCCTAAGGAAGGCCTCACCTGCACGGCAGATCTCTGTACACTTAGCAGCTTAGCAAAGGTCTTACCATTACTCTTTTAAGGAGCTTCTTATTCTGGAAGATGTTAGATTTATCACTGAGCTTCAGAAAGTATCAATTCGTAATCTATCTCTAGCTCTCTTCATTGTTCCCACTATAAATTGTTTGGAAGTCAGTCGCAAATAGCTTAGTGCATCACAGCAAAAACCGTCCAATTTCTCCCCAATAACCTACTTCTTGCAGTTTTTGTTTCTGAATTCCACTGCCTCAAAGCTAACTGAGGTATCCCTTTAGGCTCTTTCAAACGACAGGCTCCTTCCCCTTTCCCCATCCTCTTCATCAACTCTTATCATTTGTTGAAATCCAATGGTTTCTCAGTGTAAATTCTGGTGGTTGCATACTGCATTTTTAAAATAAAATGGAACTTAGCTGAAAAATATGATTTAGGCACACAAAATAAGGTTTTCCTTTTGTTACACCTGTAAGTTTTAGATTTTAACATTCACATATTATCTCCATATATGGTGTCAGTATATTTTTTGAGATTGAGTTATGCAGTGTATCTCAGGCTAGCCTTGAATTCATGATCTTACTGCCTTAGGCTCCCGGGTGCCAAGACTAGAGTTGTGTGCATCAAACCAAGCTAAATCCCATTCATTCTCGCACTCTCTCCCTCCATCCCCATTAGCAACCACTGCCTAGATAGCGTTAAATGTTACAAGACAGTATGTCTTTGGTTATCATTCCTTCTTTGCTCAATGCTAGATTATCCTGTAAAGAGAACACTCTTTCATCAAATGTATTCCTTCCTCTGTGCAGGTTCAGCTCACACAGGAAAATGTCTGAACCTTCCCTTTTCCTCCCACTTTAAAAAACTGGTGGGTTGTTTCCTGAAATCTTCCAGACTAGAGATGATGAGACAGTGGGGAGATACATTAACAATAATAGGAGACACTTTATATCCCTACATTTCTAGCCATGTTTTGAGTTGAAGAAAACACAGAAGACTAAATAGTATGCTTAATTTTTAATATGTCAAGATTAAATGGGAGGATATAGTGGTCTAAATGTCTCTTTTATAATCCTACTTCCCGGTTCTAGTATAATTTCTGTGGCTTATGACTTAAACCTTTGATAAAAACAGATACTGGTAAAGGAAACCTTGAACAGACCTAGAGAAAAATCATTTCCCCCTTTTAAGAAAGAATGTGTTCTGTCTGCTTTAGAAAGAATGACAGCATCAAGAAAACAAGCTAATTCAGTAAGCAAAAGGAATTTTTTGCAGAAACAAAGTAAATGAAAACACAAAGTGTGAATACATAGCTGCATATATGCGCACGCACACACACAAGCATGGAGGAGGGCTGTAATCATGAATAACAAAATACTGAAGCCAAAAGGAAAGGCAGAGAGGAGCTATAAGGGAAAACAACAAACAGCAGTTTGCTGTCCCAGTGAGTCTGTGCTGCGCCCTAAGTTGAAAGCTGGGAACTGACAATGTCTACATGTAAGTTAACATTTTCAAGGTCCAGTGAGGATTCAGATTCCTTTGTTCCTATCCAGAAAAACCATCAATGACATGACAGAACAGCAATGAAGGGACACTGGAAGGTCACATGACAGAGCAAAAATGAAGAGATAGAAAAAGGTCATAATGTCCTTGTTGGCACCTCTGAGGGAATGATTAACATAGAAGACGACAAATTCATGTCATTAAACATGAATCGGGCAGGCTGAGATAGCTGATCAGTCAATGAACTCGACTCTCTTTCTAAGCCATAGAAGGGATAACTGACCAGCTTACACTTTTATTCTGTACACAGCGGCCATGTTCAGAATAACTAATTTGTCTTAGGAGGACAACAGGATGCATCATTTCCAAACAGTATGCACCAGTTTTGGAATTCTGCTCACATTATTTGTTTTACCCTTAAATTACTAAGCTATTTTGGTAATTTTTTAATTTTTAAGGATAAACTATTTCACGACTACCTAAGTGACTCAGCCAGAAAGCTCTGGTCCCTGGCTTTGAGTCACTGAAGGAGAGAGTGTTACAGAGGCATGACAGTGCAAACCATGCGAACAAAGGCTGTGGAGGCTGAACAGGGCCAGCCACCCTCCAGGCTCAGCATCTGCCAGAGGTGGGAAAATGAGGAGAAGACCACCGGAGTGCATCAGGTTGTGACACAGTGGATATGAACGAAACTTTATTTACTGTGGGGAAAAAAAAGTGAATTCTGAGCCTGCCAACATGAAAACTTTCAATGAAGCTGCACTGATAAACAATCCAAATGTAAACACAGCCTACAAAACCAAAACTCAGGCATAATCATGTAATGCTCATTACGAAATCTATCTATGGAGTGAATGAGTGTAAACAGTACCAGGTGCAAGCACCTTTCTAAGACAAACACAATCATGAGTAATGACATGTGGATGATGTCTAAGAAGTGACATGTCAGGGCAGTCACTAGGTCACAGCATCCCTGGTCTTTCTCTCATAGGAAGAGTCTTCGAGGGAAGGAGCAGCCATTCTAGATGCCACAAAGATTTCTGCTGGGTCCCAGAAACCAAGCTATCTGCGGACTTCCACGGAAAACAAGGCTAAAATGACTAGGTATAAAGGAGCCAGGGGCACAAGGTCATGTACAGCAGGATTCCATTTATAGCAATGTCTGGAACAGGGAAATATCTCAGAAGAGAAAACAGCTCCGTGTTTGGAGAACTGACAAAAGGCGTGGGGTCCCTAAAATGCACTGTGGGTGTGGTGTACAGCTCTGTGGCATCATAACACACCTGCGGCGACAACGAGGTATCAGCTGTTAAGCCGCTGCTGCGGACCGGAAGCTGTATCGTGTTCGTCATGTACCAAGTGCTGAATCCCCCAGTAACAGCACGGAAGGGTATTATAACTGAATCTCTCTTTGTGGATGAGGAAGCTAAAGCACAAGTATTTAATAAAATTAGCTGGGCATGGTAGCTCAGGTCCGTAACCCCAGAAAATCCTGAGAATGAGAGAGGAGGAGCCCTGTGAGTTCAAGGCCAGAACATTGGGACTACAAAGTGAAATCCTATCTCAAAAACCAAACAACCTGAAAAATTCATAAAATTTAATACAATACACACAAGTGGTGTGTTTCTAAAATAGGCCCACAGACTGGTAAATCTACCTTCAAAGAGGGGTTCAGTCTAATCCCCAGAAGTGTAGGGACTATAACACACTAATGGCTAACGTGACACCCTGAGACATCATAAAAAGCAGTGTGGCTTCCTTCTTCCTCTCAGGGTCACTTGTTCTGGAAGGTGACAGCCAGTGTCTTGAAGACACTTAAAACAGTATTTGGGGAAGCTCAAAGGGTCTGCTCTTGGTCAGTTCCTGAGTCACACCGAGGCACACTGGAAGCAGATCCCTGGGCCACACCCAGTCTTCAGATGATCTTGGCATCAGTCTCATTCAACCTGCTTCTGACCTCCTGGCTCACAGGGAAAAAATGATACATACAAATACAGATGACACACAAACGATACATGATGGATATAAGATACATAGATCAATAGATGCTGTAGTGCTGTAATTCTATGAAAATATCTCAACCCCCAAGAGACTGAAATTTTGGCAGACCTCACAGCCAAGGTAATAATATGCTTTGAGATCACTGAAGGCTTAACCTGCTGTCCTAATGGGCACTTTTAAGTGGAACTTGCCTTTAAGAGCACAACGAAACCAGCCTCTCTTGCCGAAATTGCCATGCAATCAGCTTTTACAACCTAAGCTAATGCAAAATCTTATATTCTTCTCAACCGGAGTAACCCATGCATGTATGCGTGCTGTATAAATCTGCTGAAAGCAGCTAAAAGGTCGGGAGCAACCTTACATACAGATATTCATCACACATGTTGAGAACAACATATGGATATAGCTTGGTAAGGTTATGTTCACTGTGCTACTTGCTTTTCTGAGTGCTTCGGGGGCAGCTGGGCTCAGAAAAATGTGTTTCCTTGTAAAACTCTGTTAAGATCTCGTGGAGAATTCCTTACTCCCTTCCAATGCCATGCTTTCTGTGCTGTTCAATGAAAACCGAGCAGAGCCGTTTGTTAGAGAGCAGCACGGACAGACATCAGACAGCATTCAGACAGGCACGAGCACACACAACGCACAGACTACAGAGAGCCCAGTAGACACAAGCTACAGACAAAGATCAGGAGGCAGAAGGGGAGAGTGTGTTTTCCCTCTTTAATGCATTAATCAATGCAAGCTAATTAAGTTTATCATCGACAGAAGACGAAGAGGAAGAAAAGAAGAAGAAGAGGAAGAAGAAGAGGAAGAGGAAGAAGAAGAGGAAGAGGAAGAAGAAGAGAAAGAAGAACAACAACAACCACCACAACCACCAGCAGCAGCAGCCACCGCCAGGTCGAGTGGCTCCAGCCTGTCATCCCACTGAGAAGCTGAGTGTGAGAAGCAGTGGCAGGGTGCTCCTCAGTTCTGCTGAATATGAAAATCAACTGTAGGACTTCTGAAAACCCAGGTGCCTGCAGTTCCTTCTCACAACTAAGACTGTGGAGTAAGAAGGCTTCACGCGCTGACCACTCAAATCAAAATCTTGCCTCATCATCACGCACAGAAACTGACTTGTCAGTTTGGTCTTTGCTTTTGGCCAAATCCCCATATGCTGCCTGCCTGCCTTCCCCAGGCCCAGAGCAGAGCAACACAGCAAAGGTAAGACTTGTGGGTGGCTCACCCAGGTTCCTTGATGACAACAGGTGTCGGCCACTGGCCCCTGAACACACCTGTGGGTGCTGCAGGCCTGGATACTGTGCACATTTCTGTCACTCTTGATCACAAACTTTAGAACCAAAGATCCTTTGTTCGCCTCTTCTTCTACCCCTCTCGCTGTTTTGCTTCCAGTAGCTGATTACACAAGTCCTTTCCCCTCCCCTCTCTCTCATCATTTACCTTCTCTCCACGGTTTCAGTTTTTAAAATGAGACTTTTTTTGTCCTATGAGTTCTCTTGAATTCACTCAATAAAGTAACAAGCACATATTTTCACAGCTATTGTATATAAGTCCATGGATAGCACAGTAGCAAACCTGTAAGATGGAGGTTTCTAGGGTTTGATTGGGGATTTGCTGCTCATGGTCATGTCTCCCCATTAAATATTCTAAAATTCACATACACATAAATAAATGCAGGCTGCTTCTTTCCACAGAATAACTGACATGTCAGAGAGCTTCCGTCTCCTTGATCTGCCCCAGTATACCCTAATTTTCTCTATCATCAGTTAAACAGGGGGGAAGGGGCTGAGAGGGAATGGGGAAAAGGGGAGGACAGAATGAGTACAGGTAAAAAGATCAGAGTTTCTCCAAACAAACTACCACTTGCAACAAGGAATGGTCCAGCTTCACAAGGAACTCAGATGACTTATCACCTACATTTTCTATGCCTGAATCATGCACTTAAGATACAGTGCATGGTTACCTAAGGCTCAGAAACGCTTCTGTTAGCCAGCTTGCGAGAGTTCTCGATAATAAAACTCAAAACTATAAACAGGTTAATATATGATAACTCAGCATAGCAGTGATAATAGTCCGGTAATTAATACAGAATAAGAAGTATCCAGAGAGCAAAACAAACAAACAAACAAAAAAAAACCATGCACCTGAGCACCCCTCTTTTATAGGCAAAGCCTTCTGTAGACAGACAGACAGACAGACAGACAGACAGACACACACACACACACACACACACACACACACACACACCCCAGCAAGAGGCTGTGTTTCTTAGGGGGATGTCTTCCACCTCCAGAGGCCTCTGTGAATTTCACTACCCAGTGTTCCTATGCTCCCATGCGGCTGAATGGAAAACTGCAAGTCATCACCGGGCCCTGCAAGAGCACCTCCTCCAAGCCGTCCTCTGGGCAAACCACTTCAGCACAAATACTACATTAGCTTGTCTGGCAGGTGGCCTTTGTTTCCACCTCCTTTAATTACTTTCACTATTCCAGAAATTCTGGTCCCCATCCACACACTGTGGGCTTTCTCGTATGTGTGTTATATTGGCAAACTGCCATGTGCTGCTTAAACTTGTTAAAAGTGAACCTGGGAGTGAGCACACACTGCCTGGACTCTCCAAGCTGGCCCCTAACTCTGTAACTAGGAAGAAGAACAGCTAAGGGCATTAAAAACCTAGATCCTTCGAAACTGCTAAAATGCAAACTCTTCCACACAGAGGTTACTACTGTTTATCCCACAATATAACGATGCCCGCAGCGGGAACGGGAAGAGGGTAGTTCTGCCCAAGTCTCCACGGTTAGGCTGACTGAAACTTCCCAGTGAGTTTACTGATGGGTGATGTTGCCTGTCTGCTGCTGTCTGTTCCTCAACTGGGCAGTCTCACCAGAGGAGACGATGCCCTGGAGCTCCAGATGATCCCCGGGGGAAGCTTCCCCAGGGACTCTCTTGTTGGCTGTTTTGAGTGTCTGATTTGGTGGTGCTTTGCCTTCTGCTACTCCCTGATTATTCTTTTACTTACTTAATAAACTCTTCATTCCAAACCATAACCACTGTAGATCAGTCTCCAGACTACGAAAAACAACTTCCTATGTTCCCACGGCAACAGCAGCCTGACATCATAGGCCGCAGGGTCAGTTCTCTGCCGAGGAGTCCAGCACACAGACTACACTCAGAACAATTCCATCTGTGCATTCCTGGCCATGAGCAGAGAGAAGGTATGCATAGGCTTAAGGGGATAAAGGAGATGAGGAGAAAAGGAAAGATGTTAGGGAGAAGGGCACTAAAACTGAGGCCTGGAAAGAAGGAAAGCACACTAAATTCATAATCAGAATTGTGCAGCCGCCTGCCGCTCGCTAGCCATATCTACAGAGCATGGCTACAGATCCACTTTCCCCTATGGTAGGAAGGCTTCTGACTCGTCAATGTTTCACCGTTCATATGAACACCTGTCATGCTTGTAAAAGACCCTGTGCTGACTAGACTTATATCAACTGGTCATCTGAGAGAAAGGAACCTCATAAGGGTAAGAGAATGCCTCCATAAGATTAGGCCAGCTATATAGAATTTTCCTAATGCGGGAAGACCCAGCCCATTGTGGGTGGTGCCATCCCTGGGCTGGTGTTCCTGGTTTCTATATGAAAGCACACTGAGTGAACTACCATGAGCAAGACAGTAAGCAGCACTCTCCATGGCCTCTGCATCAGCTCCTGCCTCCAGGTTACTGTCCTGTTTGAGTTCCTGCCCTGACATCCTTCAGTGACGGGCTACAACGTGGAAGTGTGAGCCAAATAACCCCTTTCTTCACCAGCTTGATTTTGGTCATAGGTTTCAACACAGCAATGGAAACCCTAGCTAAGCCAGGTCCTGTAGGAAATACTGTTTTCAATGGGATCTTCAAATGTGGAGCTCCTGCCGCCCTTACTCTTTGGCAATTTCATTCAATACTCCTTTTATTGCCTAGAATTCCTGGACTCAAACACCCCTCCTGCCTCAGCTTCCTAAGCAGCCTGACTGGAGACTGCACCACCACAGCCAGCTCCAACTAATTCCTTGCTTCAGAGCAGGCTGAGAATTCCATCCACATGGACTTTAAAGGGTCATAACTACAACCTGCCAGTGCTCTCTTCCTGAAAAGACAGAAAAGTCACTGCAGGAGGAAGTGAAGTCTGGACTCTAACCTCAACAGAAAAGAATGATTTTCCATAACAAAGGTGCCAGCAGGTGCAACCTGTGGACGACGAGCCACATACATTGCAGGATAGCTTTGAACATGTAGAGGACATGCCAAAAGGCTGGGCAACTGTGAGAAGAAAAACACAATACAGAGGTTAGGCGTACAAGCTCTTTCAGTCTAAATCCTGAGGCAGATATAATAAAAGCCAGGCAGAAGCCAGGCTGACTCCTACCTAGCATGTACCCCAAGCCTCCTCAAGTTGTCTTTCATCAGACATGGAAGGACTTTCTCTGTGACTATTGCAGTGCCTTCAACAGCCCGGATTCTGTGTGAAAACTCCAATTCCCATAACTTACAGGCACAAACATGCATTCTAAAAACCTGGTAAGAAACCAGGTAGTGATGGCACATGCTGCCTTTAATCCCAGCACTCGGGAAGCAGAAGCAGGCTGATCTCTAAATTTGAGCCCAACCCAGTCTACAGAGTGAGTTCCTGAACAGCTGGGGCTGCACAGAGAAACCCTGTCTCTGTCAGTGTTCTGAGTTTTACAGGGCCATGAAAGAAAGAGGGTCACTACTCCAGAATGCAATCAGGCTCGGAGGCAGCATGGAGTTCAGCTTCGATGAAGCACATTTATTGATGATTACACAAAAGTTGTTTTTTGGGTAAAACAAGTTCCACATACCAAAGCCCGTGATCTAATCTGTTTCCTGAATGAAAACAACACGCCCCTGCAGCTTTAGTCCTCATTGTTCACTGTTTGCAGTACTCAATAATGCAAGACATTCCAGGTGTGCCACGACCTTCTTGTGACCAAAGTCATGTAAAGGCAGTAAATGCTCCTTTAAAAAAACAACTCTTTAGACAACAGAAAACAATCACTGTTTTCTACAATGATTTCAAGGTCAAAGTACTTCTAGAAAGCAACTATTTCATTCTAATGTGTACCCTAGATACAGTGAAAAATAACTTTCATTCTAATGTTCACCCTAGAGACAAGGTTTCTACTGGAATTCCACCAGTCTCTAAATACAGACGTGCAGGGAGTCAGTACTGTATTGTGTTTAGTTCTGGTTCTCCTGTTTTGATTTGGTTCATTCCCTTAAGCTATTCATCAATAGCACCATAAGGAAATCTATTAATCCCAATATATGAAGCTTTAGTTTGGCAATAAATCAATATATTGCCAAAGCATTACCTTGGCTTGGTTTAAATTTTGCCACCATCGTATAAGGTCTTAGGTTTAAAGATTAAGTAAGATGTAAAGGAGCCATACCCAGCATCCTTTCACTGGACTCGCCCTCTAATATTCGCCAACACTTTCACTGAGCTATCTTTTCTTTTACTTGGGCAGGGGGGGCTGTGATAGGGGCTGAAAGAAGGTTTCATTATATAGCCTGGGTTTGGTCCCAACCCACAAAAGTCCCCCTGTCTCAGCCTCTCAAGTGCAAGTATAAAAGAGTGCACACTGCAAGACTCCAGATCAAGACCCTCTGGAAAAGACAAACCCACAAAGGAAGCAGCAAAGACCTTGGCACTTGTCAAGAGGAAGACAGAAAAACAAGTCAGTTCCTCTAAGAAGCTCGGGGTATGAATGAAACTCTTCTAACTCTTCTGTGTTGGGGGTGGGGGTGAGAAGCACATTTGCCAAAATCCGTAAAACAAGGCAACATCCTAATATAAACTACAAATTCCCGTAATAATGTATCAGCATCCTGCCTTAGTTATGAACAAGGTTCTGTACCAATTAAACTTGTTAATAACAATTGAGAGAGAGAGAGAGAGAAGAAAGACAAAGGGATTTTTTTTAACTTTTTGCCCAATTGTTCCATAAGCTAAAAACTGCACAGAAAGCACGGTAATCACAAAAAAGAATTCCTGCCCTCAGAAGCTTGTCCTCCTGTTACTATGTATAGTGAATGCCACTTTTTAAATTCTAAACATTATTTAGCAGAAAAGTCTATACCCTCAATATTTTGTATTGTTAATGTAACAGTTCCTGAGAAGGAAGTCTCAGTTTAGGGACCGCCCAGATCAGACAAGCATGTGAACATGTCTATGGGGAAGTGTCTTGATTTTCAGTTGCTATAAGGGGCTCATATGGATGACACACGACACTGGCCAGCTGCCCCAGCACTGTGTAAGAAAGCTGGTTAAGAAGCCCATTGGTTGCTCAGTTTCCAAGTGGGTTCCCTAGTAATGGGAACAGGGACTGTCTTTGACATGAACTCAGTGAGAGGCTCTCTGATCACCTTTCCCTGGGGGGGGGGTGCAGCCTTCCTAGACCACAGAGGAAAATGATGCAGCCAGTCCTGATGAGACCTGATAGGCTAGGGTCAGACAGAAGGGGAGAGGTCCTCCCCTATCGGGGGGACTAGGGAAAGCATAGAGGGAGAAGTAGGGTGGGTGGGACTGGGAGAAGACAAGGGAGGGGGCTACAGCGGGGATACAAAGTGAATAAAGTGTAATAAATAAATATATAAATTAAATTAAATTAAAAAAAAGAAAGTGAGTTAAGCATGAGGGATCAGTGAGCAGCATGACTTCCATGCTCTGTGCTTTAAGTTCCTGCCCTGTCTTTCCTCGGTGATGGGCTGCGCTGTACACTGAAATAAACCCATTCCTCCCTAAGACACCTTTGGTCAGAATGTTTTATCACAGCAGTGAAAGGAAACCAGCTTCACTTAACCAAAAAGGAAGATCCTACCTACTAATTTCAAACCACATCAAGAGCACAATGCTCCCTATTTTAAGTCAATGCAAAAACTAGTTATGAAAATACCTGAACTGGTCAATCTAAAGTGGTCAGCCTTAGGGCTGACCATATCCCAAGTCATACAGCTTCTAAAGAGTAATGTGTGTGTTTGTTTTGTTTTTAGACACATGGATTCTGTTTTCCTGGGAACTCACTCTATAGATCAGGCTGGCCTCAAACTCAGAGGTCTGCCTGTCTCTGCTTCCCAAATGTTGGAGACAGGAAGAATCCCAACCATAATTTCTATCGTAAGTCTCTTTGAAAAGAAACACATCTGAACATTACCTAAACTGCGAATTGCTTTAAAAGCTCACAGGCTCTTCAGTGTGGAGAGGAGGGAGGCTGACCTAGACTAAAGCTAACCCCTGCACCACAGCTGTCTGCAGGAGGCAGTTGCTCCCCAGGCACCTGGAGCTAAGCGACGTGACATCATTCGAGGGGAAGTCATAACTCCTGTGTTGGATGAAGCATAATAAAATTGCTCTCTAGGTCTATTGCTTTTGACAAGACTAAAGGCACATAAATCACAGCCAAGCAAGTGTAAAGTCCTGGGTCAGAACGCACAGGCCTACGTAATTCCATAGCATGACTGCATCAAGGACGCTGGTGCCTCGGCTGTAACACACCTCAAGTATTAATAATCCAGAAAGAGACAAAGGCATGCCAGTGTTATTAATAAAATGCCGTCCCAAAGAGCCGCTGTGAGGGCAGGAGGGAAGAGCAGCACCCGTGCATGAGGACACAGGCTATTCCAGGCATTGGGGCTGAGAATGTCAGCAATGCTGGCATGTCAAAACTCAACTTCAAAAAATGCGTATATTTTTAGCCCCCTCCCTTTTTTGGGGGGAAGACTTCTGTTATGTAAGTGCTTCATGATCTGGTAAAGTCCAATGTCAAGTTTATATGTAAAATTACATAACAGGGGCAGGAAAGCTGGTTCAGCGGCTAAGAGCACATGCTGCTCTTGCAGAGGGCTTGAGCTCACTTCCTAGCACCCATGTTACCTGGCTTACAACTGCCTCTAACCAGGGGGGATGAACACCTACCTCGTAAGGCACTTGAATTTGGATGTACACACACACAAACACACGAACTTAAAGATAATGTTTATTAAAAACACAAAGCAGAAATTTCAACATGATACGTATGTTATTTCATGTTAGTATGGACTAATCATAGAATAAGTTTCTGAAAGTCACATTTTACTGTAACGGCCCTCTGTGCTGCAGGCGCACAGCACAAAAAGACTGTGTCAGAGCAGGGACCTCACTGGGCCACAAGTCAAGGCGCTTCAGCCAACTCCCATACCGCTAGCCGATAAAAATGACCCGGACCGAGTGGTTCTCCCCCAAATCTCACGTTTTTAAAATCCTAAAAAATTAGAGAATGAACTACGCCATCTTTAAAACTGCTAATTATCCCTTTCTACATTAATCTCTGAGTATACCAAAAGCAGGCAAGATGCCAGGTCAACTAGTGAAGTGGAATAATTAAAATACAAGTAATTTTATTATAGAAGAACTTAAAATGACATGTCTGCCATCCATGGGCAAAGCCTGCTCCAAAATTCTGCTTCTGCAAATACTGCAACCACTCGGGTCACTGTGGGTGTCAGCCTCCCGCCATGCACAGCTCACTCACAACAGCTCTGCACACTGTACCAAGTTTCTACGCAGCTGGCCACTGCCTTGCTTTGGATCTCTCGCTGTGCTATGCTGTGCGCACGATTTAGCCTCCAGACAACATCGAGCAAGAACCCAGAGCCTGGCCACCACAGATGAAAGTGTGACAGACTCAAAGTCCACCTGAGCCTCAGGATCCAGGTACCACGAGCCAGAAACAGCTCACTGGCCACTCCTAGACTCTGAGCCTTCACACTTACATGAAGGAGTGAATATTTCCTGCTCAAAAGTAGTGGGTTTCGGCATTGTTTGTTGCGATGGATAGTTAATATAAGTCATCTTTTGGTTAGTTCATTTTGGACCTTGGCTCTCAAAATTCATTCAATTATATCACCTCTCTCCAACTATTGAGATGGGGGTTCCTTTCCCTTTGCTTTTACACATACCATAAAGCCAACACACTGCTCCTCTAAGGCAAGAAACCAAATTCAGGACAGGGTCCAGAGGAGGCATGCATGCAATGTAAATGACGTGGGTCAAGTGGGAAAGCTGCCCATTTCACCAAGGACAGCAGGAACAACTTGACAAAAATTCAAACTATAACACACACTCATACACAGTGTAATAACATAACAGTAGTAGGTTTTTTTTTTAAAGGAGATGGTTAAGTGGGATAAATCCTCCTTTTTTAAAAATCATAATATAGGTATTTTAGAGAGATGAGAGAGGCTCACATATATAGGTTAAGAGGGGGGAAAGGTTGCTCATTTTCACTAAGAACCTTCACTGTTATCTAATGACTGTGAGTATAGAGTATAAGGTTTCAAATATTCAAATTTAAAATTGTTTTGAAATCTGAAAAAAAAATTTGAAAAATCAAAGGAGATCTGTGTTTAACTTGATATTTACTAACATTTTTACTTAATTCTACTGACATGATTCTAGCGTACTCTTTCAAATGACATGTAGTACTGACTGCCCACGTGTGTAATAATTTATGTATCTATTATGATCATGATTTGGCATTAATTTCTAAAGTTTCCCTGGTGAAAAGTACTCGGTGGGGGGTGGGGCAGCAAGATGGCTCAGGCAGTAAGGGCGCTGGCCCCCAAGCCTGCAGACCTCCGTCCGACTAGCAGAGCATACGTGCTGGTAGGAAAGAACCAACTCCCGGGCGCTGTCCTCTAGCTGCCACACTGGCACCCTGGCATGCCCACCCTCTCACCCCTGCAAAGACACAAAATTAATAAACTGACGTCAAAGAGGAAGTAGTTAAAGTATTCTGGGAACCGGAGAGATGGCACAGCGGCTAGGAGCACCTAATGCTGAGGACCGGAGGCCAGATACCAATGCTCTTTTAACAAGCACACTATTGCACCCTCTTCCTCCCCGTGCACACGTGTTTACACTCACGGGCACGCACACAAAGGAGTAAGATAAATATATTTTAAATACCCTTACCGACTTCCACGTGGGACAATTATTGTTTCGTCTTCAAACTTTTTGCCTTATATCCACTAAAGAATCCGCAGCCCCTTCCAAGTGTGTAAAACTAAACTTCAGGCTTGGTCTGGGATTGACTGGTTCCTAACATCCTTGCTTTGAATGCAGCAAGGCATTTAAGCTGTCACATTCCTGCGGTCTCAAGACTGTCTAGTCCACACCCAGAAGGTGCTTGTTTAAAGCAGCCTCAGCTGTGTAAGCGTACGCTAACATTTTATTATAATTATCACCGTGTATGAATTTTGCAGGTAACTGGACTGTGGCATTTTCACATGGGCAGACGCTGTGCCTCCATCACACCCACGCACTCTCTTCTAGTCTCTCTGGCTTTCCCCTATGTCCCATCAATACTAAACATTCTTCTATTTTCAGGTTGAACCTTTGTTGTTTGTTTCCACAGGAGTGAAAACCAAGCCACGCAGTTTACCCGCTCTGTCCCACCTGTTACACAGCAGGGACTACCAGTCCAGGAACATACAGGACGATGGTGAGAAGGGTCATACACACTTCCTTGCTGAGTGTGTATGTACTATTTCATTGGTATAAAAGCTAATCAATGATCAGAGATGGCTTCTCCTACAAAATACGAAAGAATTAAAATTCTCACTCAACCTAGGAATTTGTAATGTTCTCTTTGTAATTTCACATAGAAACCCAGTTCTTCACATGGCCACATATGACCTGTATATAAGAAACTGTTTTTTTAAAACCTTGGAAAATTTTTTGAGAAGCAAAGACAAAGTTTGTCATACTCTCTAACTGTATTGATAAGCACAGGGAAGCAAGCCCTGGTTTCTAATTACATAATGCCTACCTCCATTTCCATGTATTTATTTTTTTATTAATCTATTTAATTTCTAATCTTACGGAAGGATTTGAGAACAACACTGTAAGGAGACTGAATGATCTTAGTTCATGGTACAATGTTATATGTTTAAGATAGGAGTATACACATAACTAAAGTTACAGTTTCAGACCTCTGTGAACAATGAACAGTTTCTTATCCTTATACGTTTATGGACCACTTCCCTTCAAACGTTTTTTTCTCCTTTAAACCCTTAAGGAAAAAAATTGAGACAATTTTTAAACTTGGCGGCAATAGAAACCTCTCAGCAGATACCACTTTACCAAAACACAGATGGGAGAATTTTTTCTATCTTTTTAAATTTTTAAATTTTTTATAATTTATTCACCTTACATCCCAATTATAGGCCCTTCCCAGTCCCACTCTCCCTCCCTCTTCTGTCCTATCCCCCTACCCTAGTCCTTAGAAAGGGGAGCCCTCCTCCCCTACCCAGACAGGAGATTTTAACAATTTTCTTTTGGTCTGGACTTCTCTACTACAAATTTTTAAAAACATGTTCATACAGGACTCAACTACTGAGAATTCTATCAAATACTGACACTTAGAGTTAGCTACTCTCTTTAAGAAGGCCTCAAGACAAAGACATCTTTTAGGACAAAACATGAGCTAATGGGAACATACCAATTTATCTCTCATATAGCACAGTGCCCTACTTTTTAGTAGTAAGACCTTTCCCTTGCTCTACACACATAACACCCATTGATACCCATGGGAGCCTGATGTCCATGTGGCCTCTTGTAAAGGGAAAAAACTTATGTCTGTGTTGAGCGACGCTTGCATCTGGCTGCCAGCCAACCCAATATAAACATCGGCATTCATCAAGTGTTGGATAATTCCTTTTCTTCCGTGAATTCCAGACTTTTGAAAAGGTCAGAATTCAACTTGAGAAAAGAGAAATCGTTATACTTAAGAAGGCACAGAACACACAAGAATTTCATGCAGTGAATCACATTATAATACTGACAAAGGATCTAATAGAATATTGTAGCTTGGATGACTAAAATTTATAGATGAAAAATCTGTGGAATAACAGCTGCCATTTAGGGGTGTTTTTATATACCCACTTCTCCCATCATCCCACTGAGGTCTCAAAACCCTCTAAAGAGGTAAGGAGACAGTAAGGGCGACTGGGAACAGATGTCCTCGGGAACTCACTTTCTAAACTCAATAGTACTGAGGGTATTATTAAAACACACCTTCAGTCTTCTACAGTGGTCAGGAGAAAGCAAACTATAATAAAGAACATAGAATATGGAAGTCTTCAATCAATAAAGTCTTCTATACCAGAGACAGAAGCTGTCATTGTCTTTTGATAAAATTACCAAAGTTCCATAGAACCATTTTCCTCCCTGCCAGAAGCTGAGGTCCTTCCCATGTGAAAAGCTGTCATCTCCATCCCTGCCTGCCCCTCTGCCCACGGCTGTGACCTCATTTCTCCAAGTCTCCTAAAGTCCTCAATGCCAAACATGAGACCAAATCCAGCCTTCCAGATTATTATTCTTTAGCTACGTTATTTCCCCATGAACTGGAATAGGCATCTTTTGGTGTTTTCACTGATGAAAGGAACACGCGGGTTCCCTGTATACGCTGTGTATCTGCACAGCAATGCATGCCAAGCCTCCGACCACAGTCATATTTCATAGCTGGATTTTTCTACTGAAGGTAGATCTGTGATTCTTCAGCCAGAAGGACATAGACAATTGACAAATCCTGAACGCCAGGTTCACTGTGCCAGGACTTTGAAATAAGAGTTGTGGAGGAGAAGGTATAATTAAACAGTATTTTAAAAATTAAAAAAAAAAAGTAGGTAAGGCTATAGTTAATTAAATACAATAAATGACCTGATACGAGTAAAATTTCCCATTCATACACCTAAGAGAAGGACCGTCATATTTCTTTCTCTTAAAAACGATCCACCTCCCAGAACTTTTAAGTATTTAGTATTTGTTTGTTTATTTGTTTTTCTTTTGGTCTTTTGAGTCAAGTTCTCATTCTGTAGTCCTTCTGACCAGGAACTCACTATGTAGCCCAGGGTAGCCTCAATCTCATGGCAACCCTCCTGCCTCAGCCACCAGTGTGTTGGAATTACAGGCTTTAGTCTTTTAGTCTCCCTAGACAATTACAAGTTGACAATAAAGATTCACCTATATTTCCACTGCAAGGGTACATGTCTTTAGGACTGCATGACAGAACAGACAATGCTCCCCAGTGGCCACACCAAACTAGCTCCATTAAACACACTTTCCCAGAGGACAGGAACATAACTGAGTAAATTCAAACTCGGCCCTGCCCAGACCCTGCCGGAGGAAGATCCTTTGTTCCAGTGGCATCCATTACCAGTAACTCCTTACAAACGAGAGTGTTTCTAATTCCCCGCAATGCAAAAGAAGAAGCCGCAGAATGAAGGCAGGTGCAGTAGCTCCCACCTGTAATCTCAGCACTCAAGAGGCCGACGTATCCCAAATTAAAGGCTGTCTGGGCTACAGATGAGTCTCTGTCTCAGAAACAGAAAATAAATTTAGAATTGAAGTTAAAAAGTTTCATTGCTAGCCGGGCAGTGGGGGTTTACACCTTTAATCCCAGCATCCAGGAGGCAGAGGCAAGGGGATCTCTGTGTGTTCAAGGCCAGCCTGGTTTACAAAGCGAGTTCCAAGACAGACATAGCTACACAAGAAACCTGTCTTGAAAAACCAATGTGTTTTTTTTTTCTGTACTTTTCCATATAAAAACTGAATTTTGTTTCTACTCTCCTGTCCCACATGCCTTTCAACTTGTCTTTGTTAAATGTTTTATCCAAAAGTATTATATTTTACACTGTTACTTTCTCTTTCAAGCGCTAGTGCCCCAAATGTCTCTTATTACTTGTCTCATAGCCTTTAGTAAGTTGCAGGACTTTAGGCCAAACAATTCACTGCAAACTGACACCCACTGAATTTTAGTTCACTGTATAAAAGCAGAAACCACATGAACCATTTTGAAATCTGATCTTTTTGAAAACTTCCTTTGTGGAAGATTCCACATTTTTAAGGTTGTAGTTTAAAAAATTTAAGTAGTTACTTAACTGATTAAATTAAATACTTAATAAATACTTATTTATTTTGGGTATTGACATTACTCAATTACTTTCCCAGACTTTAAAACAAGTTCTAAACAAGGGGTAAAGTTCTTGAGCTAACTTGCCCATAATTCATAAATAATGTACGTTATGCAGTTGCTAAGGAAACTGAATCACCTGGGAGTGAAGAAATAAACTAGGAAGCCAAGAGTTTCTATTTCCTACTTAGCTCTGCAAATCAAATTTGTTCCTCCTGAGTCAGATCATTTATATAGAAACACAGTAAACTCAGGGTCGCCGGAAAATCAGATTCCTTATTTCACAATAAAATTTCCATGTCTGAGGTGAGTGTCTATGTGTGAGATCGTTTCTCTGTGGGCCTCTCCAACATGGAGGCCGGCCTCCCAACTTAGAGCTTGGTCCTTCTGCCTCCGCCGCCTAAGTGCTGCCACTATGGGAATGGGCCTTACACCTCGCTTATACAGGGCTGAGGATGGGCCACAGGCTTCCAGCATGCTAGACAAACACTGAGCTACATCTCTAGCTTCTCCATGGTATCATGTTTTGTTTGTTTGTTTGTTTCAAGACAGGGTTTCTCTGGGATTAAAGGCATTCCGCACTATTCCCTGCTTCTCCACGTTGTCTTACAAAACCCAGCGGATTTATGGATACTTTGAAAATAATGATTAGAGGCTGCAACACATTTAAACTACCCACTGGCTAACTGATTTATATAAGGAAGGCGCGCATAGGTTGTCACTCTGCAAAGAACCAGAATAAAGCAAGCTGCCAACATTGACTGAGCACCTACTATGTGCCTGCAGGTACTATCCTAGGACATCAGTCCCAAGTCAAATATAAGGAAACTCATACACAGGTGGGACACCTGTTGAGCTCAGAACTAATTAGATAGGATGCAGCATTATTTGCTAACCCCAAAACTGAATAAAACATAATGGTTAGTGATTCAGAAAAGAGAAGAATTTTGTAGTGCTGAACATAGAATACTCCTTCCTAAGCCGAATCACAGATATAGAAAAATACAGCCACCACGATGACAGCAAGCACCCAAATCCTTCCACAGACACCATTTGTTATTTCCTGGAAGATACTGAGGGGGAGGATGGTCTATCTGGCCAGCAAAACGTGGCCACGAGGAAGGGTAGCAAAACGGGGCCACGAGGGAGGGTAAAGGCCATGGTTTCAAAATTCTGGACTTCCTGAATTCCTAAGACGAGAAATAACAACAGAAGCACTCACAGATTTAGGCAATACCAAATTCTTTTCACATCTCTTCTTAACAGAATTTTAAGACAAAAGTATTACTTGAGAGACCAAAAGATTAAAAATTAGCAGCTATTATTAATTAAGGCCTGAACTAGGTAGGTGGGGAAGTCCAGCAATGCTCTGAGGGGAAGAATCCTCCTTACTGCATTCTTTCCCCACACACTAGAGATACAGTTGCTAGGAAACTGGCCCATCCCTCTAGGGAGGAACACCAGGTCACTAATGGTCTGGGGACCTTCCTATAGCCAATCAATTCAAAATGTACCATTTTGACCAATAGATGCTTGCCAGGCAGGAATTGCCCCTGCCTTGGGCATGCTGGAAGGACCAGAATCTTTAAATCACCCAACTAGCCTGAGCACGGGACACTCAGCTCCCACCGCTTCGGCAGTGGGGGATGTGGGCCCAAGCTGCAGCTTGCAATTTACAATAAAAAGAACCTCATGTATTTACAGCAGAGTCTGTTTATTCCTGGTCTTTTGGGGTTCGCGAACTGGGCAGAACATTACTCAGTTTAAAAGCCTTATCTTGTCCAAGCATTTAAAGTACACTGTCCTGTTCAACTTGTTAATGTCCAATCAATGAAATCCCAAAAATGTGTGATTGTATGGCCACCTCCAATCTCAAAAGTGACACTCATAAAACAAACAGAAACAACACGAAGTGTGCCAAACAGCGCTTAGGACATCTTGCATGCAGGAGGAAGTAAGACGAGACTGGACAGGAAAGACAGCAGCGGCTCCCAAAATCCATGTGCAGTCTGAAGGGAGACTGATTCAACAGTACCGCTTGAGTGGTCCCTGCGAAGGACAGCCAAAGGCACAGGTATCAAGAGCCGGGTAGCATCACCAAGGCCAACCAGAAAGGAGGCCCTGTGCAGCTGCTGCAGCCCATATGCTAGCCAGACAGGAAGACGGACTTGGGAGGTGTGGAAGCAGGCTGAGCACCTTTACTTGGTGCTGAAGCATGCAAGATGATGATGACAGTCACGGCAAGGACAGTGACTCTCATTATGCACTAGTTTTTTTCCAGACACAGTATGGGGTCTTTGGACACATTATTTCATGACCCTCACACACAACCAATGAGCTATATACAATCCCTATTCGATGGATGGGAAAACGGCTAGGATTTGTATGGGTGGCCCAGGGTCTTCTAAGAAGACTCAGCATTTGCTGCTACTTGGGCTACCATGACTTTATCCGAATGATGGGCTCAGCAGTTATACAAATCCTAGCAAAGTCTCGTAACTATTCATAATTATTTGGGAAACTGGTACTTAAAAAAAGTCACCTGTGGCTTCACATTGATTAATTTCCAATGATACCAACACTCTGTTGGAATAGTATTTGCTTTACCACGTGTTTCAGTATAAAGCTTGAAAACAAAACTGAATCATTCATGAATGTAATTTGAAAAGAACTAATAACAGGGAAAAGCTTAAAACATGTTTTCAAATCTCATGAACAAAAAAAATTCAGAGAAAGAAAATAATGATGTATATTTAACTATTTATCATTTCCTAAATTAAAATGAATATATATATATATTAAGTTTCACAAACTTTTTCAATAAAGAAATGGATGTGGCTACTGATAACCAACATAATATGTATTGTTATTCATATTAAATCTGGTTGCCCATAATTAGTGACAACTACTCCATAATTTATTTTCACTGAAAAACCTTCAATTGAGAGTTTCAGGCAAATGAGGCACTGGTATTTTTACAATTAGCAGATGGAGCACAATCTAATAATAGCCGGGACAGCACTCTCCACCACCTGCTGGCAGCCCGCGTTCGTTAGTCACTGAGGAGGATTTCCATAATTTCTGAACACTGGCTAGCCAGCAGCTTTGTTGCAGGAGGCCTACCATGATGATGGATGCAGCCTGTCTGATGTGGGTCCTGAGGCATTGCGCAGCTGTCACTGGCACCCACAGCCCTGACTCTCACTCAGCCCTGCTCCTCCTGGGCTGCCTGTGATGTACACTCAGGCAGCATCTGACGCTGAGGACTGTGTGAGGATGACACCCTGACCCTGCTGCCAGCCCCCCCTCACTTCCCTCACCCTACTCCTCCCCCCTCCCCCACTTTTGATTGACAATCTTTGGCCCTGTGATTTGTGCCTCTGTATTCTCCAAGGCTCCACATACTGCCCCACCCCAAATTCCTTCTTTTTCCAATTCCAATCCAGCCTCATCAGTCACAAGTATTTAAAGAATGGAGTTGCCACCATCAGGGAGCAAATCTGGACTGCCCCTCCCAGCACGGAGCTTCTAGATCTAGGGCTCTTAACATCTTTTTCTGTCTGAGTGTGGGTGATGAAGAGGAATATTCAAGGGCATCAAAGGATCCCAGCCCACAAGCCAGCTATGTGGGTGGTGGCATACATTAAATGTTTTAAATGAATTTTGCAATATCAGAAGTATTATATTTAGTGTGCAGCAAAACATGACAAACCTCAGTCACTGGAGGTTTCAATTTGCCTTCCCTTATAACGGAGTTCAAAGAAGGAAGTGCAGTTTGAATGTTTTAAAGTTGCTTGCAGGATGTCACCAAAAACCTAAAACCCCACCTTCCACATAAATATCTGATAACCATATATTATAATAAATGCTTTCACTAATGAATGCTGGTCACATACTTAAGAAAGCCAATTGTCTCCTAATTTTAACTAAAGCAAGGAGAGACTGGTGTGTTTTTGATTTTTCAATCATATAACTTCACTTTTTTCTGCTTCCTTTTAAATATACTGCAATTCTGACAAGCCAGTGATTAGGAATTTTAAATAGAGCACTTTAACGTGTGAATAATTACTTCACTTTCTTGTCCCTCTGCTGTGCAGTAGCACCTGTGCCAGGATATGGCAAATACAAGAACAACCTGTACTTTCAGTAAATAGCCAAACAGCACATTGTAGGTGCCGCATTATATTTAGGCATAACATGACACCACCCCGCCAGATACTGTGACACTTTGTTAATAATACACCAAGATTCTAATGTCAGTCATTCATAACTCATTTATCAGAAAACACCCGAATTTCTTATTCCTTATAGGTAAACGGCCTGTCTTTCTTGCACAGAAAGAGATACTAATTCTGTTTCAACAGTCTCTTTATTGCTACAACTTTGCTACTTTCAGCTACAACCTCCTCATTTACATCAGGTGTGATGATCAGCATAAGCAGTGTCTCCCATCACTCAGGTACCTGGGTATCAGGTCCCTAGTTGGTGATCCTGTTTTGTCGGGCTAAGGGACGGTAAAGCTTGCTGGAAAAAGCATGTCCCCAGGGGCTTGAGGGTTTATGGTGTCACCTCACTTCCAGTTCCTCTGCTCTACTTCCTGCTTGCTGCTAAAGTGTGATGTCTCGGCTTCCTATTCCAGCCACCTGCTACCTGCCTCTCCTGCCATTATGAACCCAACTTCTAACACTGGAAGCCAAAATGAATACTTCTATAAGATTCTTGGCCATGGTGACCACCGTAGCAACAGAAAAGACACTGCAACGTCAGACTGCAAGTTGCTGCAAACTGCTTTTTCCGAAGTACTCAGCAAGCCTCTCTGAACGCAGACTCGGGACCTGAAACACCTGCCTGAGTAGCAGACCGGAAGCCTGCAACACTTTACGGGCTGCGATGGCACAGTGCATTTTCACTAAACAGCAACACAGGGAACTTTTCTCCCAGTCTACTTTGCCTTAAGTATTTCTGGCTGTCTCAACAGAAATAGATACATTTACACACCCTGCACCACTTGAGCCTTCCTTGGGGACAGCCTTAGGTCTACAGCGCACTAGACAACTGTCTCCTTTTCCCACTGCGCACAGATGCTGCACACTGCACGCTTTTCCACCCAGCTTACAGTATCTTCTTCCTTCTTTTGAAGCATCATATCCCACACAGATACATACTTTCCAGGCAATTCACTGCCTCCTTATATACTCTGTGCAGCCATCCCAATAAGTGACATCCAAACCCATAGCAACACTATTCCTCAGAACATGAAAAGGTACCTGGGCTTCTGCCTAAGAGCCTGCAGAGGCTCCTCCAATTCAGTCTCATCCTGGCTTTGTTGGATGGGACCCTGCTTTACTTCTAGTTGAGCACTTTTTTGTGTGCTGAGGTCATCATCCAATTCTTTAACAGAAGCCCTGTTCTTTTTAATTACTTTGACCACTGACCCCACTAATAATATGGTAGAGAAGGTCTCTGGGGTAATCACCACTTTCTTTAGATAGACAATGTAGGCTAATCCCAGCTCCAAGGGCACAGAGTCCTGTTACAACAGTTTAAGAGAACTAAAGAATTCCTCAGGGATCAGCCCCAGATGTGCTTTTCCTCCTGCTCAGGGAGAGTGGTAGAGGGATGCTACCAGCTGTCCTGTGGGAAAGAGCCCAGTTGTCTGGAGCACCCCTGGTCCCAGCATGACTTCAGCGACACTCTTGAAACTCCAGCCACTGTGGCAGGCACAGAAAGTACCATCCAGAAGAACATGATCAGTGAAGATCCCGGTTCTGCTCTTGCTGTCCCTGTGCCTGGAGTCTGTATTTCTTTATCTCTTTTGATAACCTAACCATGGAGATGGAGAGACAGCTCAGCTCTAAGGAGTTTTCCAGAACCCATAACACATAACAGCCCCTAACTCCAGCTCTCAGGGATCCAATGTCTTCTTCTGGCCTTTGTAGGCACCTGCCACTCAACTATTAAATACTAAAATCTTCCAGAAAGAAAGACAGAAAGAAAAGAAAGAAAGAAAGAAAGAAAGAAAGAAAGAAAGAAAGAAAGAAGGAAAGAAAGAAAGAAAGAAAGAAAAGAAGAACCTGATTATTTTTACTCCCTCCTTGTAAAACCTGTGAACATTTTACATACAACATTAAGGCAATGATGGACCACAGAGGTAAATGACCTTATGCTATTTGCCAGAGCCGTTAACATCCCAATATCCCTTCACAAAAATAAACAATAAGCTAATAAGCAACACCCAGTGTGGCCCAGAAAGGAATCTGCAGCATCAGGCTAATTCTAGATACTCTGACTGCTGTATCATGTCTTCACTGAAAAGGAAAAGTCAGTGTTGCGTTGGGAGGGGGGGAATGCTGGCATGGCATGCTCATGTATGTGCACACACTGACAGAGCAGCAGGTCATGCATGATAGAGCACTAGCCTAGCATGTTCGGGGCCCTGAGTTCTAGCCACAGCACTGCCAAATTAGTTAAGTAACTGAGTATCTTTAGCCAATAACATTACAGTGGGATTCTTCCACCTCACCCATCAGAATGGCCATCTTCAAGAAGCAACGAGGGGGTGGAGACACGGCTGGCTCAGTGTTGAAGAGCACCATCACTGTCACCGAGGACCCAAGCTGGTTTCTCAGCACTGACACTTGGAGGCCCAAAAATGCCCATAATTCTAGTTCCAGAGTACGCAGCACCCTCTTCTAGACTCCACAAGTATGAGCAAGCTCATGGTACATATACATACATGCAGGCACACATAAAATAAATATCTTTCTTTAGAAAAAAAATTAACACATGCTGGCAAGATGTGCCAGAGCAGGGATCTTTCTACACTATGGGTGGAACTGTAAATTAGCGTGCCTTGGAAATCAGTTTAAAAACAGACCTTGCATGTGAGCCAACTATAATACTTCTGGGTACATACCTGACAGAGTCTAAACCTACTTAATGCATACATATTTGTACATGCATGTTTAATGTAGCACTATTTACAACAGTCAAAACATAGAACCAACCTAGCAACAGATGAATGGGACTTTGTTCAGCCACAACAAACTGAAATTATCTTGCATTTATGTTAATGGATGGAATGGGGAGACCATTGTGCTAAGTAAAATAAGCTGGTCTCACAATGACAAGAAAGCATGCTTCCTCTCATATATAGAATCTGGAGAAGAAGGACTTGGGGTCAGGGTGGATAAAAAATATATGAAAGTATACATACATATATACGTGTGTATACATACATGTGTATATATACGTATATATGTATGTATATATGTATGTATGTATGTATGTACACATGTATATATGTATGTATGATTAGCAATGTAAACCAAAAGTTCCTATAAAAAGAACCTTACGCTGGACCTTCTGCAAAACTTATGTACTGGATTTTTTTTTTTCAGTTTGACCCAAACCGAGACATATTGGGGAAAAGGGAATTTCAACAGAGAAATGTTTTCATCAGACTGCTATAGCAGTGTGCGGGCTATTATGTTCATGACTAGAGTGGGAGGGCACAGCTAACAGTAGGGGGCGCCACTCCTGGGCAGGTAGTCCTGCCTGGTTGAATAAGAAAGCAGGCTGAGCAAGCCAGTGAACAGTGTTGGTCTATGGTCTGTGCTTCAGTTCCTGCCTCCATGTTCCTTCTCTGAGTTCCCGTCCTTATTCCCTTCAATAAACAGCTGTGACTGGGGGCCAAATAAGCCCTTTCCTCCCCAAGTGGCATCTGCTCAGAATGAAGTGATCAGAATTTCTATGACTACAGAGAGGTTAGAGAATTGTAGGTCCAGCAGCACCTAATGACAACTAATCCTGGGCTTTCTTTTCCCCTTTCACTAGCCTTTCCTTGCCCACCTTGTGTCTAACCTGACATCTCTGTGAGCAGCAGGTAAAACCTTTCGGGATGCCTCAACAGGTCACAGGCTTCCACCAACCAGAAGCTTCAGAATGCAGTAAGACAGCATCCCAGACCTCCAACACAGCCCTGCCACTCTGCTGTAACCTGCTCGCCCGATGTCACGAAATCTGCTTTGATTTGTGAACTTACTTTTCTGTCACTTTAAAAACATCAAGAAGCTAACACCTCTGAAGCTAGAACATGGATTGGGGATATCCTGAATCTTTGTTCCTTGGCCGTGGTTACTCATACTTGGCTCTAAAATAAACTCTCTCTTAATCTGTTTGAAATAAGGATTTCTATACCAAAGGACAATGGAAGAGGAAAGGGGAGAGTACAGGTATAAGAAAGAGTGATCACGCTATGTATACATATGGATGGATGGACGGACGGATGGATGAATGAATGATGGATGGATGTTACTAGATGCTCCCTATCTGTTTAGTTAAAAATAAATATACTTTTTAAAGGGGAACAAGAGGGTGACCCCTCCAGGCTGGAAGACCTCTCACAAGAAGCCCTAACCAGCAGCAGCAAAGCCAGTTTCCACTGATGAGGTCAGCTGCCCAGGAGGAAAAGAAAGGCGGTGGAAAGTGTTTCCCAGTCCCTTGTGTCTGGCAAGAACTCATCTTGACAAGGAAAGGCCCCAGGGGGAAAAAAAACAAACAGATTTTCCCTCTGGAGACTCAGAAATGCATGCTGCATTGATCCAGGTCTCTAATTTTTTTCTGAAGGGAAATGAGGGGCATATCACTCCCACAAAAAAAAAAAAAAAAAAGTCAGTGCACCAACAGAACACTCCTATTTCCTAACATACTAATGAAATGTGTTGTTTTAAAGTCCAGAAAGTTAATTTTTAAATTATGAAACAAATTCTACACACAGGATATTATTCATCACTTACAATTTAAAAAACCAAAAAAGGAGAAAACAAAAAATAATTGTAGAAAGAAAGAAAGAGAAAGAAAGAAAGAAAGAAAGAAAGAAAGAAAGAAAGAAAGAAAGAATATAAAGATTTCACATGAACTACTTTCCTTTTCTACCTGTCTACCTGCTTGGTGAAAACACACTAGTGACCTGTCAAAGCCTTCAGCCCAGCAAGCTACAGCCTGGGTATGTTTTAGACACCATAATTTTAATTTGGCTTTCCTTGTTTGCTTAAAAGTGAAATCAATCTCAAATACCTTAGGAATGTGAAACCATCTTAAGCGACTGAGAGTGATGTAGGGCCTGTAACAGAAACCTGCCTCAAGGCCCTGGAGGTGAAGTCTGACAGTGAAGGAATGAGGCAGCTCAGGTAGGAGCCAAACCCAAGCCTTGATATGCTAATAAATTTACCCTAAGGAGGCACCAGTATGTTAGTGCACCAGCTCTAAACTGTGAGCCCCATTACCAAACCTGCCTCCCAGTGAAATGACACGAAAATCAGAACTCTAGAAGTGGCTCCTGGGATCCCACTGCCAAGCCCTGGAGAAGCAGCGTCTTGAGCCTGTGTACCCAAATCCATCAGTCAGAGGACTTTGAGACTGGCCAGTGTGTGTGGCCCTGGCTTCAGCAACTGTCCACTGTCATCCTGATACCTAAGCCACACAAAGGTACAGCAAAAGAGGAGAAACATACATCAATACCCCTTATAAACATAAACAAAAAAATTCTCAATAAAATACTTGCAAACTAAATCCAATAACACACCCAAGATTGCTCACCATGATCACATTGGCTTAATACCATGGATGATGCATGGATGGTGCAACACACATAAATCAATAAATCTAATATATCACATAGACTGAAAAATAAAAACCACATAACCATCTCATTAGATGCAGAAAAGGACTTCAACAAAATCCAATATCCCTTCATGATAAAAAGTCCTGGAGAAGACTAGAGAAACAAGAGACATACCACAACACAACAAAGGTACTTTACAGCAAACCACCAGACAACATCAACAGAAACGAGAAAAATTCAAAGCATTCCTACTAAACTAGGAAACAAGACAGAAATGTCTACTTTCTCCACACCTATTCAATACAGTACTTGAAGTCTTAGCTAGAGCATTGAGACAACTGGAGATCAAGGGGATACAAACAGGAAGGGAAGAAGCCAAGATGTCTGTCTCTCTCCTCTTTGCTCTCTTTCTCTCTCTCTCTCTCTCTCATAAATAATGTGATTTTACATATAAAACATCCTAAAAACTCCACCGGGAAACTTCTACAGCTTTTAAACACCTTCATCACAGTGGCAGAATACAAAATTAACAAGCAAAAATCAGTAGCCTTCCTGTATACCAATGACAACCAGTCTGAGAAAGAGCACAGATATGGAGCATCAAAACAAATAAAACATCTTGGGATAACTCTAATCAAACAAGTGAAAGACTAGTGTAATAAAACTAGGAAATGGAAAAAGACAGCCAGAAGAAACAAAGACTTCCATGCTCATGGATCAGTAGGATTAATATTGTGAAAATGGCCATCCTACCCAAAGCAATCTACAAAATTAATCATCAAAATTCCAACACAGTTCTTCACAGAAATTAAAAAACAATTCAATTTCATATGGAAATACGAAAAAAAAAAGAAAAGAAAAGAACCAGAACAAAAACAACAACAAAAAAAAAAAGAAAACAGAATAGCAAGAAAGGCATGATGGAGCATGCCTATAACCCCAGCACTCAGAGAGGCAGAAGCAGGTGGATCTCTGCAAGCTCCAGGACAGTGTCTACAAAACAAGTCCAGAAAAGCCAAGACTACACAGAGAAAATCCTATCTCCAAAAAATAAACCAACAAATAAACAACAACAAAAAAGAAAACAGAATAGCTCAAACAATCATGGATAATAAAAGAATTGCTGGAGGTATTTCCATTTCAGATTTCCAGTTATACTACAGACATAATAAAATAACATGGCAATGGCATAAAGACTGACACATTGATTAACAGAAGTGAACTGAAGACCCAGACATAAATGCACACACTATGGACCCCTGATTTTTGACAAAGTAGTCAAAAATACACTCCAGAGAAAAGACAGCATCTTCAACAATGGTGCTGGTCACACTGGATGGCTATATGTGGAAGAATGCAAACAGATCCAAAATTACCACCCGGGTACAAAACCCAACTCCAAATGGACCAGGACCTCAACATAAAACCAGATGCCCTGAATCTGACAGAAGCAAAAACAAGGACTAGATCTGAGCTCATTAACACGGTAAGGAACTTTCTAAACAGAACATTAATAGCATAGGCACCAAGATCAATAATTAATAAATAAGACCTAATGAAACTGAAAAAGCTGCTTTTAACTCAAAGGAAACCATGATTTAGGCAAAGCTGCAGCCTACATAGTGGGGTAGGATCTTTATCAATTATGCATTTGATAAAGGGTTAATATCTAAAATATATAAAGAGCTTAAAAAACTCAACATCAAGAAATCAACCCAATTTTTTTAAAACAGGGTACAAAACTAAATAGACAGGCCTCAAAAGATAAAACAAAAATGGCTGAGAAAGACTTTAAGAAATGTTCAATACCCTTAATCTTTAGGGAAATTCATATCAAAACTACTCTGAGATTATATCTTACGCCAGTCAGAATGGCCAAGGTCAGTAAAACAAATGAGAGTTCATGATGGCAGGGTGGGCAAGGGCCCACTCCATGAGACGGAGCCCGTACTTGACACTGCTCAAGTAGCCGAGAACTGAGACACGACAGGTTGTTATTCTGCTGATGGGACACAGTGAAGGAATGACTCCTACTGACATACAGCTATAGTCATGGGTCGGCGCCTCACTCCGCCCTCACTGGAGAAGCTTCCTGCTGTCAGTGGGAACTGCCACAGAGACTGACAACTGGACAATGTATACAGAGTGAGAGCACTCAGTCCTACATGGAATGTCTCCCTCACAGCCCTCCCCTCGAGACTTGGGGATCTATGAGGAAGGACAGGCCAAATGATTGTAAGACCAGAGGTGATAGATGACTCCAACAAAACAGTGTCTTCCTGACACAACAGGACTGAGGCACACGTGAGCTCACAGAGACAGCGACAGCACACACTGATTCACGCCAGTCGGGGCCCACACGGAGAAGCAGAACTGGACACGGGCGCTACAACCTAACCAAGGAGCTATGTGCGACTGGTACCCACTGGCAGAGGAAAAATCCGTTTTCTGTAATAAACTCACACTACTACATTAACTATACCTCAAAGCAGGCCCCATAAACATGTTCAATGGTATTTTTGTAGACCTCCTGTCTCATTTTGCTTTGGGCATTTTTTTTTGTCTTATTGGTCTTTTACTTGTTGTTTTGCTTGTTTGTTTAAAAAAGAGAAAGAACATAAAGTTGGATTGGGAAGAATTAGACAAATGGAAAAATATGACGACAATATTTTATTAAAAAATCTTTTAACAAAAATAAAAAACTTAAAAAATAAAACCCCATGGTATAGCTTTAAAAAAAAAAGAGCAAAAATGTAATAATGAGATCCCAACATACAAGAAAAAAAATCACATGTGGATTATGATTTATTATTGACCCTATTATGTAAAGAACATACAAGAAAGGAGTCCTTCCATAAGGCTGTGTTTTAAAGTGCAAAACTCACGTATCTGAAAACCAAGCAAAGAAAGACCATTTCACTTTGTTAAATATTATTTTATCATTAGAGTATTTGTGTATGAAACATGATGCTGTGTCTCAGTAAGTAAACAAAGTAAAAACCAATCTGATCAGAATCTTTCCACAGATGACAATTTCAGAGAATGGCAGACCGCTTCCATTTGAAGGTCCCTACACTGAAAATTAGCAGAGACCATCCTGCTGACAGAAACAGCGCCTGCCACTACCAGTCCTTCCCAGAGGGTGTAGAGCAAGGACACACCCAGGAAAACATTCAATAGACACGACTCTGCCCCTGCTCACCAAACAGCAGGTTCCTCCAGCACACGGGTCTCTGTGATCTTACAGCCTTTTCCCCCACACGCAGAGTCATCAAATGAAAACCCCGAGAACGGGAAAGCTTCTCTCAAGACTTCCTCGGACTTCGAAGGGTTGTAGACTGCCAAGGTAACTGGGACAGCAGGTCCCCAAAAGTGATTTGAGGGATTTCTGCTGTGTGGCCTTAGGCAAGTCACTTGTCCTCTCTGCCACCTTTCCCTCACCTGTAAAATGAGAATTGTGACAGCTACCTCAAGGTTATTATCCAAAGCATTTAGAACAATACTTATAAGTAGTAAGGTTTATAAACTGTGAGGCAAGAAAGGAACAGAAAGCAGGTTAGCGCCCGGAGCCCCGCAAAACACTACACAAAGGCTTGGTTCTCAGGTGATCCATGGTGCCTGTCACACAGACAAATGCAAACATAAACTACGTGTTTATGCCCGATCTGCTTTTAGGAAAAGGACAACTTTACCATACCATGTCTGCCTTTGGCAAAGTCATTGAGCACTGTTTTTATCTGGCAGTAGCTGTTGCCTCTTTCCAAGGAGTATGACCAATTCATACAATTTTGAAAGCTCCAGTTTTAGAAGTGGGTGAAAGGTCTGTGTGCATGCCCTGTAAAGATGATCCTCAGGGAGAGAATGGATGATACCTCTGAGGCCGAAATCCCAGGACTCCGCCTGAAGCACCCCCACCCCACCATGCATGATTCAGAGCCTGACACCAGTAGGGCAAACGAGGTAACATTGAAACAGCTGACCCTGACAGTAGATTATAAAATACTATGGCTATCTAATTTCCTCCCTTATCACTCAAAAATAATCCAAACAGTATCAAGTCTAAGGAAGGAAAAGCACTATAAGACTTAAATAAAATTTGTATTACTCTACTAACAGGTGCTTTCTGGCATCCAAATAAATAAACTCTTAATACACAATGATTATTTCATACAAGATAAGTACCCATTAATAAAATTTATGGTTTTATATGACTAAAAGTAGTAAGAAAAAGTAAATTATTTCATTGTTCTCTCTTCCTCAGCTTTCCACGAAGATTCATAATTGTGACAGAAAGTTTTGCAGTACTGGATTTTCATCACAGGGAAAAACCTTTTGGTAGGAGCTCTGACCTCCATCAGGTGCTAAGTGCTTTTATGGAAATCTCTTTCTTTTTTTCTTATGATTTATTTATTTATTATGTATTATTATGTCTGTCGTGTTGTGCCAGCATGTGAGCCTGCATGCCAGAAGGGGGCACCAGATCTCATTATAGATGGTTGTGGGCATCCATGTGGTTGCTGGGAACTGAACTCAGGACCTTTGGAAGAACAGCCAGTGCTCTTAACCTCTGAGCCATCTCTCTAGCCCAGTTTTACAGACATCTCTGGGACGTCCTGTGGCAGGTAAAAATAAGTTTTCCTAAGATTCTCAGATCTTAATCCAGAGGATGTACAAGCACGTGACCTTGATATGTGTTACTAACAACACTTGGCAAGAAAGGTCTTTACAAATACAATTACGTATTTGTGCTACGACGGGGAGGCTCCTGGAGGATCCAGGTGGCCCAAAATAATCTCAAGGGTCCTCGTGAGAGGAGGGAAAGAAGGTACTATGGCAAAGATCTGACAATGAGGCACAGACAGATGTGGCCCTGAGCCAAGCAACAAGTCCTTTCTAGAAACTAGAAAGCCAACCCCCCATAACATACAGAAGGAAGGGTTTGCTGACACTTTAGTGTAAGTGCCCGTGGACTCCTGGACTCTTGGCTCTAAACCGTAAGGTAATGAGTCTGTGTCGTTCCAGGAAGCAGTAGGAAACCAATACCACTCTCATAGGCAGGGCTGTGCTGGTAGATACGTGAGAGCCACCTCTTCATGGAAAAACCATCTCCACATAGGCCATTTGCTCATTTCCGTCGTATGACTATTTTTACTGTATGAGAATTTTCCTCTCATAATTGCTGGATCTTAAAAGTAAGAACTACTGCATAACCAAAAAGAATACAAGGAAGAAATTAAAAATTCTGTATGGTGCTGTTAACTTGGGTAAATCACAGCATTTCCACTTTTTAGGAGACAGCTCTGCAGAACAAAAGAGTTCATGAGGCATCATATATTCTATTTCTAGGATTATATACCCCTGGTAATGCCATCTTCATGAGTCCCATGGTTTGAAAATTGTCATCTCTCAAATAAAAAGTAGTTAGAAAGTGACAACCAAGCTGGGCAAGGTGGCACATGTCTATAACCCCAGCACTCTGGGAGGCAGAGACAGGCAGACTTCTGTGAGTTCAAGGCCACAATGCCTGCAAAGTGAGTCCAGGATAGCCAAGGCTACACAGAGAAACCCTGTCTCAAACAACAAACAAAGTGACAACTAATTTTTTCTTGTTAGCATATGACATACTACACCGCCAATGAGAAATTCTGCCCCTCCAACACAGAATTCATTAACAACATCAGCCAAAACCAGAAACACTTCCTATTCTGGCTAACTTTATTTGGGACGCTTGTGCACAGACAGGGACACTCATCTAGAACCACTGACAGAAATGCAATGACGTCTTAACAACCTCCTCTCGAGCTGTTCAACAAGAGCACAAGTGCACACAGCACTGGATGAGACCACGTCGGCATCTAATGACTGGTTGCTGCCTTCCCTTCTCCTTCCCTCTTACTGCCTTTTTCCTCTTCAGAAGGATATAATACATGGTTTTCACTATCCGCACCGGGAGTTGACTAGTCTATCAACATGACCGACTCATCATTGTCAGAACAAGCGGGACATCTCCGTCTCCCACCCTCAGCTGTCAGAACCAGGAATACTCTTCAGCTGGGTTTGTTTCTCCAAGTGTAGGAGGCATGGAGGTTCTGGTGCTCACAGAGGAGCAACAGGGGAACCAGAAATGTTAAACACAGAGGGTTGTCCCTTCAAAGGGAGGGATAGCCAACCAGAAGCCTGGGACTGGACATGGTTTATAGCCTCGTGATCTCTGTGCTATGTATGTGGCCTAGCCTATGCCAGATCATCCCCCAGAGGTGAGCTTGTCAAGCTATAGAAACTATCTTTATGAATGGTGTCACGTGTAGTCAATCTACAGACCCCATCCTTATGGCAATCATCACTTGTACTTTTTATAAAGAGTTTCAATGTAGTTATGTCTGGAGCTTCATTGTGCACATGGGCTTGAGATAATTATCACCAAATTGTGCTGTGCTTAAATACTGACAAAATAGAGTATTCAGATTTTCAGAGTCTGAACCAACCCCAGCTACTGAGCAGTGCGGAACCAAACTCTCTTCATGCCTCCGGAAGATGGTTACTGGCTGCGGTGGTCGCAGAGACCCCTGCATCCAGGTAATTGAAACATCCATTGGAAGTGCATGTGACCTCTAACGGACCTCTGTCTACACAGAGAGGAGGAGACAGCAAAACGAGCATCGGAGAAGCGCCAGACTCAAAGGATTCCAGAAGACACTGCACTCAAGAATCAGGGCACTAATCTACCACCTCAAATGTTCTCAGCCATTCACAAAATTTCTCATAGGTCTCTTAGCATCCTGTTTTCAAACACCCATTTTCCTTAGAGAACTGTACAGAACAGCATATACTACCGCTTGACTATAAAAGTAAGGAAAAGAGCAATTAGATCCCTTCATTCTTGCTTGAACTTGGGGCTGTCTAATGAAATATCTCTAACAACACGAGTTTAAAAAGTCTTTATGAAAAATCAGTTCTTTAAAGGCTACATCAGAAAATGGTCTAGGAATAAGGACACGAAATCTTTATACAACTTCTGATAAAACGTGTACTTAGGCTGCAGGTAGTAAGGTCGAGCTCCTGGTCCCCTCTATGTGCTGAGCTTTCCGAGAGGGGTGGGTGAATGTCGGAATGAACAAAACGACACTGTCCTCGCCATCGTCGCTCACAGCTATTGTTAGTTCTTCTCCTATGAACCGCCTATTGAGGTCTGTTTGTCACGGACGACAGACCCACCATTCTTTCGGATGTATGTAAACATCCCCTATACTGAGAATACTAACAAACATTCCAGTAAGTTAAAACTGGGGCAAGTCACAAAGTAATTGTAAAAAACGAGTAATTTGCCTCAGCTTCCCATAGCGACTACTGTTTCACGCTCCGCACACTTGAGTGGTGGGGTGGCAAAGTGATTGAGAGCATAGGGTCAAGGCGGGCATGACATTAAACACTGCAATCCCAGCACCTAGGAGGCTGAAACAGGAGGATGGCAAGTTTGGGACCAGATAGAGCTAAACAGTGAGTTCTATGCTGCCTAGGCTAACCTGTAAAGCTGTATGTAAAAAACAAAACAAAACAAAACAAAACAAACCCCACACAGTTGATTTAATTAAAGCTTACAGGCCCTAGAGCAGTGGTTCTCAACCTATGGGTCACAACCTCTTTAGGGGTCAAATGACCCTTTCACAGGGGTTGCCTACGACACCGGAAAGCGCAGTCATTTACATTATGATTCACACAGTAGCAAAATTACAGTTCTGGAGTGGCAGCAAACATGGTTGGGGGTCAGCACAATGCCAGGAACTGTATTAAAGGGTTGCAGCATTAGGAAGGTTTAGAACTATTGCACTGGGGAGCCTTGTTTTGGGTCCTTGCTCTCAATTCTCAACCATGACCTTGGACAAGAACTCAAATGTTAATGTAGCTTCATATACCAAATGCAAAATGAGGATAAAGATGTCTTAAGTGCTGCTTCAAGCACCACTCGCTTGGAGGAAAACAGTCCCCGAACAGCGCTGAAACTATGTCTAGCGGCCAGTGCATGTTCCCTAAGCATGTACGTATTTGCGGGGCCATGCTGGAGCCAGCTGCTAACAACTCCAGAGGCGTGTCCAACTTCCAGAACCACGCCAGCCCCGTTACACACAGACACGGCCCGAAACCAAACAACACAGACCTACAATCAGTGAGCGGCACCAGAGACACAATGATACCTAAGCAAAGTCAGCTGCCAACTGCTTTAGCACCTGCCGCCTCTACTGCGTGGTGTCTATCTGTCCTGTCCATACGCTTAAAGGTACCTCAGCACCATGCTGCTCTTAATCGGGAGCGTAACCGAGCAGTCTGAAATTGGTCACAGTAAAAATATTCACGTGACGGAAATGAGCAAATGGCACACATCGAGATGGTTTTTCCATGAAGAGGTGGCTATCACATATCTACCAGCACAGCCTTGCCTATGAGAGTAAATATTATAATAAACTCTTATTTTTTTTAATTTCTCTCTTTTCACAAAGGAAGAGTGGGTGGAGGTGGGAGCAAACCTAGATATTGGTTATATTTACAGTTATCTGCAACTTTCTTCTCCTGTGTTTGTTTTGTTTTGAGACAGTCAGCGCAGGCCAGCCAGACTGTCTTGGACTCCCGAGTGCTAGGATTACAGGCCTACACCCCCATGCCCAGCTAATCTCAGATTTCATTTCAAAGCCATGTCCCTAAAGGACCATAAAACTTTGGCAATAACTGCACCAAACAATGGCTTTGCCTATTCTTTTTGCCAAAGCCTGACATATTCGGCATTCCCTATAAACAAGGCCAATCAGCAGGGATCAATATGAAGGCCACCTTAATAAATAGAAGATCAGTGCCAAGCTGTCATTAGATACAGTTCACATTTCTCTCCAAATTGTTTTGACCTTTTGATATTACTTAACCCACGTCAGCATCAAATAGGCCTGTAGTTACCCCAGGTGAAACACAAGATTAACTTTCCATATATGTAGGTCAAGCAGCCAAGGGCCTTCCATTTGCCTGCTGCACGTCCTGTTGGGACCCAACACAATGCACGCTTCAGAATGTGTTCAAAGTGACAAGCTGAACGCATGCTTCCGTTCAGCAGGAGCGTGGCAGGGCAGCCTCCACACGCTCAGAATGACGCTCAGCGGGACGGGCTGGCTGGACCGTCAGGACTCCAGGGAGACGAGATAGTGCAACACGCGTCTGGGTGCTTACGGAGTGCGAGGGCTTAGGGCAGCAGAATTACCTCCTGAAAGCACCACCCAGAGAGGAAAACGCCTGGGCTGTCGTTACAGCTCTGGTATCAACAAAGTCTATGAGCTTATCATTCAGACACAAGAATGCGGGTGCTAAAATATATGACCAGCGCTGGCTCCGCTGCTACTCAGAGCAGACGCACGGCCACCACAGTAAGAGGTATTGTTCTGCTCGCCCTGCTGTGATAGCAGAATTTTACTACACCGACCCAAGCTTCATGAGCACACAAATAAAAATAGTAAAATCAGTGGGAAAATACACAACATTTTCCTATTTCCTAACCCAATGCCAAGCTCAATGCACACACCCTTCCTGTGTCTTTGCCAAGATCAGTTCAGAGATTCCACCAAACAGAAAAGGCAGTTAGATAAATCATGTAATAAGGACTTTGAGATCAAATCAACATCTATTAATATAAGAATATCTGCCAGGCATGGTGATTCACACCTCTAATCTAGCACTAGGGAGGCAGAAGCAGGCAGATGTCTGAGTTCAAGGCCAGCCTGGTCTAGGTAGTGAGGTCTAGAACAGCCAGGGCTACACACAAAGACCCTGACTCAAATGATAAAAAAACAAACAAGAACGTAAAGAAAATCTATGCCGATTTCATGTGTGTGGGCCTGTTTACTTTTTAAGAGAGTTTTTTTTTTTTTTTAAAGATGAAAAGGTGTTTCTATCACAAGGAAAACCAGGTAGCATTACTAGACTTACTGTCCTTCAAATAACTGAATACAGACATCTACGCAGAATCACAAATTTGGCCAGTGGAGAAGAGACGGCCTCTTAGAAAAGGGAAGCAGATAAGCTGAGTCTACTATTATCCCAGCTGACTATCTGGGGAGTTCCCAGGCCCCAGTGCACAGGAAACATGGAGTAAGGACACAGCGGGGGACGGCAGTCTCCTTCAGGTAAGGAGGGCAGTTCATCTGAATGTGCCAGAAGGAAAGCCAGAGGACACTGCCCGAGAGCAAACGTCAAAGAGCTGAGAGGAGCTGCATCCCGTCCGCACCGAACATACTTCTGTGAGGAAGTGCACAATCCTGCAGTGGGAGAAGCTCCAGACTCACACGCAAGGGCCCTGAAGGGAAAGGGGGAAGCTCATAGCAGCACCCATACCTCAGACCCTAAGGAAACTTCAGTTACCTGAGGCTGCTGTAGCTGTGCTCCCCCAAGCAATGCAGCGCCAGACTTCCTATGTTTTAAGGAGCCACACTGGCAACCACTTCCTGGTAACAAGATTCTGGGCATTACCAACAAATGTGTACATTATGTAAGCCAGCTGGGCCGTGACCTTGGCCATGACTAAGGAGACAGGCCCACTAAGAGCTGCTGCACAGTTTTCTGTGGTTCCCGCTTTAGGTTGTTTCTTTTCAATCAAATCTCTCCTCCCAGTTTCTCTTGCCATTCACTGTGGCAATGGTTCATTTTGCTTATCTTCCTATATAATAAAATTATGTACCACAAAGTGGCAAGAAACTCATGCGCAAAATCTATGCACAACGTGAGGCAGTCTGAACACTTCTCGAAAGTTACAAAAGTTACTGCTTATTTGAACTTGGCAATCTTGCAATTGGAAGTTTAGTTACTGTACTTAAAGGTAGCTATTACTTGAGAGTAAACTGAGTTAAGAAACTCCCATCAGAAGAAATTCACTCAGTTTTTAAAATATATATATTGAACATTTATAACACACCAAGGATTACAGTAGTAGCAGACATACTAAGTGTTTTGCATATTTTCCATGGTTTCCCAAACTTCAAAAGTATTCCAATGTAGAATGAGCTTTTTTTGTATTTCTAATTTCTAATTTCTACACCATCTCTTAAATCAGGTACCTTACTTAAAATTCTGGGGTTCAGTTTTACTCCAAAGAAACAGAGGTCTTCTAAAATTCTTTCATTCTTTCTTGTGAGGGAATAAAGCTTTATAAAACTAGGCATGGGAGCACACACTGGCCTCACCAGGCCACCGGTTTTCCACTCTGCACGTTCAGTACTGCCATGCCCCACGAGCCAACTTGCAGGTTTCCTCAACAAGTCTCACTGGATCTCTTAAGAAGAAACAACTTATCCCATAAGTAACAGACATTCGTTTTTAAGTATCAAATGCAGAGCTGTCAATAGCTCCTTAGCTGGGGATGGGAGTTCAGGAAACCACCCACTCCCTGCGGGAAAGCTGCCTGGCTTGATCTTAGGTAGGCCCTGTGTAGACAACCACAGCTGTTGTTGAGTTTACCAGTGCAATGGTCCTGGCATATCCAGAAGACATTGTTTTTCTCTGGTCCTCTTGGACATCTGGCTCTTTTAATCTCTCTGCCCACTCCTGCATGGTGTCGCAAGTCTCTGGGATTTAACGGTATGTGCTACACCCCGCACCCATCTCCTTTTTCTTATCCACAGCATTTTTCTAGAATTCAGAATGTTCAGGATTTCTACACTGAACGTGTAACTCAAGACTCAACTCAAGGGCTGGGAAGGGCTTCTCTCAGTGGTTGAGAGAACCCGAGTTAAGGTCTTGGCACCCATGCCGGATGGCTCACAACTGCCTGTAACTACAGTTCCTAGGGATCTAAGGCCTTCTTTGGGTGCCCGCAGGCACCAGGCACATAAATAGTACATAGGCCTACACACCCACCCACGAGGTGGCTTAAAACTGCCCATAACTCCGGTCCAGAGGCCCTGTCAATCCCTTTGGGCCTGAGGAGACCAGGGACACACATGGTGCCGTACATACAGAAAAAACTTCCATATGCATTTAAATAATATTTTTAAATTAATCAATCCTGAACTAGGCAATATTTTATAAAAATCAATGGTTAATATGACTACTTTCTCTCTTGAAAAAGCTTTGTTTCTGACCCATGGAATTAGACGCAAAGATGACAGACAGTATCATTTGCTTACACATTCACAGTACTGTTTATTATGATGCATGTACCGGTAATTAAAAATGCTTTAAATTAATATTTTACAGTAGATGTGAAGCACCGTGGTGCACTGAGGGTACAACCGGGTCACAGAACTTTATAACAATGACACAGGTGTTAAGTGTTACATCTACAAGAGAAAGGTGTAGAAGGAAATATGTCTGAAAGTTAATCTGCATACTCAGACAACAGATTACTCCTGTTTTGTGTACACTCTTGTTTTCTAAAATGGTACAAGTATGGGCTACAGGTTTTCCTCCCACATTCCCCAAAGTTCTCAGACAGTTCCTCCTTCATCAAGTACTACAGAAATTACACCTTTAGTCGATGGGATCAGCTTCTGTATAAATGTGAAACTCTACAATTTGAAGAGGTACCTCAATTTAAAAAAACAGAAATAAAGCATAATATGAAGTTTCCCTTGTGCAACTAAGTCCTCCATAGTCAGCAAAAAATTTCACTTAAGTACATAGATTTCTGTAGCCAAAATCACACTAAACAAAAGGTAAGCCATATTTCTCTCTCTTCAGCATGGGCCTCTAACCCTCCAGAACATATTCAAATGCTGTTTAAACTGAGGCTATTCACCCTATACATTACATGCAGTCTGTACTAGTAACAGAATACTAGAGTGCAGCGAAGGATAGGCCGCAGTTACTTACAAGAAGAAAATGGCCATCTATCCAGAATCCTGGTCCCCAGCTAGCCACTCAATCTGCACTTGCTCCAGGCAGCTACTGTCAGAACTAGGTAGAGAGTGGCATGGTGAGTGCTGAAGTTCTGTGACCACTAATTCAGACTGACAAAACCATGCTTAAAATGCCTCACGCAATCCTTACTTGCTTGCTGTGCCATGACTAACAGCTACTTCTGATTACCACACGCTCAGATATGCTCACACATCTATGGCTCAGTGCAGTCTTTAAAATGGAGCAGAACGCTTTCCCCTCAATACTGACCAACAAACAAAATCTTCCCTTGACAAACACACTAGGGCGTTGTTTCTCTACAATGGAGGGAGGAGTGAAGTGTAGCATCGTTCTGTCCAAATCAAGGGAGAAACTTCTGAGCCTACCTCAGCCCCCTCCACCAGGCAGCAAAAAGCCCTTCTTGCCCAATGAAATTCCTTCAAAGGTCAACCCCACTGTGGAACCCCAGGGTCCTCAGATGCCTCCATGGGTGGATCTGAGACCTTCCTCACCAAAGTCAACTCTGAGAAGAGGCCCCTGACTTGTGTCCCCTTCTGTGGGCCCTGCTTCCTTGGCACGGCTTCTGAGCTTGGGAACACAGGTATCTGGAATCACCTGCAGGCTGGTTAGCAGCTCTTGTCCCTGCTCCAAGTGCTTTGTGTGTTCCCGGTTTTCCACAGTAAGATCACGTATAAAACAAAATGTCCTCAAGAAGGGCCTCTGGCATATGCTAATTTGTTCACTTGAAGTATATACTCAATTAACTCCTGACTAGAATTAGGAGGAAAGCTGGAAGCAATGTGCACTGAATGTTTTCAGTTATAAGGCTAGTTATAAAAGTCACATTTATCACATCGTTTGAATTCTGCTGAAGCACAAACTTAAATTTTCATGCAGTTTTCTAAGTTGAAAAAATTGGTATTTAAGTTTCTATGTATTTGTCTCTGAAAGTTATCTTTGTAACCTGGTTCTTGTAAATTTCTTTGGGGACAGGCTCTCACTACCATACAGCCCAGACTAGACTCAAACTCGGGACCCTCTCCCTTCAGCCTCTAGAATACTGGGATTATACAGGCATGGGGGACCTTGTCCCAGACAATTTGGACCCTCCCAATCCTGCTTTACAACCACCAAAAATCATTCGAAGAAAGAACGTAAAGGTCACAGATTATCTGGAGGGCACCTAAATAACACTGTTAAATGTATTCATAAGCATAAGTCCTGACTTAAAGAGCATACTACACACGGAATCAAATCCCAGGGCCAGCAACATGGCTCAGTGTGTAAGGGCAGCTGCGGTCAAGTCCAAGAACTGGGCTTCAACCCAGAACCCACATGCTCGCAGAGAACCAACTCCCAGAAGCTGTCCCCTGACCTCAGAGTACTCGTGCATCGACACCCTACACACATAAAGTAAGATAAATAAGGAATCAATGTGCAATAATAAGTATTAAATGCAGATGATTAAAATAAAATCCTAGCCTTCACTCAAGCTTTAACTGTACTATTTTCAATATCCTCATTTGTCACATGTTACTACAAAGATCACAAAATGAACAACCAAAATTCGCTTATTGTTCATCTTTTTTTGAGCAGCCCCAACCCTGAGAAATAACCTACGTGCTAGGGTTCTGCCAAGCATGTTACAGGAAAACTGTCAGAATTGTTCTCTGTCTTGACACAGCTCTTTAAAATAAATCAAACATGATGGTTGACTGAAAAGCATTACCAAGTTTAAGGGGCAAGAGCATCAGACTCCGGGCTCTTAAGACTCTATGTACATCTATGTACACCTATGTACACATACGTATTCAGACTATGATCTAGTCACAGCAACAGAAACATTCCAAAAATCAAGGCCAGCTGTCCTCTGTCCAACCCTACTTCTGATTACACTTTAAAAGCAGTAGCTCGGTATCCTGAGAGGTGACCATTCACATGTTTCATAGGCCATGGACTGCTAACTTCAGTCTACCCTTAAAATAGAACAGTTCAACTAATTTTAGACTCAAGTGTTATACAGCGTCATAGCTGCCAACTCACTAGATGTCTGAACCGCTGCAGCCGCTTATGTGGATACCAGAGCAATCCGCCAGAATGCTGAGCTCTGAGCCCACCCTCTCTCTGAAGGAGGCACAATGCATAGTGTCCTTAGCCAAAACATAATACACAGCACACAAAACACTGGGACCACATAAAAGAAACAAGCAGGCCTTATTTACTTAAAAAAAATAAATAATAAAACCTCTAAAATAGTCATGCAAAGCCATCAAAGGGGGGCTGAGGAGATGGCTCAGAGGATAGAAATGCCTGCTGGGTAAACAAGAGGACTTAAACTCAAATCCAAAGCACCCACATAAAAAGCTGTGTGTGGCCTATGATGCTGATGCTGTGGGCAACAGGGACAGGGGAGCACTGAGGTTTACTGGCTGCCAGTCTCTTTCCAGGTTCACGAGACTGTATTTCAAGGGAACGCGGTAGAGAATGATGCAGCAGGACACTCAACACCCTCTCTGACTGTCACATAAAGCTGTGCCACCTGCACAAGTGCGCGCGCGCACGCACACACACACACCTCACATACACACAGAGAGGTGGGGAGAGGAGGGACATCAAAAGGAGGTTAGGATATAAAAGGACCACGATGATTGCAAAGTACTGCTTTCCAGGACAGATGCGAAGATCTCTTCAAACACTGCAGCAAGAAAATAAAAAAGTGAAGGAGTGAAGGCTGTGTGGAAGCGCATCCAGATGAGAGTCTACCCAGCATAGTAAGTCCCCAGGTGTGCTCGGATGTCCTGCCCCACGCTCCCACACAAAGAAAAGTGGGGAACAGACGCATCTTCAAAGGAGACGCACACTGAGCTGGTAGATGTAAGAAACGAAGCCCAGGATCATATGCTAATGAACTGCAAACTTAAACCAATATGAAAGAGTGATGGCATCACTGAGGCTTGAACATAATCCTGCGGAGGTTGAATTCTCCAATGCAGTGGTGCCCGGAGGGGCAGCCCTTGCAGGCAGGCCATGGGGCCAGACTCCTCATTAACGACTGGGTAAACTGGGCCCCTCCCCTGAGCTCTCACACAGGGTCTCCCACAGACACTCGATTTCACGCTCTCCCTTCCCACTGCTCTGCCACTGTCTGAGACAGCATGGACCCTCACCAGAAACAGGCCAGATGGGGCTGTGTCAACTTGGGTTAGAACAATGAGCCACAACAGACCTCTTTTTTTCTTAGGGCGTATCCAGCCTTTGCCACAGCAACACAGTCAAATTAAGACAAGCATCAACTGCTGATGTGGACATGGAACGACAGAGACCCTCATTCGCTGCTGGTGCAAACAGAAAATGGCCCAGCCACTTTAGAACAAAAATTAGCTGTTTCTCACAAACCTAAATACCTTACTGCCTACCAAGTTCATTCCTCTAACTAAAGGGCCTGAAAGTTTAAATCCACACTTAAAGCCATAAACACACATAAAGCTCTATAGAAGCTTTTTTAAATGTTCAGGAAAATAAAAATGAGAAGCAAGGAAGAGACCCTTCATTGGCTGAACAGATTTAAGTGATGAGACATTAGACAATGGACGATTGCTCAGCAATAAAACAAAGATGGTATGTTAGGCCGTGAAAGACACGGTATGCCGTGCCTGGCAACCCATACCTGCCGCCCCAATGCCCAAGAGAAACATGGGTCTGAGGGCCAGGCTGGGTGATGTAACAAGTTCCAGGCCAGCCTGGGCTACATGCTAAGATCCTGTCTCAAAAGGCAAAACCAAATGAAAAACCCAAAAGATACGGGGAACATTACAATGTGAAAGGTGCCGGTAGGAACAGGGTATATTCCATATGGTCCCAGCTATATCGAATTCTAAAAAAAGGCGAAAAGAGAGAAAGTAAAAAGGTCACTGTTGTCAGGACCTTGTAAGTTTTTTTTTTTTTTTTTTGAAGCAGTAAACCTATTCTGCATCATTGAGATGGTAGACACATTTGTCAGAACCGCAAACTGCCCCAGAACAAAAACTATTGTAACTGTGGCTCACAGCTGATAATAAGATATTGGTATCAACTCATCGGTTATAACACAAGTAATGATACATGTCAACAGAGCAAACTTTGGAGAAGCCAGGACAGCATTCGCAAAGGTATTTTTTCTGCTTATTTCCTTAAACTGAAATCTGTTCAAGAAAGAAAGAAAACAAAAAGAGAGAGAAAGAAAGAGAGAAAGAGAGAAAGAGAGAAAGAGAGAAAGAGAGAAAGAAAGAAAGAAAGAAAGAAAGAAAGAAAGAAAGAAAGAAAGAAAGAAAGAAAGAAAGAGAAGAAAAAAGAAAGAAAGAGAGAAAAAAATTTTTTTTAATCCCTGGCCCAGGACTAGCCACACACTTGTGTCCTTGGGCATTCTCCGCCCACCACTCTAATGTCGGGATATTTCACTCTTATCTTCCCTGCTGAACGAGGGATAAATAAGCTACAAAGGACCGTTTAGGCTAAAAACCAAGAATACATGAAGTCACGCTGGCATGAACAGCACAGAAAACTGAAAGGCTGAATACATAAGAACATGTTTTTAATTCCCTGACACAATAGTAGCTTTGTACAAGATGGTTAGCACTGGGGTCCATTGGAAATATTTTCTCCCACCAGGAAAAAAGAAAATCAAGACTTTGTCAACTCTCTTGGACAATTCTATCCAGGAAATATTTGGGGCATGTATCAAAGCAGCCGCACGTAGTGTTGGCATTTACCGAAAATTAATGCTTTTCAACGCTCCTTCAACCTAAATATATACTAGACACACATTAAAGGTTGTATTAAACTTTTATCTCATTTTCATAGGTATCCAATTAGAATCTATAATTCAGCTAAAATAAAATAGTTCAAGCTCTTAAATGTGCTTAGCACTTTAATTGAAGTAACTTCTATATGTTTTAAACTATTGGTATTTCATACCATTTAACATACCTCAGGAGCTCTAGTTTTACTCAAAATCAGTTTCTCAATAAAACATTTCCATAAAACTATTTTGTAGCATTTACTTGTCAAGGTAATGAAAATGCACAGTTTATATCAAATGTACACTCAATATTCAAATGCACATGCTGCCACTGAAGATACCATTTCTGAGAAGCTGACTTCGTGAAGCCTCTGTTTTAAAACGGCAATGTTTGTAGTGCGCTATGGAAATTAGAGATCCAGAAATTCCTAGTATAGAAATCATAACTTTATAGAGGCTTCTGGACCTTTCTCCCTTCCCTCTCTTCCATCCAACTGTCCACAGTGCTGACACTTAACCAATATGTGGCATCCCTTGAGGAGCATTCTATATTTTTATTTTTTATTTACCATTCTATAAAATTAAAGCAAAAGAAGTGATCCTTCCTTATCTGATCCAACACGCGCCTCCCTCCAACCACGCTTCCCTTCTCAGTGGACTTCAGATCATGCCCACAGCTACCCTATACCTCTCATTCCTCCCTGACAATTACATCTTGTCCAAGAGGAACATCTCATTTGTCCTTTATAAAATTTGCCCTGGGACACACACTTGTGGGTTGAGGTGATGGCTCAGTAGGATAATGTACTTGTTTTGTACCCTCGTCTGTTTCTCTGCTGCTGTGATTAAAACAAATAAACAAACAAAAAACAGACCAAAATCAACAATGGAGGAAAGGGGGCTCTGTCTAATTTATGGATTACAGCCCCATCATTGAGGGAAGCCAGGGCAGGAGCTCAAGACAGGAACCTAGACAGGAACTGAAGCAGAGACGACCACCACATCCTGGCTTGCTTTCTGGCTACAACCCAGGCCCACCTTCTCAGGGGTGGCACTTCCTACAGTGAACTGAGCCCTCCTCCATCAATAAGCAATCAATAATGGGGGCAATTCCTCAGCTAGTATTCCTTCTTCTCAGGTGTTTCGATTTCGTGTAGAATTGACAAAAGCTAACCAGCACACCACGAGAGCATGAGGACATCAAAAGCCAGGCCCAACAGTGCAGCTCTTCATCCCTGTGCTGGGCAGGGCGGAAACATGGAGATTCCTGGAGCTTACTAGCCAGCAAGTAGCCCAGCTGAATACAATACTCCAGCCTGAAATGAGAGACCGAGGCTCACAAAAACAAGATAGATAGCACCAGAGGACCCCGGAGATGGACCTCTGCCCTCCACAAGCACGCAGAAAGGCAGGCAGCCACCACTCAGGAGAGCAGGGGGGCAGGGCTGCGTGCTCATTCACTTGAAGAAGCAATGCCAAACTTCACCATGACTGAGCCTCATCTTTAGAAGCAGGGAGAACATAATCATAGGATTACTAAGGGCTGAGAAACTGAGAGAGAAGTCCATCCTATTTTGTCTTCAAAGTCTGTACACAGAGAAGCACCCATGCCTATCACAGAGGCAGCCCTGGGTTCTTTTCCATTCATAAGAAATCATAAGCATTCTAAATAAATCACCCTCTCATTTGCAGTGTGTTACATGGTAGAAAGTCAAGGACTGTGCTGCACGCTCTCCATTTCATACTCAGCTATGGAACTAAAGTCAACTGAACAGACAGCCTGACATTCCATCTGTGTGCAGCCTCCATGACTTCAGATGTTTTCATAATCTCCAATTTCATGATGAGGCTTTGGTCCAACGCTCCAGCTCCTCATACAGACCAGCTCCTGGGACCCATCAGACCCAGAGGCAGAAAGACAAGAGTTTCATTGCCTCACTGTAAAACAACAATGAGGCAGTAAATTGTTCTCATCACTTCTTGTTGTCACTGCCCAAATAAAATTGTTGAGCCAGAAAGTAAGCATTGCCAAACTGCCCAAAAGTAAACAAAGGACCTAACAGTTCTTAAAAGCATGAAGCTTTCTTTTTGAAGAACCTGACAGTTAAGCCAGTACAAAAGAAACTAAAACAGCACCAGTAGGACAGTGGGAGTTTAAAGTTACATTTATTAACAAAATCTAATAGGGCCTTACACTCCTGAACTAATATGCATTCTTATGTTGAAAAGCAATAAACAAGTTCTCTGACCAATTTAAATACTAGTCACTGAGTGAAAACTGCTGCTTTAATCCCTGTTATAACATTTTTATTGCACTTAAAAGATCCTCAGATCCAATGACGCTTTCATATGGTTCCACAAACTCTGCTGAAGTCTAACATACTGTGTTACAGTTGTTAAGATGCAGCCAGACTTCAAGTTTCCAACTTAACACAGACATCCTGGGAGCCAGACACTGGCAGCTGTAAAAGCCAGTAGCCATCTTTCCTTATTCTTTACAACCATAACTTCAATTTTGTTTATGGCAGTAGATGGAGTCAGCCTCGAAAACAAACAATAAAAACTCTACATTTTCTTACTTGCAGATAGAGGTGGTTTACAGATGAAACCCAAAACACAGGGCTGGAAGGGTAGCAATCACATTGTAACTATTAAGTGAGCACATAATAGATTCTAAATAGCCAAGTAGCAATATAAAAGTCTGTGTCCCTTCAGGCAAATGGAGATACTTTGTTGCCCTGACCTGCCTGAAGGTCTTGGAACCTAAGAGGGGTGGGAGCTATTTAGGTAAGCACTGTCACCTACTATTTGTCAGGAACAGCTCATCTCAAGGAACACACAACAAATTAAACCCATTAAAAAAAAAACAAAAACAAAACACAGACTAACTAACTCAGTGTTACATTATTATGGTGTAGAATAGGGTTCATGTCTTACATGAGTGTATTCCATGAACATGGGAAATCTGAAATCAAGGTTTGAAGGATCCTGAAGCCATCTGAAAACTGCTAAGCAAGATCATCACCAAATGGAACTTCCCCACACATTCGCCCTAACAGTCACCTTGCCGGTCTCCAGAACCAGTCTCCAGAAAAGTGAAGATATTTACCAATCAATCACATGTCTTCCTAAGATGGCGAAACCAAACTGAAAATGAAAACTATTGTACTCTTGCTTACTTCATGGTCCAAATAAATAAAATGAAAGGTTTTCTGCCGGCAGTGGTGGTGCACGCCTTTAATCCCAGCACTTGGGAGGCAGAAGCAGGTGGATCTCTAGAAGTTTGAAGCCAAAGAGTTACAGGGCAAGCAAGGCTACAAGAAAGAAAGCCCTGTCTCTAAAAAAACCGAAACATTAGATAGATAGTAGATAGATAGATAGATAGATATATGGTTTTCTTAGCAATGCTATAGGTAAATAACCAAATTGTCCACCAACTTTCACAGAGAATAATAGTCCCACTACAGTTGTGGGACAGCTAATAAATTCCACACACTGGAAGAATCACTGTGTTAGACCAAGAAATTTTGACATTTTCAAATTAATTCTAAAATATACAGAGCAGGGACTGGCAAGGTGGCTCAGCTGATAACATGCTGCTGCAAGAGCCAAACAACCTGGGTATGATCCCCAGAACCCGCATAAAAAGCCAGATGTGGGGGAAGTTTGGGGATGGAAAAGAGTGTGATAAAAGTACATTGTATGAAGTCTCAAAGAACAAAAATATAAATGAAGAAAAGGCCAGATGCCATACCACACATCTGTGCTCTGGTGGCCCTATGGCACAATGGTAGGCAGCTGAGAGAATGAGCAGAAATTCAGTCACCCAGCTCGCCTGCAGTGGGCCGCACAGTGCACAGGGAGAGCCTGCCTCAACAGGGTGGAAGAAAGAACTGACTCCTCCCCAAAGCTGTTCTCTGACCTGACCTCACACCTCCACATACCTGTCACACACACACACACACATACACACACATAAATGCACACATCGCATGTATACACATCAATGCACACACACACACACTGCACACACAATTAAGTAAAAAAAAAAAAAATACACAGAATAAAACGGAATCATTCAGGTTAATTATTTTCACACTTAACATCATACAAAAGTATCCGTGTTGGGAAAACAGGAAACAGGATCAACGACAACTCAAGCAGTGGCACTTCACAGAGTAACGTGACAGCCAGCTAAAGACTCATTTATAACGGTATGCCAGTTAATTTCACCACACTTGATGAAGATGAGCTCACTCTATCTTTTATACTAAGCTGCTAAAAATATTCTGTACCATACAGGGACTATATTGAATAATGTACTATAGATAGAAAGGCACTGGCATGAGCAATTCCTAATATAAACAATATTAAAGGATTATGCTTTGTTGGTTTTTTTTTTTTAATGCCTTTATTCACTCTGATTTGTTACCAAATGAAAAAAAACCAAATTTTTTAATTCAGGAATATTTTGACCAGGAATGTTTTGACTCTGAATCTATTTTACAAATAACCAGATGAGAATATGATCCAGACCGCTGCACCCTTCTTTGCAGCAAATAAATCCCTGTGTTATTCTAGTTCAGTAAACAGTTGCCTATTTTTACCTCGACTTAAAGGACCAAAGTCACACACAGGAATAGAGCATGCCGTGTAAACCAGAGCTAGCTCGCCACTACGTCTTGCCCGGGAGGGCCTGGTGTGAAGACCTTCCAAGGCCGCCTGGGGACTGTGCAGAGCGAAGCCCCCAGCTTCCAACCTAGTTCTCCTAACTCTGAACATTATCGATTACTGTAATTCTACACTTTGACAACAGCCCCGCCCTTACACGACCCAACAGCTGGGCATTACACATGGCAGCCTAGCCACACTGCGAATGAGAGCAAACGCACTCCGTAACCAAGGACTTTGACAGAGATAAAGATCAACAACGCCCTCTCTTCAAACCGGAACATAAAATGTGTTGGACAATGCATTATTTCAAAAAACTGAACTTGGAAAGTTCTGCAGACTGGCACTCCCTATTCAAAGCAGACAATTCTTTTCTAATTAGATCAGCCCCTACAGGGAGCCACTGGGATAATAAGTATGGTAGTGAAGTCATCGTATTGGTCACTGATGGGAAATCAAAACCGGCTTCCAAACACATCAGGAAACAGTGGGCCCTCCAGGTCTCCAGCTTTTCATAGAATACCCTGGCCAGTGGGCCTGTTTTCCTCTCCAGGACTAAGTGAAAGTCAGAACATCTGTACAGCCAAGCACAGTTTGATGACCTAAGCATTTCAAAACCACAAAGAATGGGGGAAATAGCCCCTGGACACTGTGTGTGTGTGTGTGTGTGTGTGTGTGTGTGTGTGTGTGTGTGTGTGAAATCTTGGGCAAAATGTCTTCAGTTTATATCTGAGTGCATTTCGGGCAGTCAGATGAGTGTCAGAACGGAGACCTGGGAGATGTCGAGTGGTCACATACATTTAGTTTTCAGTCACTCACCAGGGCAAGTAAGACGACCTTCAAACAGGCCTGTTTCCTCAATTCCAACTATACTTTTCCACTACCTGAACTTACCAACTTATCACTGATGTTGAATTTGACTGGACCTCCCCCCACCAGAAAATTAAAAACTATATTTTCTCCTAAGGGTACATGTTACAGGCCTGTATTGCACTATTTCTCATTTCTAACTCTCTGTAGGCAACTGAGTAGGAAGAACAGAAGCAAACCTCAGCACAGCACACGTACAAGCAACCGACAGACACAAGCTAGCTTAAAATATCACTCTGCTTGCTCAGAGTGCTGTTATCCACAAAAGAGCCTTGGCACAAAGGAATTCTAGTTATGATATGCAAAGTCTAAGACTCCCAGGTATAGAACTCACTCTAGAAAGGGGCAAAACACAATTGTAGGAAAACTCCAGGCTTTAGGGAGCTTGAAATTTTTGTTATTCAGTTTTGGACTCATGTTAGTAACAGAAAACTATATGCGTTTTCTTTAATTTGCAGAAATTGAGTTACTCAACCCTAAAAGAACATTAAAAAGATGCGCTTGGGTCCATCATATGAAAAACCATTATTAATATTTCACGCACATCTGTGAGCCATCTTCACAAATATGTGAACATGATTGTGTCTCGAGTCACAATAGCATTGGTCTATGCAGACTTAAAAAATACACTTCAAGAGACAGAAAGACTCCACATGGGGAAGTGCAATTTCTATTTTGGCTAATGTATTTAGCTTTAAAGTTAAAGTAATCAAAATGCTTAGATATCCACGATAATCAAGTTGACATGAAATTTCCTGGACGTAAACGATCGGCAGAAAAGCATCTCCAAACAGACTTCTTTGCATTTAAATGTACAGCCAACTCTCTGATAAAAGTCTTCCTTTTATAATGATAGGAAATCGTTTTGGACTGCATCAGAATTATAACAGAATCACGCGCGATAAACTTTTTAAAAATAAATACAATTTTTTGAGAACAGCAATGCGCCGGCGGTGTGCTCAAGAATACAAGAGCCTTTACAGGCTGGCCAAGCCTCCGCCAGGAAGGAGCAGCCGGGCTTGGAAATCTCACAGAGTGGTAATGGCATCCAACTCTCCCAGGGAGAATTATGGCAATGCTTGACGCTTAAGAGCTTCTACAAAGGGAAAGAAAAAACGCAAAGTGCTTCTTGGAAACAGACCTCCCCCGCCCTCCATTCCACCGCCTACCCTAGGGCGTCTCCGAACCCTCACCCACCCAGCCCTGCTCTGGGGTAAAAGATTCCATCAGAGCACCTGGCGGTCCCCAGGGCTGGTTCAGGCTGCTGTTTACTTGTGCCCACGCGGGGATGGCTCTTATTTGGGAGAGGTAGCGGTTCCCATGGGCCCTGCCCCGCTGCATAGCCCGGCGCAGGGACTCGTACCTTTGTACCTCTCCAGGACGTCCTCATAGGCCTGGAGGTACTCCTGCTCCTCCACGTACAGGTAGGCTGCTGGGGAAAGGTACCCCGCCATGCCGGGGTCCGAGGGGCTGGCCGCGCCCGTGGGCCCGTGACCCAGGAGGAGGCGTCAGCAACCCCGGGCTGAAGGGATAGCGCGGCGGCAGGCCCGGGGCGGCGGCCCCAGGGAAGGCCTCGGGGTGCAGCGGGCGGTGGCTCGGGGCGGGCAGCCTCCTGACCCTGCGCCCCGGGCCACGGCGCTGCGGAGGACGGCGCTGCCCCGCCGGGATGCGCCGCGCTTCTGCGGCATCTCCCGGCTGCGCCGCAGACGCCCGCCCGGGAGGAGGAGCGGCAGCGCCGGGCTCCGGCACCGCCCTCCGGCCCGCCCACCGCCCGCCGCTGGTCCCAGCTCCGTTTCTATTTGGGACCCACAACAGGTGCCGGGGAAACAAAGCCCCGCGTCTTGTCCCTGCTGAGGGGGCTGGAGCTCTCCTCTGGGAGAGGGAGTCGTGGGCCGTGTTGGCAGAACTCTCCCCAGGCCATCTTAGGGCATGGGAGGACCGGGTCACTGTAACCGGGCACGGAGGGGATGGACCCGCATCCAGGGGACAGCCGGACCTGGCGGCCCCTGGAGGTGGCAGGGCCCGTGGAGGCCTGACAACGCCGCCAGGGTGAGCGCTGCTGAGGACCAGCCAGCGGCCCCTCCCTTCTGCCCCCCAGAGCCTGCCGGCGCATCTGCTGCTACTCTAGGAGGGATTCTGATTCACCACAGCCCAGATTATTGTCACCCTTGTCCTTCCTCCTCTTATTATTCATTGCACACGGTACTAGTGTCCACTGAACAAAACGGAGATGGTTCTCTTACGTTTGATACGTCATATGCTAAAATAAGTAACTTTTAGAGACCCCAAGATGAACCAACTGATCCTCAGGCATGTCAGTGGCTGTTTTTCAGAACACTGGAGTGCAGCGGCTGTGGATGGAATCCTGGATCCTCGCTGTGGGCCACCAGCAAGCAACTTTCTCTTTCTGGGGAAAGGCAGATGGTAACAGAACCTGAATCAAGTCCTTTTTTATAGAATTTATTTTTGTTTTATGTGCACTGGTGTTCGGCTCGTTCGTACGTATGACTTGGAGCTGGGTTATAGACAGGTATGAGCTGCCCTGTGGTTTCTGGGAATTGAACCCGGGTCCTCTGCAGGAGCAGCCAGCATCCTCAACCTATAAGCCACCTCTGCAGTCCCCTAAATGAAGTTCTGAGGGTAAATGGGTTTTTTAACTTTTTCCTAGCACGTTTTCATTCTTAGAAAACCCACTCAACTAATGGCCTTCTCGATACATGACATTGCTCCCTAAAGCTCCCATCCCCTATTTCCAGCATATTCTGGCCTCTCCCCCTTGACTCTCTGTTGACATTTAATGTTGTGGAATTGGAACCATTTTCTATTAACTCTATATGAGAAAGAAGCATACTAGAAAAGGGAATTTTGTTAGAATCAGGGCAGTTAACTCCTCCCAGAAATCGACCTGCTTTTATTTCCCCAAATAAAGCAAGACCTCCTCTCCCTTCTCTAGCCTGATCACTGGTCTATGTTCTGAGTTTGATCCCTGCATATGAATAAAACGGAATACGCCGTTCATGTGCACTTGCTTATGAAGTGACCTTGGGAAAACTCCCTGAAATGAAGAGTTAGCAACTAGCTCCCATTTCTACTCCACACTCAGGCGTGGGCCTCTCTGAATACACAGGACAGTCACTGAAGGGAAAGTCTGAGTCTTCATTCATCAGAAAATGACACACAACAGCATCCAGATTTACGGATACAGTAAACACGTCTTTTAGTGTTCTTTAAACTGTCTACTTAAAGAGCCAGTCAAAATGAGCAGAAGTAATAGCATCTGGGGTCTAGCCTTTGCCCCAAGCAATCTTGAAACCACTACAGCGGGTGGAGATGCTGGAGGCAACAGTACGATCCATGAGGAGGCAGAACAGAGCAGCTTTGGAGTCAAGACCGCCTGAATCCAGATCGTAGCTGACGGCCTTGGGGTGCTTCTACTCGCTGAGGGAATTTATGAACTGAGAAACCCGCAGTACCTATTACAGGGGGTGCTTGCAGGCCTCAAGTGAGGTTCCTGTAACTGCTCAGAAGACACCTGATTTCGCACATGGCTATCACTTATTTATAGAGTATCTTCCGTGTGGCAGAGAATTTGCAAAATGATTTGCATTCTCTATGTCTATTTAACATATCTCTGTCTCTAGCCTATATTTCACCGAAGTCTTCAGTTAAGAAACTGGAACAAAGAAAAGTTCAGTGATTGTCCATGTCAGGCACAGCCAGAGATGGGCAATGGTGGGGCACGTCTGTGATCCCGGCTTTGGAGAGATGGAGGCAAGAGGTCAGAATCCAGGGTCAGCCTCAGCACACTGGCAAGACAGCTTTTTCTGAATGACAGCCTGTCTCATGAAAGAGCACGCCTTTAATCTCAGCACTTAGGAGGCAGAGGCAGGCAGATCTCTGCGAGTTTGAGGCCAGCCTGGTCTACAGAGGGAGTCTAGAACAGCCTGAGCTACACAGAGAAACCCTGTCTTGAAAAACAAAAAACAACAACAAAAAAACCAGCAACAACCAACTTGGTGACAGTAACAGATGAGAAATTTAATCCAAAGGTATATGTTCAGAACCTGATCTTTCAATCAGCCAATCCTAACTTTAAAAATTTTCCCTTTAAAACAACATTACCACTGAAAAACCATGCGTGTTTACATGTAACTTCAAGATAGAAAACCCAAGTGACAATCCCCTACAGCCACAGACAGCAGGTCTATATTATTCACGTGTAAAATGCATCCATACAGTAAGCATTACAAAGCCCCTCTTCACATATTACCCGATCTCACAGTGACCCCAAGAGAAAGTGAATACCCTATACCTTCGGATTTTAATATAACGAGGCCACAGTAAACACTAAAGTGCCTTTCATTTTTCTCAGTGTTGAGCATCAAACCGAGGCCTTTGATAACCAAGGCTAGTACGCCACCACTGAGCTATCTATAGATAGAGATCTGTAAAGTAACGGAAACACGTCGCCACCACCAGTGACTTACTAAAACACGAACCTGATTACATCAGTGCGGGAGTAGACCCAGGGGCTCAGCCCTGCCCGCCAGCGCCAATGTCGTTTCTACCATTCCCTCCAATCCCGGTGCTCAGCTACGCTCTCTACTTACAGTCCACATTTAAACAAGTCCCCTATTTTTGTTCATCAAGTCCTATCCCTTTGAAGTGGCCTTCCCTGTCATCTTAATTCTATCAAGCTCTTCTAATCTCAGCTCAAGTGGTACTTCCTCTCAAAAGCCTCTGAGGAGCCTCCCACATCTCCCTTCTCCCCCAGGTCAATTAGACTCCTCTGGGTTCTTTTAATATTAGATGCTTCCAGCCATGACAGCTAATCTCACAAAGCTTGCTGTCACTGTCCAGCAGCACATTTGTTTGTCATAGAAGCTGTGGCTTTTTAAAGGCAGAACCATGTTCTGTGTTTTACTACAGAAGCTCAATAAGCGTGTGTGGATGAAGTTATCCCACAGCCCGCATGGCTTTGTGGCTGGGGGTGGGGAGGGCTTCACAAACAGCTCTACTTTAATGACCGTAAGAAACATGCTAAGCGCTTTTACTACTGAGACTGAGTACCACAAACTTCTAGCCATTCCCACACAGCATTCCATCTTTCTCATTTTCTTTCAACGAAGAGCTGAGTTTCAAGCACAGTGATTTTAGTGATGTGTTTTCACACTACCCTCACGGTCAGGTTCCGGTGCACAGACTGCACCCTCATCTCACGGGGGAACACTGGCCAGCCGGATATGTGATTCAGTCACACGAGGGATTAAAATGGCACCTGTGGACTGACTTCCACCTCCGTCTTCCATGTGGGATTATCGTTTATGATTTGAATAGCAAACACATAATTTACCAACATTTTAAAAAGCAGTAATATGCCTCCATGCTTCCATTCGGTACACTGTTAATTTTGCTGCGCTCTATTTTTGAAGAATCTGTGTTATTTTAAAAGCAGAAACTTCGAGGTCTCAGTCACCCATCTCAAACTTGGTGGACATTTTACAATGAACAGCATGTGGCCTCTGCTCTCGGGTCTACAGTCCTGTGCCACTACTGTCCCCAGTGCCCCCATGCCTGCCCCTCCTACAGTGCTCACTGATGGGTAACAGCAACTCCCATGACATATGCCTGGTCACGTGTTCCAGTTTATGCAATCACATGACCACTGACAAACACATACCCTGCTTCCGTCTCATAAACTCAAACAAAATACCCACCTCCAGCAAAAACTACACAGAGCCAGGTGTGGCAGTGCCTGGCTTTGATCCCAGCATTCAAGAGGCAGAAGCCGGCAGCTCTCTATGAGTCTGAGGCTGCCCTGATGGACATAAAGAGTTCCAGGCCAGCTTAGGCTATACAGCGAATCCCTGTCTCAAGAAACACAAAAACCAAACCAAACACAGAACCTCTCAGACTATGCATCCTGTTTTGAGGTCCTAGGCTTGCCATGGGCATCAACAGCTTGCACACACATTCCCTTCCCCTATGTCCTCCTTCTTCAGAGCCAAAGTGTGCTTCTGGTAGCACCCCTCCACTCCCTTGAGTGTTAGTGCCGCAGGGGACTTTCCACAAGATAGAGGCAGGCCCAAGTAACTAAACACTGAAGGGACGGTAAGAAAAGCCAAGGCCCTAACCACCTCACTCTCACTTGGCTCCCAGTTTCCATCCTCCCTCCTCTTCCCTTTCCTGCTCCACCCCTCCTCCTCCTCAAAGGCTGGGTGAGACCGGCAGGCATCTCCGGACAGAAGCCAAAAGAAGCTCAAGGCTGTTGTCCCAGAAACCCTGACTACAGAGGGACTGGCCAACCTCTGTTTTTTGTTTTTTGTTTTTTTTGTTTGTTTGTTTTTTGTTTTTTCTTAAAATCAAAACAAAATAAAGTAAAAAAAAAAAAAAATCCCACTGTGGGGACCCTGTGGAGAATCTCTCCGTAGGCCGCCTGGATGGCTTGAATCTGGGATGGTCACAGAACCCAAGAAGACAAAACCCCAATTTTTACATGACCTGGGAAGCAAAAGCAAGAGAAACTATGGGAGCACAGGCCCCTACTCCTGCCCAGTCACAAGTGGGGGCAGGGGAGAAAGAAGCAGGCCTGAACATCTGGCCTTTGGCCTTTGTAAGTGAATCTCCAGAGACAGACCCAGTCCAGCCTGCCCCATTACCATGTCTAAAAAGAACAAAAAAAAAAAAAAATGTTAAGCGAACGCAGCCCGGTCTACCCAGGAGGCCAGTCTGCGTTACTCTACATATGCACAAACCTACTGGAACACCAGGGCCTGTGGGCTGCTCTCCTTGGTGTTCTCAGTTTACAAGTAGGTGAAACAAGCTATCCATTCCAGCTCAGCCTGCACGGCCTATGCAAGGGAATACCCCGCACACAGGACACAAACACTGGTATTAATTAATCAAGAGCGCATGATGGCCCCTCACAAACACTGAGGACACAAAGCACCCACCGATGGCCACATGACGCTCACAGAAAGGCTACATTTAAAAAATAATAAGGATATCCAAATTACTGGGTTATGCCCTGCACTCTAGGTACCAAAAAACCATGAGACTTGAGTTAGATCTGCGTAGCTCGTACCTCAGTGCCCTTGGGCAAAAAGAGAAAGAAAAAAAAAAAAGAAGGCTGTTCTACAGCTTCCAGCAAATACTCCAGGAAGTACTCTGGGGTTGCCTTGATGGTTAGTGTGCATCAACAGCGAAGTTTAACACAGATACCAGTAAATATTTGCTTACTTTTAAGAATCTATCGATTCATCCAACCAGAAAGCAGAGCCAAACAGCTTAGTCACCGGAGCAGGCAGGCAGAGCGCTCCATGAAGTAAACATGGTCATTTTTCCTCCCCCACCTGAGACACATTTCTGCCCGGCGCATCAGCGTGCAGATACCTCGCCAGGGAACAGATGGGTGAATTTCTGCCACCCTGGTCTCCGCTCCATCCCCTCCCCCTCTTACCTGCTATCCGAAGCACAGCCCTTTCAGCCGGGTCCAGCACGGAGCCCCCTTGAATCTTTCTTTTGGACCTCTCATGTTTAGGCAAATTCCAGGGTAAGGTGTCTCCGGGAGCTGGAGATGCTGAGCCAGATTTCTGGCTGAAATCATCCTCATCAGAAAAATCCGCAGAGGAGGACATAGAACAGCGGTAGGACACGTTCCCCGAGCTCTGAGGAGGATGACACAGGAAAAGCATTAGCGACAGAACACTCACAAACGGGCATCACTCACCAGCGATCGTCATCATCATCATCGATTACAGTCACTCTGCCCCCTCCCCATCTCCAAACTGCGCTGTCCCCAGAGAACACACACACACAAATAAAAACAAAACGAGCCCCAGGGCTCACCATATTTTCTTGGCCAAGTCCGCTCCAACAGAAACAATAAGCAAGCAGTTCCAATGCATGAAGCCCAGAAGGAAGAAGTGTGTGGCCTTCGCTCCAGCCACCAGCTCAACAAATGACTGGGCCAACAATGAAGGCAGAATCAACAGCCTTCCTGTGACAAATCTATAGTATCTGGCTCCCCCACCAGGACAGGAGAAACATTTTCCGTTACTAGCCTTCTGGTTAATTCATTAAAGCAACTAACTTTAAGTTCCAAAAACAAAGCACAAATGCAGGATGTTGAGTCCCACCTCCTTCCCGTTTCAAGCCGCCAGGCCACTGGAGCCTGTTAGCCAGTTTTGAGCCCTGTGGCCTCTTTATTTGATTTTCTGCATGAGACTGAAGCAGGTTCCCAGAAAAGAGCGAGGAGGGAGGGAGGGCTGATTCTGAGAAGAGCCTTCTCTTAAGACTGGGAGAGCACAAAAGCCTGTTTTCAAAAGCCGAAGGCAACGCCAATAAACAAACATCTGAACTCAGTTTAGAATTCTTGAGATAATTTAAACTTCCAGCAGGGAACGACTGCCAATAATGTAAATGAGAAGGACACAGTGCAGGGACAGGAAGGCGTTCTCAGCTGCAGTCATCACACAGGAAGATGAGAAACGCAGACTTTTACCAAAAACACTCTGCCTGGAGGTGATTCCTCCCTCCTGGATTCGGCAAGAGCTCGGCATTCCCAGGCTCTTATTTTTCATAGAAGACACATGGCGTTATTTCTTCCTTTTTATTAGATTGCAGTCTGTGACTGTTTAGACAGCCTGCAGCTCAGTGAGGGAAAGATACTAAATACCTGTGCTGTGGGCTGGATTTAAAATTCCAAAGGATGTGAGGTCAATTCCCAGAACCCACGTGGCGCTTACAACTGACCGTACCTCCAAGATCTGACACCCTCACACTGACTTACATGCAGGCAAAACACCAATGCAAATAAAACAAACATATATATATTTTTTTAATTCTAAAGAGTATGGCATGGAACTCTTCACTGGCCTCTGCTGAGGCTCACAGTGAAGATGCCAAACTAACGTAAGCAGAGTCCATGGATTCCCAAGCAGGAAGCTGCAGTTACAATCAGCCCAGGGAGGCAAGCCGATCTGAAGCTACTCACACTAGTACCTGCAACACCAGCAGCCACAGCACTGACACAGGCTTGGGAGACTGTAACCCAGTGGGGACCACTGATTTTGCCACTGTCCATTCAAGCCACAGCTGTGTCACGGTCAAAGCCACTATTGTAAAAGTCTACATAGCCCTACAAAATGAGACATCTGAAGATTCATTTAAATTATGTTCACTTTCCCAGCAGTAAGAACAAATTGAGCAAACTTGGTGAAAGTGAATGAATAAATTTGAATTTCTATACTTTAGCTACAGTCCATGAAGAGCTGTGTGTGGCTTTTAGCTGTTATCAACCCAGTTTATTTCCCCAAGCTTTTCTGAAAATTCAACTTATCTGAGGTTTGATGTTGGCAGAATCTGAGGGAAGGGTGATCTTCTTAAGGACTTTTAGGGGGTACAGGGTTTCTTCAGTTGCCCTGTGTTCCTCAAAATGGCTTCCTACCTGTCCTTACTTAAGGTCATCCTGTATCTCTGAGATTGTATTTCTGCACTATTAATCTGTACGTAGGCGAGGGAGGGGGGTAACTGTTCCTTTCCAAAAAAAACCACAGTTATTGATCTGGGCAGAGTAAATTTTTTTAATAGCCAGAGTCTCAGCTGACTGAATGACAAAATGTGATTTATGCCATGACACCAACACTATTAATCACCCACAGCCAGATGGGGAACAGTTACTACCCTGGACCTGAGGGTGCTGAGTGGCACCGCCTCTAATCTGGTCATGTCACTGATAACCAGATAAGAGAGAACAAAAAGAAAAGATAATCAGGACCACGTCTTTCAACAATTCGCTACAAGAACACACAGACCACACACATTTATACAGGACGCGTTTTTGAGCAGCAACCTCCTTCGGGTCTACAGAGTTAACAATCCCAGTATTGCATTTATTCCCAAACACACACACAAAATCACTTTTAAAACTGGAGATACACTCCACAAAATTAAAGCCCATTTGAAACCTGAAAATTGGTACTATATTTAAACGAACCTATTTCAAAGTGGCAAGCTCATATAAGCTCATATAAATTACTATATTCCTTATTGATCTGTAATGACTTGCCAGATTGTGTCACTATCTGGGGCTGGAGACAATAGTATGAGAAGACTACTGTGTTTTACTTGTTTTGGAGAAAAAGAAACAGTTCTCTGACCCAAACACTAGAGCCTGACCTTTGATGAGGGGCTTAAAACGGTAGGACAGAGGAAAAGAGCTCCCATAAGCAGCAAAGCCCCACTTCCCTGTTTCTTACTCCACTGGCTGCTTACAGACTGATTCCTATGAAAATACAAACGTCTGTAACACGGGCTACTCTGCAGCAAGTAGGCAAAAATGTTGACTACATTTAACAAAGGAAACACTTCATAGATAAAGATACCTTTCAAAGATTTACACATGTATGTGTTATCTGCGTGTGTGTTTAAATAGACAGATATATCACTATTAAACAGAAGTTATCTCTGGGCAATGACAAAGATGAATATGTTTTACTTATTTCTTACAATTTTGAAATTCAAACAAATAAACAAAAGAAGTCACCAAAAGGAGATGTCCAGAGAAAATACCAGATACAGAAACTAGTTTCACGTTGTGGGGGGGGGGGGGGACAGGAGCTCCACTGAAGGAAAAGTGAACGAGGCTCACTGAAGCCTCTTCCCCGAGCAAAACAAATAAACAACCTGGCAGAAACCACATTTGCAAATGTATGGGATTCTCTGACCTCCTGACCCCAGGGTTAGGACTCCAATTCACACTACCCTCTGTCATCACCACTTGCTGATAACAAGGAAAATAGGAAGGAAATGGTTCACCAGAAAGGGAAAGGGTAACTTGGGTAGTGAAGACAAAGCTGACATTTTGTCTCGTGAATGAATGTGCACTAACCTCTGTACTTGTGCTGAGGCTCTGTAATCAAAATAAATAAAAACCCTAGGCTGTGATAAACCAAATAGCTCTGGCTGTTAAAGCAACCTTAACAATCAAATGGATGGACAAAAGATTCACTCTAACTTTTCTGATAGCCAGTTCATCTATGCGGCACAAAAACAATGGAACTCTCCTAATGTCAGGATAATCAGATAATGTGACATTTTCAGATGAACAATAACTTTTTAATTGAAGTCCCAGGACAGAAGCTGCAGTATCAACAGTGGGATGTGGCCCGGCCTGCACAGTCTGGTCTGTGAGAAACTGCCAGGGAACCATCTTGGCACTGTGTACTCTCCGAAGGCAAGTCCAAAGGTAAGGATTTTAATAGTTCTACATCCAGAGTCCCACAGGCTGAAGAACACATTCTCACTGGCTCACCAACTACCCACATCTCTATATGTGCGTGTTTCGAATTAATTTTTTAGATAACAAGAGAGTTACACAAATCTTGATTATATAAGATAGCTTTCCTAGATTCTGCAAAACAGCCCACAGTATAAAACACACTTGTCAAAAAAAAGGGACAAGGGACTTTTCAGGATGTAAACAAAGGAGCCACCAGAGGTGTGCATATGCATGCATGAGTGCCTGTGTGTGTGTGTGTGTGTGTGTGAGAGAGAGAGAGAGAGAGAGAGAGAGAGAGAGAGAGAGAGACAGAAGGGAGGAGGGAGGAAGGGAGGGAGGGAGGGAGGGAGAGAGAGAGAAACTTTGCTTGAACTCTGCAATTTAAAAAATAATATTTTTTTTTTAACAAGCTAAAAGCACATCCTAGGGAGAATTTGGAAAATCTAAACACAAGTCATGATGGTTTATTAGATATATTAGGACTGCTAATTTTCTAAGGTGTGACAGTGAGTGGTTATAGGAAAAGGTATACCGATCTTTAGGAGATGCACAGTACAGAAACTCAACGCCTGTAACTATTTTTAATTGAATTAAATGGATCTAGTCAGTGTGCTGATAGGGTAACCGGAGTATTCTTTGTACTATTCTTGTCTTCAAAGGAGGGTTCCACACAAAGAGTTAAGGGGAGATCTGTAGTGAGATTTTTTTAGTTGTTTTGTGTGGAAGGGAGATTAGGGATTGAACCCAGAGTCTAACCCCTAAAAAATAAGTGTTCCACCACTGAGCTACATCCTCAACCCTTGGGTTTTTTTTTTTTGTTGTTGTTGTTGTTGTTTTTGTTTTTGCTTGTTTTTGTGTTTGTTCTTGTTTATTTGAGACAGGGTTTTACTATCTAGCTCAGTCTGACCTGCACTTAGCCAGGTAGTCCAGGGTGTCCTCCAAACCCATGATCATCCTGCCTCTGACTCTCAAATGCTAGGGATCAGGCAGGTATGTAAAATGAGCAAGGGAGCAAAATTAACTAAAGCTCCCATTAGAAACACAGTTACAAATTCGTGACAGTCTCAGCTAGAATTGAGACTTGTTCTCTTCCAGCTTCACCAGCATATTCCACCCAAATACACTGCTTAATGGGTGACCGTGATCAGGGACTAGAGGAAACGTTTCACTCACTAGGTGAGCATCTGAAACAAGAATCTAAAACAGAAAGAGATGTTTAGGGAACGTGAACTGCTCATCCACATTCACTCTGCCGGTACAAGGTAGAACCAAAGACCTCGACTTCGGTCCTTTCAACCGCAAAGCCTGTGCTCTTAATCATGCTACTGTATTCACGCACTAGATAAAACATGACATGCCCAAAACCCTCAAAGATGTATTTGTAGTTGAAAGAATTGGCTTTGTTTTACGTTTGGTACTGGACCCAAACCACGGAAATGTCCACAACAAGAAGTGTGAGTTCACAGTAAAGAAAAACGATACAAAACTGCATCACAGCTGACTCCTACACAGCAACACAGGTTTGCATTTGGCAAGAGCACCTTTACACATGACTGTTTTAAATTTACGACAATTTGGAAATGCTTAAAGATTAATAACCTAGAAATGGTGAAGAAAATTAAAATGTAGGCTTGGTAAAGCTCAGCAACAGAATACTTCCCCAGCACATACAAAGCCCTTGCTTTCATCCTCAGTACTACAAAGAAAAGATGAAGAACCGGGTACACATGAAACACACAAAGATCATGATCTGTTTTTATCGCTTTCTAGCATAGAGTACACACAAACCTATTACAGAAAGTTTTAACCTCTCAAAACCTGTATACAAAAATAGACAACACATGGCATCATTTCGAAAGAAAGGTAAAGAAACATGAAGGCACAGTATAACTGCAGCTGCAGAACACAAACTGCAAACCAACTACACGGCCCTTTCACAGCCCCTGCCTAGTGAGCTCTCGTCTGAGTGCTCAGACTTAGGAAACTGCTTACAGGCAGGGAAGATGCTAATAGCTCCCTGCCATCTCCATGTCATCAGCTGGCCTCTCCAGCTGGTTGCTCTCACGGTAGCAAATGATCTCGCTCAGCACATATATATATAAAATTTTACTATGTTTAATACATGCAGTTGATTAACATACAGCTAATTAACATACAGTTAATTAACATGGCCTCCATGTGGCTTCTGGTCAACAGCAGCCTATTAAGTTTTGGAGAGACCAGAAGTTATGCATGAAACTTTTACTATGTAACAGTAAAAAGTGTACCAAGTATCAAAGTAATAAATTTTCAAAATCCACAAACCGTATGGAAAGACAGACATGAAGGGCTAGTTTGTACTAAGTATCTACAAATAGACTTCACTGGAAGAACATTTTAGATAGTTTACCAAAGAGAAAAGCAAACATCTCTGAAAACAGTCCCAAAAAACAGAACATATCAAGACCACAAAACAAAATATCTACATTTTTTTTTTGTTTGGTTTGGTTTTTGTTTGTTTGTTTTGTTTTGTTTGAGAAAGGATTTCTCTGTGTAGCCCTGCCTAGCATGGAACTCACTCTGTAGACCAGGCTGGCCTTGAACTCACAGAGATCCACCTGCCTCTACCTCCCAGTTCTGGGATTGAAGGTGCATCCCATCGCTACCCAACTAACCAGACAATACTTAATCTTACATTTTGTGATATTGATGTCAGCCAGTTAAGAATGTCTTAACATCTATAGGCTCCTTCCTTAAAAGAATCTGAAATTTGCTGGCAGTACAGAAGTACAAGTAAGTGTCTATACTTACAAACTTAGCGTAAAACGTATCTTCTGAGAATACTAAAACCCTCATAAAAATAAGTCAATTCCAAGAAAAGTCTGCAATGTGGCACCCCTCTGGGAGAATGCTACCTAGGACTGTCAAGGGCTAGCAGAGATTGGTGTAAGTGGGTACCCAGAGGTTGGCCTGCCAGTTTTCAAGGACAAATGGCAAACATTTAACACTAAGAAGACTCCGCATGAAAATTCTGGTGTGGAACACATGCACTTTTCATCCCGACACAGTCTTCACCTGACCCCTTTCCTCTTCTTGTGAGTATGAGATGTGTGAGTATGAGAGCCCTTCATTAACTCAAGGATCCCTGCATCCCTGCATTCAATACCGCTGCATTCAGAGAGGAAAAAGAGGTGGGAGGAGAGAGACAATGCTCAACAACAGCATGGGAGTGAAAGGGGGTTTGTTTGTTTTGTTTTTCAAGACAGGGTTTCTCTGTGTAGCCCTGGCTGTCTTAGACTCACTTTGTAGACCAGGCTGGCCTCGAACTCACAGTGATCAGCCTGCCTCTGCCTCCTGAGTACCGGGATGAGCCACCCCCCCCCCCCCGCCATCTGAAAGTGTCTTTAATAAGAAGAGAACTATAGAGGACAGACAGAATGAGGAAAAAAAGGAGGCAGCTATTGAATATTACTTAGTTAACAGATAACAGAATATTACAGATATATATAATAACAGAACATAGTTAAATGGGTATCCAGGGAACACAAGGTGACATCGAGTGTCTCTAAATGCGGAGTTAATTTCCTCTATTATGGTAAGTATCTTTAATTCCCTGAAAACGTTACAGAACTGTATGACACTACATGCTGACTCATGGCTTCCAGGAATCTGGCTGGACACCTACTGGCTTCCTGCTGGTTTGATTTTACCTGGATTTACCCACCTACTCAATGCCATGAGAGAGACTTGATTCTAAGAACTTCATAACCAGGATGTGACCACAGTTCCTGTTCGAAAGAAGATACTGAGCATGGCCTTACCTTGTATAGACACTGAGGCATAGAAACAGAGCCTTACAGAGACCATACGCCATCTACTCTCTATGTTGTTTTGTAGAAATCTGAAGCCACATACATTATAGCAGAGTGAATACTGGGTAAAGCCGTGAGACCTTGAGAAGACTGTCTGGCTCCCGTGGGCTTTTGTTGCTTCATCTGAGAAACATAAAAGCACTAACATGTACAGTGTATTGGCGGGCGAAATAAACATTCTCTGAATCTTAGGTAACAGGTGATGCCACCCATTACCTAAAATGGACCGCAGAGGACTGTCCCACCAGTAACAGCCCTCAAAAGACAAAGTGCATCGAATTCTCTTCTCTGTCCTTTCCAAGCTTTCCAAACGACATTCTGTTGTTTGGGGGTGCACTGTGTCTTTCAAACACATTCCTTCTTCTTTTATGCATCCATTTTTATTACCTGTTTTCCTTAATGGAGTTAAGAAAATTGCTTTTGCTAATAGTGTTCACAAGCTTATGCTCTGCTTCAAGTTATTAAGCCAAGAATTACTTCTTCATTAAAAACACATGCACACAGCAAACTTTTGTTACTGCAATGAAACAAAGCCTGAGACTTTAGGCCCCAGGAACCTTGCTTCCCATTCAGAAGAAAGGGCTGAGGTGTGTGCAGTAAGAAAAGCAGTCCTGCCACCTCAAACCACACGTGGCCAGGACTTGGTAATCAGGGATGGGCACAAGGAGACCCGCTGCCTCTGCACTGGTGTGGGATGCTGGACCCGGGCCCTTCCCCACCCCCACGCCACCAGGGGATTCGGGTTAAGTGCACTCTGAATCCCTTCACTGAGATCTGCCAGTAAGATAACTTAGAGATCCAGCCGGTGCCCCAAAGTCCCTCCACCTAAATGGCTGCCTCAAGTTTCTCCATGTCCTTGCAACAGATCTTCCTCTGTAAATTACTCTCTACTCCTTCCTTCCTGCTTCTCCCTATAGAAAGCATATGGCAGAACAGAAAGCAAAACCAGTTCACCAGAGAGCAGTGAACTTCTATTTTTTTCACTAACCTTGATCTATTAAGACTAAAACTGTACAGAACAGCACATGAAAACAGATTCCCCAGCCTTCACACAGCCATAAAGGCACCTGGGGCTGGGGAAGCATCTGTGGGGCCTCAACTGGGAACTTCTTATCCTAGAAATGGATCCGCAGAGAAAGGGCTAGTGAGTGGTACAGCTCTCAGAGTCACATTTTCAAAGGACGCAGGTGTCCGATCATAACAGAGGCAGCCTGGAGGCTCCATGGGGCAGTTCTGGGGAGTGGGGCAGGGGCAGCAGGCACACCCTGAAGCCACGAATGTTCCTTCCCATTCCTTGACACTTTGGCATGCATCTGATAGGACCTTACAGAGAACCAAGTGCACAAACCATTTGTGCATTATAACTTTCTCTTGGATCACGTGTATCTGCATCACGTGGACTATAAAAGATGTTATGATATTATTAGTCTTGTAGCAACCTATGTGCCATGATGCTATTATGCTCAAAACCACAAAAATAACAACATACATATTCCTTCTGATCTCTTATTGTCTATAAGCACTAGATGAAATGACCCTACTGTACTTATAAAGCAAAGTCACTCGTTCATTCATGGTGCCATTGCCCCAGCCCTGCTCACTTATGGTTCTCTGCTCTAGCTAGCGACCCTACAGCTCTCCTGCCTGCCCATAATATGCATGGATGAGCTGCCTGAATTCCAATCCCCTGGCCTCCCTCCCCTTCCCGGTTGCCCGAGACCCTGAGATATTGCCTGTTTTGCTTGTATCCTCCCGTTCCCATCAAGGGCTTCCCTGCTGCTGCAACGTAAGCAAAGAGTGTGCTGAACACATCAGGACCGATGCACACGTGAACTCACAGAAACTGTGGCAGCACGCACAAGTTCAAGCGAGACGGAGTCCTAGTGCTGACGGAAGTGGCGAGAGCAATCTCCAACTGTCACTCTTTGGCAGAGAAGAAAACAGTCTTCTCCAATGGAGTCTCTGGATACACAACCCACAAATACAGCCAGGCCCATGGCCAGCAGGAGATGCCCAACACAAAATGCAGTCGATGGTGTTTTTGCCGACTTTTTGTCCTACCACTTCGCTTGGGCCTGTTTTCGTCCACCGGCCCTTTGCTTGTACGGTACGGTAGATCACGATTCTGTACTTTTGTGGGTTTTGCTTATGCGTGTGCTTCTTGTGCTTTCTCTCTGTTGTTCTTGTTTTGTTTTTACTCTGTTTACTTTGTCTTCTAGAGAGAGGTATGAGAGGTGGGTGGGTGAGAGGTGAGGAGCTGGGGGAGGGGAAACTGTGATCAGAATATAATGAAAAAAAAGTGCCAAAATGTGTGGCAACATCCAAAAAAAAAAAAAAAAAACATGACTTTTATCATGAAAACAAGCACTGCACAGAATGAATGAAAAGCTGTTCGCTTGTGCCCCGCTCCATTCTCTCCGCTGAACTAGCCTCGTGATCTCGTGATTTGGGGAGGCCACAGTACCCAGATTTCTACAGGGCATCAGTATAGATGTTGCTCTTATATCATTTAAACCAGCAGACATTAGGAAAAGCAAATGACTCTCCACAGTGCTGTGGGCCTCAGCCAATCAGAAGGAGGACTTATGAGCCCTCAGATCTCCAGAAGTTTCCTGAGGACCATCCTACCTATGTGTCTAGCATGATTGTAACAGAATTCGGGCTCTCAACTGTTACACCAGTTCTCACTTGAATTTCTGGGCTTCCACTCTGCCCTACAAATTTCAGATCTGCCATTCCCACAATCCCTTGAGCCAACAAGTTAAAACAATGTCTGTATGCACACGCGTGCGTACCCAATAGCCAATGTGACTGGCCCTGTTTCTCTGCAAAGCCTCACCTGGGCAACTGGCTACCCCAAGACACTATCGGGTATTCACACCTCATCCCAGCTACATTTTAGGGAAGCAAAATAATTGCCCCAGGTCCTATTTTTCACTTTTAGACGGTCTTCGGGGGCTTCTGCTAGCCTGAGCTAGGAAGTCACAGTGCCTCACCTCCTCAATTAACTCCCAGAGTTAACTCTCTCCCGGTTTGCTCCTGTTCTGAATGAGGACAGTCACGATCTTCGCTGGACAGTAGTCGATATCAAAGTGGTACTGTGGTATTAGACAATACCAGGGTGATATGATCAGCCTCTAATCAAACAATACTAACTATGTTTCACAGCATCTCATCTGAAGACTGGAAAGATAATATAAAACTCGGGCATAAAGTACTTGAGATAGAAATGATTATCAAAAATGCACCTTTAAGGCAACATTTACATTGATGTTTTACCAAAAACTAGATGCTATGCCCTAGCCAAACAAACACATATTAACTTTCATTCCACGAAACAATGATTTTCAATGCAGATTTTTAGTTTAAAAAATTAAAAAAAAAATCTATCATCTCCCTTCATATCACATTGCATAGTATGGCCTTTATTCCAGCAATAAAAGATTCATTCTTTATGTGTAAAACTTCTAGTTCTAATCAAGCATTAAGAAATATGAGTCACTCACAGTTGAGTGAGGTCATCAGACAACATCCTGGAGAAATATCTTGGTAAAAAGAAACAGAACCGAGGCCCACGATATAAAGGAAGAAAAGGTCACCTGTTTCACAATTTTCCCTAGAGACATTTTTCACTGACACAAGGCAGAATTTAGAAGGACCAAGTTGTACATCCCTTCCTAACAGAAGCCCAGGCTGGTCCACGTCAGAAGGTGCGGAAGAGTTGTGCAGCCTGGAGCAGCAACCTTAATCCCTGAGTGGACGTCTGCCCTGTCAGCCCCCCTGCAGGAGTACTTCGCTACCACTGCTCCCCAGGCACGGGAACTGCAGCCGGCCTTCTCACCAACCTCTCCAGTCTTCCAGGGAGAGAATGATCCCTGATGTAATCTGACAGCGTCAGAAGATCTGCCTCCACACACCGGAGCCACCACGTCTCAACTGTAGAGTTACTCTTTCCATGCTCTCCGGCCTGTGACAGGCTTGTAAAGGGCACACGCTGATACCAGGAATAAATAAACCATGGAGACGAAGCTTAAGTAACTAGTCAGCAATCCCCCCCAAGGAGGTGGTGTGAACCATCTGAAAGCAATTAAAGGAAGACAGGGCAAGGAAGGTGTAATTTCTCACCACTTTACAGATTCTTTGTCTTCTCATTAAGTAAGGAGGACACGGTTAAAATTGTTCCTGCCGGAATGCAAACCACAGGAAGAATTTTGGAAAGTGTTAACAGGAAGAAGAAAGGCCTGACTACGGGGGCGTTTACAGGATTTCCACTCCCAATTCTGTCTCATGCTAGCTATGTGACTTTTCGTACACGTCATAACTCACGGAGTGCGTGCGAACCCTGGATTGATCATCTGAAAATGAGACTGCTGTCTCCTGTCTGCCGGTGGTGCAGGTCAGGGTAACAGGCCCAGGGTGAATTCCAAATCTAGCTTGCAGCGGGACACTGTGCCGAGAACTCCTACAGGCTCGGCCGTCCAGCCTTACACCCCCTCCAAGCCACCGGGCTCTCAGCCTCGCTATGTGCTGCCCAGGGCCACATGGACCACCTGAAGCCAACGGAAGGGGCGTGTGTAACGTACACGGTGGACAGTCACCAAGTGAGAGCCAGTCTTCCTATTCCAACTCGTGCCTAAATTGCAGCTGGTCTCCTCACTTCTCTCCTGCTCCCCAACAGTCATTCTCGCAGAAGCTAGACTGGATCTTTAAAACACAATTAAAAGAAATTCATAATCATCCCTGTGCTAAAAACCCTCCTTTGACTCCCGCTTCACTGAGCAAAATGCAAAACCTGTTCTTCCAGCAGCAGGCCTCGGGACTGATCCTGGAAGATCTGCTCAAGTGTTCGTCCTAAGGGAAGTCTGCTGAAACTCACCCCTCACCCTACCTGACCTCCTCCCTTAACGGGCTTCACTTCCCACGTTTACTTCTGAATTTGGATTATCTGTGTCCCTCACTCAAGATGATCTCCACAGCTCCTGGGCTTCATTGTGTCTGCTACTAGAGCCCCCACCACTCAGAGGGTACCTGTGCAATAAGAGCAGAGCAGTGACTTTATTCTTCAAAAGCATGTAGGCCACCCGAACAGGATGAACGCTCTATAAATGCTGGCTTCATCTACAGAGCTCGGTTTCCTCCAGTTTGTCTTTCTTCTCCTCCTCCCATTTCACATCCGCCCCAAGACTGTCCTGAGCAGGAGGGTTAAAGCCTAAGGTCACACTGTCTCCCAGTTCACAGCTGAGGGGTCCTCTGGCACAGGAGAATTCGGTTCAAACAGTCCGGCAGAGCTGTCTGCTGCCTGGCCCAGACTCACCACCTACTGGCAAAGCAACTTTGAACGGGCTACTTAGGGTTTTTGCATTTTGGTTTTCTAAAGTAGACAGCAGTCTACCTATTAAGAGTAGCCAAGCTAACCCAGGGCCAGCTGCCATTATTATTGCAAACATCAAGTAAAAATGCTGTTGATAATGGTATGCTGTGTCTGATGGCTCCATTTCTTTCTTATTTCTGGTTACCAGGAGCTAAAAAAGTCTCAAAGAAGTCTTTAAATTAAAAAACAGGGAACAACAGTGGTCGCCTGCTTATGAAAAGCAGTGCTCTCACTTAAGAAAAGTCCGGTTTTCACTTCCTTTGTATCCAGAGCTGCCTCCATCTCAGACTTCCTGACTTGTTAGCTCTAAAGAGAAAAGTTTGCCTGGAGTCACAGTGATTACTACAAATAAATTTAAGATAACTGCATTGCCTGCTCAATATGCCTATTAATGCCAAAGAGTATTAGGTAATTTTCTAATATAAAATGTCTGAGTTTTATAAATTAATTTTTGATGTGGCAAGGTCATTTCTTTTTAGGAAGCATATAGGTAGATTATATATATTTAATTTACAGATACAGGAAAACTAGGAGTGTTTAACTAAACACAGTATGCAAACAGGAAAACATGAGCAGAAGAGAGCGTCCAGTCAGCAGGCCCTGTCACTGTATGTGTGGCAGCACTGCTCCCGTTCTTGTTCCCTCACAGTGGCCAAGAAACCATGTTTTTTAGGGCTCCTGAAATATTCCCAAAGCCGTCACCTTGAAAGGCCTTTTGATGTCCAGATTTCATATCATTAATAGCTCCTCTTCAAAATAATAACGGGCCAATTTATATATTGATTTTGAGCTGTTTAAATGCCTAATAAATTGAGAAGATAAAAATAAAGGATATGTACTGAGTAGTACGGGTATAAAGGAAACATGAAAGTATCCTCCTGATCCCAGAACTTACTCAGCCCTCAAAACAAAGAGGAAAGGATCTTCTGGATGATCCCACTTTACAAAGTTGTTTATTGCCAAAAGCAAATAAAAATCAATGAATAACCCAAGAATGGTGGTGTACACCTTTAATCCCAGCACTGGGAAAGCAGAAGAAGGCAGGTGAGGCCAGCCTAGTCTTCAGTGAGTTAGTTCTAGGTCAACCAGGGTTTCTGTTACACATAGAAACACTGTTCCCCCAGAAAAACAAGACAAAGCAAGACAAAACAAAACAAACAAAAACCAATGAATAAAACAAAGATAAACTAATCTGATGGCCATGATTACTACTTCTTACTTATCTCATTTTTATCATAAAATACTACATGAAAGTTTTCTCTGTTTAGGGTTTTATGTTTAAATTACAAACCCCTGAGATTGGAAGGCTGATTTGGCTTAATTTATGGATGGCAAATGCTGGCAGTTGCCTTGAGAATCAGCAGCCACAGGCCTGCCCCATCCCCTGAGCAGGCGTGCACTCACTCCACTCAGCACGGGCAACCGAGGTGTTGTGCCATCTGTTTCAAGATGAGCAGCTGGCCAAACGGACTGCCCAGCCCACACGGAAACGAAGCACCAGGGGACCAAAAGCAACCTCTTGGCAGACAGGGGCTAGTGTACTTTGACATAATGGCCTAAGAAAAACAAAAAGTAGTTGCAGGAAGGGAAGCTAGATTTTGGGGTTCCCTGAGCTACCCATTTGGGAAATGTCCTTAGACACATGAACACAAGGTAAGGATTTTTCAGATACATTAGACTTGGAATCCTAAGCAGCCCTCCTATTGTACAATACCTAAAAATGATAGCTACAGTAACAATCTGTTTTTAAATGCATCAGCAAAGTGGTGAGAAGGTACAAAGAATCTATAGGCTGGAAAGTGAAAGATACACAGAAATGCCATGCTGACCCTTGGCTTCCTTTGAGCCTAAAGCTTTACCTGACATGCAAGCACCTGCTCAGATGAAGACATAAGACAAAGCCAAAAAACTGTCTAATTTTAAAAGCCCAAACAAGTCCAGGGGGCAACATGAGGCAAAAGAACAAAGAGCTTCGCGATGCACTGAGGACACTTGTCTGTCTCCACTCTGAAGCCAGGCTATGGAATAAAAACTTCATAACCTCAAGCTCATGAGTGAGCGTGCGCTCCGTGGCCTGGATTTACGCCCCCACATCATTAAAAGCTCTACAGGTAAGAGCTTAGTTTTAGACTCCTCTTGTTGAGTAACTGAGGGCTGGCAAAAGCAGGCCCTCCAGGCCCTCCTCGGAGAAACGTTCCTTCAGTCTAAACCTCAAAAGACCACCACAGGTGAAACACAATCAAACGCAAGCCCCTAACAGTCGCGAAAGATACAGTGGCACAAGCCGCCGGGAGTTTGAGAACCAGAGTCACAGGCACAAACACCCATGAAAGACTCATGTCAGTAAGTACCAGATGGCTAGTATAAATTCTACAGCAATATGAGTCAAAAGTCGGCGAAAGGAAAATAAAGAGCGTATACAAATCAGTAAGGGAAGCAGAAACAACCATAGAAAGAGGAAACAAAACCGAGAGGCATTTGTGGAGGAAACACACAGAGCTAATGACCGAGCAATAGAGAACGTGTAAGTGAGAAATGTTCCACACAACTGTATGAAGGATGAGAACCTTCTACAGGAGGTTAAGACAATGAAGACTGAGGTGTAAGCTTCCCAGGATTAACAGAGAGGCAATGTCATCTGTGGAGACGGAAACAAGTGCAGGACAGAATGGCAGTCAGCCAGAGCAGGAAGACAGGACACTGGGAGGACAGGAGGGCAGATGCCAAGAACCCAACTTTTGTTTTAAATGGAAGGGGTGGGGGTGGAGCAATGGCTCAGTCAAGGACATCACTTCAACTAAGTGCCTAGAGTCAGTTACCTGGAAGCTGAGGCAAGATGATCATTTGTGCCTATGAGTAAGAGCGAGAGGCCGTCCTGGGTGATATAGACATTAATATATATAATACAATAACTGGGCTCGGGAACATGTCAGGAGGAATAGGCAGGAGGACAATGGGTTCGGGGAAAGCTGGGTTCCATAGCAAGTTCCATGGCACCCTAAGCTACTTATAAGACACTATTTCTCCAGGCCCCTACAACAAAAAGTACAGAATGGAATTTTAAGGCCCACATTTAAACTGAAATAATCACACTATTTTTTTTTTGAGCCATAGTTTTCTCTTATGCAGAGAATGAAAGTCATGAATATAACGTAAGATGTTTCAAGAGGGCTATAACGTAAGATGTTTCAAGAGGGCTGGAGAGATGGTTCCATGGTTGAGAGCACTGTCTGCTCTTCCAGAGGTCCTGAGTTCAAGTCCCAGAACCACATGGTAGCACATAACCATTTATACTGGAATCTGATGTCCTCTTCTGGAATGCAGGTATACATGCAGATAGAGCACTCAAATATATAAAATAAATAACTAAATCTTTTTTTTAATTTTTAAAAAGATGTTGCAAGAATTAAATGAGCTACTTTTTAATTTATTTTATTTTATTTTTCTTTATTAATTACACTTTACTCACTTTGTATCCCCCCCCATGGTTCCCTCCCTCCTCCAGTCCCAATCCCTCACTTCCTCCACCCTCTGCATGCATGCTCCTCCCCAAGTCCACTGATAGGGGAGGACTTCTTTTCCTTCCTTCTGATCCAAGTCAATTAGGTCTCATCAGGAGTGGCTTCATTGTCCTCTTCTGTGGCCTGGTAATGCTGCTTCCCCCTCAGGGGGAGGTAATTAAAGAGTAGGCCAATCAGTTGATGTCAGAGACAGTCCCTGTTCCTATCACAATGGAACCCACTTGGATACTGAACTGCCATGGGCTACATCTGTGCAGGGGTCTTAGGTTATCTCCATGCATAGTCCTTGGTTGGAATATCAGTCTCAGCAAAGACCCCTGTGCTCAGATTTTTTGGTTCTGTTGCTCTCCTTATAGAGTTCCTGTCCTCTCCAGATCTTACTGTTTCCCACTTCTTTCCTAAGATTCTCTGCACTCTGCCCAAAGGTTACCCATAAGTCTCAGTATCTACATTGATAGTCTGCAGGGCAGAGCTTTTCAGAGGTCCTCTGTGTCAGGCTCCTGACTTGTTCCCTCTTTTCTCCTTCTTCTGATGTCCAGCCTCTTTGCCTTTCTGGATAGGAATTGAGCATTTTAGCAAGGGCCCTCCCTCTTGATTAGTTTCTTTAGGTGTACAGATTTTAGTAGGTTTATCCTATATTATATGTCTATATGAGTGAGTATATACCGTGTGCACTCCTCTGCTTCTGAGATAGCTCACTCAGGATGACCTTTTCCAGATCCCACCATTTACCTGCAAATTTCATGATTTCCTTGTTTTTTATTGCTGAGTAATATTCCATTGTGTAGATATACCACAATTTGTGCATCCATTCCTCCACTGAGGGTCATCTGGGCTGTTTCCAGCTTCTAGCTATTACAAATTAGGCTGCTACAAACATGGTTGAGCTAAACAGAGAATTCTCTGCAGAGGAATATTGAATGGCAGAAAAACACTTAAAGAAATGCTCAACCTCATTAGCCATCAGGGAAATGCAAATCAAAACAACCCTAAGATTTCACCTTACACCCATGAGAATGGCCAAGATCAAAAACTCAAGTGACAACACATGCTGGAGAGGTTGTGGAGAATGGGGAACCCTCCTCCACTGCTGGTGGGAGTGTAAACTTGTACAACCACTCTGGAAATCAATCTGGCACTTTCTCAGACAACTAGGAATAGCGCTTCCTCAAGATCCAGCCATACCACTCATAGGTATATATCCAAAAGATTCTCAAGTACACAATAAGGACAAATGAGCTAATTTTTAAAAGAGCTGGATCTCACTATGTTACCTGGGATGGTCTCATGATTCTGAGCTCAACAGTGCTCCTGTTTTAACTAAGTATCCAGGACTACAGGCACACATAACCATAGCCAGTGTGTCTATCTATCCCAACCCCAACATGCCTCAAAATATGATCTTTTTAAGAGATCCCAAAGATACAATAGATTAGGTCTCGAATCAGCAATGGCAGACATCAAAATGAATACACGAGAGAGGAGATGCCTCAGAATAGCAGACCCCTTCCCAACAACCTGAACAGGTTTTACGTTAACGTTTACTGGTACCATCTTCAACTGTACACAGATACACGCCAGTGAACAACTCCTGACTGAAGATCTACCTGGGAGATGCTTTCAGAAGCTCACAGGGCCCGGAGCACTCTTACAGGCTCCTTCGTGTCACAGCAGACACGTGATGACACATACTCAGCACCTTTTCCCACTGAGGGATGAAAAGGGCTTTTATACCTTAATTTTAGCTGTTAAAGTTATTTTTGTATAATCTTTAGATTTCACTCATGTGCTCATGTGCAATCAAAAATTTAACTGTAACTTCTCACCTAGAATAATGAAATACTTGGTAGTCATTTAATTATACATCATTTTTAAAGTGTAAATTCTAAACTTCTCTTGAAACATGTTTGTCTAAGTCCCAGTCAACCCTAGAGGCTGTTGGGAGCTAGTGGATTCTAGTATGAGCCTGGGTGTCTAATGGACATAGCACCTAGCCAGAAGCGGAACCCTGGCTGCCAAAGTCCTCAGGATCTAAGTCCTCGGGGTCTATCCCTGGACTCCCTGAGAGGTTCAAGCAGAGGAAGGCACTGCATGTCCTACTATACTGCTACTCTTGAACTCTCTTCTCAACCATTTTCAACATGCTGCTCTGACCCCACCCCTGCCCCACCCCCTGCTGTGCTCTCTGCCTCTCTCATCCCACAGTGAACAGGCTTGAGTTCCCTGCAGACAACACCATCTTGACCTCTTGACTTATAGTAATCATTCCACACTTATGAACTCCTGTTCTCCAAAACCTCGGCATCCCTCCCAATAAGACTACATTGCACAAAAGGACTGCTCAGTGCTTCTCCTTCTTCCCTGCATGGTTGCTGGCTGACCACCCAGCAACGGGCTGGGATGTTTTGTCTCTGAGTCATTACTTTTTCTCCATTTTGCATGCTGTCACAATCCACTATCTTCATCTTCAGTCAGCCACTCCAGGCTTCACTCCTGACGATGACATCACCTGGATCTGATAAATTCCAAAACCACTCTACCCATCTGAGAGCGTGACCACTGATCTCTGGCTCTCTGGTTCTCTCCTTTTCAAGCTAATCCTGGCCTTCAATCCTTTATTCATCAGATCCACCAGTACTGTTAAGATTTCCTGTCCCTATCCTCATCCACACCCATGCTGCTTTATGTCAGGCATTCTGTTGATATCAATACCCAGAAGAAGCTGTCAATTCCACCTTCCACCTGGTACCAGCTGAGACAGCCACCTTAACTTTTAATCCTAAACTGCTGGACTCTGCTTTAAAAGTATCACTGGCTACTCAGCTTGGCCCCCAACAAATGCGCACATACCTGCCACAGACAAGGCCTCAGCCACTCCTATTCCCATCACCTTCATTTTATCCAGATTCCAGAAAGGCCCCCTTTGTTCTGTCTGAAACATCTCATGTCTCTCTGAATCCCAAGTCCTTTTCAGCTTCTTAAATAAGCTCCGTAGAACCTTCCTGAACAATCTTCTCAAAGTGGGAGGTGGGGTGGGGGGAGACAACAGACAGACAGGGCGGGGGTGGGGGTTATGGTACACCTTGTGGGTGTCATGTGATGCATGTGACAGTTTGCAGCACTGGTTTTCTCCTTCCACCCTGTTCTGAGAACTGAACTCAGGTTTTCAGGTTAAGCAATTTTTTTTAAAGAATAATTTCACAAATGTTTTCTCCATGTCATCTCCCACTGATTCTTTCCCATATATTTTACTTCCTATCAAAAAAAGAAACAAAAAAAAAAACAACCAAGCCTACAAATTAAGAGGAAATAAAAAGAATTATTGAGCTTGGTGTCATGGTGCACACCTTTAATCCTAGCACTGGGAGGCAGAGATAGGGCAGATCTCTGTAAGATAGAGGCCAGCCTGGTCTACAAAGTTCCAGGATTCCAGGACAGCCAGGCTCTAACACAGAGAAACCCTGGAGAGAGAGAGAGAGAGAGAGAGAGAGAGAGAGAGAGAGAGAGAGAGAGAGAGAGGATTGAAAAAACCCATTTGAACTAGGTCTGATGAGATGGTTCAGGGACTAAGAACACTGGCTGCTGTTCCAGAGGACCCGAGTTGGTAGCACTCACACAGTGACTCATAACTGCTTGTAACTCTAGTTCCAAGGGATCCAGTGTCCTCTTCTGACCTCCCTGGGTACCAGGCACACCTATGGTACACAGATACACATGAAGACAAAACACTCATACACGTAAAAACGAAATAAAGTAAGAAAGCATTTGACCTTACACATATCCATGGCTCCATCAGGTCTCTACTCAAATGTCACCTGGTTAGAAAAAGTTCCCTGACCAGAAAAACCACAGCTACGCCTCCGCCTCCACACACTCATCCCCTTACCTGATGCACTTCACTTTGGATCGGTTACTACCCAACACAGTATGGTTATTTGTTTATTGCTCTCCCCTTTCTAGCGTAGAACTATTTTCACAGGATCTTTGCACAAAAAACAGACTTACCATATATATAAGGAATAAACATGGAATTAGAAAAACATTCTAATTACTATACTATTTTTAAAACCTTCTCTATTTCAATGGATACTCTAATGGTCAGGAACGATGCAATAAATGCCTTGTCCTCTAACCCTAAAGAAAAGTTCTAGATCATACCTAAAATATGGACATGGAACTAAGAACTGTTTTTTTAGAAATTGGTAGTATTTTGAAATTTTAGCATAAGTAGCTCTGTTTCCCCACCAAGCCTGATCCCTCAGGCTCATCCCTAGGGCAGCAACAGAACACAAGCCACAGTTTCCCGCTGCACCGCTCCTGCCATGCCTTGTTGGTATCATTATTTGCAGATGATATGATAGTACACATACGTGACCCTAAAAATTCCACCAGGGGACCCCTATAGCTGATAGACATTTTCAGCAAGTGGCTGGATAAGAGATTACCTCACAAAAATCAGATAGATGGACTGAGAAAGAAATAGGGAGACTACACTTTTCACAATAGCCTCAAATAATATAAACTACCTTGGTGTAACTCTACCCAAGCAAGTGTGAAAGACCTATACGGTAAAAACTTCAAGTCTTTGAAGAAAGAAATTGAAGAAGATATCAGAAGATGGAAAGATCTCCCATGCTCATGGATCAGTAGGATTAACATAGTAAAATGTCAGTCTTACCAAAAGCAACCTATAAATTCAATGCAACCTCCTTCAAAATTCCAACACCATTCTTTACAGATCTTGAAAGGACAGTTCTCAACTTCACATAGAAAAAACACAAACAAACAATCCTGAACAATAAAAGAACTGCTGGAGGTCTCACCATTCCCGATTTCAAGTTAGACTACAGAACTATAGTAATAAAAACCACATGGTATTGGTATAAAAATAGACATGTTGATCAATGGAACTAGCTACACTGAACCGGATAAAAGAGATAGAGGGAAAGAGCCTGGAGGCAGTTCTTTAAAAAAACTTGGGAATCAATCTATCTCAAGACCCAGTTATATTACTCTTGGTCACATACCCAAAAGACACTCCATCCTACCATTAGTACACTTTCTCATTGATGTTCACTGCAGCTTTAGGAAGAAACTGGGAGCAACCTAAACATCCTTCAACCAAAGAAAATATGGTGCATTTACACAATGGAGTATTGCTCAATTGGTTTAAAAAAAAATGACATCATGAAATTTGCATGCAAATAGATGGACCTAGAAAAAAATCATTCAGAGTGAGGTAACCCACAGAAAGACAAATATGGTATGCATTCACTTACAAGTAGATATTAGTTCTTAAGTAAATGATAACCAAACTACAATTCATAGATGCAGAGAGCTTAGGTAAAGAGGAAGGATCTATCGAGGAGACATATAGAAAGGGGAAATAGAATAGAATTTGCAGGTAGAGTGGGGGATGGTGGGGATGGAGTAGGGGGGATGAAGGGAGAAAGTATATGGAGAGATGGCTGTAACTGGGGGACATGTGAGATGCAGTGTGGAAACTTAGCACAGTGGAAACTTCCTGAAGACTATGAGGGTGATCCTAGTCAGGACTCCTAGTAATCATGGATAAGGAGCCTGAACTGGCACGGCCCCCAGTGGTGGAACTGGGTTGCATTTGGTTGAGCTGTTAGCTGAGGGAGTCCAGTGGGAATCCCCAAACGACCCAGGCTGATGCTAGGAAAGAACATTGCTCTCTGCAAACTGACAGTGGGGCCTCCTTGCTGAGGACAGCATCTACACAGCTCACTGAATGTGGAGAGGTGGAGCTGGTGGAACATGCTCTTCCCTATGTTCTAGTCTCTTTTGTGCAGGAAGACCCTCTGCAGCCTCCCAAAAGAAAAGCATGGACACCAACTCCGCCACAGACCTTTGACCTACAATCTGTCCTGCCTGCAAGACTTGCTGGGGCAGTGGTGCTGCCGAACCTGTGGGAGCGGCCACCCCGTGTCTGCTTAACTTAAGGCTCACTTCCGCCACTGTTTGGATGACCAGAAACTAGAGGCTGCATAGCCCAGAGTCCTAGGGTAGAGCCAAGCATGGCTGGTCTAAAGAAAACAAAACAAAGATCAGAGATTGATGCCTTGTCCGGTCGTCACAGAGGACTCCTCTGACAGCAGATGTGAACAGATGCAGAGACCCAAAGCTAGACATTATATGGAGAAAGTCTAAATTGGAGGTGTCCATCGGGTCCCTCCTCTTGGAGCTCAGGGAACAACAAAGAAAAGGGGGAGGAAAGATTGTAAGAGTCAGAGGGAATGGAAGACCCCAGGAGAACATGGCCCAATGAATTAACTAAGCAGGGGTTGGTATGGGCTCACAGAGACAGAAGCATCACACATGGGGCCTGCATGGGTCTGCACCAGGTTTTCTGCATGTATGTTATGGTTTTGAGGTTTTTGGTTTTGGTTTTTCTGTGAGACACCTACAGTAGGAGTGGGTGTGTCTGACTTGTTTGCTTGCTCTTGGGACTCTTTTCCTCCTATTGTGTTTCCTTGTTCAGTGGTGGTGGGAGGGCTTTTGCCTTATCTTATTGTATTTTGTTTTTCCCTGTTTGGTTATTGTCTTTCAGAGCCCAGTTCTTTTCTGAAAGGAGACAGGGTGGGAGTGGGGTGGGGTCGTGTGGGATGGGGAGGAAGCCATGAAGAGAGGGGAAACTGTCGTCCAGATACCCTGCAGAACAGAAGGATCTACTTTTAATTTTTTTAACAGAAGAATAACTGGATCATTATTCTAGAAACAACTCGTTGCTTTACTTGCCTTACTGAAGAGACCACTGCAGGTGGTGCTGGATTCATGAGTCACACAGGAGAGAGCTTGTGGTGGAGAGGAAACTTAAGGAAATCTTTTCCACCACAGGTGAGGAAGCACTACGCTAAGCCAACTGTGAAGACGCCGTTAAGTGAGTGTGGCACCAATGGGAGCAAGGGCGTCACCCACTGTTAGGAAGGGAAAGCAAAGGCAGAAGAAGCCAGACAAGTCACTGTTCCGGCCACTAATGCTTCTGGCACCTCCCCCCGTAAGAAGGTCTATGCTTACTCTGTCCCTTGAACCAAAGGAGGGAGCACACAGAGACCTTTTGAAGGGTAATGCTCACCCCCTCTGTAGTTTAGAAGCCACAAAGCTGGACTGTGATTCTCATCCGAGGAACCTAAAGGTGAAGACTGGTTGGAGAAAAAGCCTCCCTGGAGCTGACACACCCTTCCAGGGTGGGCAAAGGACAAGTCTCTGAGGGGACCCCAATTTTAATCTCAAGAAAGAGGAGTCTAGTGTCGGCATCTTTACAAATGGCTACGACGCAAGAAGACTTCAAAATGGAAGGAGGGACTGAACAAAGGAGGAGAGCCACCAGAAAAACAAAAGCCAGGACACCTTCCCACGGGAAGGAAACAACACCAACCCCACAGTAAGAGCTGTGTAAAACTAGACTCACGTCACGTAATGTCCCATCTCTCCTTGAGCCTGACAAAGAATGGTCAAAAGCAACACCGGAGCGCACAGGAGGAAATGTCCTCTGCATTGACTCCAGCTCGGGGAAGGGAAATGCTGATTCTGAATATGGAGCTACAGCAACAGCCAGGCCGAGGGAGCAATATTACACCAGGCCGAAGTCTTAACACCTGAAAGTAATCCTAAGAGTTTCTACACCTAAGATTAATAGGAAGGAACCTTCCTTGAGATCAGTGAGTGAGTTAAATGATGAGAAAGAATAAAACGGACTTCTTGTTCCCTAAATCAAAACAAAGGATTACACAAGAAAGGATGGTCTCCGAACACTTCTCACCACACACTCAAATTCAACTATGTTCAGCCCTATCTCTGAAGAAACTTGTCTTTATATTGTAAGTGACGTGCACTCTGGAGAGTCTACAGAGTTCCCAGGATAGCACAGATTGTGTTCTCTACTGCTTTTTGCTTACACCCATGTCCTGTGACTTCAAAATGCCATCTGTGATTCAGTGATGCGTTCAATTCTCTAGCTCATGAACATGAACAAATGCACTAGTCAACACTGTAACATTAGCGCTACGGCCACATTCCTACAGCAGGGAAGTTAAGCCACAGGCAGCCCAGTAACACCTTCCCCGAAGCACTGAGACTGGACCACACCACTCCAGGCCGTGCTGCTCCGGGTGCAAACCCAGCCACCGCTCAGTGTCCACCACAGTGCTCATCTTTGCTAGCCGGTCTGGCTTAGCTCACTGGGCCCACCAGTTGAATAAAACAGTCATTTCGTCATACGTGAACACAATTTAATTTCCGATGCCATGTTAACTGCTCGACACTCAGAAGACTACCAAGGAAGGTACTTGGGGCATACAGAATATGCCTGACGTGGCAATGACCTTGGCAATCTGTCCCCACAGCTGGGCCTCTAATCTTCCTTTCTGCTCATCCTCACTCTGACTTCTCACCTTACAACTTCCCCTAACTTCAATAAATCTAGGCAGTAGCTGCTCAGAAGAACGAAGAGATTTCTGATGATTAAATATTTATCAAAATCCTCCAAGTCCTTGTGGGCTAATGTTTAGAAATGAAATAATATCTCTCCTGTAAGGTGAGAGTCAGAACAAAAGACAGAATGAAGAAATTACTTTAAAGACACAACTTCAGTGTGTTTCTAAGACAGTCATGCTGTTCTGCTGTCAATTCACTTGGCTCTGTAACCTGCACAAAAGATAATGGAAAGATCAATTAATGACATATTCACTCAGTGCCTATCCGTGCAACACACTATCCTACTCAACGCTTCCTTCACTCAAGGAAATGAGAGAGCAGGTAAAAAAGCCACCATGGCTGCAGAGCAAAGTGAGTAACTTTCAGAGCATGCAGAGAATGCCTGGCATCTGAAGGACTCAGCTTCACCCTTCCCTTCCCACTTGCAGACCCAGCAGCTAAATTTTAAAAGCAATCTAGGTGTGGGCTGTTTGTTTTTGGTTATTTTGAGACAGTATTCATCATATAACCCAGGCTGGCCTCAAACTCTTTAATCTTCCTGCCTCGGCCTCCAAAGTGGTGGGATTACAGATTTGCACCTCCCGCACCCAAGCACACACGGTTTTTTGTTTTGTTGTTTTGTTTTTTAAACCATAGGGTTCAAAATTCTACTGTTCAATCATACTCAAGATTTCACTCCTAAGAAGAAACAATATGGCCAGGATATAACCCAGCGGCCTCTCTTAGGATGGAACACTTTCTGTAACTTGTCACCAGGGGAAGAAACCAAGCCTAACTCTAATCAGACTGTTAAGGGGTGGTTGATTTTCATGTCACAGAGGAAGAAAAAGATCCCAAGAGAAGGAGGGTGAATGAAAAAAGATGCTAGAATCTCAACTGATTTTTCAACACCTTTTCCACACACAGACCTGAAAGGATCAGAGAAATCCACTTTGAGGTGTGTATTTAGGTGGGTTTTTTGGCTTTGGAGCTTCTGGAATGAAATTTATATTAAATACTTTTAACCTCAAAATACAGAATAAGGACAAAAAGCTGAAAAGTATATGTCACAGCAACTATTATCACAGTGAAAGGGAAATGGCTACAAAAACAAAAATGACTTGTTTTCAACACTCAGACTGTCCATTTAAAAATGATCATTTTTTTTTTTTTTTTAGCTGGGTCATAGTGGTGAACTTTAATGCTAGTATTTGGGAGGCAGAGGCAGGGAGATCTCTGAGTTTGAGGCCAGCCTAGACTATAGCATGAATTCCAGGACAGCCAGGGCTACACAGAAAAACCTTGTCTCGAAAAAGAAAACAAAAAGAAGAAAGTTCAAAGCCAGCCAGGGATATTCATACTGAAACTCTGTGGCTGCAAGTCATGAAAATTATAAAAGCCCATATAGCCTGAAAGCAGCTCACTGTTTCTTAAACACCAGCGCACAACTATTCTGTTTCAGAGAGCGTGAACCCAACTGGAGAAACAGCTCAACAAACAAACAAACAAAAATACACCAACTATCCATGCCATTTCTAATTAAACTAAATAATTCAAACGAAATTCTCAGGCAAGGATGGAAACTTTAACTATGCTTTAAATAGAGCCAAAAAATGTGTGACTCAGTCTCTGGCCCACTGATTAGCAAAGGACACATAGAAATACGAGCAGTGAAATGGAAGGAAATAATCTACACTGTGAAGTGGTCTCCGGACAAGAGCCACATAATGGATGTAATGCCAATATTCAAGATGGACTCAGATTGATCAGGCAACTCAATAGCTTGCATTTTAGGTCTCATTAAAGTTTCATGAGTTCTGGGAGAAGAGAGAAGTGTACAGTCTGGGAAGACAGAGTAATATGGAAATAGAATAATTCTATTTACTAGAAAAAAATTGCTAAAACAGGTACTATCTGCCTTTTTAGCAAACTATGTCAAGCCATATGCTTTCTTCCAAGTTCATTTGTTTTAATAACATTCTTATTTTTGTATTAGTAAATATGCCAAAAATAAAAATTCTTTTTAGAGAGGAATTCATTTTTAGATATTAAAATAGAAATGCCATGCTTATGTAACTCATTTATTTACAGTATTTAAATTTTAAATAATACACACAATCTATATTTGCTAACATGTTTAGCTTTTTTCTAAAAAAAAATAAAAATAAAAAGACAAATAAGCAAAGAGTTCTTTGTTAGAAGAAAATAAAACTTTTTGATGCCAAAAGACAGCAGTGTGAATATGGTCCCCTCTGCCTTCCCAAAAACCTCCAAATAAGAATCTGACCTCTGGCCAGGAGGTGGTAACACACACCTTTGATCCCAGCACCCAGGAGGCAGAGGCAGCCTTGCCTACAGAGTGAGTTACAAGACAGGCAGGACTTCATAGAGAAACTGTCTCGAAAAATAAAAATAAAGCAAACAACAAAACAAAGAATCTGAAATCTGGAAGGTTCCTCACAGATTCAGGCTGACTTCAAAAACAAAAAGAACTATGAAACAAAGAACACATACAATAAACTTCAAATAAAAGTCTGTTAGTGTTTGTTGTAGTTTTATTTCATTTTACTTATGTTCTGAGACATAAGTAATCTTGAGACGTTAAGACATCCTGGCCTGGAACTCACTTAGTAGACTGGGCCAGTCTTCAACTCTCAGAAATCTCCCCTGCTTCAGATCCTCACGCTGGACTACAACTGTGAGCACCCACATACAGTTTGAAGTTTTCCGTGTGGAAAGGTTGAAGACAGCAGAAACCAGGGAACTTTTGTTTGCAGCCTGATACAGATTGTTTTAAAGACCATCTCACGGGTGTTGTTTGATTAGTAAGAACATCAGTAAGCATCTCTAAAACATGGGGTGGGGGCATTTTTTTCCTCTCCAAAATCTCAATATTATGGTTAGCAAAACATCTAATTCAAATGTATAAATGTCTTGTGTTTGCCGAGTCCTCTCAAGAACTCTTCCTCTGTGACACTGGTGTGTTCATCCATCCACCAAGTGCATCCTCACCACATTTGATTGGCAGATCTTGGAAATCTCCTTTTCTACAGGTTAATAATTTATTGGTTGCAGGAACTAGGGATTTTGTCCTAGAACTTTCAGCAGTATGGTTTTCCTCTGCTGTATTTTCAACCTTAACAAATAACAAGTGCTTCTGTCCCTGGAATTCATGTATTGAAGCTACCAGTTTAAATCATGCTGACACCTGCCCATAGTATTCTTTTTATTCGGGATTATTTTGAATAGTCTTTGCTTTCTCTGTTTCCACATAAATTTTAAGATTCTTTTTTTCCTATGTCTGGGAGGAAACCCTAGAATTTTTATTAGGATTGCATTAAATTTTAGATTGCTTGGTGGGATGGTAATTTTCACAACATTATTTCTTTCAAGGTTTGAGTATGAAAAAAAAATCTTTCCATCTGCTAGTGTCTTCCTCGGTTTCTTTCTTCAGTGTCTAAAAGTTTTGATTATAAAGGCCTTTCTTTTTTTTTTTTTTTTCAAAGATGTATGTATGTATTTTTGCCTGCAGGTTTACGTGTGCTAGAGGAAGCTAGAAGAGAGCACGTGGCTGCTGGGAATCAAACCTTAGTCCTTGGTACAGCAACAAGTGCTCTTAACCACTAGGCTATATCTCCAGCCTCTTTCATTTGTTTGATTAGATGTTGGTCATTGAGGTCCTAAAGGACCCAAAATAGTGGCTCTTGCCATTCCTCTTGGTTGCCCACCTTAATTACATTCTGAGACTGTAAGACACCATGGCTGCATGAAACAGAGAAATTAGGCTGAAACTGAGCTAGAAGCTTCCTCCCTGCTAGCTAGATTTCACAGTACAAAAGGTTCCATACAAGCTGCTAGGAAAGAAGAGAAACAATCCTACCCAGCTGTGAACCATAGCCACCAACCTGTCAGGCAGCATGGGCTTACTGTTGCAATAGTGGCTGTTATAATGGAATTCACTACTTTCTGGATTAAATACTTGTTCCATAAGAGGGAATTCATGCCTGGTATTGTAAATCCAATCAAAAACTCACAGCAAAAGATATCTTAGGGGGAAACATTCTACAGCTCTTTAGCAAAATTTACCCAGCAACAATTTGCCTTCTAAATAGTTATATTTACCCTCAGACAAATGCTACTTGAGGCCTTAATTAGAGAAGTTTCTTTTCACAATGAGTGGCAGTAAATGCAGAAGATGCTGTGAATAAGTGATGTCAAGGACCTTAGCAACCCAGAAAACATCAAGGAAGAAGGGACAGACAGAATGTAAGAGCCAGAAGACCTTAAGAAGGGCTGTAAAAGGACGACATCCAGGAAGGACACAGCCAATAACGTTGTGGTCCCACGGAAGTTACAGCTGTCTGCAATGGACCTGCACAAGACTGGGCCTGTCAACAGTCAACCACTGATGAAGAAGGGCTCAGAGGGCCCTGCCATTCCCTCCTGACCCACAGGCCACTGACAGACTCTGGGAAAGGGCAGTCATTGTCTTCTGCTGTGTGTGTGTTGATGCTCAGGCTTCAATAGACAGTGCCTGGCACTTCAATCGAAAACAAAAGCGAACAGTAAGACAGCTACCTGTTCAACTAAGTCTAAATCCTGTGGCTCTGCAGGTACCAATGTGCTGATTCTGAGTGAAAAGAGAGCAGGGGAGATGCTTCAATTTGTAACATGCCTACCATGGGAGCATGAGGGCCTAAGTTTGGATCCCCGGTCCCCACATAAAAGCTGGGTGCGTGAAAGTTCATGACCTCAGTGCCAAGAGAAGTAGAGACAGGAAGATCTCTGAGACTCATGAGCTAGCCAGTCTAGGCCCCAGGATCAGTGGGAAATGCTGGCTGAAAAAAAAAAACAGGTGAAGAAATAATCAAGAAAGACAAAGACACTACATCAACTTGGCAACCTCCACATGCAAGCATGTGACACACCTACTCACATGCATGCATAAACACTATGTGCACATACATACACGTGCAAACATCCACTCACATACATACATATACACGCGTGTACATACCCACAGAGATTTTATAGGCTATCACAGTGTAGGCGTGTTAGTGAATTATTCATTCTTTTCACATTTCAATGACAATTTTTTAAACAAATTCATTCTATTTTGAAGTTGTCATTTCCAATTCAATCTTAGAATTACAGATATATTCTTTTTTTAAGATTTATTTATTTATTATGTATACAATGTTCTGTCTGCATGTACACCTGCATGCCAGAAGAGAACACCAGATCTCATTATAGATGGTTGTGAGCTGCCATGTGGTTGCTGGGAATTGAACTCAGGCCCTCTGGAAGAACAGCCAGTGCTCTTAACCTCTGAGCCATCTCTCCAGCCCCTACTGAGATTTTCAAAAAGTTCTCTTTTCATATGTGGTTCTTTGAATGAGAATGGTCCCCTTAGGTTCATATATTTGAATACTTAGTACCTAGATGGTGGAACTGTTTAGGAAGGATTGGAAGGCATGGTGTGTTGGGGGCGTGTCACTGGAATGGGATCTGAGGTTTCAAAAGCCCACTCCACTCCTAGTCAGCTCTGTCTTGCACCTGCGGATGGAGAGGTGAGCTCTCAGCTACTGCACCACTGACATGCCTACCTGCAGGCACATGATGATCATGGACTCACCCTCCAAAACTGAAAACCTACTAAACTCTTCTTTCTAAAAGGAGCCCTGGTCATGGTATCAGCCCTCTGGAATGGTTTAGAGGCATTAAAGAAGGTAACATTTGAAAACTTAAGAATTAGACATGAGAAAAAAGGTCCAGAGAGATGAAATTGTGAATGCAGAAAAGAAAACTGCTAGTTATGGAGCAAGGGACCCACACAGCAATAACAGCAGGACCGCCTGTGCCTCAACATCCTGGGAGGAAAATCCAGCAACAGGAGACAGTGAATCAGAAGACCTCTCACATTCCCACAAGCTCTCCAGCCTCTGGTCCATGAGAACCAAGCGTGACACAGGTGAGCTAAACTTCATCCACCTCACTATGATACAAGACACGGCCTTAAATTAATCTTTAAAAAGAACCCGATAAATCAAATCCCAGGTAAAAATGTGTATCAAACCTTCTAGCGGCAGGATAAAAGAGACTCCATTGTTATAGTGGTTAAAGGAAAGGCTCTTGAGTCCTACCTTCTCAGAGCAATTTTCAGGTTATTCTGTTTGGAGGTAAAATAATGAACCGGGATCCACAGCTATCCACAAAAACTAAAGTGTGTATGAGGGATGTTTAGTTTATTTTACTTAGCACTTAAGGAATATATGTTTGCTTTGTTTTAAAGTAACAAGGGCCCTGAACACAAGGAAAACAAACAAATGACAAGAAGCCTTGCCATAGTCAAAATGTTCCAAGAGAAATAGGACTTACTAGCTATGCTTCTTGTCTCTGATTGGAGCACATGAATCCCTTCACCAAGTTTATGGTTTCATGAATAGTTTGGGAGACCAAAGCATGCATTCATTTGCACTTTTCAAGAGGTAGAGCTCAATTGTCTTGCATGCTGAATATGGCGCACCAATTATTTACAGACTTTTGATAATAATCAGGTGACATCTTTTAGAAACATCTATTAATTGAGAACCTAAAAATACTAATATAACAATGAGCAACAAGAACTCTGTAACTGAATGAGCATCACTTAATAAGTTCTCTTTAGATGCAGTGGCTAAGAGCACTTGCTCTTCTTACATAGGATCTGGGTTCACGTCCCATAACTTACATGGTAGCTAACAACTGTACCTCAAATCCAGGAAGATCTGAAGCCCTCTTCTGGCCTCTGCAGGCAGCGTGCTAACACACTACACGGACATACATACAAGTAAAATGCCCACATACATAAAATAAAAATAAATGAATCTTAAAACATACAATCCTTGTTAGGCAGTTACCAAAAAGAAATTCTGACTTCACTCAATAAATTCATTCCCTAGAAATGCAAAAAGGAAAAGGAAGCAGATGACTCTTTTAAGAACTCTGCATTTGTTGATTAGTTACCAACAGTCCAAGCCTTCTGATGAAGGGGAAGTATCCTGAGGTCATGCAAATAAAGCTGCTTAGTACTGTATATTTAAAAAGGAAGGGGAAAGGGAAATCCACTCAACACAAGCAGGAAAAAAACAAAGAGGCAGACAACCAGCCACATTTATAATATAATAAAGATCAAAGACTGTGCTTGGTTGGCAAGCCTGACAAAGATGTGCGAAAATCTTACTAAAGTTAACTTATAAAAACTAAAACTATGTAATGTTCCAAAGTACCCCACAGCCTTACAACCACCTAAGGAGCAGTGCAGACACACAAGCAGAAAATATCCCCAAGATGCCGACAAGCAAACAACAGAAGAGAACGGCAAGACAAGGAACCAGTTTCGCAGAGGACACAGGAAGGCAAGGAGTGATAAATGGGACTGGAAAATCCTCTTATGCTATTTTCTCTCATCTCTACTTGAACAGCCTTTCTTAATCTAACGTGAAATCAAAGTTAAAAGCCCTGGAACCATCTCTGCTTAGCCATTTCTGTTTCCAGAGAGAGTGTTAAGAGACTACAAGAGAAAAGTAGATCAAACCTTTTTTTTTTTTTTTTTTTTTTTTGGTGGGGGTAGAGTGGGGGTGAGACCAGGTCCCACTATGTACCTCTGGCTGCCCTCAGACTCATAGGATCCCCCTGCCTCTGCCTTAAGTGCTGAGATCAAAGGTGTGTACCACCACGCCCTGCTTAGAGCAACATTAACCAAATCATGAAAGGACTATTAGCGATTCTAGAGTCACATTACCAGAGAGATGAAAAATCATTCATGATGTTTCCCCCTATCACATTTGGGTTCCACTTACAGCAGAAGAGAGGGAAGTGAATACAGAGAGCAGAGCGAGGGGCCAGAATCAGCAATTACCTTGTTTGAGGCTAGTCTGGAAAGCGGGCGGCCTGTCGCTTCCTGGAGTTCATCTGCAATGACCGGCTGAACTCTACTCCTTACAAGGATCCCTCACACGTAAGCTAAGTGAAAGTTCACCGCTTGCAGAGAAGCGTTTAGAACAGAGGGAAAATGTACCTCCGAGCAGCTTCAGGCCATGCTTCCCTACTTCAGCGCTAACAGCTCTCCTCCCAGACTCTCACATTGAGTCAGAGAGAACCAAGGTTCAGCTCCCACTCACTTCCTGGGCCATCTAAACCTTCTCTTCCTGGGCCACCTAATCTAGATTGTGGACTTGAGAACATCTTTGTGCAAATGACTCCCAAATCCAGATTCACATCTTCTATAACAGACATTCTTTAGGCTATCTTGTAGACACTTCAAACTTAACATTCAAAATCCTAAATTTTTGTTTTCCCTAATTTGAACCTAAGCCTGTTTCTTCTTCTCTGTTATTAATCACTCCCTGGATTTTCGAACTTAATAAACAAGCATCTTGCGGCAGGAGCTCAGAAGTATTCCTAGGTGATATTCCTGCCAGAGGCAGAAGCAAGCCACAGCTTGGACAACCATGGAGGAGCATTAGCAGCCAAGGGCAGAGGTCTAACTCTAAGCCACAGAGAAATGTAGGCAAAAGAACTAGAATCTGTGAAATAAAGCAGAAATAGATTTAAAAAAACAATCCTGGAACCTTTATGTCCCTGTGCCTGAGAGCTGCCATTACATCCCTGTGACTACACATTAGAACCAAGGTTCCTGGGTTCCCTAACACAGAAGAGCAAGCCAGTAATGAGTACAGCAAAAAATAAGATTTAGGGCTTATCTACTGCTTCCATCACCATTTAAAAATAGGTTTTGGGGGAAGAGTCTAGAACTCATTAGCACATGAGACAACTCCCTGAACAGAACACCAACAGCACAGGCTCTAAGAGCAACAATCAATAAATGGGCCCTCATGAAACTGAAAAGCTTCTGTAAAGCAAAAGACACTGTTGTCAGAACAAAACGACTGCCTACAGATTGGGAAAGGATCTTCAGCAATCCTATATCTGACTCTAATATCCAGAATATATAAGGAACTAAAGAAGTTAAAAAGCAACAAATCAAGTAATCCAATTAAAAAATAGAGTACAGAGCTAAACAGAGATTTCTCTGTAGAGGAATACAAAATGACAGAGAAATACTTAAAGAAATGCTCAACGTCCTTAGCCATCAGGGAAATGCAAATCAAAACAACCCTGAGATTTCACCTGACACCCATTAAAATGACTAAGATCAAAAATTCAAGTGACAATGCATGCTGGAGAGGATGTGGAGAAAGGGAAACCCTCCTCCATTGCTGGTGAGAATGTGAACTTGTACAACCACTTTGGAAGTCAATCTGGCACTTTCTCAGACAATTAGGAATAGAGCTTCCTCAAGATCCAGCTATACCACTCTTAGGCATATAGCCAAAATATGCTCAAGTACATAACAAGGTCATTTGCTCAACCATATTTGTAGCAGCTTTATTCGTAATAGCCAGAACCTGGAAAGAACGCAGATGCCCCTCAACAGAGGAATGGATATAGAAATTGTGGTACATTTACACAATGGAATACTACTCAGCAATTAAAAACAAGGAAATCATGAAATTTGCAGGCAAATGGTAGAATCTAGAAAAGATCATCCTGAGTGAGGTATCTCAGAAGCAGAAAGATACACACAGTATATACTCACTTATAAGTGGAATTAGACATGTCATGTAGGATAAACATACTGAAATCTGTACACCTAAAAAAGCTAAGCAAGAGAGGACCCTGGGTAAGGTGATCAATCCTTACTCAGAAAGACAAGCAGGATGGACATTGGAAGAAGGAGAAAACAGGAAACAGGACAGGAGCCTACCACAGAGGGCCTCTGAAAGACTCTACCCAGAAATGTATCAAAGCAGATGCTGAGACTATTAACCAAACTTTGGGCAGAGTGCAGGGAATCTTAGGAAAGAAGGGGGAGATAGTAAGACCTGGAGAGGACAGAAACTCCACAAGGAGAACAACAGAACCAAAAAATCTGGGCACATGGGTCTTTTCTGAGACTGTTTCTCCAACCAGGGACCATGCAAGGAAATAACCTAGAAACCCTGCTCAGATGTAGTCCATGGCAGCTCAGTCTCCAAGTAGGTTTCCTAGTAAGGGGAACAGGGACTGTCTCTGACATGAACTCAGTGGCTGGCTCTTTGATAATCTCTCCCTCAGGGGGGAGCAGCCTTGCCAGGCCACAGAGAAGGACAATACAGCCAGTCCTGATGAGACCTGAAAAGCTAGGGTCAGATGGAAGGGGAGGAGGATCTCCCCTATCTGTGGACTTGGAGAGGGGTATGGGAGGAGTTGAGGGAGGGCAGGTGGGATGGGGAGGGAATGAGGGTGGGGGCTACAGCTGGGATACAAAATGAATAAACTGTAATTAATAAATAAAAAATTAAAATTTAATTAAAAAATGGGTTTTGACTGATATAATTGTTTTTTGTTTTTGAGGGTTTTTTGTTATTGTTTTGTTGTTGTTGTTTGTTTTATTTTCCTGAGACAGGATTTCTCTGTATAGTCCTGGCTCTCCAGGACTAGCCTGGCCCTGAACTCAGAGATCCGGCTGCGTCTGTCAACTGAGTGCTGGGATTAAAGGCATGCCACTACTGCCCAGCTGACAGATGTTATTGTTTGAAACACAAAGATTTCATGTCCACAGCATCTGTCACCTGTTCAGGTAGGGCCATTGTGGTTAAAATATTCAGGAGGTAGATGAGAAATGAGAACATGCAGAATTCCCCATTTTTCCCTTAACATTCTCAAGTCCAGAGGACCTGGGTTTATATGCCTGCCCTGCTTTCTACCAAGTATAAGTTTCCTACTCTGGAAATGGAGAACTGCTAGAGGAATTAAATGAGAAGCCAAACAGAGAAGAGCACAGGGAACATGGCCCGGGAAGCGGGAGGCAAACACGTAGGGATACAAGTCTCCTCACCACAGCAGTGAAAGCCGCTGTGGTCCTACTCGGGAAAGCCCGCCATGCTCTCCTAGGTCGGAAGCGCAGTGCCTTGTCTGTGGCACCGTCTGAAGGCTGTGAAGTGAAGGAGGCAGAGCCTGGCTGGAGGACAGAGCTCGAAGGCGATTTCTGCTTCCTGCCAGGGGCCACCCTGCGCTCCGTCCTGCCTGAGCTGTGTGAATGTGAATGTGAATGTGCTCCTACCATCAAAGACCGGGCTGTCCTGCTTTGCCTCTCTTAGTAATAGAGTGCAACCTTCTGAAACCAGGAGACAAAATACAGACTCCCCTCTTGTTTCTATGTTGGTTCACAGCAATGAAAAAGTGATTAATGCAGTATTTAAGGGCTCTGGGATTGAGAAACCAGAGAGCGTTTTGTCAATAATACAAAAGCACAAAGGAGGAGCTGGATCTGATTGTCTTTCCTGCTCCAATGTGGTTCAAGATATCGAAGCATGACAATGACAGACCCTAAAATAGACATTAAATCTCAAGACACATTTACTGAGAGAAAATCAGGATAAACTGGCTGACTAACTACTCAGCTTTAGAGACAGCTAATTCCCCAAAGGAGTGACATAAGAAGCGCATGTATTATTAATTAAGCTTCTATTAGTGATCCCCATTACACGTCTTACAGGCATACTTAAGTATAAATCATGAATCCAGCAGTGAAAGGCCCGAACGCATTCCACATGACGTGTCATCCTGAATGTAGTCCTACTACAGGATGCCTACAATGGTCGTGTTCTTGCCTCCTCCTTCCGTGCTGGGGAGCAAACCCACACCTGTGTGCCAGCCGAGTGAGCACTTTACCACCGAGCTACAATGGCCTCAGCCACTTCCCTATTTTCTGACTCTTCCCTGCAGCTACTCTGCCAGTCTTTCTTACTAACGAGTCTTATTAAAACTGCTACTCGCAATGCCTGTAAGTGGTTCGCAGAAAGCCATCCAAATAGCCCCGGATCGCTGTGCTTGATGCGACATCATCCCACCTCCCAGCCAAAGCTGGAGGTCATTTTTGCAGCAGTATGTGGCAGCACTGACTTTATCCAAATGCAGAGGTGAAAAAAGGAGCAAGTTTGGTCCCATGTTGAACGGAGCATCGCAGCAGGTAACTAAATCCACCAGAGGACGTAGACCGTTCGGTCCACAGGCAACATAAAAACGGGAATGTTAGCAGTGAGCGGCCAGATACTTCAAAAGTTTGCACAGGAATCATAGGAAACAGGCAGTCAACAGTCTCCTCGCTGCTGACTGACAACTTCTGGTCTCCCGTAAAACATATCAGAGGGACAATCAGAAGGGGAAGTGGGCACCACCTGCCCCAGAGCATGCACGCCAGGATTTGGGTAGCCTCTAGTACTCTCCCCTCCTGTAACCTCGCCCTCCACCCCAGCGGCTCCTTCAGAAGGAAGTGGAGTAAAAGCCATCCTCCCATTCCCTAGCACTAGGAACAGATGTCCGAGTTGAGGCCTGACACCTTGAAGACCTGCTGCCCGTGCTGCATGTTTCACCTCCCCAACGCCAGCGTGCTCCCCTGGCCGGGCGCCTGCGTGAAGCACGGGAAGTGAAGTCCAAACCAGGGGTCCTGTGGAACCGCTTTGGCCCCAGTCAGCTTCTGCAGATTTCTTTGGTATGTATTTCTCTTATGCAAACGGTTCTCCATACTCCTTCTGCCTAAACACACCAGCCCCGACCTAGCAATGCCTGCCTATGTCTCAAACACCGATAACAGGTCCTTGTCATTAGCAGCTCTGTTGCACATGATTCATCATCAGCATGACCCTTCTGCTGGTCTAGTTGCTAAGCCTATTCCCTCATGTGCCTGCCACCCAGGGGCCCCAGTGAAGTGGCATCTGCGGTTTTACGGTTTGCAGAGGCATTATCAAGTCCAACCTTGGCAGTTCCCTGAGGGTGTCAGCATAGGAAATGGCCGTAGTAGGCTCAACAGAGCATGAGGAAGAGCCAGGTGAACCTATCTTTTAATCCTAACAATACACTCATTGCAGTTCCAGAAACATTATTTTTTTTTAATTTTTATTAATTACACTTTATTCACTTTGTATCCCTCTGTGGCCCCCCTCCTCCCCTCCGAATCCCACTCTCCCTCCCCTTTCTCCACACATGCCCCACCCCAAGTCCACTGATAGGGGAAGTCTTCTTTTCCTTCCTTCAGATCCTAGTTTATCAGGTCTCATCAGGAGTAGCTACACTATCTTCCTCTGTGGCCTGGTAGGGTTGCTCCCCCTCAGGGGGAGGTGATCAAAGAGCAGGCCAATCAGTTCATGTCAGACAGTCCCTGTTCCCATTACTATGGAACCCACTTGGACACTGAACTGCCATGGGCTACATCTGTGCAGGGTTTCTAGTTTATCTCCATCAATGGACCTTGGTTAGAGTATCAGTCTCAGAAAGGACCCCTGTGCCCAGATTTTTTGGTTCTGTTGCTCTCCTTGTGGAGCTCCTGTCCTCTCCAGGTCTTATTATTTCCTACTTCTTTCATAAAATTCCCTGCACTCTGGCCAAAGGTTGGCCATAAGTCTCAGCATCTGCTTTGATACCCTGAACAGTAGAGCCTTTCAGAGGCCCTCTGTGGCAGGCTCCTATACTGTTCCCTGTTTTCTACAAACAACCTAGATGCCCCTCAACTGAGGAATGGATACAGAAATTGTGGTACATCTACACAATGGAATATTACTCAGCAATGAAAAGCAAGGAAATCATGAAATTTGCAGGTAAATGGTGAAAACTGGAAAAGATCATCCTGAGTGAGGTATCCCAGAAGCAAAAAGACACACAGAGTATATACTCACTCATAAGTGGATATTAGACATATAATTTAGGATAAACCTACTAAAATCTGTACACCTAAAGAAACTAATCAAGGAGGACTCGGGCAAAATGCTCAAACCCCATACAGAAAGGCAAAGAGGTTGGACATCAGAAGAAGGAGAAAACAGAAATATTATTTTAAAGCTTTCAAAAAGCATTTCCTGAGGCCCAAATCCTTAATTGTCAGTGTTGGTTAGAAAACCCATGTGCCAGAACCAACCAGGACAAAAATATCAGAACACCTAGAATAATGTGCTTAGAAAATGAGGGTATCATGCCCCTGCTGATCTCCAGCGCCCCAGGGAAAGCAGTGCTGCTGTCACTAGTCACACAGGACACTTGGTTAGTGTCTTAGTCACGGTTATATTACTGTGACAAACCATGACCAAGGCAACCTAACCTATACAAGAAAGTATCTAATTTAGGGCTCACAGCTCCAGCGGGTAGAGTCTATGGTCACTGCAGGGAGCAGAGCAGCAGCTAGGCAGTCATGACTCTGAAGCCAAGGCTGAGAGCTTACACCTTGAAACCACAGCCACCAGGCTGAGAGAGAGGTGACTGGGAATGGCTTAGGCTTTTGAAACCTCAAAATCCATACCGAGTGACACACCTTTCCCAACAAGGCCATACCTCCCAATCTTTCCCAAGTAGTTCCACCAAGAGGAGTTGGGGGGGCATTCAAATATATGAGCCTATGGGGGCCGTTCTTATTCAAACCTACACGGTTAGGGAGGCAGAGCTCCTGCCTTCCTACAGTTGCAAGGCCATGGTTGGAAGGTCTCCCAGAGTTACCCTGAGCTGGCTTTACCAGAAAGCTGAGGCTTCCCCAGCCCTAGAAAAGGGGACCATCGGCTACCAGCACAGATTCCAGCTCTCTTTAGTGCTTTTCCTGTCCTGACACTGCTCTGCTGTGGCTGTGAGGAACTGACACGCCTCAGCCTGTCAGCCTGCTCACTCTAGAGCACCCAACCTCATTCTAGACCACAGCTTCAAAGGCACTAGGAATTCCCCAGACGCTGGATCAGTCTGTGTGACACTGACCTGCTCTTGCCTCTAGCAAGGACCTACCCAACACCTTCTTAGAAACCACAACCCTTTTTTTGATGTGACCACAGTGTCACTCTGTGGGGGTGACAACAGCCCAATTATCTAATCCAAACTTATCTAAGAGAATGATTTCACCATTTTCAACTTGACACGACCTAAAAATGACTGTGCATTCAACACTTATACAAAAGACAGCTCTCTACTCACAGGCCTTCTGGTTGAAGCACCTTGGACAGAATGATAAAATTCTGGCTGCACTCGGCTATTTTTCTTGATCCTTCGCTTCCTCGCTGCCAACTCTTGCTCGCTCTGATGGTGAGCTTCCACCACAGGCTTCGCTTCTTCTAGCCGGGCAGCTGCAGCCGCTGCAACTCGTCTCCTGATGTGGCGAGGACTTGCTCGGAATCCCTGTGGCAGGAAATACACACACACATAGGAATTCAGGTTTTCACTGACTCTGCATCAATATTCTCTGGACTTAGTTACACTAAGTGCTCCCCAAGTTCCCCTAGTCAATGAAATCATGCACATTCCCAATGTGAGCATAAGAGAATGAACACATGGGAAAAATTATCCCCAGGATTCACGGTATTTATACCTGAGAAAATGGTCGTAAGATCCAGCAAATGTATGGAGGAATGCAGGACAGATGGGGATCCTGCTCTACTTCTGCATTGTTCAGCAAAGTTACAAATACTTCTGCTTATACATGAAACAGAGGATAAGGTAGGAGATAGAACACCAGGCCAGGTGGATACTTAGTTGTAAATCCCAACTTGACACAATCTAAAAATCACTGGGAATCCAGTCTGAATGAGGAACTGTCTAGATCAGGCCTACAGGCATGCATGTGCAGAACTGTCTTGTCTGCATTAACTAAGGTGGGAAGATTTGCCCGCTGTGGGCAGCATCATTCCTTATGTCTGCGTCCTGGAGTACACAGTATACAAAAGAGCCTGAGCACAAGTAACCGTGCATGCACCCGTGTTCTCTCTGCTCCTGACTGTGGGTGTACCCTGACGGTTCAGCTAGTGCCTTGACATTTTTGACATGGACTGTAACCCGGAACTGTATGCCATATAAGCCCTTCCTCCCTTAAAATCACTTTTGTTTGGGTACTTAACTTATTACATCAACAGAAATGATGGGCAGAGAGCCCCTCTGCACTCTTGGGAGCAGAATCTTTTTGGAGGGAAAGTAGGCTGCAAAGGATCATGATAGCATACACAAAGGGAAGACCCAGGGCTAGATGTGAGGTGGGAGTGATGGGCCTGCGTCCAAATGCCAGCACGTTAGCTAAAGCCACACAATTGACTCAACATGTCCTGTGTCAACTTTCCTAATCCATGAAATGTTTACATTCTATTCGTAAGACTCTCAGGTTCCAAATAAAGAGCATTTGTGAAATTCCCAGTGGCATATCTAGAAAAAAAGCAGGCAGTTGGTAAAACAGTCCTCTGAGATTTTTCTCTCTTTAGGTGAGGTGAGCATAGCTCTTTGGGCAAGGAAACAAGTTCAGATAGGCCACAGTGTGAAAACAATTTCAGAAGGTATCAAAGATGGTTTCAGCCCTCTTGTGGCAGAAACAGGAAGTAATTTACCAGAAAACAAAAGAAGTCATTTACACTGAGTTTCCCAAACACACAGGCAAAAGGGGGCAGGCAGTTCAGCACTCTCAGTGGTAGCAGGTCTCAGGGACAGGAGCTGAACGGAGCTGAGGATATTCTCTGTTTGGCTTGGTTAGTGGGCGGCAGCGCTTGAAGACTGAATAGCGCTTACGCTCCAGGCTGGGGGCGGAGCTTAGGAATGAGTGACCAAGCAACAGGCCAGGGGCAGAGCTTAGGACTGAATGACCAAGCAACAGGCCAGGGGCAGAGCTTAGGAATGAATGACCAAGCAACAGGCCAGGGGCAGAGCTTAGGACTGAATGACCAAGCAACAGGCCAGGGGCAGAGCTTAGGAATGAGTGACCAAGCAACAGGCCAGGGGCAGAGCTTAGGAATGAGTGACCAAGCAACAGGCCAGGGGCAGAGCTTAGGAATGAGTGACCAAGCAACAGGCCAGGGGCAGAGCTTAGGAATGAGTGACCAAGCAACAGGCCAGGGGCAGAGCTTAGGAATGAGTGACTAAGCAACAGGCCAGGGGCAGAGCTTAGGAATGAGTGACCAAGCAACAGGCCAGGGGCAGAGCTTAGGAATGAGTGACTAAGCAACAGGCCAGGGGCAGAGCTTAGGAATGAATGACCAAGCAACAGGCCAGGGGCAGAGCTTAGGAATGAATGACCAAGCAACAGGGCAGGTACATGTCTGAACTATTTACAAGCAGTGGAGATGGTATTTGAGGATGTGCCAGCAGGAGAGTGTAACTCAAGTATGGATGAAATAAAAGGGCTAGCAACAGATGTCCAAGGGAAGCCTCTGTGTTCCTGGTTTGTCTGATTGTTAGAAGAGACACAGAAGAGTGAAAGACTCCAGTGAGGTAAGAAGGAGTGGAGATTAACAACGCCAGAAAAAGAAGCATGTTTCAAGGAAGGTCTTATCGTGTGTGTGTGTGTGTGTGTGTGTGTGTGCACGCACGCGCGCGCATGGTTCAGAAAGGCCAGTGTGTGCAGGGAGTTCTCACTGACGAGCCTGGAGATGTCCTGGTATCTGACTGTAGAGACCTCTTACATGAACTGAAGGATATGAAGAAGAGGAGGCTGAGTGGAGGAGGACACACAGTGTAGCACCAAGGTCAAGGAAAGGGCCGAGGAGGAAATGCAAGCGGCTTTTCGGAATGACATCATCGTCTGGACCTGTTCCTAGCGGCCTGCTCCCATCCCGCCCTCTGGTGAGAGCTCAGCTGGCCCTCTTCAACTCAAAACAGTCCGGAAGATCTCTGCAGCCCCCACACAGCCCAGGAGGTATTACAGCAGCTGCCGGGGAAGAGGATTAGGGACAGGGAGCTGGGGGCAACCGCAAGCCGTGTTGGAAGCAGAAGCTGGGACACTCAGAAAAACTGGCAGCCATGCACTTGTCTAGAAGCAAGCACACTTTCACTCTTCTTCTTCTGAATTAGACTCACTGAGGATAATTTCTGTAGTTTGAAGATGAAGAATCTCAACGCGCCACGGTTTATTCTAACCACTAGGTGGCATTAAATATCACTGCTAACTTTTGTAGTAATGGAGTGATTCAAATGTTTGTTTGATAAAATGGAGATTCTCTTCTTATGAGTAACAAGCAGCTGTCTTTTGCAGGGTTCCATTATTACTGACAGTCCTCGGTGGTGTACAAATCCGAGAAACACTTAGGGGGTGAACATTGCCTAAAGCTCTCTTAAAGTCACACACAAATACACAATTTACTTAAATTACTTTTTAAATTATACTTGTGTATGTGTGTGTGTAAGCATGTGTGTCTGTGCTGAAGTGTATCAGTGTGTGTATGTGGATTTGTGTCGGGTGTGTGTGTGTCCACACCATGGTGCACCTGCAGAGGTCAAAGGACAACTGTGGAAGGAAGCACGTGTTCCTTCCACCATGTGAGTCGGGCTTGAACTCCAGTTACCGGGTAACGTTTTTATCTCCTGAACCATCTTGCAGCTCACAGAATTGCTTATGATACCAAAGCGGAAATCAACAAAAATCGTTTTTTCCCACTGCCATGCAGACCGCTGTAACTTCCATTCTGTATAAATATAACTGTATTACTTTAGAATCAAATTTTCTAAGCATTAGAGTAGAGCACACAGATTTCACATCCAGACTATTCAGGCCCATTACATGGCCTCCGTTATTTCCTAGCTGTGCGCTTTTGGCTAGTCACTTCACTATTTCCTTACCTCTAAAGCGAGCACTCAACCACTTTCTCCACAGGTTTACAGAGGAGAATAAAGATATCGCTTATGCAAAGCATTAAGCAGAGTGCCTGGCATACAACAGGATGGAAGTGTCAGCTGTGATGACTACACATCACTTGTGCAAATAAACCATATTCTTGAAGACAACCAGATGTGAAAGGAAAACGAGTCACACTGCTGTCGTCTTGCTGAGGACACGAGAGGCACCAATCACTGGGGTGAGTGTTGGTGCTCGAGATTCCCAGGCATATACGCTAAAGTGAGTCTAACCGCTGTGCTCAACTGCTAGTCCTGACACTCAGCGTGTGGGCCTGGCCGTGGTGTTTCTGTGTCACGATGCGCCATTATGACTGGATAGCTTACTTTCAGGCTTCTGCACCAACGAATCTCACGCAGTTCTGAGCTGTGATGGCCAATACTTTAAAGATGAAACCATCACCTCGAGGTCGGCTTTATTTCACTGAGTCACTGCAGAGGTTCAGTCCTTTATCATCCTAAACGCTATAAAACACAAGCGGTGACCTAGCTGAAGGAAATTTTATTTAAAGACAGCAGGTGGTGCTGTAAGCTCTTTTTGGTGATAGGATTTAAAAGGACATAGTCCTTTTCTCTCCATTCATTTGACCTTGCCCAGATACCACTGGGTGAGCAGAGTTAGGGAACTGGGAGGGATGGCAGATTCCCAAGAGGATGCTGGGTGCTTTCACAGGCTAACATTTCATCATGGAATCCTTAAACCGCCTGTCACCCCTGAGTCAAATGGACCACGAGAGCTGCTTCAGCCTTAACCTGGACACAAGAGAAAGGATGATGATGGCTGCAGTTCGCCATCCCTTCCTGGCCCCAAACTAACAAAAGTCACACAGCTAAAGGAAGAGGAAAGTACAGTGAGTGGTGCAGCTCCACCACAAGGCTAAGAACGTCAGAAGGTAAAACTCTCCATCAGAAGTATGAACATCCAAATCGGACTCCACAGGCGTGTGTTTGTGTGGGCACGCACACTTGCACTTGTTTTGTTTCAACAGGGAGAAAGAACATGGAGTTGTGTGGGCAAGGAGGTGAGGGAGGGATGAGCTGGAGTTGTTGAGGGAGGGAAAGGAGTATGATAAAAATGTATTGTATGAAACACTAAAGATAGATAGATAGATAGATAGATAGATAGATAGATAGATAGATAGACAGATAGATAGATAAATCTATGATTGGCTCTCTCCTACCTAAACACCCATCCTGAATTAGGGACTCACAGAACATCCCCTCAGCAGACAGGAGAGAAGGGACAGTAATAAGTGCTGTTGGTGATCTCTTCCTACGCTGGCCTGAGGAGAGCGCATTTTACACAAGCTGCTCATGTCATCCTGGGCAGCCATCATGACCAACTCAACAAAAACCTTCAGAAATAAAGCCACGTGGGGCTGGGTCTTGGTTTTCCTGGCTCACCCACTCTACCTCCCTGATCTGTGCCCTGTTCTTCCCCTGACTCCAGTTTTATTAATGTTGCCTTCACCTCTGTATCCACGTTTGGTTCTCTAGGAAAGGTGTTTTAGGAGAGGCTCAACCAGCTTTCGCTCGCCTCACTCAAGCATGGAGGTGATTTCCTACTCTCTGGTAGCAACACCTGTGTTGGGTGTTCTTGTCAACTTGACACAATGTGGAAAAAGGAGCTCTCAGTTGAGGAATTGTCTCAGTAACACTAATCTGTGGGCAGGTCTGGTAGGGAATTTTCTTAATTGCTGACTGATGTGGTAGGGTACATGCTGGGTAGGTGGTCCTGGGCTGTTTAAGAAAGCAAGCCTGAAGGCAGTGTCCTCTGTTCCCTCTGCTTCAGTCCTTGCCTAGAGCTCCAGCCCTGGCTTCTCTTGACGATGGACTATCACTTGTAAGCCAACTTCCCCCAAGTTGCTTCTGGTCAGCATTTTGTCGAAGCATACTAGAACAATAACAAACCCTTTAAATAGGTGGTGGCCATCTATTAAGTCTCTGCAGGGGATTTCTGCCATCTTTAAGGCCATTACAATCTACTTGCACTTTCTGGGTATTAACTTCTCAAGACGCAATCTTCAGTGTGTGTGTTTGGGGGGTGTTCTGGGAAAAACACTGAACTTGAGATAAACTCCCTCAGACTTTAAAGTGCATAACAGAGTATTGTTAAACGGAGGGTGACACTGGAAGAAGGTCTCTACTCTATGTCCAGCATCTTTGGGCTCTATTAGCCATCATTTCATTCTCTGAAGTTAGAGATTTCAATCTTTCAGGCACTTCACGAATAAGGGAAGGTGCAGTGCTCATCCTTCCGTGGCTTCGTTACTACAGTTAGCACAGTGTCACTAACATCCATCCACGTTGGATACACCATGTGGATTTCTACCTGTTAAGCTGGTAACAGTCACTGTATCTACGTGCCATGTTTTCTTCATGCACTAATCAGGTGACTGACATTAGCTTATGGCCATATCTTAGCCATTTTAAGAGATGTGTAATACATGAGAGTGCATATATCTCCCTAAGATCTCGATTCAATTCTCTTGGAAAAATCATCAGAAGTGGGATCATGATGGTTCTATTTTCATTGGTGGAGAATCCTCTGTTTCATACTGTTTGCCATGGTTACTTTACTATTTTCAACACCCCAAAACAATACAGAAGGGCTGCAATTTCTCTCTATCCTTGACACCTTTTAAAACAAAGATGCTGCTGCTGATGATGATGATAATGATGACGACGATGATGACGACGATGATGACGACGATGATGACTGATGTTTGTGTGTATTTGAGCATGTGAATGTAGAGCCTGTGGAGGCCAGGAGAGGGCACCATGCCCCCAGGCATAGACATTACAGGTGACTTTGAGCCACCTGACTTGGGTGTTGGGAACCTCCTGAGGTCCTCTGGAAGAGCAGTACAAGATTTTAGCCCACAAGCCATCCCTTGAGCTCCTGACAAGGCATTGTTTCTAGGATAGTCATTTAACAGGAAGTGCCTAACTGCGCTGTCTTGATCATTCCTGGCGTCTCAATACATAATTACACTAAGGTGCCTCACAGTACCTACAGCTGGCCTGTTAATGACCCCAAATAGCTCCCAGGTTGGCTCATGGCAAGCCTCAATGAATTAAAGCTCCAGTGTGTGGCCTTGGAATATTAAGCAGGGACACATAAAGACTGAAAAGAATTAAGAGGAATTCAGTAGTCCCAGTATCTAAAGACCTGCTGAAGCAGCCTAGTTTTTGTCTGTTTGAAGCAGTAGACATCACCACGGATTCTACCACATATTTGTAATTGCTTTTGGTTCGAGTCAGGTATGCTATCTGTAACCAGAAACCTTCAGTGCAGGTCTGCGGGAGACTGTCTTTATTAGGTTAACTGAGGTGGGAAATCCCACCCACCAGCAGTGACACCATCTCTGGGCAAGGGATTCTGGGCTGTACAAGCGTGGGGGAGACTGAGTACTAGCATGCATGCATTAACTCATTGCTCTCTGCTCTTAATTGTGCACATCATGTGACTAATGGCTCCAAGCTCTGTCCACCTCCATGACCACAATGATGACCTATAACCCCAAACCGTGAGACAAACCCTTTCTTCTTAAGTCGCTTCTGTGATGGCATTTTATTACAGCGACAAGAAATAAAACTTAAGACACCCATCAAAGCCCCTCCTTTGAGAGTCAGATGGAGAAATATTGGGGCCTGGGAGTCTGAATTTCTAAGAAGCTGTCAGCAGAGTCTACTCCTGTAGGTCTCCAGATCAAGGGCACAGGAACAACAACAGGGGAGTGACAGAAGCTGACTGCACAGCCCTTACACAGGCTAAGCACAGCAGCACAGAGACTGTGCTGACGATAGCAACAGCAGCAGCAGCAGCAGCAGCAGCAGCAGCTGGTCCAGTTGAACAGGTCCTGCCCATGGTCGCTCACAACTCCAGTGTGGGCAGTGAATTTATAACTGCAAGAAACTCACCTCTGTGCATCCAGAAGCTAGCCTAGCTCTTCTTCGTAAGAGCCCCATCAAATTACTCATACAAAGACCCCGAAATACAGTATGTATGAGTCTGTACCCCCAAGTCACCCAATACAAAAAGCACAGATTACGCTGCAGAAGATATAAAAACTAGAATGCTAAAAGGAGGCTCTTGAGTTTAGAACTACTTGAGATATTCATCCTCTTCTCTAGAGTCATGAAGTGCTTTGGACTTGTGAGATGTGCTGTATCGGGGACCACAGTGTGCATCCAGAGAACAACCTCATTCTTCTCCTGCCTGACCTTTCTAGTCCTGGTGAGGATTTAGTTTACTCCCAGAACCTTGTGCAAATTCTGTGATTTTTTCTAGCCATTATCACGCAATTGAAAGTTCTCTGTTTCTATTTACAAAAACAGCACTGTTACAAGAGTGAGGACACATCACTCTTTGGGTTTCCAAAAAAATCCACAATGAATACTCACGTATCTTTTGCGCCAATGAATTCTAAATCAGACCATGCACAGTACAACCACTCTTCCTCAGACTACTTTTAAAATAACTGATCTGCCTGTCTCTGCCTTCTGAATTCTCACACATGCTCTGGCGCCAGCTTTGCCGCACGCTGCATGAACACACACCAAGTTTTCTCAGTGGTCTCCTTAAAGTTGCTCTCATCACACTGAAGAAAGTTTAGGATGGGGCTCAGTGCGCTGTGAGAAAGTTTCCTCATCTCTTACTGGGATCTACCCAACACCATAGCTACTAATCACGTGTGGGTATTCACGTTTTATTTTACTTTGTTTTGTTTTTTTTTCAGAATGTTATACAGGAGTACTGTGTTTACATCTTTCCAATCCTCTTCTCCTTCCTCCTGTTCTTCCAGTGGCCCCCTCCCAAATTCCTGACCTCTTTAATTACTGTTGCCCATCCATGTGGCTAAACACAACCTGCTGAGCCCACTTGATTATCATGTGGGTATTTGTTTAGGGATGACCTCTTGGGGATATATAACCTATCTGGGGCTTTTCCCTGGAGAAGGCCGATTGTCTCTCAGGAGCCAATGACAGTCTGCATCTCTTCATCTGACGGTAGAGCCAAGTGAAAATTTCCCCATCAACTAGTGCTGCCATTATTCTTGTCTTCTTCAGGCAACCATACCGTTGCCAATTCAGGGTGCAGCTTCCTTGTCAGATATAGAAAACACTATCTCTCAACACTCGTGCTCATCCTCCAGCTCTTATCATCTCTCCTCCCCCTCCTCCATGTTCCCTGAGCCTCAGGTGCCAGGGTTGTGTTGTAGATATATCAGTTGGGGCTGGGCACCATACTTGGTTGTTTTCTGCAGTTTGGACAGCTGTGAATCTCTGGGATGGTCTCTTCTGCTTACAAGGAAGCTTTCTTGATGAGAGGTGACAGTTTCACTCATCTGTGGGTGTGAGGATAATACTATTATTGCTGTTAAAGACTACACAGGTTTAGGGGAATGGTTGAACAAGGTTCTCCTCTACCATCCATGACCTCAGCTTCCATGGGTAGTTAGCTGGGTTTAGAGGATCAGGCGTGAATTCCTGCGCACTGAGAGTGCTGTCCAATTAGACAAGCTGATGGTCACTCCCAAGACAGAAATGCCATTACTGCACCCTTGGAGGCATGTCACCATGCTGGCTATCGCTGTGGCTCACTGCTTCACAGCTAGGTAGGACTACCGATCGTTGTTCTGCTTGGCAACCTGCAAACGACTTTCTAGCACTTGTCCTCAGGGGGCTTTCACTTCCAACTTGATTCCTCCAAACACTGTGTACAAAGTGTGTGGTGTCTTCTGCAAGAGTCTTGCCTTCGAGCTCTGGAAGGCAGCACAGAGCAAGAAGAGTAGCTTCTGTTGTTTGGGAGAGTGTCTGAAGCTTAGTAAGTCATAGGGAAGTTTCCCTTGCCTGGCTCCGGGGCACCCCAAGTGGACTAGTTTCATTCACTCCCACATACATTATGTGCATTTTTAAGTAAACATGGAACAGTGTGTTTCCACGCAGCCTTTTCACACACCCTTGGTGTTGGGGATCCCCACTCCTTCCCTCTCTGTATTGCACTTCCTCTCCATTTTGAGTTACATCCCTGCTCCTGTCCCTCCCATCTCTCCCTACACAGCACTGCTATGCCCTTCTCTACAGCTTCTCTCCCCCACTGACGCTCTTCGTCTCCTGGGTCTCTTCAGTTACTCCAGATTACACATTCGCATCTAAATACCCAGGGCCAGAGTCCACAAGTAAGAGAGAATGCTTCACGAATATGCTAAGGACAGGTGTAGCTAGGTAGCTTTTTGAAAATTCTCCACCACCACTTCCAGAATGGCTGAACCCACCAAGAGTGAATTAGGGTTCCCCTTTCCCATGCATCCTCACCAGCATTTGTAGTCAGTTCTTTTCTTGGTCTTAACTATTCTGGTTGGGGTATGATGAAATTGCATAGTAGTTTTATTTCTGTGCTTGCTAAGGATGCTGAACACTTAAAAGATATTTTTCAGCCATTTCTTTTCCATCGAGAACTCGCTGTTCAGGTCAACAGCTCTTTTATTCATTGAGTCATTGTTTTATTGATTGTTTCTTTGAGTTCTTTCTATATTCTGGATACTAACCCTCTATTAAATGCGCGGCTACATCAATTTCTTCCATTGTATCTTCCACACCTGAGATTATTTCTGATATTCCAGCCAAGGACCACTCATGGAGATGGCCTGGAACCCCTGCACAGAAGTAGCCTATGGCAGTTCACTGTCCAAGTGGCCTCCATTGTAATATAGACAGGGACTGTCTCGGACATGAACTGATTGGCCCGCTCTTTGATCACCTCCCCCTGAGGGTGGAGCAGCCTTACCAGGCCACAGAAGAAGACAATACAGCCACTCCTGATGAGACCTGATAGACTAGGATCAGAGGGAAGGGGAGGAGGACCTCCCTTTTAAGTGGACTGGGAGAGGGACACGGGTGGGGAAGAGGGAAGGTGGGATTGGGAAGGGAGATGGGAGAGAGGTACAGGGGGAATACAAAGTGAATAAACTGTAATTAATAAAAATAATTAGAAACAAAATGTGCAGCTAGTGGAAGATTCTTTCCCACTCAGTGGTGTTTTTCTTCATTTAACTGACTATTTCAAGCTTCTTAGTTTTATGAGGTGGGTCCCATTTGTCACATTTTGGGCTTAATTACTGAGCCAATGCTGCCATGGCTGGCCTCAGCGGGAGAAGATGTATGCCCTAGTCCTGTAGGTTGGTACCCAGGGGGGACATCCCCCTTCTCTGAGGAGAAGAAGAGAGGAAACTGGGGGAAAAGATAGGAGGAGGGGTGGACTGGGAGGAGAGAAGGGAGGGCTGCAGTCAGGAGGTAAAGTGACTAAATAAAAATTTAAAAATTGCTAAGCCAATGGAGTCCTATTCAGAAAGTTTCTTCTTCCACCTGTTTCTTGCTGGGGACAGCCTATGTCTTCTTCTAATAATTTCAATACTTCAGATTTTACATTGAGATCTTAGATCCATTTAGAGCTGATTTTTGTGCATGCTTATAACCATGGGTCTAATTTAACCTTCTGAAAGTAGGGTACTCAGCTTCCCTGGCACCATTTGTTGAAGATGCTGCCTTTTATCCAGTGCATTATTTTGACATCTCTGTCATATGTCAGATGCCTGTAACTACATACAGTCATGCTTGGGTCTTCTAAGTTGTTCCACTGATCTATAGATCTCTTTCTGTGCAGTACCATGCTGTTTTCATTACTAAGGTTTTATAGTATAGCTTATAATCTGGCAATTCCTCCAGCACTCAGGATTGTTTTAGCTATCTGGGGTCTTTGGTAGTGACAAATGAATTTTAGATTTTTTTTTATTATTCCCATGAAAAAAATGTTCTGGAATTGTTTCTGGTAGGCTGGTCCTTTTCGCAATATTAATTCTACCAATCCATGAACATGAGATGTCTTTCCATCTTCTTGTATGTTCCTCAATCTCTTTCTACAGAAATGTGGAGTTTTCATTGTACAGGTCCTTCATCTCCTTGGTTAGGTTTATTCCTACAGAGCATTTTGTATGTTTATTTTAGATGCTATTAGGAACAAGAGAGCTTCACTGATCTTTTTCTGCATGTTTGTTATTGGTTTTTGTTTATGACTTTCTCTTAAGTTTTACTTTGTATCCTGTGACATTGCTGAAAGTGTTAACCACTGCTAGCCACATTCTGGAGAAACTTTTGGAATCTCTCATATATAACCTCATATAATTTGCAAATGGTGGTAATTTGACTTTTTCTTCTGTTATTTGTATCCTTTTAATTCCATTCTCTTCTTATTGCTCTAACTAGTGCTTGGACTACTATACTGAAAAGGAGTTGGAAGTGTGGACATCCTTGTTTCATTTCTGATTTTAATGGGATTGCTTTGTGATTTTCTCCATTTAGGATTATGCTGGCTGTGGGTTTATTATATATGGCCTTTATTATGCTGAGATGTGTTTACTCCAGTCCTAATAGATATTAAGACTTTTATCATGAAGGCATGTTGGATTTGTCAAAGGCCTTCTCTGAATCTATTGAGATAAATAATCACAATCACATGATTTTTTCTTTTAAGTCCATTAATATAATTTATTACATTTAAAGGGTTACATATGATGAAGCATCCCTGGATGTCCAAGATAGAGCCAACTTGGTCATGGTGGATAATCCTTTAGATCTATGTCTGTACTCAGCTTGCAAGTATATGGGGGAGTTTGGATTTATGTTCATCAGGAATATTAGCCTGTAGATTTCTTTTCTGTAACTGTTGTGTCTTTATCTGATTTATGTATTAGAGTAATACTAGGTTCACTGGAGTGTGGAAGTGCTCCTTATGTTTCTAATTTTATGCATAATTTAATCAGTACAGCGTGTAGATCTTTTAAAAAAGTCTGATAAAATTCTTCTGTAAGTCCATTTGAGCCTTGGCTTTTTCAACCAGAAAACGTTTTGTTGCTGTTTCAGTTTTATTATTCAATTTTATTATGGGTCTTCTTAGGATGTGAAGCTCTTCTTTGGTGGTTTGGATAAATCTAGAATTCTACTCATTATATTCTTTTAGGTTTCTCACCTTACTGGTTTCCAAATATTCCATTATACTATTCTGAATACCTCTGTGTTCTGTTGTAGTGTCTCTGTTCACTTCTGGTTTTGTTAATGTGGGTGGCCACTTTCTTGGTTTTGGGTAGGTAGGTCAAGGGTCAGTCAAGCTCTTCAAAGGACCAGTTCTTAGCTTCACTCATTCTTTCGACTGTTTTGTTTCTATGTCAGTAATTTCTGCTCTGATTTTAATTTCTTCATGGCATCTATTGGGTTTGGGTTTAGTTTGTTCTTGTTTTTCCAAATTCCAAATAATGCAAAAATGTTTTACTGTCATTTGTTGGTGCTCATTTAATATAGGCATTTAAGAGCTACAATTTTCCTCTTAGCACTGCTATTAGTGTATTCCAAAGGTTTGCAGAGATTTTGTGGTCTTGAGTTCTCACTTTTATTTAATTCCAGGAATTTCAAAATTTCTTTCTTGGTTTCTTCTTTGCTGAACTCATCATTCAGTAATATGTTATTTAATATTCATGTGTTTACATAGTTACTAAAGTTGTTTTTTTTTTTTTGCTGTTGATTTTAAGTTTTATTATAAGGTGGTCATAAAGGACAGAGTTATTTCAATTGTTGAAAATTTGTTAAGATTTGCTCTGTGTTCCAGGAAGTGGTCTATTTTATAGAAACAGCAATGGGCAGATGAGAATAATGTATATTCTTTGGTGTTTAAGTGGAATATTCTATAGAGACCTGCTTAGCCCATTTGTTGTGTGATAGCATTTAGTTCTGATGTTTTTCTGATTTTGTTCAGATGAGCTGTCTTGAGGAAACTGGGTGTAGAAATCACCCATTATTACTGAGGAGGAGTTAATGTGTGTCTTCAAGTCCAATAGTGTGGTTTTTTAAGGAACTGGGTATGCCAGAGTTTTATGCATATTATGTTTATCATTGTAATATCTTATTATTAATTGTTCCCTTCACTAAAATAATCTGCTCTTCTTTACCTCTTCTTATTAATTTTACTTTGAGGTCTATTTTGTCAAATATTACAATAATGACACCTGCCTGCTCCCTAGGTCCATTTTTGTGGCATACTTTTTCTCATTCTTTCACTTTGAGGTGGTGGCTGTCTTTGAAGGGAAGGTGACTTTCTTTTACTCAAGAAGAAAGGTAGATTTTGTTTCTGAATCCATTAGATGAACCTGCATCTTTTGATTAGGAAGTTAAAGTCTTTAATATTCAAAAGCGTGTGTTTATTGATGTTATGTTATTATTTTCTTTTGTGTAAATGGTTGTCTGGTTTCTGTTGTGCTGTTTTGCTGCTTGTGTTTTTAGTCCTATTTTGTATTTTAGTAAGTGTAGCTTTGTTTTCTCCCTCTAACCACCTGGATACGCTAATTCCTCTCTTCAGTTAAAAGTATTGCTTCTGGTATTCTCTATAGGGCTGGCTTGGAGAAAATGGGATCTTTTGTTTATTTATCATGGGAAGTTGTTGCTTTCTCCCTCAACTATGGGAGACAGTTGTGCTGGGCACAGTAGTGTGGTTGGCATCCACTGTTACAGGTTCTTCTGCATCAGGGCAGGAGCTGTGTGACCAGAGCTAATTATGGAGAGTATGGAGATGGTATAGGGGACAGGCTCTGGGGAGGAGAAGGAGGACTCACTAGAAAATGCTGGTGCTTAAGCAAAGCCAGTATTTGAATTGTGCATCCATAGCTAGGCCTGGGAACGTAAGATTGGTGGGGTGAGGAAAGGCTTGTTTCTGGACGAACTCACCTAGGAGCTAACCCTGAGAGTCTCATTTAAATTTTAATTAATTTATATTTAACTGCACATTCATCAGTCTTCTCTCATCTGTGATTCCTTAGGTCCTCAATGTCCTCTCCAGCTTTCTGATTTGTGAAAAAGAGCTAGGATTATGGACGGATGGTTTTGGGGGAACAAGATTATATATGGTATATATCATTTCTCACATTTACCTAGTCGAGCTCAGTTACTCAGCCATCACCTAAACTTGAAAAAAAAAAAAGAAAAAGAAAAGAACTGAGGCTGTACATTAAGGATATAGAAGAAGGAGAGCATTGATGGGCTCTGTCTGAGAGGAGCCCATGGGGGAGTCCAGCTCCCCTCCAGAGCAATGCGGGCCTTCTGACCACACTCTTAGGGTCTCAGACAGAACTAAGACGAGACAAACAGCACTCACACAACTCATCACCCAGCTGGGTGTAATCCGTGTTGCACATCTCTCACATTTCTCTAGCACTGCTGAGCTGTTACACCCAGCTCTCTCTCCACTAACAAAGGAACAAACACTGTGCTTGAATTATCTTACCACTTCCTGCAGTTATCCTTACCTAAGAGGCAAATGCTATTTTGATGACCATTTTACAGGTAGGGAACACTTGATGAGTATCTGATTCAGTACTGAAGCTCAGGCAACCTGACCTAGTAGGCTCTCCAGCAGAGGTCAACAGGCTCTGGTTCTCCAACTACATCTTACTGTTGTTGCAAAGCTTCATGGGAGTGCAGCCATGTCTATTCATATGCACATTAGTTATGGCTTCTGTGCTTAAAAGCAATGCTGAGTAAATGCAATGGAGATGATTTGGCCTGTAAGGTCAGAAATACCTGCTCTCTGGCCCTTTCCAGGGACACGTTGCTGATCCCTGCTCTCCGTCACCCTGAAGGGCCTTGAGCACGTCCACCATAAACTAAAAAGTAAGTCTGTCTTGATGTTTTAGTCTGCTAATCTTCACTCTCATCAACAATCTAGTCTATGAAATTTAAGGTCAGTGAAATTTCCCTTTGGCAGCCATTTCTGCTCCATCTGTTTGTAGTTTCAAAGGCAGATTAAACAGCATCTGTTATGATGTTTTTTCCAGACACATAGATGACACTACCAAAAAATGTATTTGCATTGTTTATCTAAAAATGTTTACACCTATTCCCTGGACAAATCTTAAAAACTTAGGCTGTTACTGAGAAAAATAAAGCTTGCTCAAATTAGTTAACACTACTGCATTTAAAAGGTTTTAATAACTGACCTTTCCCATCCTGGCTTTTTTGATCAGAAATCATCAGCCACTCAAAGACAGAGGATTTTTCTGGGTTGAACTTCTCTAGTGTGGCTTACTGTGCTGAAGCTGGCCTATACTATTTTTATCTTAAATTCATCAATTCCATGTTTTTTAATTAAAATAAGCCAAAATAATAAACAAACAAACATGCTTGGCCTTTAAAAAGACTCTTGAGGCACTAACGCTGCCTTGCTCCTAAAGCTAAAAGCTGAGTAGAAAACACACAGCATGGAGAAGCAGACAGGATGTTGGGGGCCTCCCCCCAGATTCCTCACACACTCTACCTGGAAAATCCCTTCAGCCCACTGCACTAGCTGGCTGTTGATCTGCTATCACACCCCTCACCCCAGCCAGGCCAGACCAATGGCAGTCAGTGGGGAGGAGGAGGGCATGCTTCCGACAGGACAATCTGACACTTTCCATGAGATTGGGGGGTGTTCCCGCAAATGGGCTTCTCTCTTCTGACTCAGCTCCTCTCTCACTCTCAGGAGCTCCTCAGGGGCCCTCTCCAGTCAGTCTGCACATGGCCTCCAGCTCAGGTCTGCGTCCTCTGGAAGCTGCCCAGAGACACACGAAGCCTGACTTCCTAAACCGTGCCAGAAGAAACACTTAGGAACCTTATTTAGTAGTTGATGACACAAAAGAGTCAGCAACAAAGAACTCCTGCAAGGACAGCAAAGCCACTAATACAAAGAATAAGAACAGTGCCAGATGGTGGTGGCACATGCCTCTAATCCCAGCACTCAGGGAGGCAGAGGCAGGCACAGCTCTGGGTGCGAGGTCAGCCTGGCCTACAGAGTGAGTTCTAAGACAGTCAGCACTACAGAGAGAAAACCTGTCTCAAAACAAAAAAAAAAGAAAGAAAAAAGAAATTAACAAGCTGAATGTGGTGGTACACACCTGTAAGAACAGTACTTGGGAGTCTGAGCCAGGAAGACTGTGAGTTCAATGCCATCCAGGCCTACATTTTTAGAAAGACCCTATCAAAAAAAAAAAAAAAAAGGAATGAAAAGAGTGAGAAAATAACTACACAACATTGGCCAAAATATACATCTGAAAGCAGGGCCCAATATGCTGCAGAAACAGTAGCCATATGGAGCAGCAAAGTGGGTCAGGGATGAGAACTCCAGAAGCAGCCAAGAAGCCGTGCAAAGCTAAGGCAGTGAGGAAGAAAGACTGCTGAGCGGGAGCAGAGTCAGTGCAGTCTGCTCTGGCAGCCGCTGGGTCTCACAGTCTTGGGCCCAGACAGTCATGCGCAGTGACAGGCTCTATAAATAGTCCTGCCACAAGCAAATCATAACCCAGCCTTTGTAATTACAGATGAACGTGAGTGTAGTCTGTCTGCACGAGGCCTGCTTCAGATCTAAACGGTCACGGACAATGATCCCTGGTCTACAAATAAAAAGTCACAATCGTAAAGTGTGTACATAAAAAATGCTTTCCAAGACAAGAAACCAGGAAATAGGAATAAAGTGAGCACATTTTATGCAGTCCTTACAATGGCCCAACACCAAACTCCAAGGAGCCAAAAGCAAGATTTCCCAGGTAAGATGTGGCTATATGATAGGTGACTGTCAGAAAAGGGCACAAGACCTGTCACAAGAGAGAAGACAGTGCAGAAAGGTATGAGAAACCAAGAAGATCATGGGAGAAGCAGGGAGAAGAGTAAGCATAGAAGCGGGACCCACTGGAAGAGAAAGACAAAAGAGTGGGAGGGGGCTTTGAAAATTTAAGCCATAGTAAAGTCCTGCGTGCTTCTTGAGTAACTCAGGGGCAATCCTTGTGGCTTTTCTAATGGCTACCACAAATTCAGAGTTTTTAAAACACAAGAGTAAGTTTATGAGGCAGTGCATAAGAAACTACCCAAAATATAGAAAAGGACAACGGGTTAAGGGATGGGTACGGGTGGTGGTGGTGCACTCCTTTGATCCCAGCACTCTAATCCCAGTGCTCGGGAAGAAGAGGCAGGTGGATCTCTGTGAGTTCGAGGCCAGCCTGGTCTACAGAAATCTGAACTGCTAACCTATCTGGGGGTGGGGGATGTGAGGATAAACACACAAGTACAGCTATTATCAACAGCATCCTCCAGAATCTGTTCTCTCACGGAACAGCCTCATCTTGGGGCCCACTGTTCCTGCTCTAAAGCAGTATTTCTGTAACAAGTTCCTGAGGTGAGGCTAGCCTGACCCGAACTTGGGCAGGTTCAGCCCCATGGTAGATGGTACAGCAGCAGCTCAGGCTGTAACCAAATGAGGGGGAGAGGCCGCAGGAAGACAATTCTGCTGCGCACAGGGGCCCCTAGGTCTGCACAGCCACCAGGAGTGGTGCCACCTCACACAAACATCAGGAAGTGGGCAGTAACATGAGGTTAAAGTCCCAAATCCCTCCACAGCCCCCGAGGCACCCTGCTCCTCAGTGCTCTGCAACCCGCCCCACGCCTAGCAACTAAAGAGAATCACTCGTATCAACAACTACCGGCTGGGTTGTTAAATGTCTTAAACATCGGCATCTCTACCTACAAATGAAGTTAATCAGTGCTACTGCAGTCTGGTGCTGGTGCTGCAAGCAGGACTTCAAATCCCAGACATAACCAACTGTAGTAATGCAGGAAAGTGAGGCAGCAGGAATCAGGGGTAGATGTTAGCCAAGGCTCTCCATCAGGCCCCAGACTGTCTGTCTGTGCAGGAACCAAAGAGCAGAGGTCCCGGCATACACTGCACTCATCAGAAACGACTGCAAACGGCGGCAGCCTCCAACCTTGTGCACAGAACAGGAAGGACTGACGCTTCTGACCATATTATGGGAGTGAGCTTTGGCCCCTGCTAAGATGAAGTGTATATTTGGTCTGTGTTCAAGATTTAAATGCTTTTCTGGCAGTACATTCTCTTTCAAAATCTGCTTACTCTGGATGTGTACTTACCAGAAAGCAGCTGGGTTTGGGGGTGGAGGGGTGGGGGAGGCTTCTATGACCTAAAAGCCTCTGATAACATAAGTGAGTAAAGAAAAGGAAGAGGAAGAGGACCCAGGCTCAGGGGAGCCAGAGGTCAATGAGGTTAGTGAGAAATGCTGTGCAGCAAATTTGCGATCACAGGCCCTTTCAGTGTCCAGTTCTCCCTCCATTCCCTGGGCCCCTGCCCAAGCTGAGGTGCATAGACTGTCCCAGGGGTCACTCCGCACTGACTCCTTTCCAGCAGCCACCTAAAGCCCTGGTGAGGCTGTGTTACTTCCCTTCCCTCTCCCTGGTATTTAGGCAAGAACAATGAAGTTCCCAGCCTCCATCCTCTATACTGGCTGGCTTCCCCGGTAGGTGAACTTGACTGGGGTTTATTTCAATGTGACTTTTTGTAGCATCTGTCAGCCTGTCTTACACAAAAGGCACTCCTGGCCATGAGGACTTTTTCCCCTTCACTGTTAGATCCTGTTTCTCCTATCTGTGCTTTTCAGACTCTCCACAGTTTTTGACTTCAGGTCTTATTAAGCACTTCCCTGTCTGAAACGTTCAGAAAATACTGATGGGAAACATAAGTGCCCCTATAAACATGATGCTTCTGTCTAAACAAAAAATCTGAATGCCCTTGCTTTGTCCTTCCGGAAACATCCTTCCAGATCAGTCACTCGAGGTAATACAGCTCACACTAATCTTCCTGTATTTACAGAGGTGTAGCAAGAATTCAGACAGTATATCAAATGCATGTTCTTTCTGACTGAATAATTTTCTAACATAGTGGCTCCATACTTTATTCTATCACTAACTGAAACTGAAGTGTTTTCATTCTTTATTTTATGAAGCACTGGTTGCCTGGTCTGTGTTCCTATGCTAGTTAGCTGTTCATTTGTTTGTTTATTTCTTTATCAATTGGGTGCAGGCTAAAGTCACTGGGGAAGAGGGAACCTCGGCTGAGAAGAGGCATCCATCACATTGGCTTACAGGCTAAGTTTACAGAGACTTCATGATTGATGTGGGAGGGCCCAGCCCACTGTGGGAGGTGTCATCCCTAGACAGGCAGTGCTGGGAGGCGTGAGAAAGGTGGCTGACCATGAACCTCATGAGCAAATCAGTAAGCAGCATTCCTCCATGGTCTATGCTCCAGGTCTGACCTGTCAGTTCCTGTCCTGCTTGAGTTTTCCCTTTGGCTTCCCTTCATGATAGACTGTTTTGTTTTTTGTTTTTTGGTTTTTTGTTTTTTTTTTTTTTTGTAAATATAAGCCAAATAAACCCTTTCCATCCCAGGTTGCTTCTGATCATGGTCTTTATCTTTATCATGACAATAGAAAGCAAACCAGGATATTACCCAAATCTTTTTATTTAGAGGTTGAGTTAGCATGCCACTAAAAGTTTGGTGGTAAGATGGTCAGCAGGATCTACAAGTTGAAACTGACTCCCGTACATTTTCATCTGACATCCACGAATGTGCCATGACATGCATACTCACACTAAATAAATGGATAGAAAAATAAATAAAACAGAAAGTACATTTCTAGCACCACTGTAAAAGCCTCCTTTAATTTATCCCATCAACACGAACAGTGTGAATCTTTATCTGTTGCCATTCTAGGAAGAAAAACTGTATCCTTAACTGGCAATTTGCTTACCATTTTACAAAGCCTTTCATATTTATGTAATCCGTTCTGTTTTAATTATCTGCTCATAACCTCTTTGCTCATTTGTCTACAATTTATACATAACCTTTATTTACTTTCTAGAAGACTCACATACCTTGGGAAAAAAGTACTTGCTACACGTGTGGCAAATGCTTTTATTCTGGCAATCTGTTTTCATTTTCCTATACAACAATTTAGAATTCTTCAGTTCAAACTGACACTCTTTTTCCTTTCTGGCTCCCAACTACTTTTTCCCCTAAAACCTCTCTTCCAACTTATAGGTTTTCAATGCTCTCCCCGTATCTTCTTCCATTCCTCTTTTAAGACTTATAAATGCCACTTGATGTTGCAAGGCAGTGAAGCAGAGACTTCTCTTTTATGTGTGGGGACAGAGGGTGAAGGAGGGGATGGCCTGATGGCTGATCTTAACTGTCAATCTGGAAACAAACCTTTGGGCATGTCTGGATTTCTAGAATAGGCTGAGGTGGGAAGACCCTGCTGAAGTCCTGAGCCGAATATAAAGGGAAGGTTGCTGGGCAGCAGCCTTCACCTATCTCTCTCTCTCTCTCTCTCTCTCTCTCTCTCTCTCTCTCTCTCTCTCTCCCTCTCTCTGCTTCCTGACAAGACAGAGAGCACACGCATGGATTGAGATGTATTATATGTGGGTGACATCCGTGGAGCACTAAGAGCAGGCAGTAAGGGTCACAAGGATTCAAATAATGCTGGTAGCAGAGGTGGGTTAGGGACTCTGAATTCCTCCTTTGTCATCCAAACAGAGACTGCCAGCTAAATTTTTTTTGCTCAGCTCAAGACAGGGAAACATGCAAGCAAAATATAATTGCAGGTGCTACCAGGGTTCGTAATTTGCAGGGAGGAGCCTGGAAACAGCCTTTCCTCCCTAAAACCTCTCATTTAATCCTCTGATTTCAGACCATCTGACCTCAAGCCAGATCTAATTTTAGCATCTTTTATGAATCCCTTTGATTCCCTTACTTTTGCTCTTATCATTTCCTGAGGCAGGAAGAAGGATGAGCACAAACTCCAATACAAAAGCTGAATTATTATGAATCTACTGGAGTACTGCAGACTTCCATAGCTTTGGAGATGGTGTGTTTGAGTTATTCTGAGACGTGTCTTTGATGAAGCACATTTAGAAAACGTATTGGCAGAAAAGGATCTACAACATGAACGTGTACCAAATGTAAATTCGAATACTCTGAACGCAACCATCATGCTTATTTTTCACACAGCAAGATTTTCAACGTGTTCTCTGTAGGTGGGGTGCTTGAAAATCTACTTGCCCATTTGTATTCATCTTTGTTATTCTCCAATATTTGGCTTCTTGTTATTGTTGCTGTGGGGGAGGGAAAGTTGCTGGCCTGGAACTTGTAGTGACCCCCCTGCCTCAGTTTCTCAGGTACTAAAATTACAGGCGTGGGACTCCACGCCCAGTTTCTGTTGCTCCATATTCACAAAGGCTTCATTTATTAAGTAATACAAGTGTTGTTTTCAAAAACATGTGGCACTTTTTTGTAAGCACCAATAACAGGACAGAACAAAATGGAATTCATACCCTGAAGGAGTCAGACAAGTGAGGGTCCTAGACCTGTACCAAACGATGCAATGATGATAACCTGAAGGAAACAAGCTCAGGACATATTACAGAGATACCAAGGAGATGACAGGCTTATTGGGAAAAAGGGAAACAACCGTGTGAGGGAAGCCAAGGTCAGCTCTTAAAAACCCAGCCAGGAGTCAACACAGTTAAAGACAAAGAGCTGTCATGCCAAGTGAAGAGGCTGCTTCAAGGCAGGAGCTCAAAGTCCATGGCAAGTCAGGAGGCTGGAGAGATCAGAAGAGCAAGGTGCTAGCCTTTCTCTGCGCTGTGAACTAGGTAGGGACACTGGATTTTCCCCCAAAGGCTGTTAAGTGGGAGGTTTGTCCATCTGAGGCCCTGAGTCCTGCACTGGAGTGCTCACCTTACCTCACTCAGAGACCCCAAAAGGCAAAACCGAGGGGAACAAAGCACAAAGAACTGAGACCCAAGATTCTTCTAGGAGGGTAACCATGGCTCTGGTAAGAAATGAAACACTTTGAAAAAAAAAATGACTTATTCTGTGTTACATGTGTGTTAATGAATGCCACATTTTTGTAGGATATGAGTGAATGCCATGCATGTGCGTGGGGGCGGGGGTTACTCAGAGAGGCCAGAATCGTATGTCAAATCCCTTGGAGCTGGAGTTACAGGTGGTTGTGAGCCACCCAGCATGGATGCCAGGACTGATCTTGAGTCCTTTGCAAAGCAGTAAGTGTTCTGAGTCACCTTTCCAACCTCCAAGCAGAACATTTATGTGACGTCATATCTTCAAAAAAACGGTACCAGTGAGTTAATAGGCAACCTCAGCGGAGACAGCAGAAAAAGAGGGAAAAGCTGAGCAGGCGTGAGGGGTTAATTGGAGATGTAGACTAATAATCACCGGTTAAAGGGGCACCAGAGGCAGCTGCTTGCTGAGGAGGGCAGCACCTGCAGCCACAAAGGCCACTTTCAATCAGCTCTGCGCTCCCGACTAGAGGAGCATTTCAGGTGTTCGTCATTTAATGAAACAGATCCCCCATTACCTGGCAGCAAATGCACTAGCCAGAGTCCCACAGAGGAATGTTAGGAAACCCTTAAAAATAGAACCAAACAAAACAGCAAACACTGCACCAGACAGCCTAAACGAGTGAAAAACATTTTCATTAAAAAAAAAAAACATTGCAAAAGATCCTCAATGGTTTCCCCCAAAGAGAAAACTTCACATGGTGTCACAGGCAGATAACGATGCAAAGATCTTAAAATATCGGCAGATAAAGCTGGTGTGGTGAGAGATACCTATAATCCCAGCACTGAGGAGAGTGAGGCAGGGTGCTGCAAGTCTAAGGCTAGCCTGGGCTACAAAGCAATCACTAGGCCAGCCAAAGGTTCATAATAAAACTGCCTCAGGAAAACTAAAATCGAACAAACAAGAGGCTCAGTCTCTCTCTCCCTCCCTCTGTCTCTATCTCTCTCTCCTTTCTCCTCCCTCTCCCTCTCTCTCTCTCTGTGTCTGTGTGGTGTGTAGCAGCAAGAATAATTAGCAGCCTACCAAAACTGTACAACATAAGAAGGAAAATCTGTTTTAAGAATTCAAAAGGACCTCTGTTTGAATGAAGCAGTAGAGACATTCCTAATAAAGTCAGCAAAAGGAATGCATGCAGACCAGGAGATGGAAGACTGGAGGATTAAGGAAATGAGGTATCCGACACAAAACAGTAATGCACCCACTTTTATTCATCATCAAGAAGGTACTAGAAGCCAGACGCAGTGGCATAAGCCTGTAGTTCCAGCACTGAGGGAGGCAGGGACAAGTGGCTCTTTGTGAGTTCGAGGCCAGACTCATCTATAAAGCAAGTCCAGGACAGCCAAGGCTACACAGAGAAACCCTGTCTTGAAAAACTGAAGAAGGAAGAGGAGGAAGGAGGAGAATGAGGAGGAGGAAGAGCAGGAGAATGAGGCTGAAGAAGAGAAGGAAGAGAAGGAGGAGGAAACAACTAGAAATAATCACCACAAGTTATGGAAGAACCACATGAAAAGGCTTCCACGAAAGACAAACTGAACTGAACAAGGAGAACACATTTCCATAATCTGTCAAGAAAACTAAATGAAACATTCAATTCTCATTTAGCACATTCAGTAAAAAAAAAAAAAAACACTAATTTTTTTCCTTTGCATTAGAAGCACAATTGAAATATTAGTATCAAAAACAAACAGGCAAACAATAGCCAAGCTAAAAAATAATTTAACAGAAGAGAACTATGGCCTCAATCTCGAAAACACCCTGTTAGAGAGGGTCATGTGACAACATTTACTCAAGTGAGGAAACATAAGCCCTGGGTCTTATGATTCTGTCTCCGGAAGTTGATCTCAGACTTGATATTTGCACAATTGTGAAGTGACTAAGATCTCACATCATTGCATCATTTGTAATAACAAAAATTAGGAACTCCTACGTGCATTAATAGTATTTAGTTCATGCGCTCATGAAATGCTACGAAGTATACACAGAAAACTCTATAGACAGTATTCTACACGAATAAAACTAGACGCAAGAGTATACATGTTTTGATAGCCATGTGAAAAAGGAGACCAATCGGATGTTTTTATTTCCTCGCATCTGGGGAAAGGCAGGATTTGTAAGAAACTAAGAATAATGACTCTCAGATGACCCCTTCTTCTAAAATGGAGAACAAGAATTGGAAAGAGTCCCTCTGATGTGTATGTATGCTTTAATCAACAAAATGCTTTTTTGTCTTTTGAAAAAAATAATTTACTGTAAGCAGTGATAGAAAATGCTTCCAGTGACACCTTTAACTCCTTGAGAAAACAGGTATCAGCACACTGTAAAGTGTTTCATTCTCATTCTCCACGATTACTAAAACCTTACGTACAGATACTATGAAAATTAAGTTGGAAGATTAAAGGGTTGAAGTAATAAAACTGACTTCAGAGCCAGAGAAAACAAAACATTAGCAAACCAAATCTGCCCTCTATTTCTTGAAAACAAGTACAAAAACTCTCAGGAAAAACTGCAAGCTTACCACACATCGATGTAAGCAATGGGGAGGGGGAGCAAAGATTATTTAATTTGGCTCTATTCCATCTGCACAGCTGACAGGCAGGCCTTGCGTCAATTGGGTTTGCAAGGCAAGCCTTCATGACAAAGGCCCAGAGTGAGCTGTCTCTGGTTGGGAAAACCCCAGCAGTCAGAGCTGGTCACCAGGGGGTCACATGACAGTAGCTGCCCAAGCTGGAGCACATGAGCCTTGGCATTTAGGAGTCTCTTATAATCTTACAGGTGAGGGAGGTTTGCAGAGCAGCTGGCCTCAGCTCATAGGCCCTAGAGCCCTGCCCGGTGTCCCGGCTGCTCCTAGTTTATCAGGGCCCTTGACCTGCAATCAAGTTTGCACCGGAGCTCTCTGCTCCCTGCCAACTGCTGGAAGACTCCAAAACGAAGGCACAGAAACACCGGGCGCACCTTGATGTATTGTCTACACAAAACAACAGGAAATGCAAACTTCACACTGGAACCTGAGTTTCAGGGCCCAGAAAAGGAAGTGCAGGGTGTCTCCCCCACAGCACACAGGGTGGGATAAAAGTTTCAGAGTGTGATACGCATCCCCTGCTTCTGGCTTTCCAGGTGAGCTTAACTTCAGTGAGCATCCCCTTGAGACTAAGAACCGCTCCTGTTCTCACCATACTTGTCTCAGGTGAGCTGTGTCACACTTCATTTTTAGCATCACCAGCATCAGCAGCCATTTTTCCAAGAGTCACCCAATTATATAAGATACAATGAAGCAATAAAAATTCAAATAATTTTAAGAACACTGCTGAGCATGAAACAATGGTGCTAAAAGGCTGGCTACAGACACAGTTCTCTAAATATTCCCTTGACAAGACTACATGACAGAACCCAAAATCTTGGCATAAGAGCTGATTTAAGATGGCATTAACATGTAGTATGTTAATGGAAGAAAATTTTCAGGGTCAAAAAGAAACAAAACAACAAACAAAAACACTGGAAACCAAAATATCTCTTCTTATTGTGGAATTCAAACTTCAAGGACTTCTTCCTGTCTCCCTGTTATGGGTCTGCAAATTGCCCAAATTAGTCTGGAGTGTTCATTCCCCAGTAACAGTCATCCCTGGAGGGGCTGATCTCTCAAAGCCACTAGCACCCCTTGGGTACCAAAAGCCTGGGTGCCCAAGTAACACTGTTCATACAGACCCAAGTTTTTTGGTGGGACCTTGTAGATCTGGACCCACGGACACCAAAAGGTACCTGGATAGCACTGTTTTGTTTGGAAATGGTGGTTTAAATCTGGAGCTGGAGGCAGAACTTGGGAGAAGGAAAGCAGATATTTTAGGAGCTCAGAAGCACTTAGGGATAAAGAAAGGATAAGGGCTGCGGAAGGTGTTGGGTGAACAGAGGAGCAGGTGTGAGAGCATCGCACACCCAGTGGAGCAGGAGAAGATCAAGAGACAGGACAGCCAACAGCATGCCAGCTGATTTGTGTTTTCTCAACTGTGCCCAGAGACTCCAGTTACCTCACCCACTTAGTAACACTGATGCATTCATCAAGTGTTTGCCCAGCATCAAACATCCAGCAAATAGTTAAGTATCTCTGCCATGCCACATGCCACATGCCACATGCCACAGAAGGTTATGGAAACATGACAAAAATTATCAAGTACCTGCCTTGGGAAGACAGAGAATGTATCTACGCCCCTACCCCACATCTGCTGACCTCACCCAGTCTCAGAAGACAAAAATGTTTGTAAGGATTATTGGCAGAGTGAAAAATAAAGGTAAGAGAGAAATGTTTTATTGTCATTTGGCAATATGAGCAGAAATTTGTCACACATTTAAAAAAGAAAAGTGGACTAGAGGAATCCCAGCCTGAGGAGTGGCATGAAAACAGAAGGGACAAGGAAGGCTGGACAGACAACAGACGGATCCTGCTTTCGGTCACTTACACATCAGGGCTGTGCAGGGACACTGACACACTCGGAGGCCCTTAGATGAGAAGTGGGAGAGCCGACCTAGCCACCCACAGTGAGCTGTCAACAGCACACTGAAGAGGAAGTGCAGACACGCCAAGGAGACAGAGCAACAGGGCATTTTAGAGTCAGCCTGTGCTGTCTCGGGCTTAGGAGCCTTTACATTTATCACTTTTATCTATTTCTTTGTTTCTTTTTTCTAGGCAAGGTTTCCGTGTGTAGCTGTCCTGGAACTCACTCTGTAGACCAGGCTGGCCTCGAACTCAGAGAATCACCTGCCTCTGCCTCCTGAGTGCTGGAATTAACGACGCGTGCCACCACCGACAGAGGTTGCCTTACATTTAATTAGCAGACACTTGACTACCCACATGCTGCCCTTACCAGGTGGCTATGCATTCATACCCCAAACTGAGGCTTTTCTGAAGACTAAACAGAAGCAGAAGTCAGATGGGAGGCTAAAACAACAACTCAAATTCTTCTATGCAAAAAAGAACAAAATCTGCCCAGGACTGGGGGTGGCAGACACAAAGCACACACAAACACACACACACACACAGAGTACACACTCGTGCGCGCACACACACGTACACACTGAAAGATTTTTTTCCCCATTTTTATTTTATTTTTTAACTTGAGAAGCTATGCTGGCTGGTTTTGTGTGTCAACACTGACACAAGTTAGAATCATCAGAGAGGAAGGAGCCTCAGCTGAGGAAATGCTGATCAGTGAAGGAGGGCCCCGCCCACTGTGGGTGGTGCCATCCCTGTGCTGGTGGTCCTGGGTTCTATAAGAAAGCAGGCGAAGCAATCCAGTAAGCAGCATGCCTCCATGATTCCTGCATCAGCTCCTGCCTTTAGGTTCCCCGCCCTGACTTCATTCAGTAATGAGCAGCAATATGGACAGGTAAGCCAAATAAACCCTTAACCTCCCCACCTTGCTTTTTCGTCCTGGTGTTTCATCAAAGCAATTAGGAAACCCTAACTAGACAAGTTGGTACCAGCATGGTGCGGTATTGCTGTGACAGTGTTTGGGGAGGACTGTGGAAGGACTTTGGAGCTTTAGGCTAGGAGAGCCATTAGAGTGTTGACACCTCCGTGGATGCTCCGTAGGAGCTTGGAAGATAAGAATGTTGAGGGCAGTGCAGACAATGGAGGCCCAGCTTGTGAAGTTTCAGAGGGAAGATTAAAGACTAAAACGGCTGTTTGCTATCCTGAATTAAGAGTCTGTGTTTCTGTTTATCTGGGGCTGAAGAATCAGCTGTGATGAACAAGATACCAAAACTACTAAAGAAAAATCTCTGCTTTGCTGGGATACTCGATACTGGTCAGCAGAAGCTGAGAATTTAGTGAAGAGACCAGCATCATTGTGGTGAAACCTCCTCGGAAGTGTTTCCTGAGAACACAGGGAAGCTGTGTTCCAGAGGGGGTCATGGTTGTACATGTTGGTGATGTGTAAGAGTCACACAGGTGGTACTGGGATTTAAGGCCTGAAGGGGTCAGGGAGAGCAGCTGAGGTTTGGCACTGTGAGAGGCCTGGATAGGCCACTGGTGAAGGTGCCGCCTCAGTGGCAGCTGAAGGCCCAGGACTAAAGGGGCCATGCAAAGATTCTGAGGCTTGGCACCAGAAAGAGAGCCTATGGGGAAAGCACAGCCCAGTTGCAGCAAGGGCCCCCCGCAGTTTGCCAGTGCCATGGGACGACCACCAAGAACAGCTGCGGCAGTGCAGTGGAGCCAGCCAGAACACAGTCGTGTGTGCTAAAGAAGACAGAGTGGGAGGAGCGGCCCCAGCCCCCTGGAGGAGTCCAGAAGGTCAGGAGTGGATCCCCAACACTGGACAGTTTGGTTTTGCTTTGATTCCATTGTGACTGCGCTGATTTTTTTTCTCCCCTTTTGAAGTAAAAAAGTACTTGGTTTATTTTTTATTTTACTTGAGCCCACAACTGAAAGACTGAATTTTAAAAGACCTTGGATTTTTAGAAGAAATTGGCTGGGTTTTTTGTTTTGGTTTTTCAAGTGAAGACCTATCTTTATTGCACAGAAGCAAGATTTTATACAGCCTTTGGACCAATGGGAAGTAGGCAGGAGCTCTGGGGCAGCCAACCACCCCGCTGTCACTATGGGGAGGTGCCAGGCTTGACAGCACCCTCAGGGCCCTCCTGAGGATGAGGAAAGTGGCCACCACCTTACTCCGGGCCCTTTCTGAGGCTCTACTAGTTTCCCAGCACCCTCTTTTGTCAGGCAGTGTGCCAGCAGACACGGGAACTCCTACTGTAAAGTGGAAGGGACGCCCCTCCCCCCCCCACTGTCCACCAGGCCCCCAGGGGCTGCAGCACCCACAGGCCTGCATGGGTCTGCGCTACATCCTCTGCTGACATGTCATCACGGCTAGCATGGTGGTGGTCTGGAGCTCCTAACAGTGGGAGAAGGTGCCGAGGCTCAGCGTCTGCCCAGTTCACCCCATGTAGCAACAGAACCATAGTCTGGTTCCTATCTATTCCAGTCTCGGCAGACCAGATTGCGGCAGCTTAGCCAGCATGCTCCTCTTGGTCTGTGGATAACGGTGCCCATACCCACCATGGCTGTGGTCTTGTTCACCGTTCCCTACAGCTGCATCAGAGGAAATCTTCAAAAGAACTTACAGGTTGTCTCTTACTGGTGCTCCTGATTGCTAGGCCTTCCTAGAGTCATTATTGGCTAAGGCCACGCAGCTGGGCTTCAGATCAGTAACGGTTCCCCTCCTGGGTGAGCAGTAATCAAATGATTCAGACAGCACAGGCCTTCCCAGCTCTGCATGTGTACCCTAGCGGCACACAGGGTCCCTAGTCTAGGAGACTGGTAGTTTTGTAAAAAAGTTTTCCAGTCTCCCAGAGAACTTCTTTCTCTTCCAAGGCACAGGGTCCTTTGTGTGCACATTTCACTACACACCAAATGTCCAGTGCAGCCATCTCTTTGCGTCATAGCTCGGAAGTCCAGTCGAGGTCCAGCCTGGAAGGAGTTCTAGGACTGTTTTCCCAGGGCTGGGCAGCAAAGTCAGAAACTGGGTATTCAAAGCAATCCTCAGTTACAAAGCATGAGGGGAGACGGGTATAGGAGACCTTGCTCTGTAATACAGGCATACTTGGAGGCAAGGTAGGCAGATGTAGTCTGTGTGTAAATATATGTATTATTTCCAGGTCAGCCAGAGAGTCCTTCAAGTCGTCTAGAACTTTGACGAGGTTCTTCAGTATTATGGTCTTCCCAATTGTAATAGCAGTGAGGTTCCTGTACGTCTTTAGCATCACATCTTTGTACAGACTCTTCTGGTAAGGATCCAGCAAAGCCCACTCCTCCCGTGTGAAGTTCACATCCACATCTTCAGTCACTGCATCTTCTCACTATGCAGCTCTCCACGGCAGGTGTCTTACAGCTTAGGATTCTCAACATCTTGTGGTCTCTCAACGCAACTCCGGCTTCATCCTCACAGCTTCATGCAATGTACTCTCAAGTATTCTCACTGACTCATGTTGCAACTTTGGAACACGCCTGAAATCCCCTCACAGCACACCAACCATTGGCTACAGAGCTGAACATGGAGCATGAAATTGCCTATTTTAAAAGAACTGAAGTTTTAATGTGTAGAATTTGTAAAGAGTGTGGTTCCTTTAAAGTTATTTATGCTTTTAATGTGATATTTGGGGGATGAATAAGAAAGGAAGGGTACTTACTGGCTTAATACTGATGTTTGTGTGGCAAGTTAACAAGGAGTCAATTGTACTGGCTAGTTCTGTGTCAACTTGACACAAGCTGGAGTCATCAGAGAAAGGAGCCTCAGCTGAGGAAAGACCTCCATGAGATCCAGCTGTAAGACATTTTCTCAGTGACCAGTGGGGGAGGGTCCAGCCCACAGTGAGTGGTGCCATCCCTGGGCTCTTAACCCTGGGTTCTATAAGAAAGCAGGCTGAGCAAGCTATGGAAATAAGCCAGTAAGCAGCAACTGTCCATGGCCTCTGCATCAGCTCCTGCCTCTAGGTTCCTGCCCTATTTGAGTTCCGCCCTGACTTTCTTCGAAATGAACAGCAAAATGAAAGCGTGAGCCAAATAAACCCTTTCCTCCCAGCTTGCTATTTGGTCATGGTGTTTCATCGACACAACAGAAACCCTAAGACAGAAGCTTAACATAGTAAATTGTTTGCACAATCATATGTTAAATTGCTTTAAAAATATATCCTAGCATGCTGGTTGCAAACGCTGTACCTCAAGACAGGACTAGTTCATTAATTTATCATGGGTCATCAGGAGGTGTGTGGCAGACCAGCTGACAGGTGTTAGATGGATAGACGAAACATACATACGTGCACCGTCATCCTTTTAAGCATCCTCCCACTCTGGTTGCCCTCGGCAATTGAGTGCCTCTGGGTTAACCCTTAGAATTACCAGCTAACACATTTTAATATCGACCTTTAAAAACTATAAGGGCCTACACAACACATCCCAAAGCCAAATTCAATATCCACTAAACAGTTTACTGTTTCTTTTAAAAAGATAACAGATCAAATATATCTAAAAATGAACTTTTTTTTGGTTTCTGGATTATTTTCAAATACTCGCCCTGTCAGTTGGCAGTCTCTCTGTTTCCCTAAGCTACGCACACTACTTCAGCTTTAATTAAAAGGCTTGTTGCCATAGTTTCTCAGAATAGCTTGAGGCATGCTTGAGTCTTATTTTCTTGAGGTTTCTAGAGAATCTGTTATGGATATAGCAGTAGCTAACCAGCACAGCCCAATCATATTTACCATTTGCCACAGCTGGGCGTACAGCGAGGTGTTTAGGGTAATTCAAAGGAATCTGACAACCAGGAATATAACTTAAAATTCAGCATTTGGTTCTTCTACCACATTGGTGTATCCAGCAGACAGTGGCTCAGACAGCAGACGGTGGGCAATAGCTCTACACACACATACACACACACTGACTGCAGCTGTGGAGAACGCCAGCGAACTCTGATACAATGGAAATGATACATTGTATTTCCATATAATACATGACACATAGTATTATGACACAATAACCATCTGCCTGATAAGACCTGACTCAAAAATGTGAATGCTGGAAAACATTTGAAAAGGGAACGCTGGGGGTGGGGTACAAACAGAAAATTAATTTCTTTGAGGATTTCAAAAACCGTTGAGTGATACACAAAGAACCTTATTTCTCAGGACTAAGACTCCATTCCATGGAGTCCCACCTGGCTTTCAGGTGACAATCGCCACCACCTTCCAGGTTCAAAGAGCAAGCTCAAATTCTGAGTACCCAACCTTAAAAAAATGCAACACCGATCCCTACCTATTAAGCTTAGAAAAGCAAATGCCGGTTCAGCTGGCTGCACCTCAGCCCCCTTCTCTGCTCTTAAGTGGCCACAAGCATGGGCTGTACCAACAGGAAGACCAGGTTTTGTCCGTGTGATGATTAGGTGATGTGGGCCATAAAGAAAGACACCTGGCAAAAAGAAGTGCTCTGACAAATGGCAGTCGGTATAGCTTCCCTGTAACTAGGCCATCTCGGGACTGGATGTAGGGCAGGGCATTATCTCACAGTTCTCAGAACAGCTGAAACCTTCCTGCTATCACGGACTCTCTAAGAACTAACACAAAAACACTCCGTTACTAATTTTTCCAACTTGAATGTTGCACAAACCTGACTTCTTTGTATTCTGTAACACTCAATTCTCTCTTGCTCTTTGTGTAGACAGGATGAGATTCTAAGGAGTTTGAGATAGAGAAGGACCATATTTCTGGCCAGCCACAAAGAGTAGGTAGACAAGGAGCACAGGGAATGTGAGATGCCACGAGCCTGTCAGACTTGGATTATTCACCGAAGAAAGTGTGATGTATAAACAGGTTCTGGTTTGTCTCAGCTGTTATGCTACAGATACCTATATTATGTTCTAACTTGAGAGCTATTTACAGAGGGGAAAAGACATTATTTCACCTGATACTCAAAGGGGCCTGTGACAAATGTTGCAATTTCTAGTTTATCAAAAGAGAACAATCAACATTAAGTGATTTACCCAAAGTCGGCTAAGGACCTACCCTAAGCGGGGATCTGCCTCACATCTCACCTGGTTCCACCACTGCGCATGGAGAAGGGGGAAACACGGTGCAGCCCCTGGAGTTCATGAGCACACATTCACCACTACACAAACTGCAGGCCTCTGGGCCTGAACACCCACCCCCATGAGCACACATTCACCACTGTACAAACCGCAGGCCTCTGGGCCTGAACACCCACCCCCATGAGCACACATTCACCACTGTACAAACCGCAGGCCTCTGGGCCTGAACACCCACCCCCATGAACACACATTCACCACTGTACAAACCGCAGGCCTCTGGGCCTGAACACCCACCCCCATGAACACACATTCACCACTGTACAAACCGCAGGCCTCTGGGCCTGAACACCCACCCCCATGAACACACATTCACCACTGTACAAACCGCAGGCCTCTGGGCCTGAACACCCCACCCCTCCTCTGTCCCCCTCATGCAGCAGAAGCATCTGAGTGGGGATTTCAAGATAGAGACTAAATTAGGGAGACTACGACTTACTCTGTCTCCAAATATAACAGGGGATGCAGATCCAGTACCTACAGTGTCCCACACCTCAAGGAGGATAGCAACTTGGGCTGGAACTGACCTGCCCAAAGCATTGGCCACGACAATTTTTTTAACCTAGTAGACATGTCTTTTTAATTAATATTAATTGTGTGTATTAATAGTGTCCATGTAAGTCAAAGGTCAACTTGCTGCTTCTATCCTGTATCACACGTGCAATCGGCAACTAAAGGCCAGGTGTCAGGTTTGGCAGCAAGTGCCATTACTTGCTGAGCCACCTCACCAGCCTCAGGTGGAGATTTTGAAAAGAATCCCAGGGCCAGGAAGAGACAGTGGTTTTCATGCATAAGGCTCTGCACTCCATCTCAACACCCCAAGAGAGAAAGGAGACCTCTAATCTGTTTTGAGTGTTTACACAGATCTGCCTTCCCTGGACACTGAAGTGAGGGGAGTCATACGGACGGAGTCTTTTTTGTTTTGTTTTGCTTTGCTTTGTTTTGGAACTCCTGGACTTGGTTTGTAGACCAGGCTGGCCTTGAACTCACAGAGATCCACCTGCCCTTGCCTCTCAGAGTGCTGGAATTACAGGCGTGTGCCTCTGATCATGGCAGGGCTTCTTTCATGCAGCTTCATGGTTCTTTTCACATGCACATGTATATATGTGTCAACACTTATGTATGGAGGCCAAGGTTTGGCATTAGGGGTCTACTTTGTTTGCTCTCCATTTTTCTTACTGAGGCGGAAGTTTTCACTGAAGAAGAACTTCCGATTTGGCTAGTCTAGCTAGCTTGCCCCTGGGATCCAGGGTCCATATTCTGAGAACTAGGATTTTAAGCAGCTGCCATGGCTACTCTGGCCCTCACACCTGAGTGGTTTTTTCTACTGAGCATCTTCCTGGGCCACTTCAGGTCTCTGAAGCCCATGCCTGTTGTGACACTGTCAGCTGTTTCCTGAGGAGAATATTTCAGGCTATGAATGCGCTGCTCTTCATTGTCACCACACAGTGACAGCCAGCATTTCCCTACAGCTGAGCGTTTCTGTCGGCCCAGATGCGAACTTCCTCCATACACTTCACTAGCTGTTCACAGACCACCAAAGCTTTGCCCATTTCCAGATTCGTTTCTTTTCCTCTTGAAGGGTTTTGTGAGCTTTAACCACTGGATACAGATCTCTAGTAGATACATGATTCTCAAATATTTTCTTATGCTCTGTTATTTATCTTTCCACTTATTTAAAGATGGGTCTTCTCTTCTCTTGTTTTTTTTTTTTTTTTGTTTGTTTGTTTTTGTTTTTGTTTTTTTTTTGTGATAGTTGGGATCAGTGCTTATACCTGCTGGGCAAGCCCTATGTCCCCAACCTAATGGTGCTTTTAAAAGGCAAAAATCGACAATTTTTTTAAGAGTCCAATTTATGCTTTTGCAGTGTGAATGTGCTTTCTGATAGCTAAGAAGTCAGGGCCTTGCCCAAGATCATGACATTTCTTTCCTCAAAATTTTAGTACAGGTTTACAATAGTCTACGACTCATTTTCAGTTTTTATTTTCCAATTTTTGTGAGTTATCAATATTATTTCTTTTTATATATAATTGATACCCAGGGAAGCCATTTAAAGCTATGGTTTTCTTTCAAGAGGATGAGTGATCAGCTCAGCTGCTTTCCTCACTGGATGTCTCTTTAGATTTCCTTCTGGAGTTGCTTTACTCATTAGATGTCTCTTCAGATTCCCTTCTGCAGTTGCTTTGGTGATTCATGGTCTTTCTAGAAATTTGTTCCTTTCAACTAAGCTGTTCATTTCTTCAATTTAAAATTGCTTATAACATTCCTTTTTGCTCCTTTTTGTTTCTATAGGGCTGACAGTACTTTCAGATTCCACTTATGTTTGTGTATCCATCAGATTGGGTCTTTCGTTTTCCTTTATGTAGTTCTGTGATGTGACTGTTTGCTAAGAGTCAAGTGGCAGCATATAGAAGCAAAAAAACAGTAATGAAAGTTTGCCCTGCTCTTTTGGGAGAGGGAGGAAGGGAGAGGGAAGAGAGAGAGAAAGAGAGAGAAAAAAATCTTGGAGTTTTTGTTTGTTTGTTTGTTTGTTTTGGCTTTTTTTAAGGATCTGCCTGTGGCATTACTTGAGACTCAGGCATTATGGCAGAAAAAGTGAGGTTTCTGCATTTTCTGAGTCTTATAAATAACTTTTCCCCCTCAAGATAGAATCAAGGTGCTTCTCTTGGAGTTCAGCACCCACCCCTGGGATTCAGGCCACCTTGCCAGACACTGCCTTGGGTCTGGGGATGCTGTGGGCCAAAATGGCAAGTTCATAGAGGAGGTAAGGCATTTAGGTTTCAGACTTATTAACTTCAGGCTGTTCCTATGAACTTTTTAAACGACTTCTCCAGTGGACGTTCATCCAGTGGATGTCCTGTTTTGAACCTGTGTTCGGTGGGAGGCATGCTTATTTTTACCTTATTATAACCCGGCCCCCTCCTACCAGTCAAGCTCATGGGAGGAGGAGACCCCACACTGCAGCCCAGACATCATTGCAGAGTTCTCGGGACTCTCGCTTCAGTGTTTCTCATTCAGAAAGTTTCTCTGACTTCTGAAACCACTCAGATTGAGATTTAAAAACAAAACAAAACACTACTGCAGGTTTTGGAGAAAACAATCAGGTTTGTCGTGATGACTGATGAAACCTCAGCACTCGGGAGGCAGAGGCAGAAGGATCAGAAGTTCCAAGGTAGGCCATGGCTACATGGGCAGTTCAAGAACAGCTTGTGATATACGACAGACTATTTCAAATAAAAATAAAAATAATTCTTTTTAAAAAGCGGTAGACCATTAACAAGTTTCAAGTTTTAAGTAAGTTACTGACCTACTCCAGACAGTAATTTCAAAAGCATTCCACGAGTGAGCTCTTCAGTTCCTACTACACAGGAGGCACACAAATTTGCAAGCTTTGCCATGACTCTCCCTATCGGAAGGCTCTCCAAAGTGAAGCAAGTAAGTCCTCCAAATTGGTAAAATGTCAATCTTTTTTTTAAAAAAAAAATTATCTATTTTTAATGAGTTAATCATGTTTAAATAAGCAAATAATGTGTTAGTGAACATGAGGTCATTTTTGGACAAAGTGTGTTGTCCAAAAATGAGATGAGTCTCCTCTCTCTCATCTCATCCCCCCTCTTTCCTCCCCCTCCTACTATGTCCTCATCCCTCTCCCTCCCCATCCTCCCATCTCCTCATTCCCCTTCTCCCCTCTCTCCTGTGCACCCTTTCCCCCAGGCTCTTTCCTCTTTCATGCCCTGAGTCCTTTCCCCACTCTCTATCCTTCCTCATCATCCTCTCTTAGTCTCCTTTCTGAATATTTATATTTTATCCATATTTACACCTGTTTACTTATGTTTTATTTTTTAAATGATACAGTCACAAAAAGAAACTTAAAACTTGTTAAACTGAGAAACAATGAGACCTGATTCTTCTACTGTGCAGTCCTCTGTGGAACGTTAACTTTGAGAGTTTTCAGGGACTCTCATGGCTCACACTTCTAGGAAAACATAGCAACACATGAGCCTCTGCATATAGCCAAGTCCTGCAGAGTCTTCAGGATGCTCATCTGTTGGCACTCAGCACAGACAGACCCAAATTAAGTACACTTCCAGTAAGATGACACACAATTCTCTCTGGCCATGTGATTCTACTTATGCTAGTGTCCGGGAAAGACAGATCTGTAGACACTGAAGGCAGATTAGGAGTCTCAAGGTGAGAACAAAGGAGAGTGACTGCAAACAGGCGTGAGTAATCTTCCTGGGGTTATGAAAAATATTATAAAACTGGACATTGCATCTCAATAAAATTGGATGTAGGATAAGATAAGCGTTCATTTTTTTATTAAATTTTAGTGTGCAAAATAATAGATTTTTATTACCTAAAACAAAATTTTAAATTCTTAAGTCTAGAAATCTTCACGAGAAGTAATTTCCATGTATGTAGAAAACCAGAAATTAGAAACCACTACATTAGGGAACAGTAGGAAAATTTTGCTCATGACAAGCCTGTATCTCAAGATGTCTCCTGTACTTCACTCTTGCTGCTTTTTGCAGCCAAATTTAACCACATATGTACCAAACTGTGTCAGATTGCCGGCAAGTGCGGGGCTGTGTGGAAGAAATCTAAGTGGTCAGAAGTAGCTTAACAACACGAGCACATGCTGAGACGGCCCAGACCGATCTAGACCGGCACCACGGCCTAGCTCAGCACTGCCCAGAGCCGCAGCGGCATGTAGTTAGGAGCCAGATGGTTCGTTTCTTAAGCCACTGCTTTAAGTGGCTTGTCCATCAAGCTAATTGCTCCAGTGTGGTGGATGTGGTGATGGCTGCTGGGTAACACACTGAATCAACAAACAGGTCTTGTGCTATTGTCCAGTAGCTTTTGTCTCCTGAGCACAGCATAGGAAAGGAATCCATGAGACTGACCCAAGTCTAGCAAAGTCTGTGTCACAAGTCAGAGGAACTGGACTCAGGAGAGGTTTTCAAGAGCAACAAAGGACCCATGAGAAAGGTGGGAGTTTGAGTCCTAACAAGGTCCGAGGTAAAGGCACCAGGACGGCAGTGCTGGAAAGCGGTGAAAACTTTAGCTTGGGGCTCTGAGACTTGTCCTTCTCTTGGCCCCCTCTCCTCTCTCATGATCTGAGGGGAGCTCTTGTCCTTTGTCACACACCATTTCTAAGATGAGCTACAAGGGCCCAAAGCAGCCCAGCCAACTAAAAACAATCTGGCCTCTAAAAGTGTGTGCCAGAGGAAACCCTCTTCCTTTGTGAGCTGATATATTAGTTGTTCTTTTTGTTGGGTCAAAGAGCCTGATCGAAGCAATTTCAGGGAGGAAGGGATTGTTCTGGCTCAGAGGAATACACACCTGTATGGCAGGGGATGAGGGAGGCGGGAGCATCTCGGTCCAAGGTACCAATGGGGAAACAGAAAAGGGAATGCCAGAGTTCAGCTGACTTTCTCCTTTCTCCCTGGGCTTCATCAAGAAACCCAAGCCCGCAGGCTGCTGCCGCCACACACGGGTCGGTCTCCCTCCTCGTTCACCCTGGAAAGAGCTTCAGCTTCACACCAAAGGTGTGTCCCACTCATGGCCGTTCAAAAGAAAAATTAACCACCACAGCCAGGCGTGGTGGCGCACGCCTGTAATCCCAGCACTCAGGGAGGCAGAGGCAGGTGGACTTCCGAGAGTTCGAGGCCAGCCTGGTCTACAAAGCAAGTCCAGGACAGCCAAGGCTATATAAAAAGACCTTGTCTTGAAAAACCAAATCAAACAAAAACAACAACAAATCACAACTGGTTTTCTCGAGCGTTTTTTGTTGTCAGAAAAAAAACTAAACAATACATCATTTAAGAGTCTATAAGGTCTCAGAATCAGGAGAGTATGTAGTCAGAGAAAGAGGTCAAAAGTCAAAATTAGAAGAGTTGGAGCAGTTCTGAGTCATGAGGAAATGCATACAAGACAGGGAGGGATACAGTAACATGGACAGGTACAACTCTAAATTACTGATGTAGAGATTAGGAAGCCCCTCCCCCTTACATCCACACTTTGTCAAGGTGCTTCCAAAGTAGCTGAGCCATTTTTGGTAGCTCTTGCACTTTATTTGCATTTATTTTTGTTGTACGGCTATTTCCTCCAAATTTAAACATTCCTCCCTGGATTGGGGAGGAAGCTTAGAAGACCCGGGATGTGAGCAAAACTTACAAAGCTCAGGAAGTTCCCTGAACTTACATGATTTACAAGTCCCGTTCTCCTCCTCCCCCCCAGTATTATACTAGCAGTAAACAGTTTCTGGGGAGAGAACATTGCCAGAAGCTGCCAGTAGATCATCCATGAGTCATCACCTCACTGGGATGGCTTTTAGGTGGTAACGCTGCCCTTGAGTCACTCATGCTCCTATGAGTAGCTTGAATAAAGTCCCAAAGGCAATGTGAGGTCATTGCTTTGGTCTGTTCTCCCATGAGTGCCTCACGAGTCTGTGCCCCACGAGTGAACAGACATTTGTTCACATCTCCCAGGGAAAGTCACACAACAGTTTTGTACACTTATTTTTATAGATGTGCTCATATCTTCAAAAAAATATGTAAGTCTAATAAAAATTGGGTCTGAAGGCATGGCTCAACAATCAAGAGTGCTGGAAGCTCTTACAGGACACAGGTTCTGTTCCCAACACCCACATAGTGGCTCACAACCATCATAATCCAAATTCTAAGAGCTCTAATACACCCTTCCGACCTCCACTGGCACCAGAGTTGTACATACACATACATGCGGGAAAAACATTCATACCCACAAAATAAATACATCTGGAAAACTTTTTAAAATGTAATGAGAAAATTTAATCACAAAGTCAAAAATGCCAGTCCTTCCCAGCGCCCCCTCCCCCCACCTCCTACACAGGGTTTCATTGTGTAGCCTTCGCTGTCCTGGAACTCACTTTATAGACCAGGCTGGCCTCGAACTCAGAGATCTGCCTGCCTCTGCCTCCCGAGTCCTGAGTAAAGTCATGCACCACTGCCACCACCCCACTAAAAGTGCCATTGTCCTCTGGAAGAAATATGGTCAGAAAATGTTTTTCACACTTAGACAGAAACCTTTTAAAGGAAAAAAGAATGTTATGGTCATGCATACATATGAACATCAATATTGAGTATCATATTTGATCAGGGTCAAAGGTACATAAACTGCATTTATCTAAAGTGGCAATTCCTAAAGTGTAGTCCCTGAACTTGTGGCTAAAAGATTCTGAGGGGAAAGGCCAGGTTTCACACACAAACACAGAATAATGCACACTACCTCAGTATTGTTTTATGTTGTTTTTTTTTTATCATTTTGTTGACAACGAATTTTTTAAAGAATTCATCGCAGCTGAGCTACCATATCTTTGGCATGAATGTACACAGTATATCAGCTCTGTCATGCATCTGTGGGCGCTAAAACTACAACAGGAAAATCCCCTCCCCTAAAACTGAGGCCTGCACTGGACTCTAAGGTCCCAGAAGTTGGTGCGATCCCCAGAGGCTGCAGAGGAAAAGCAGCTGACCCCTCCCTAGACACTCGGCAGCTGTGCGTCTGTCCCCTTCCCTGCAGTTCCAAAACCACAAAACCAGAGGGGCAGCCGATTTCCCAATACTGCCCCTAACAACATCCCCTTCCCCCTCTCTACCCTCAGGCACCGTCGCCCTTCCCCAGCACGCCCGCTCCCTGATCACTAACCCTGCAATCTGCAGTCCTGTGCACCGACCACATTAACCGAGTCCTGCGCCCTGGTCACAGTGTTACTGCCACACTTCTGGGCACCCTCCACAGGCCAAATAAAGTCGGTTCCCGCTGTTGAGTTGGCCTAAATTATCTTTCTTTTTTAAAATTTTATTTAAGTTTTCATTCTTATTTCCGTCTACAAACCTAAATCTTAGAACCACAGCCCTGAGCAATTTTATCAGCATAGCTAAACATTTTAGTTTGATCTTTCCTTTTTCTTTTTTTGTTATTGCTGTTGCTTTTCAAGACAGGGTCTCTCTGTGTGCCTTGGCTATATCCTGGAACTCTACACCAGGCTGGTAAAGAACTCAAGAAATCCATCTGCCTCTGCCTCCAGAGTGCTGGAACTAAAGGCATGTGCCACCACTGCCTTTAGTCTGATCTCTTCAAAGAACCAACTTCACCTTTGCTGTTTTTACTGTGATTTTTTTCTGTTATCCACGTTTGCTCTTCTCTTTCTCCTTTTTCTTTGTATTTGCTTTGCTCCCTCCTCTTTATACTATTGGGCATCTATGAACTGATCTTAAACCTTTCTTGCTTTCTAGCATAAGCAATTGAAATTGCATGTCTCCCTCTAAACGCTGCTTTGGCTATACCCCACAATTAAGATACTGTGTTTTCATTTTTATTCAGCTCAAATGTCCTTTCATCTCCTTTACGATTTCTATTTTAATACGCAAATTGTACAGAAGCCCGTTACTTATTTTAAAAATATACAGCATTTTCTAGAAATCTTGTTATTGATATGAACTAGTTATGAATAAAAATTACCATGTAAGATTTAAATTACTACACTTTAAATGGGCTTGATGGCACACATCTTTAATCCCGCACTTAGGAGGCAGAGCTCTGGACTCTGAAGCCAGTCTGGTCTACAAATCAAGTTCTAGGACAGCCAGGGCTGGTACACAGAGAGAAATCCTATCTCGGCAACAATGTCCCCCATACAGTCTATCCCCCAAATACAGCCTCTCTGTGTGAACGTGCACATGAACGAGGTGAGCTCAGCCTCCCTCTAAGTGGATGCTCTACTGGTTTCTGACTATGCCAGATTATTAACCTGTGGATGAGCTCCTACTACACATCATCACCTACTTCTCCAATGTTTATGCTCACGCCATACCTGGAAAGGTTCCTATTGATCATATACACATCTAGGATTATGTCTTCCTAATAATGTCGTCCTTACGAGACATTCCTTTAGTTCTATTATTTGTCTTGATAAATCTATCTAATCTAACACTATTAGAGCCATTCCAATCTTGTGTTTATGCACTTTCAATGTGTCTTTTTTCTTTTCCTTTTTCTTTCAGACAGGGTCTCATGTAGCCTCCAACTTGCTCTGTCACTGAGGCGCCACGTTTCCATTTCATGAGCACTGGGGTTACAGGTAAGCACCACCACACCCAGCTTGCACAGGGATCCATGCATGCTAGGCAACATCAGCGGGCCATCTGCATTCGCTATATTTTCATTTATATGGTGTGAGTGTGCTCACAGCTGGCATGAGGAGGGCATAGGAAATCTATTCTGTGCCCCTATATTTGGGGCCCAAGAACTGGACTCGGGTCTGGTGGCAGGTGTCTTTACCAGCTGAGCCATCTCGCCAGCCCGTCTTTACTCTTAGTCTACCCCTTGTAAACAGTGAATCCTCAGGCCTTGCTGTCTATCTGTTACAACAATCTCTGTCACAGAATATTTCGTTCACTAATACTTACTGTAGCCAAAAGGCATGCTGGGTTAATGTCTGCACCTTCACAATCTTCAGTGTATTCTCTCGAGTCCTGTTGGTGGCTGGTTGTTGGCTATTTGGGGAGGTTGGCTTCACTTTGTTGTCCAGCCAGCCTTTACCTCATGGGCTGCAGCCATCCTCCCCCCAGCTGGGCTGTGTACACACACTGCCATGGACAACTCTCTTCTCTACTCTTATTTAGTGTTTCCCCTCTCCCAACTTCCTCTGATCACTTTTATGTTGTAGAATTCGATTTGGATTTACCTACTGGCTTCACTTTATTTTCTGTTGGTTTTTCTTGGGTTGACATCTGCATCCTTAACTTTATTGTACTTTGTAAAATAAAATCTTTCCAGCCATAGAGAGAGCTCATTTAATTTCTTTTCCCTATTAGTCATTATATGCCATAAACATCATTAACCTATAAGGTGGTTTCATGATTTTTTTTATTTCAACAATTATGTCTAAGACTGGTAAAGTGACATGTTAAATTTATGATATTTTTCATTCTGATGTTCTTCCTTCAAATATCTCAACATATCTCTTAAAATTACTTGAACAGATTACCAAAGCACAGCACTGGGCCCTCCCTAGCAGGGAGGTATTAATATGTATTTAAACTGTCCCTGGTCACTTCTCTTAAGATCGCCATGTAATGCCCCTTGGCATGAATGTTACTATAAACGAAACATGAATCCAGGCATTGGACCTGAATGACAGTATCAGCTGAAAGAAAAAATCGTTTAGAGGGTAAATCAGGATTTAATACAATATATACTTAACAAGGTGTTTTTGAGATTACAGTTTAAAATTAAAGCATTACACACTAAACTTTCCTTCCAAATTCCTATAGTATATATATAAAAAAAAATCCCTTCAATAAAAAAAAAAAAAAAAAAGGCCAGGGATTTCCAGGTAGACACTGAGTAGTTTGTGACATCAGGTCTAGCGGTGTCAGTGGATTATAAGACAACATGGCAGTCTAGAGGGCACGGAGGAGCCATCGGAGAGAGACAATTCCTAACTGTAAAGGCGGCTACACAGAGTAATCTCACACTAGCTGTGTGGTCCAGGGCTAGCCACTCCATCTTGTAGCTCCTTCCTCAGCTTCTTTCCTCAGCGTTTTGGCATTTTCCTTGTAGAGGTCCTTTGCTTCTCTGGTTAGGTTAAGCCAAGGTACTTTATTTGAGTTTGAAGGTACTGTGAACGGGCTTGGTTTCCTAATTTCTTCCCTGGTATATCTGATATTGGTAGAGGAAAGCTAGTGATCTACGTTAACTTTGTATCTGGCCACCTTAGTGTCTGCCCGATCTGAGGGATTTCAGGTGCAGTCCTTAGGGTTGGAACGTATAGAATCATGACGCCTTCCAACAAGGATACGCTGACATCTTTCTTTCCTACTCTGCATCTTTTTTTATTTGCATCTTTCATCTCACTGCTCTAGGTAAGAACTCCAGTACTATACTGAGGAGCCAAGGGGTGAGTTTGCTTGAGTTGTCCCTGATTTTAGAGGAAATGCTTTGAGTTGTCTCCTATTCAGTGTAATGCTAACTATAGGGTTTTCCATGTAACCTTTATGACAATGAAGTACGTCCTTTCTATTTCCAGTTTCCTTGGAGAAATCCCTTCCTCATGGAGGGATGCTTGATCTTGTCAAAACCTTTTCTGTGCTTATTTAGATGGTATTTCTTTCCTTGAGTACATTTTTGTGATTCATTACATGTATTGACTTATATATATTGGACCATCCTTACATCTCTGGAATAAAGTCAACTCCATCATGGTGAATGGTCTTTTTTATATTTTCTTGAATTTTTTGTGTCTATATTGAACGGGGAAATTGATCCTTGCTTTTCTTTTGCGTTGTGTCTTTATTTGGTTTTGGTATCAGAATAAACACTGCTTCATAAACAGTTTGATATCATTCCTTCCCTTTCTACTTTATAAAATCCTTGAGAAGTATGGGTAACGTTCTTTGATAATTTACCATAAACCCATCTGGGCCTGTGTTTTAGTCAGGACATTTTATCTACCTACCTACCTACCTACCTACCTACCTCCTTATTTTTCGATTTATTTTTCTGGGCAGCATCAGTCCTTCCTGGCCATGCCCTTCCTCAGGGATGCCAGCACATTGCCAGCTCCTCCCTCTTCCTCTCAGCATGAATGTACATGTCCAGCCTCTTATTGATGAACTTGACAACAGGCTTGTACCTGGACACCTTGCGCAGCTCTGTGGCACATCACTGGTAGGACAGGAAGCTGTGAAGCTCCTGGATCAAATCTGCTGTGCTTGGTGAGGTGCCTGCGGGGCTGGTGGTGCCTCAGCTTGCTGATGCTCTTCTGTCACCTTGTGACCCTGTTCATGGGCTAGCGCAAGACCATGGCTGCTGCTCTCCAATGGCAGTCTCCACTGACAGGAAGCACGCAGGACATTGTGCAATTTAGTAGAATATATGTTTTTAACATATCACCATTAGTATCTGTGGTGATGACTCCCTTTTCATAATTAGTTTTATTAACTTAGCTCTTCCCTTTTGTCCTATTTTCATTTCTGCTGCTGTGATGAAATACCCTGTCAAAGGAGCTCCACAAGGAGATCAACAGAACCAAAAACTTTGGGCCCCGGGGGTCTTTTCTGAGGCTGATACTCCAAACAAGGCTCATGCAAAGAGATAACCTAGAACCTCTGCACAGATGTAGCCCACGGCAGCTCAGTATCCAAGTGGGTTCCCTAGTGAGGAGAACAGGGACTGTCTCTGGCGTGAACTCAGTGGCCGGCTCTTTGATCACCTACCCCTGAGGGGGAAGCAGCCTTACCAGGCCACAGAGGAAGACAATGCAGCCAGTCCTGATGAGACCTGATAGGCTAGGGACAGAGGAAGGAGAGGAGGGCCTCCCCTATCTGTGGGCTGGGGGAGGGGAATAGGAGAAGAGGGAGGGAAGATGGGAATGGGAGGGGATGAGAGAGGGAACTACAGCTAGGATACAAAGTGAGTAAATTTTAATAACTAAAAAATAAATTTAAAAAGTTATGTAAGACTTTTCAGCTAAGAACAAGTTTTTTGAAGGCTATGTTTCCTCTATTATAAAAATGCTTATTTTAGCTCACAAATCCATATTACAGTCCATCATGGCAGGAAAATCAACTTGCTTGTACTCAGTTCAGGATCTCCTGCCTACAGAATGGTGCACCTCACTATGAGATGAGTCTTTCTGCATCAATTAACTCACTTAAGAAGCTGCCCCATAGACAAAGCCAACACAGAGGAAGTGATCCCTCACTAATCTGTCTTCCCAGGTGACTCAAGGTTGAGCTCAGCTGCTAACTAAAATTACATTTGTTTTGGTTATTTCAACTAAGGGTTTGACTTTTTTTTTTCTAGTGACCAACTCGTTATTTTGCCAGTTCCTTAACCTGTCTTGTTTACTTCCATTTCATTAATCTCTGCCCAACTGTCATGATTTCTGTCAACTGATAGAGTTGGGGACTTGTTCCTCTTTTTTTTCCACGGACCTAGGCGTACCATTAAGTTATTTATTTGGCATCTCTCTGATTTCTTCAGGCCTTTCTTACAGCCTATAGGTCTAGATGTACTGTATTTTAATTTTCAACTCATTGTGAAAAAAATTTATTCCCTTCTTGGTTTCTTCTAGGCCCCATTCATTATTCAGTAGTGATATGTTTAATCTCCATGTGTTTGTTTGCTCAAACATTTCTCTGGCTGTTGATTTGTTTTATTATTTCATTATAATCAGATAAGATACAAATTATCTTAGAGCCAGGTGTAGTAGCTCACATCTTTATTCCTAACATTAGGGAGATAGAGGCAGGTAGATCTCTGTGAGTTTCAGGTTAGCCTGGTCTACACAGTGAGTTCCAGAATACCTAGAGCCATACTGTGAAATCTTGTCTTGAAAAACAAAAATAAAACAAAATAAAAACAGGGAGGCGAGAAATTATTTTATATTTTCTTGCATTTGTTGATACTTGCTTTCTGTTCTTAGATATAGCCTATTTTAGATAAAGCTTCATGGCTTGCTAAGAAGAATGTATATTTCCCTCGTATTTGGATGTAAGGTCTTATAGATGTCTGTTAAGTCCATCTGATCAAAAACATCATTTAATTCAAATATTTCTCTATTTGTTTTTTGTTATGATGGCTTGTCAACTGGTAATAGTAGGTTATTTAAATTATCCACTAGTATTATGCTAGGGGATAATCTGCTCTTAAATATTTGGTTTTCTAAATACCTCTTGCATCTGGGCTAGAATTTCTTTCTCTACCGCTGGAACGCTTTCTATTAGGTTCTTTTGAAAACATTTTTTATTCTTTTAGAATCATAGTCTTCTAATCTTTCTATGCCATTACTTATAGAGTTGGTCTTTCTATAGTTTTATTTATGTCTTTGGAATTACCACATGTACAATCTTACTATTCTGTCTTCATCCTTGATGAATCTTTCTAATTATTCACATAATCAAACCCAGATACTCCATTTTTTCCTTGATCCATTCTCTTGGTGAGACTTTGCAACAGCTTTTTATTTGGTTTATTGTTAACTAAGGCCCAACTATATGTTTAAAAAAATTTTTTAGAGAGTAAACATTTTTCTCTTATCCTTTTAAGAAAAAGAGGATACAGAGTATTTAGAAAATCAATCTGTGAGAACTAAGAATTTAAAATGACTTACAGAAAACCTCACATAGTCATTCATTTACATTTAGTGAACTTCACTATGTCCTGGACAGAGCTATGAAGTGGAATTTAGACTGCCTTGGAGACCCTTGGAGTACTGTTAGGAGAGACAAAAAGCTCAGCAATTACTGAGGAGGGCAACAAGAAAGCTTCCTTAGGAGGTGATCTAGGTTTTGAGCAGTTATGAACTGGGCTTGAAGAGTGGGCAGTGTGTTGGCTGAATGTCTTTGTTTCTGTAGGAATCACAGAACAGAGAAAATGGAAAGGTTTTTCTCAGCTGGAAGTAACATGAACAATACCTATAATTTTAAAAGGACACTGAAGGAAGTGTAGACACTGGAAGACTAGACCTTAAAGAAAATGGATTTTAGATATGGAAGAGTAATGGTTTACCTGTCAGGAGATAATATGAAGAAATTGAATTTCACAACTAAGCATCTTTTACAGAGAAAGGTTTCTTTGTGAGAGTCTGGCCGGTGAAAGGCCAGCAGCAAGCTAACTCAGGAGGGTCAAGCAAATACCTATTTCCAGATGTACACTGTTGGTTGGCTCTGTCCATTCCCTCCTTCCTTCCTTCCTTTCTTGCACATCTGGAACTCTGTTACCACAGTGTCATTCTGAGGAAAGGCAAGTTTGTCCCAAAGACCAGCAAATGCAAAGCAGAACTGAAGCAATCCTGCAGCCACCTCTAATCCCCTTGCTAAGAGTACAAATACATCTATCAATACTTCACTTTGTGTGGGCTTTTTGTTATTGACTCGGTTGCCTCCAAGACAGGTTAAGAGTCATAAGAACTATTTTTTTCTTTTTTTTTTTTTAGGATGAGCCTTATTAAATTAGTATAAGTGGACTGGGGGGTGGGGGTACAAAGACTTTTTCAGAGGCTTGTGACAGTGCTCAAGCCAAGGAATCGGCAATGGTGAGAGTGAGAAAGGCAGAGTCTACAGAAGATAGGGTAGAATGGAGGAGGGAGCATCACAGCATCAGTGGGAAAGTACACGTAGATACAATGATGAATTAAGACATCCAGTTTCGTACATACTTAGTTCCAACCACCCATGGGGTGTTCACATGAAAACAAGCAAAGAGACAGTTGACTCTGGGTCTGGAAGCCAGAAATGAGAGAGATGAAACACCAAGTGACCATTACATGAAGACAAAGTCAAACGGTACCTATGAAGAAAGTCCACAGAGAAAATATGAACAGAGGAAAAGAAATGGCTCCTAAGGCTGAAAGGAGGGAGAAGTCAAGGGTCTGAGCTAAAGGGAGGTAACTGCCAGCAGACGTTGGTTTCTCTTTGGGGTGATAAACAATGAAAGTTTTAATTGTGAATGACTGTTCAACCTTATGAATTCAATGAAGACAATCACACTTTGAATAGGTGAACTGAACAGGTGGGTAAATTGTGGCTCAACAAATCAGTGTTTTAAAAAGCAAAACCAGTAAATTAGAAGAGGATCAGTGTACAGAGGGAACAAGTTAAGGAAAGATGAGAGAATCATTGAAAGGATTGTCCAAACACCAGGGAAGAAGTTGTAAGGAAGAATGAGTGGCCCGCAGTGTCAAGGACTAGATCTACCAATTAAAACCAAACTCGATACACCTGACTCAGTGAGTTAGCAGTCCATGCTGAGTTGTGTGTCTGTGTGTGTGAGAGAGAGAGAGAGAGAGAGAGAGAGAGAGAGAGATTTTAAGGAGTAGCAGCAGAAACCAGGCTATACTGAGGAGTGAGACTAATGAGAAGTGAGAAATAGGTGGTAATGCACACAGGGCCTGTGATGGCTAGAGTGAGAATACTCCCTGTAGGCTCATGTGTTTGCCTGCTTAGTCCCCAGCTGGGGAACTATGCAGGAAGACTGGCAGATACGGCTTTGTCACCAGGGGTGGGCTTCGAGGCTTCAACATACTATGCGCTCCTGTTGCACTCTTTCTGCCTCCTGCTTGTAGGGGGTGCAGGCGTAAGCTCTCAGGACTTGCTCTAGCACCATGCCTCCCTGGCGCCATGGTCACCACCATGCTGATCATGGACTAACCCTTGAAGACTGTAAGCAAGTCCCCAATCCAACACCTTGGTCATGGTGTCTCCCCACGGCAACAGAACAGCGACAAAGACACTTCCCAGAGTGAACAGAGCAGCAATGAGCATGGGTGTGCAAATCTCTCTGTGATGGGGGGGACTGGTGTCCCTTTGGGCGTCTGCTCAGGAATGGTGTAACTGTGTCATTCTCATGCAGCTGGTTGTTCTACTTTTAATTTTGTGAGATGCTTTCATATTCGTCTCTCTACTGTTTGCATTCTCACCGCTGACAACAGTGGATAAAGATTTGTCTCTCCTCACAGCCTTACCAGCATTTGTTATCATTTGGTTTTCTTGATGGTGCTCATCCTAGCTGAAGCAAGACGGAATTTCAAGGTGGTTTTAGTTTATATGACAGCTGGCAATGTTGAATACTTTTTAAAGTACCGCTGGCCATTTGTACTTCTGCTTTCGCAAACCGTCAATACCACTAGGCACATTTATTGGATGGCAATATGGGGTTTGGGAAATATTTAATTTTTGCAGTTCTTTATATATTTTTGATAGTAATTCCTTGTCTGAAGTGTAACTGACAAAAACTTTGAGAGGAATCTTCAAGAAGGAAATTGAGAAGTTGATACACAAATCAAGGAGCACAGGGCAGTGCAGTGGAGGAAAGACATATCAGAACTAAGTATAAGGATAAATATATATGAAAATGCATAGTGAAATGAACTTTTATGCTAACTTAAAAATGAAAAAAACCTGTAACGCACTTGATAGGCAATAAAAATGTTCTTGCAATAAACAGCTGCCGTTTTATACACTCCGCATTAGACTCTGTAATGACACACGGAACACATGAGCCTATAACTCAGTGGTAAACCAACTGCATGGGTGAGCTCTAGGTCCACATTCCAGCACTACCACCACCAAGATCTGTCTCTCTCTCTCTCAAGAACCCCTTAGATGATATCTGCATGCAGGACATAATCCCATGATACCTGATCCCTGGACCACAAAGCACGACGCCCTTCCAAATCTCAGCTTCCGAGTAAGCAGGAAGGCCCAACCCCATGTATCTGTTCAAGCACTCTGCAGCATCGACCATGACTTTCACTCTCCCCGAGGGTGAAAAGGAGTGGCCAGACTCCCTTTATAGTTGCTCAAAAAGAAATTAAAAAGTGATTTTTTTTTTCCCTCTCTTAGAGGCTCAGGGCAGGCACCCTCCTAAGCACAAATCAAATCGTTTCGCCAAAGCTGTAAAGTAGTATACAAAACTCATTTTCGTTGTAGTTGGCGCTCACCCACTTACATGCCCAGTCCTTTAGTAAATCCCAAGAGCCCTTTGCTCTAGTCAGGCACTGAGAAGGGGGTGCAGGGGTGTGCTGGGCCTGCTCGTCCTCCCACTGCATAATGGCTACTACCTCACTGCTGTACTTCAGCATAAATACCACCCCTCGAGGACACCTCCAGTCTGCCATTTCAACGCAACTAGTCTAATCATTGTTTCCATGCACAATTATTGTGTGTGTGCGTGTGTGTGTGTGCGCGTGCTCTCCCCCCCATCACCTGGCCTGATCCAGACAGCAAGCGGTTTCCAGTGATGCATTAGCACGCTGTTGCGACTGCCTGCAACGGGCCCATGCTGCCAGTGAGAAGCTAAGAGAGTGACAGCCTTGATCAGGGTGGCACCGTGAGGCGGTGGCAGAGCACACAGGCTCTGTAGAGTTGTGAACTTCTGTACACACATCCTCTCAATGCACCGGCACTTACTGTTCTGTTCCACAGTGAGCAAACAGTGAGCAAACCGCGAGCTCACTGTTCAGTCTAAAGGTTGGACAAATTCGAACTCTGGATATGCTTTTGCTTAGACACAGGAAACAGTGGGAGTTACCTTATTCTAATCTTCTGGGGGGGGGTTGTTTTTATACGCAGCAGTTGTTTCACTGCTCTATAAGCGAAGAGTTGAGTAAATGGCTGGGCTGAGCTGGTAAAATAAGCTCCGCGGACAGGACCAGGCTGTTATCTGCACACGTGCGCTGGCTGCACGCTTGCGTGCCACAGTCTCTGACGGTTTCACGACAGCTGTGACTCACAGCTGGGAACAGCCGAGCAGTTCAGGTACCCTAACAGAAGATCCGGTAACTCTAAGACTTCAGCACTGACGCGGGAGCGACTTAGAGTACCATGGGCACGGCTACCCCTGAGCTGCTCCGTCAGCCCTGCTGTCCATCTCACAGGGCACGTCACAAAGGAAAGATTAATGTGTTTACTTTGAAAATAACTGGGTCACACTAAATGAACACCATATCATGTGCACAGTCACGACTCGTGGCTGATTTAATTAGTATAATCTGGACCTAGGATGATGCTACACAAAAATTTATTTATAACAATAACCTAATTATGAAGCATAGCTCAATAATAAAGCATTATTTTCACCAACCTAGAGAACTGGGCAATTTTTTTCAGTTTTTTAAAAAAATGTAATCTTATTTTTTAAACTGCTGCAGGAAACATGTTACAGATATTTGCATATTTATGCTCGCAGCACGAGCTCTTTGTACATACATATTTAAATGAAACATACACGTTTGGTGAAAAACTATGGAATACGGTCATTTTGCTGACCATCATCCATCCAAAACTGGAGCAGGGACACTCGGGCATCTAATGAGGCCAAAGGCCATGAGTGGACCACACATCTCACCAAGCAGACCTTAGCTAAACATGGATGGGGGAGCCAATGACAAATCCACCCATCCAGTATGATAGACAGTACGCACTAAAAACACCCAACTTAATTTTTCTCTTCCGTTGAGAATTTCGGGCACATTTCTATATGGGTTATGAATGACACAGGTCAGTACCCAGAGAAGACAAACTGTAGTTGGGGTTCTTGTCTTTTGCTGTGTGACTCTTCAGGAACTGCTTAACCTGAGTTAACTCTTGTTCCCTTTGGCTGAAGCAGGAAGAAGGGATATTTACTCAGATCCTGATAGAGGGAAAGGACACTCTACTCCGCCCCCCCGAAACAAAGCTCTGCTTATTCTTCCGAGCTGATGAATAGGGATCATTTACTTCCAACCACTCTGGGACTCTCTGGACAGCATTCTAACTGTCTTCATTCTGTGAAGGACAGTACACCAAGATTCTCCGTTGTAATAGGACGGTGCCGCAACTGCCCGTATCACTCTCTGAAATTTCCTTGGAAGCAGGACTGTCGCCACCTGACTTTTACCACCGGAACCCTGGGTAACAGTTTACCATTGTTCAGTCAGAGCGCAAAACACTGGGAGTCTTCAGGAACGTGTACATCAGGGATGCCAGACGGCTAGAAACAGGATGCACACATTTTCTAGACTGTCCTGCATCAATGGGAAATCTCTTCATTAACTGTTTACAACACACACACACACACACACACACACACACACTGTAAGTTTTTAAGTAAGCAAACAATACACACATTTCTACCTAAATGAACCTTTTTTGAGGCCAGGTGAAACTGCACCAGCTTTGCTCGATGGGTCCATTTTACTTTCTGTTGTTAAAATTGAAAGGCCTGTTAAGAAGCTCATAACTTTACAAGGCTCTGAGGAGACAGTGCTGGCGGTGACCTCGGACCTCCAGCTCCTTTTGAACGTGCGCATTACTGGTTTCTAGCGTCTACAAAGAGACTGGACTGAAGAGGAGTGCCATTATATACCAAATAGGAGAAAACAGCCTATAGCTCCTCAGAGGCTGGAGCCGGACGCCCCTCTTCTGTGAAACCTCGATGCTGTGTTTTCCCCTAACCACCTTGGCCAGAGCACCCCGAAACTCCCTATCCCCTGAAATTCCCTGTCCACACTGACTTCTTCCTGGAGGCGTGGGTAGCAGAGGCAACGTCCTCTGCCAGGTGAAACCGCAAGATGTTTCCCTGACTTCATCAGTTCCAGGCCTCTCTCTCAGCTTGTTCAGGTTTCAGAGTGAGTCAGCAGCCGCTGCAGCCCATCTCTCCTCTGACCAGGACAGAGATGCTGAGAACAAATTATCCGCTTACTAAGACTGGCTTGGGAGACTGAAAGGGCCAATAACCTAGCCCAATGTCATTAGGACACGCCAGAAAATCAAAGCATTTGCTTTGATAATATTTTACAGCAGCTGCTAATAAAAAAAATAAAATAAAAATAAAAAAACCCCACACAGCAGGAATAAATATCCCTTGTGTCCACTCTAACTTATTAAATATGCTTCAGTCCAAATAAATGTGGAGGTCTCCCTGAGAAAAATCTGGGAAAGAAGAAAATAGTGTTTTGCTTAAGAGGAAATGTTCTGCTTGTGGGAAATGTGAGGCGATGATGGACTATGACATTGTCTTGAGCAGGGCCATGTATGCATTTCCACACATAAAATAACACTCCTTGCTTAGTCTACCGTGCGTAGTCCTTCAACAAACTAAGCTGATACACTTTATCTTATCAGAAAGAAATTTAACAGAGCCTTTTCATTCCAGTGAGTACCTTAAATTTTACTACAAACACTATGATGATTTTTTTTTTTTTAAGTTTTGAAAAAAGCCAGGTACTCAAGAGACAGAACTCTCTGAGTTCGAGGCCAGCTTGATCTACACAGTGAGTTCTAGGACAGCGAGGGATACACAGTGAAATCCTAAGAAAACAAAGAAGGAAGGAAGGAAGGAAAGAAAGCCTATAATTTAAAAGCCTGGGAAAAGTAAATAAGCACTGCTAAATTCTAAGCCTTGTTCTCAGAATGGGCATTTTTTTTCTTCTGTCCAACTCTGAGTTCTGTTTTCCCACCAAGAGACCGTTTTCATTCATCCCATAAATATTTACTAAGAACCTATTCTGTATGAGGCACTGAGCCAAGCAGAGGTCACACAAGAGATGGAGGCTCTGCCCTCAGGAGCTCACAGGCTAACACACAAAGCAAGCAGCAAGTGTACACAAGGAGTTCAGACTATACTATCAGCCTTACAGAACAAGGTAAGGCCCTGGCCAGCTCTTCCCAGAGTTAACCAATATAAGCTCAAGACCAAAATTCTAGCTGGAAAAAAAAAAACAAAAAAACAAAAAAAACCCCACGAATTCATAGCCACACCCCACATGCTCCTAGTGCGCTGAAGCCAAATGTTGGGGCTGGTTCACAGCAGGGTGACCCTTCTATCATTCACGTGGACGGAGCTGGTGAACTTTTTCAGTCCCCTACATCTCAGTGCTTGCACCCTGTCCACTTTCCTGTTTAATGCACCCAAATGAGCTATTCTGCTTAATTAACCTGCAATTCAAAGACTTTCGCATGTTGAAATCCATAAGCCTGACCTAATTTTCTAAAGACTTCATTACAGATATATCTTGATGTTTACATGATTTTCTTTTCTTTCTCCTCTTCTTCCTTTTTTGTTTGTTTGTTTGTTTGTTTTAGACAAGGTCCCACAATGTAGGTTTGGCTGTTCTGGAACTCACTCTGTAGACCAGGCTGGCATCAAAATTCAGAGATCCCTTGCCTCTGACTCCAAGTGTTGGGATTAAAGGTGTACACCACCATATCTGGCAATTTCCAGTTCAATTTTATAAAATGTATGATGGTTACCAAAAACTAAATAGCTCCTATGAACTAATTTCCCCACATACAGTCCTGCAGGGTACTGTTGGCCCTGTTTTTACAGATGGCAAAACTATTTTCCAGCCCTGCCCCCTTACACGCACATGCGCCCGTGCACGCACACACGCACGCGCACACACACACACACACACACACACAGTAAAAAGCTAGGGGCAGGCCTGCCGACTGCTGACAAGTTATTCTTTCCCAAATCATGTAACTAGCACAGAGTTCCCACCCCCAGGGCACTCTGTACAGAACTACTCAGAATGCAACACAGCAACGCTATGACAATGCAGGTAAGCCTAAACAATCACAGTCTAGCAAAAACTCCAGGGTGCAACAGAACCTCCAATTAACAAGAAAAACAAGACGTGAAGTAACTGCAGGTAGGTGACAGCACCACAATGCTTGGCTAAGATGGAGAGCCAAGTGGGGTCTGCGCAGCTTTACCCCAAGTGGGCATCAGGAAATTAAAGACATCCAGAGAGTCAGGCAGAGCTTGTGTCTCGTTCTAACTGGAGCTGGTCCAGTCTCAAGTCCTGACAGTGTCCACTCACCCACTCTGGAGGGATTGTCTAGAACAAATACTAAGCATCACCATCCCTGTCATGATGTCGTAAAAAACTGCCAGCGGCAGCTTCCTGAGACCGTAGAAATGCACCTGGAGTCTAAACTGGAACGCATATGGTTCACTCTTCTGCAGTAGGTTTACCCCGTGGCTTATCAAAGTACACCACTACTGGCCTCTGTGGGCACCCAGGAAGTGCTTCCACCGCAAGCAGACTGTAAGCTAACCGGATATCCATTCCCTAGCTATGTTCTCCAAGGGCTACTGCACTTTTAGAGGCTGCCCCTCCCACCTCTTGTAAAGCAAACTCCAACACACACACATCCGTTATAACTCCCTGGGCTTGGCTGTGGAATTGCTTAAGAAGCATGTCACTTGGGGCTTGGGGTCTGCCAGCTTCCCACGCGGCGGCGTCCTACTGGCTTCTTAAACACGCACATGATTAATGCCGGCACTCGGGAAAGAAAGCTACTTCTGACCTTGAGAGTGTGCACTAAATAAATTACCTCAGAGCGAAAGTGATGAGATCTCAGCGCAGCATCTGGGGAGAGAAGAGGGAAAACGAGACTTCATTAACGCCCGGTTCTCAGCCGGCAGTCGCTCATCACTTACCTGGATTCAGGGAAGCACATTCTAGACGTCTCTCCTGTTCTTACTGGGGTGGGGCGGAGGGAGCATTGGCCCTTCTGTCTCTAAGGTGATTTCTCTGCAAGAAGTTCCAGCAAAGTTGGGAGGGGAGCCCCCAAACCGTCACGCCTTACTTTTTTTAAAATTATTATTATTATTATTTATCCCTAACCTCCAGCAAAGGCTGAGGAAAGGTTAGGGTGCTTCAGCCCAGGACTCCGTTACTATTACCTTCCAGGCTTTAGTAAACTGACCCTAAGAACCGGAGTCTGATCCTTCCTTCTGGCACCTCCGAATCTCCGTGGTCGGTGATGGGGGGGATGGCAGCGAAGGCAAAGGGCCGGGGCGCGTTCAATAAACAAACGCGCTCAGGTTAGGGAGTGGGCAGCGAAGGGGGCAGGGGTGGCCCAGGAGGCTTCAACCTCGCCGCTGCCCACGAGACGCCGGCGGCGGCGGCGGCGCGTCTCACCTCTGCTCCTGGAACGCCCCGAGAAGACGGATTTCATGGGATGCCTCCCCTTCTGGAGCCTGCGGTGCCAGCAGCAGAAGAAAACGATGGTGGCGATGGTGCCCAGCAGAAGCAGCAAGAGGAAGAGGGCACACTGGATGCTGTAGGGTCTCAGCAGGACGAGGAAAGCCGCGGCGATCATGGTGCGGGCGAGGCGGGGGGCCGAGCGGCGCGGGGCTGAGGCTGCGGAGCGCGCGGGGCGCGGGGCGGGCGGGCGCGGGCGAGCGCGGCTCGGCGCGGCGCGGCTCAGCGCGTCAAGCCCGGCGCTCGCGGCCCCGCGCGCGGCCCAATGGCTGCACAGCCCGCGCCGGCCCGGGGACGACTGCGGGAGAGCGGCGGGCAGCGCTCGCCATGACTCAGCACGCGGCGCGGCGGCGGCGGCCGCGCCCCTCCCTCCCCAGCCCGTGCGCGGCCCTCGGCCTCGGCCCCGCCCGGGACGCAGGCGGCCGGGAGCATCCTCGGGTGGCCGCCTCGGGGCCTCGGCGTGGCGAAGCCGGCGCACGTGGGGCGGGGGGCGGGGCGGGGCGGAGGGCGGGGGGCGCGGCGGGTGACGTCACGGCCGCCGGCGGTGGCGGCGGCGGCGGGCGCGCGCGCACAGGGCCGCGGCCGGGCCCGAGCCGCGCGCCCTCCTGCAAGGCCGGCTCGGGTGCGCGCGCGCGGCCCGCCAGGCCACGCGCCGCGGCGGTGCGCGGGACCCCCGAGTTTCGCCTCTGCGGCCTCGGTGGACCGACCTGCTGGAGGCCGACGTCAGGGGGCGCCCAGGAGCCGGGGCGACCCGGGCTCCCTCCTCCCCGAGCCCGCCCGGAGGCCGGGGCTCGGAGGATGCGGCAGGGTGAGCTGTTTGGTTCGGGGGCGGGGGGCAGTCCCTGCGCGCGGAGGCGCCGGCACCTCCAGGGCCGTCTCCCAGCCGGAGCCCTGTGGCAGCGCCCGGGGCGGGCGCACCGGGGTCCGCGGTGCCGCCCCCAGACTCGGTGCTGATTCTCAGCCCAGACGTGAGCTCTCAGGTCCTCTCCACCCCCGGCGCCGGCCCTGAGACCCTGATTCATTTGACTGGGTCTGTCTGGAGAGGTGATTTTTGGGTGTGAGCATCCGAGCGCAGAAGGAAGCCGATGATTGATTGGCCCCTAAATACTGCGGGAGAAATTGTCCAGGCGCCGTCTGCCAACGGGGATCCGTCATGCCTGGACACACACTCGCCCGTCAGACCTTTGCCGTTCCCCGGCCCCTACCGTTCCGTTAGAATCCGCAAAACTGCGGACCGCGGCTGTCTGTGGGACACCTGACAGGGGTCGCTGGTCCAGCGCCAGAGGAAGAAGGCCGGCCCTGAGCGCTGCGGTGCGCTCCTCTGCGGAGGGCCTCCGCCGCCTGGCGAGGAAGCCAGAGCTGCAGCCGCAGCCTGCAGCGTGCTGCGGCCTTGGCGGGCCGGTGCGGGGCTCCGCTTTGCTGCCCTTAAGGCGTGCTGGCTTCTCCTATATGGGGCTGGGTGATTTTTTTTTTTTTCCTTTTTGGCCTCACATTGGGGGAAAAAATAGCAATTTATGTGATATACTACCACATTTGTGCAATTTCTAGTAACTAGCTTGGAGACTAGGTAATTCTTAAAATTCTAAAAGCCAACTGAGGGATTGATAGGAATGCTTGTGTTGCTTTCTTACTATAGAAAACCAACTGTGCGGTGCTGCAAAAAAAGAAAAAAAAATGCTTAGCCATGAGCTGCTGTTAAGGCAGGTGAAATATTGTCAAGCGTGAGAATTAAAAGAAATGCAGAGAGGTGTTGCTTAGCCCTAATGCCAGATTCCTAAGTATGGAAAGCAGGGGATATGTGCTCTTACTTGCATGCTGGTTTCCTGAAACGATACAGATTGCTGTGATATGTCACTCATTCGTTGGGGCTGAGAATGGAAGGGACCTTGCTTCCGAATACTGAGCGAGGTGGGACTCTTGAATGTCAGACTGCGGGGTGCATCGCCTGCCGGTCAGGCTTCACAGGACCCTGGCAGTCGAAAGAGCTGTCCGGAAGGCCTGCATCATGGGCACATAGCTGAAGGCTTCCCGATACTGCAGCCCACTGCAGTGAGAAACTGTACTCCTATCCGCCATGCATGGGTTCCTAAAGGGAATCCTGAGAGCTTGCAAAGTGTGGCGGCACACCAGCAAAGGAAGAACGCACCGCACTGACCGAGCAGGGGCATGCGAGAGTTATTTTAAACCGTATTGGAGTAACCCTCTGCCAACAGTGGGTGGAAATAACTAATGCCACGTAGGAAGGTCGCCCTGAGGTTTCTCCTGAGCTGAAATGGCACAAATATCTCCGAACAGAAACAAGTCTAAGACTGGAAACACAGCAAAGTAATCGGTTTGCCACAAATTCTGCATTTTTAATAACAAAAAGCAAGTAAATAGCAGTTATGGTTCTCTGAGCTATTACTCTAGTGTAATTATTATCATCCTGAGCCCTGCAGCAGGAAACTTACAAGTTTCAGCTGCACACAAGAACATCATTTATCTCCCTTCTCAGGCAAATCTTTAACTAGCATGAAATAGAATTTATAAATACTTCTTTTTACATGCATTTATTTCTTTTCTTTGTCTGGGTTATCTTGAGGGTACACACAATAAACAAACCAAGTCCTCGAAAGAATTTAGTCTACGAGTCCATTAATTTCTGAGTTGTTGTTAATTTATCATTTCCTTTCCAAATAGTGGCATGTTAATAATTGTTTCTTTCTGTGTGTTTGCATGGTACCCAATGCATCTTGGAGTTCAATATGTATTAAATTAGCCCATCTGTCCTTTGGGGAAATTAACTTAGTAGAATTTATGCCTTCTCTTCCTGCTGGATTTTCATTTAAAAAAGAATAATTGATGTTATGTAAAAGTCATAAATTTAAGATTGAAGGTAAGGGTGGAAAAAAATACTCATGACACAAATCTCTCATGCCAAGAAATGAAAAAGTGCAGTGGAAAAATGTTGTAGTTTGTTGTTTTTTATGACACAGAATGACCACTGTGATCCAAGGGGGCAGAAAGTTCAGGAGAAAGCACAGAATTTGCAGTGGGTTATATAGAAGTGGGCCATCGTGGCCCTTCTTGTCTTTGGATTTCCCTCACGTTAGAAATAAATGTGAGGATCCAAAAAGAAAGTAAAACATTAACCTTATTTGGGGTAAAGTCAGATTAAAGGCCATTGCTTAGGTTCAAGACCAAAACGGGACACCTTATCCCAATTTCCCTAACTCAGCACACCCGATAATGAAGGATCTAACAACAATAAAGCAGGCAAAACCAACCTGTACAAATTCCTGCCTAGAAACCAGAGCCTGAGCCTGACACTCACTGACACCTTTCTTTTCTGCCCATCACTGATGAGTAGGCTGTGGTGCTCAGTCAAGATTATCACTTTGGAGAAATGCCAAAGTGATTAACAAAGCACACCCTCTAGATTTGTTTGTGATAACATTTTCAGAGAGGATGGGGGTCGGGGTGGTTCTCAACCTGAATGTAAACAGCGGTGTCCCATAGGCTGGAGGGCCAGAGAGCATAAGAGATAAAGAAAAGCACAGGCATACTAATTCTCTCCCTCCCTCCCTCCCTCCCTCCCTTCCTCCCTCCTTCCCTCCCTCCCCCCTCAGATGTGGGTCCCTGGAGCTCTAACCAAACAGCCTAGCCTTTATATGAAGTTATAAGCAACAAGTGACCGTTTCCCAAAAGAGGAAGGATTGCCACTGTGGTGTAAAACCTCAGGCTGTCCGTGGTACCCCCACATGTGCTGTTGACCCTACCAAAAGACTAACTGGTGTTAATAAAGCAGAAATGCCCTGTAATTTGTTTCCCTAGAGTCAATAGGTGTGGCACAATTCCCTAATTAATGCGTCAGAAAGTAATATCAGGATGAAGCAAAATTTCCACCCCAAACTGTGTAGAGAGAGAATAACGGATGATGAGTCAGATTCTGAGCCAGAGTGGAAACAATGAATCTTGAAGGAATAGCAGGGGTAACAGTGCGAAAAGGTCCAAGAAAAAAAATGTAAATGTGGGTAGAGAGGTTCAAACCAAAGGAAGAGTCATCACACAGATTGTAACTGAAATCACAGAAGTGGAAGAAGTGACTAAAGAGGAGAAACTC